>NC_134207.1:41512124-42220249 GCF_965140235.1 Caretta caretta
CAAATGCATTAGTTACAAATCCCAGTTACTGGTTAAATCTCTTCATGAAACTGCCTCTGCAGAGTCTCACTGTAAGTGTCTGGCAAATAGTACCAGTCTCAAGGAACGAGACCAATTAAAAAAAAAAAAAGACTGAAGGACCACTTTCCCCCCAAAACATCCAGTAATGACTCCAGATTTGAGACAGTAATGATTTGTAAAAAGTCTATAGTGAACTGTGAAAGGCAGCCCTACATTTGATACACATTTGAGCACAAGCAGCTAAAGTAGTTACTCTCCCAGTAGAATGAGCTCACCCTGTCTGGGAACACTAGATAGAGGTGAAACTCTTGTGCTATCTTTGCAAATACTACAAACTATTGAGGTGACCTAAGGAACGCTTACTCCTGCCCAGGTAGTAACTAACATCTTGTTCAGACCTAGCTTGCGGAGATCGAGCATAGCTTCTCCTAGGAAGTTATGATTCCTGGAGACTTAGAATTTCATACAAAAATTAAGCTAAATCACGACCTTAGGTAAGAGTTTTACCACCATATCATTATGGTATAAAAGACAGTCTGCCAAAATAACTTCCATTTCACTCATTGTACCTATATTTAAGAAAGGGAAAAAAATGATCTGGGAAAAACAGACTCTTTAGTTTGACCTCAACTGTATCATAGAATCATAGGAAGGGACTGTGAGAGGTCATCTAGTCCAGTCCCCTGCACTCATGGCAGGACTAAGTATTATCTAGACAATCCCTAGATGTTTGTAAGGTCTTAGAACAAATTTTGAAAGAGTAAAGACGGAGATAAATGGTAACTGGGATAAAATACAACATGGTTTTACAAAAAGTAGATCATGCTAAATCAACCTTATCTCTTTCTTTGAGAAGATAACCAATTTTCTAGACAAAGGAAATGCAGTAGATTTAATCTACCTGGATTTCAATAAAGCATTTTATACAGTTCCACATGGGAAATTATTAAATTGGGATGATGGTGATTAATGAGAACTGAAAGGTGTGTAACAAACTGGTTAAAGGGGAGACTACCACGGGTCATGCTGAAAGGTGAATTACCAGGCTGGATGGAGATTACTAGTGGAGTTCCTTAGGTATCGGTCTTGGGACAATCTTATTTAACGTTTTCATTAATGACCTTGGCACAAAGAGTGGGAGTGTGCTAATAAAATTTGCAGATGACCAAGTTGGGAAGTATTGCCAATATGAAGGAAGACTGGCATATCATACAGGAAGACCTGGATGAACTTGAAAACTGGAGTAACAGAAATGGAGTAAAATGAAATTTAATAGTGCAAAGTCATGTACTTAGGGACTAACAACAAGAATTTTTGCTATAAATTGAGGACATATCAGTTGGAAGCAACAGAGGAGGACCAAGACATGGGTGTACTGGTCGACCACAGGATGACTATGAGCTGCCAGTGTAATGCGGCAGTGAAAAAGGCTAATGCAATCCTAGGATGCATCAGGAGAGGTATTTCCACTAGAGATAGGAAAGTGTTATTACCATTATACAAGATCCTGGTGAGACCTCATCTGCAATACTGTGTGCAATTCTGGTGTACAATGTTTCAGAAAGATGAATTCAAAGTGGAACAGGTGCAGAGAAGGGCTACTAGGATGATCAGAGGAATGCAGAACCTGTCTTACACATTGAGATTCAAAGAACTTGGCTTGTTTAGCCTAACAAAACGAAGGCTGAGGGGAGATTGCTTTCTATAAATACAGAGGGACAAACACCAGGGATGGAGAGGAGTTATTTAAGTGCCAATATTAGCACAAGAACAAACTGGCAATCAAGTTTAGGTTTGAAATCAGACAAATGTTCTAACCATTAGAGGACTGGAGCTCTGAAATAGCCTTACAAGTGGAGTAGTGGGGGCAAAAAGCCTAACTTGTTTCAAGACTTAGCTTTACAGAGGGGATGGCATGATGAGGTGGCCTATAAACAGATATGGCCCATCCATGACTGCTCTTAGGAAATCTCTCCCGTGGCTGAAGATAGAGCCCTTCCCCATCTTGTGTCCTGAGTTACTACAGAGAATTCTTTACCAGGTGTCTGGCTGGTGGGCCTAGCCCACATGCTCAGGGTCTGATTGCCATGTTTAGGATCAGGAAGAAATTTTTCCCGACATCAGATTGACAGACTCTGGAGAATTTTTTGCCTTCCTCTGCAGCATGGGTCAGTTACTGGTCTAAATTAGAGTAAATTGTGGTTCTCTGTAACTTGAAGTCTTTAAATCAAGCTTCAAGGACTTCAGTAGCTCAGCCAGAGATTATGGTCTTATTACAGGAATGGGTAAGTAGGATTCTGTGGCCTGCAATATACAGGAGGTCAGAGAAGATGATTATGATGGTCCCGTCTGGCCTTAAAGTCTGAGTGTTATTCTGCTATGTAATACAATGTCCAAGCAGTCTCTTCTGAAAGACAGGATTCCTGCTGCAGAGGAAAAAACAACAATGGTTGCTAGATGCACCCTTAGTGAAAATCAGAAACCTTATTTTACTGAGGATGATAAATAGTTCAGGATAAGCAAAACTGAACTGGTTTGGGAAGAACACCCACATTTTCCCTCATGTTTCATGACTTCTCTGTTGATCAATAATTAAATATTTGATGTTGAATGAATCTGATGATTCAAAAAATTGAATCATGTTCACCAAAAGAGTCAGGAAGCTATTTATAACTGGCATTAATCAGTCAAGTATTTGAAGAATCATGTTAATTGACAAGCAGAAACAGAATGTAATTCAAAAGTACTGAAAAATCAAGTGCATCTTTTAAAATTAATCAAGGATTTTGCCCCAGATAGATCACGAATACATGTTCTTATTTTATTTTACCTGTGCAGGAGAGCTAGCTTCTTCACCTTGCTTCTTTTTCTTCTTCTTCTTCTTTTTGGATTTGCCACTAGTACAGCTCTGGTGAGTTGGCTCTGCTTTTTCTCTCTCATCATCTGAAGCCTGAGTATTAGAAGTACAAGACTGAGTCCAAAGAAAGTATAATTTCCTCACTGCTTTTCGCTGACCTTCTAAAGATGGTATGCATGTCAATCCTTTGTATCGTTTGTATTTAAATTCTTAAAGCTGCAAATGGCCAGATACACTGAACTGGTAAAATTAAGAGTATTTTGGTTACAGAAAACATTATTTTCATGCTATTTAGCAAATACTGTCAGCAGCAACTTGAATAGCAAATGGCCAAGATAACGACATGTTTGCTTTGCATAATCAAAACACCAAAGTCATGCTAGGCACAAGAACTTTGCTCTCAATACTAGCGTAATAGCTTGAAATTTTTAGTCTACACTTCTAGCCCTTCCTTTGTAAAATTACTCCAGAGTATAGAGGTAGAGCCAGTGCTATGATAAGCTATATTAAAGATACTTTGAAAAAAATTTCATCCACCTGAAACTGTATGGGAGGGCCGAGGAGCAAAATGCAAGCACTGAGAAAATGTTCATTTCAAGGAATTGCTGTCCCATACCAATTCTAATTTGGGCAATCAAGAGTGAAACACTCCATTACTGAAAACATTAAATGTTCTCCTTCTTGACTGTTGCGCTTTTACATTTGTAACAATAACGGCACCGCTATACATGTTCAATGAAAAGTCAATGTAAAGTGGGAATGAAATTGTTTATTGCTACCACGCACTACAATAATCCAAAAAAGGTAGTAAAAAATAAGGTAGGTTATCTACCTTCTGAATATCAGATAATGGTTCCTCAGGCTGTGGAATAGAAGAAGCCTTTTCTTCATCTACCCAGTTCCCCCACTCTTCTGCTGGTGCATTCCAATCAGAGCTGGGATCAGCAGAAGAAAGACCATCTACAAAAGGTTAAAAATAATGACAATTTCAGGAAAACCTACTTACTCTACAATATGATTGACAGTTTTCAGAAAAATGCCAAAAGCACTTCAAAAGTCAATCCTGTGATAAACGCTACATTTTCTTGCTGTTAAGATATTAAAAATAATAAAAATGAGTATTCGTACTGTTACAGATTTATTTAATGAGTGGAAGAGGCTTGATGAGCGCTTAAGACAGAAAACCAAATAGAATACATTTATTTGTAATTGGTCACATAGCTTCCATTTAAACAGTGAAACTGTTGATAAAGCAACTGAATTGCTGGCTGGTCAGTCATACAGTATCAGAAAACAAGACCTAATTGCTTTGAGATCCTCCAATGGAATGCATAACAGAAGGACCAATTTAAATATTTAAAATATTACAATATTTTAAATTTCTAAAGTGATTTTTTTTCCTAGATGGGCAATACGGTTACTTCAATAACAGTACAAAATACTAAAAGTCCACAAAGATGTAAATTTCTGGAGAATTAATTTTCTTGGCCAAAATTGCTATCAGTACGAATTCTTTAGAACTGCACCCACATTTACTGAGTAATTAAAATCTTGGAAGAAAGATACTTTATTACATAAATTGGTACAAAAACGATATTAGTTTTCATTTTCAACAGTTAGCCCAGTTCTTCAAACCATGGTATGAGCAGTCAAGATACCGCTTTGTAAACAGACTGGTATATAAATGCATTCTGTTGATTTGATGTCAATCTTGAACTTAAAAGTTAAATTTACTGAATTTTTGCATACTGTATTTTTCTTCAAGTTTTGCAGGTCTTTGCTCCATTTTTCCACTAGCTTGTTTACCTCACTGAGGACTGTGCAAATATGTTGTCATTGATGAATTTGACCAATTTAATAAGTCAATTCATATTTCATAGACTAGAAATACTGATTAGAGGGAATTATGAAGAAAGGTGGAAACACTTTTGTACAGAGTGACAGCAAAGTTGGTTTCAAAGATAACATCTTATGCCATATACCATAAATATGAGAGGAGACTAAAGAAATTAAGGTAAAGGGAGAACAAACAGGAAAAAACAAACCAACTTGTTTACCAATGATGAATTGTCTGAATTCAGAATATTTATAATTTGCATCCCTTTCATCCATACATTGACTGCTCCAATCCTTTAAAATATTGCCAAAACTGAATTCCCTCCCACCTTGGGGTGAAGTTAGTGTACAAGCTAGTAAGACAGACTGATATGGTCCAATTATAGCTTAACATCTAAAATCCTTAGCAAAATACTGGCTTCTCACTTGAAGGTCCCAAAGTTGTCCATTCTTTTCTATTCAATCTGATTCTGGAGCTACCCCTGCATCTAAGTACTACTTTTATTTGTATTCAACCTGAAACAGGGGTTAATGTACACAAATATGTACGCTTTACATGTTTCCCACTTCTCTCACATTTGTGCTTCAGTTACTTGATATCCATGACATCATTAAACTATGTAAGCATAAACATTCCCAGAGGCTCAGCGTGCTCAGGAATTTGAACAATACCCTTTAGAATACAGACAAGTGATGACCCTAAGATGATTCTAAGAGCTATAAGAAATAAGTTTGTATTATTAAAATCTGATAAAAAAAGACTGATTGCTGGACTAGTTGTGTCAAATTGGTTATACAGAATCTACACTATTTTCCATATATTATTTCCTTGCTGCTCTTAAAGATACTATCTTTCTACAAGTAATTTAGTAATTGTTTAATAAATAATACAGTAGTATAGTTGACAGGATAAAACGTACTAGCCAGTAACATTATAGGTACTGTTTCCTAGACTAATCAGCCAATGGATGTGCACTAGATTGATATGGAAAGTTATCTGCTTGGATTTGACCCTGGAAATAAACATGCATAAATATTACGCAGGTTAATGTGAAAAAAATCTGAAGCTAGACAGTAAGCTTTCTTTACTAGTATTAATAGTAGGGACTAAGATTTAAATCTGCAGTTATATTAATATTTTATACTCTTCACATTTGGAAAGACTTATCTGTGTTGAGGAACTACAAAATCATATTTCAAATTTACAAGAAAAATTCGAGAGTTGATGATGAAACAGCTTTATATACCAGTTCTTAAATGATTTCAGAGGTATTCACTCTGGGGGACATTTATATAGTCAATAATTGTGTGCTTTTACTATTAGATGGTTCACAGAAAACAGGCTGAATTCAAATGTCTTCTAATACTCAATAAAGCATACAGTGTGCTATGACCAATACGTAAACTGAGCTCAGAGGCTTGTTATGTACTTGTGCTGGAGTATGAACCCACTCTATTGGATCCCATAGAAGTATCTCTGTAATATCAAGCCAGTACAGTTCACTATGGGATTCAATTACTTAAAACTATTGCTAGTAAAAACCAGATACAGTTTTCTTCCATATCTGATACATATAAATTTCCTTAACCAAGTGTTTTAGCTTAAAAATAACTATTTGAGGACTATTTTATATTTACATATCATTAAAACTATGAATTTCAGCTGTAAGTTTCCCCGATATCTGTGCCTTAAATTTACATTTAATATTACAGAAATGAAAGATATAAAGCAAAAGCATCAGAATATAAAACCAGAAGCCAGTTGATGTAAATGTTCAGGCTGTGGCTGAAAAAAAGCAGAGAATTTTAAATCACAAGAATTTTAGAGGAACATACTTAACCCAGACCATTCATCATCAACATGGGGCTGACTGCGGCTTAAATCCCACTGAAAATCAGAAGTACCAGGCTGAGTAACCGGTTCATTGCTGGATCCTGAAAGAGAGCAGAAGGAATACACTTATGAAAACTTTGAAATTTTTGTTAGCTTATAAACTTAGGTCTGTGGTGCTGAATTCTCTTATTTAAAAATAAGAGGAAGTAACAAGGTGAGGTAAGAAAAAAAGGAGAATCCAGCAAACAAAAGAAAACTTATCAGAGAATTCTGAGTGAGCAGGAAATCTGCTCTCTCTCCTCCTCCTGTGCATATTTTAAGTCAGAAGGAGCAAGAGCAATTATCAGGATTTCAAAACTCATTAGATTCACTATAACATTTCTTGCAATTTGAAGTTCTGTACTCAGAAGGACAGACATAAAAGTATTCTGGAAGTTCTCTCTATGCAGCAAGCTGGCCTGCTAGTCCAGCAGAAACATACTGAACTATGGTACCAAATTTAATCTCTTTTTCAAGCCAAGAGAGGGGAACACTGCAGAGTCCACACAACATTCAGTCACAGAGTGCCTCTAAAATGAGGCATATTCAGAGGGAAGAGCAGGAACTTAGAGATCCCAGTAAAAGGAGGGGGAAAAAAAAAGTAAAATAAAAGGATAGAAATACTGAAACAAAGAGACACAAAATGAAGGGGTCACAGGCTATGGGGAAAGAGATAAACACTGACTACACAACATTCCACTGAACCTTGTTTATTGTTGATTATGTATTGAGGGTACAACAATCAGATTCTTATGAAATTCTGTAATTCTGCTTTTCTGAAGATATTTATAGCAGTGGTTCTCAAACTGGGGTCCACGGAGGGTACCCCAGGGGATCTGAGAGTCATGTCCAGGGCCGCTGGCCCCACTGATCAACTCCTCCCCCACCCTCCCAGCACCTCCTGTACACTGTTCCGTGGCTTTCCGGAGGCACTGGGAGAGAAGGGGAGGAGTGGGGATGGGCCACGCTTGGGGGAGGGGGCTCCTGGATCTTAACTCTACTAGTTCTTAAGGTTTAAAGGTTTCACCATTGATTGCAATGTAGCAGGACAGAGTAAGAGCAATCATCACTGCTGGCTGTTATATGCAATACCCTGCTGAGTACAGATGCTGTCCCCCAAGTGTTACAGTCAGCTGTCTTGATTGTGCAGGAGGCAAAGTTCCCAAGATAAATCAATACTGGTGGAGCATTGAAAGAATGCTAGCAAAGTTTTCCAGCACCCAGAAGAGACAGTAGGTGGCAGTGCTCTGACAGGTCTGAGAAATCTATGAATCCTTTTATTCATTTCATTCCTTCATGGTCCACTAGGATAAAAGGATTGCCTGAACTTCTCTCAACGTGTTCAAAAACTTTGCAGCTAAATCAAATCTCATGCTTCAGGGCTTCAGCCAATTGTCTGCAGAGGTTGGGAAGGAATTTTTTCCTGATGCACAACTGGCTGGGTTTATTCTGCTCTGGTTCTCCCCCCACATCTTTCTCTAAAGCAGAGATTGGCCAGAATGGGGGATGACACACCAGATTGGGGAGATCAGTGCTTTGAGGTGGTACAGAGAATCTTGTTCATTAGATGCCTGACTGATATGTCTTGCTCACACAATCAGGGTCAAACTGATTCATTTCGGACCCAAAAATCTGGCAATTTCTCCCCAAGTGAGATTGGCAGGGACCTGGAGGGGCTTTACGGCTTCCTCTACAGCATGGAACACTGATCACCTTCTAATCTCATGTAATTAATTTCCTACCATAGCTGGGACTTTAGGAGAGATTTAAATCCCCGTACTGTTGCAATGCCTAATCTCTGTCTGTGGCACACAACAGTTTAGTCTACTGAGAATGGATGTTTTAGTCCAACTACACTCACTGGGCTCAATATAGGAGTATTTGTGGGAAATTTAATATCTCGTGACGTCAGACTAGATCTAAAGGTACTTTCTGGCCTTAAATTCTATGAAATTAGATAGTGGAGCACCTAACTCAGGTGTTGGAGTGCCAAAATACTAGATGTAAAGAATACGGTGAAGAAGCACTGAGGCACACACAACACTGCCAGATAAGAGACATATCTAGGTGTAAACACACCAAAGTACAGCAGAACCCCATTTATCCGATTTAATTGAGACCAAGGCTAGAATCAAAAATTCAGATAATCCAGAGAATGCGAGGCTGCAGCACCGTCTACCAGCCATAGGAAAGATCACCCACTTCTGGACATGTGTGCACTGGTTGTTCAGTTAATACGAAGAGCCATATAATGGAGGTCAGACAATCAGTGGAACAGTGGGGGGGAGGGAGGGGGAGTGCCACAGAAAAGGCAGAAACACTAGAAAAAAAGAAACAGCTGAGATGCATCACAGAACTTGCACAAACACTTAATGCAACGGCTTCACAAAAAGTTTAGGTAAATATGTCAAACTGACTGGAGGAATGGGTAAATAAATATGCAACAAAGGAACTCAGAACTGGAATGAGAAAAGTGCAGTCTCCAACATGTCGCTTCTGCTTTGCTGACAGTAGTCTTCTAGGAGCTGATGCAGTGTTTAGAAAGCAGTATTTATACTTGGCAGAGGTAGCATACAAGAGTTATTAGGAGGTCTAGCTTGTAATCCTCTCTGCTACTGCACCTTTCAACGGTAGAAAATACCTTAAGAGTTAAGGGAGATATTCCAGTCTCACACTAAGGAGCTAAGACATAGGATTTACAATCCTACATATATGGCATCTTTAGGGAATTATGTTTATGCTCTATCAGAAGTCTGAAAATTACATCTGCAGCAATGGCCAAGTGTTCCTAAACACAGATTGTCGCCTCAGTGTCTTTTCCAGATCCTTCCTGATCTGCTTATCATTCATCAGAAACAATCTCATATTTAGTCTAGCTTTGGGGTTTTTATTTATCATTTTGGAGAATGCGGTATTTATTCTACTTGCATAACACATGTATAATACATAAAAAACAATTCTATGCTTAAAGATGTGGCAAGTTTTCTCTACAATTTAGGCTTAGTCTACACTAGCAATTTACATCAGTATAACTATGTTGCTCAGGGATGAGGAAAATCCACACCCCCTGAGCAACACAGTAATACTGACCTAACTCCCGACGTAGACAGTGCTATGTTGATGGGAGGGTTTCTCCTGTTGACATAGTTTCTGCGTCTTGGGGAGGTGGATTATCTGTGCCGATGAGAGAAGCCCTCCCATTGGCATACGTAGTGCCTTCATTGAAGCACTCACTATAGCAGCGCAACTGCAGCCGTACTGCTGCAGCCTTTTAAGTGTAGACAAGCCCTCAGTCTTGAGAGCCACAAAATATAACCATTTCTGCAGAATGATTATTGCCAAAAAAAGGGTGTCTAATTTAAGTATAGTTACATGCTCTATTTCCACTTGTAGAAAAAGCTTTGAAAAGCTTAACATACCAGAAATTGCAGGATTTAGTCCTAAGGAAGTGAAAGAAGCAGAATTTTGTTCAGAGGCCTTGATCCTTCCATCTACATTCCAGGCAGCTGAAAAAAAAAAAATGAAGAGCTTGATAACGTCACACTTTATTTTGCCATGTTGAAGGCATCTAAAATCAGTTGTCTAAAGCTGTAGGAATAGGGTCAAAAAAATCAGAAGAAATTCCAACCACAAGACAAAGTCCCATCCTAGTAAGATATTACCTGTGGCTTTACGTTTACTCTTGCTTACTGAGTACTATAAGACTAAGTGGGGGAGACAATATTTTTTAATTGAACCAGCTTCTGCTAGCGAAAGACAAGCTTTCAAGCTACACAACGCTCCTCTTCAGGCCTGGGGAAGGTACTCAGGGCAGGTCTATGCTTAAAATGCCTCAGTGGCTCAGCTTCTCCCATCAGCGTACTTAATCCACCTCTGCGAGACACCAGCAACATAGTTATACTGATTTAAGTTTCGCCATGGCCTCCAGGTCACAGGTAAATACAAGGTGGAAAAGATTGTTTAGCATGATAACATATTCTAAGGCAGTGGTTCTCAACCAGGGGTCCGGGGCCTCTTAGGGAGCTGCAAGCAGGTTTCAGGGGGTCAGCCAAGGATGGCAGGCATTAGAATTGCTAGGGCCCAGGGCAGAAAGCCAAAGCACTGCCACACAGGACTGCAGCCCAGGGTCCCGAGCCTCGCCACCTGGGTCTGAAGCCGAAGCCTGAGCAACTTAGCTTTGTGGTGCTCCCTGTGGCATGGGGCCCTGGGTAATTGCCAGGCTGCTATCCCTTAATGCCAGCCCTGGCTTTTATATGCAGAAAAAGAGGAGTTGTGGCACAGCTGGGCCGTGGAGTTTTTACTAGCATGTTGGGGGGAGCCTCAGAAAGAAAATGGTTGAGAACCTCTGTTGTAAGGAACAATTGAAGGTGAAATGGCCCGTTAACTCCTCTGCAATCATAGAACAAAAGCAGGGAGAGTTAGGGGTTACAGATAGTTGTAATAATCCAGTGTCTTTATTGAGACCATGTTTTTAATGTCCAGCAAAATTATGAATTTAAGCTCCCAGGTTCATCTTCTGAAGGGCAGATATACACTTAAAATGCTGTATTAGAAGCTCTTCCATCAACATAGTGCTCGCTATGCAGGGGGTTAGGTCAGTATAACTATGTCACTTATCCACCCCCAAGCGACACAGTTATACCAATATAAGTCTGTAGTATACACCTGGCCAAAGTTGTTGTGCAGGTTTCCTTTGAGGACAAGGTCTGAGATGTCAGACATGGAGTGATCGTTTTATGAAAAGTGTTAGTCTACAGTGACTAGATGTTTGTGTCCTATTTTTCTGTACGAGTTCATTTGAGAGCTTAGTGATTGTCTGGTTTCACCCACATAGTTGTTACTGGGGCATTTAATGCACTGGATGAGGTACACCACATGTGATAGGCATGTGTAGGACCCATAGATCTTGAAAGATGTTGTGTTGGGAGGTGTTAACGTAGCAGTGGAAATATGTCTGCAGGTTTTGCATCTGTTATGGCAGAGTCTGGTGCTGCTTTGTGTTGGCAGGGTCTGGTCTGTGGGGATTCTGATTATGAGTTTGGCAAGGATACGGGGGTTGTTTGAACACCAGAAAGGGGGGCTTAGGAAAGCTCTCTCTTTCAGGATGTTGTCCTCACTGAGTTTGGGTTGCAACTGTTTAACTATACCCTATATAGGTTCCAGTGTAGGGTGGTAGGTGACAATTAGAGGCATGGGGTGTTTCTGTATTGAAGCATTATCTCACAGTCAATGCTGAGGCCCTAAACTTGCACCTCGTTCCGTCAGCTTGCAATATCCAGCCAATTTTGAGAGGCTTGCTCCCCCGGGCCTTCCAAATTTAGACTTTTCTAATAAATGCTTTTGCCATAGAGTTGCGCACTGGTGCTGAATTGCCTACAGTGTTTATTTCTTAGAAAAAAGTCTTCAATATTTACCTCAAATATAAGCCTCAACAAATCCCAATAAAGACAAACATTTAATGAACATTAGTAAACAAATGTTTACATAACTGAAATTGGAATTTCTTTGTGATCAAGTTGAAAATGCCTTGGATTCGGAATTCATTAGACACCGCTTTAAAAAATATGAATGACTAAAAAATAATAAAAAAAAATATCCACAAGGCTCTCAACCAAGTACTTTTACATTTTTACACTACAGATTTTTAGTTCTACTTTGGGGTAGGGTAGGCAGTTTGCTACATGACTGTAGGGAAAACACATTTCCCCATAATTAACAACCTGTAACAAATTAAATTTGTTACAAATATAAAATATAGCAGTTCAAAGCAGCTGAACTAGATTATTTTCCTAAAATACCAGGACTCAATCAATATTAACCATGAAAATAACTGTATACTAAACAGCAACAAGATTAAAAACATAATTGTGATTTTGTAAGAATCCTAACATTGTTTTACCTTTACTAAAAGGTGCAAGAATGCTCGCATGGAGCAATACTTACCAATGGTAGGGAACAAACTACGCTCTCCCCAGGACCTGCTCACAAGGGATACACTCCAATCTTTTCCATTTCCACTAGCATCTCCAGTGTCCTGACCCCAAGCAGATGTCTCAGTCTTCCTCTTCCCTGCTGTAGTTGATGGAACAGATGTCCATTTCTCCTCACCTGCACTGATCTCTGAGGAGATTTTTCCAGACTTCTCATTCCAATTTCCTCCATTTACAGTAGGGCTTTCATTCAACCCTGAAGAAACTTAAAAAATAAAAACATGATAAAAAAGTAACTGGATGAAGAGTTAAAATATTACTTGAAAATAAAAAAATTAAGTTCATTATTGAATTTTGGTCAGGAACAACTAAATATTAGATACCAGAATCATATGTAGTTGCAAGACTGTTTTAACACAAGTTATGAATTGTTACAATAAATCTCTTAGCCTCTAAAAGAGGTGAACTTGTTAAGGCTGAAATGTCTAAAGTTAGATCTACAGAACCACTCATGTTTCAAATGTTAACACTTCTATCACATGTCCCTCACCTCTGCCTTTATGCTCCACTCCTGTGAAGAAACTGAAACTGTTTTAACACTCTGCCTTTCTCCTGTAATGTTAGAGGACAGGATTCTATTTTTTTGCCCTTTTTTCCCCTCCCCCATTCATGGTTAGCAGGCCTTCAGTATATCCTTTTTTGCTCCACGCCCTTCTTTTGCTCCACTTTCTTCCTAGCGGCGGTGGCTAAACACTGCTCTCTCCAAAGTCAGTCAATAACATTCTTTCAGGCAGCTTTTGGGGGACAAGAGACAGCAGTGCATAGTTCTCCTAACAGGCCTAGGTGTAGAACTCAGATTCCAATATAGCAGCGTGTTGTGATATTTACATATTGCAATAAGCAAAAATGGCACTTTACAACAAAGTATGCTAAACAAATGAGAATCCTGGGTATTAAGCGTTTAGATTCTAGCAAGGTTAGTAGCAAATCTATGAACCGGCCCAATTCTTGAGTATTTAAATACTCTTGCATGCTCATAAGAATGAAACCAGTAAAGCAGAACATCCTAACCTGTACGTACACAACTGAAAAGGAACTATATTCTGGATATAGTTTGTCAGAGACACAGCTCTTGTCTGACAGCAGAAAAATGAACTTTTTAAACAATGCTGCAACACTGTTTGGGATGAAAAGAACACAAAGAAATGAGAGGAGGGAGTACTGATGTCAGGAACCACCGCAGGAGCCAGGAGGGACATAAAGAAGAGAGCCAAAATAGGACATTGAGGCAGCTTCTCTACATGGGACATGGAAGAGGGGCAGCTACTCTGTCTCTCGGTCCTCTGGTTCTGATGAGTAGTGCCCCTTCACTCTCATAGCTGGAGAAACAGGAGGCAACATCAGAAGGCTGTGCCTCCCTTTCTGTACTCTTCTCTCCCTTAAAGGGCTGCTACTTCCTACCCACTATTTCTTCTCCCTCATGCATTAAAAAAGGGGACCTCTAGCCCTGTCAAGAGCTGTGTCTCTGACAAAAAAACAACATGTCATCTCCCTTGCCCCTTCCACCGGGGACGCAGCAATTGAGAGAGCTGTGAGAAGCCCCTTCTGGCAGTTCAGAGATAGGATGGGATGGAGGAAGGTTTCCATTTTATTCAGCAAGTAAGCCTAGTGAAAAAATCCCATATGAAGAGTCGGGAGCTTTCCAAATTGAAAAGGGCAAATAAGTATTGGCCTCATCAAATCTGAAAACTTAGGGACAAATATTTCATGTTCTTCCCCTTAAACTTTGTTTTCTTCCCTGTCTAGTACAGCATAAAAATATCCACAGTCTAATACCCTAGCCTTGAAGATGACCACAGTCACTACTGCAACAGGCTGCCCTTCTGGAACGCTATGGGTGCCAAGAAGGTGGACTTTAATGCATATAGTACAAGAACCTTAATCAAATAATCTCCTTATCACATATATATCTTCTTCTCTAGCAGTGCTGCACAGCAGCAGCAGCTTGCTTGTGAAGCAAAGCTCTGAAGGATTGACAGCAACAGAACTGCTTTCTGCTGGATGACATCTCTTATAATTCAACATAATGTTGATCTGCCAGACTACATGGACTATATGTGGTCACAGTTACATCCTCCAGCTAGCTTCACATTCTCCTGTAAATGTAATCAGTTATACTACAGACTTAAATAGTTACCATCTGGATTAGACAATGCCAAACAGTTTCCCAAATGTTCTTCAATCAGCTTCTCTTACCAGAAAGACTAACTATATAAAATCTTATGTTTGAGTGTTTAGGCTTAATTTGAGCCTAATTTTCAGAGAGTTGGGCTAAAATTATAGTAATTCCATGCACCAACAGGTATTTGCATGTGCAAAATCTACATATGCCCACTATTGTGGTATTTAGGTGCCAAATGACCTGTTTGTGCCAAACTGCATATCAGATTTCCTTAGAATCAGGACCGGTGTCTCTAACTCAAAGCAAATATGTTGAGGCTTATATTTTATTTATTTACTTTAGGAAACTTGTTCACTTTCTCAAGTTAATGAGTTAACACTGTTAAGGCTGCTCTGGACAGTCCCCAAATATTGTTCCAAGACACGCATGTTTGTGGTTTACTCAGTAGTAATTTTTATACCAGGTATAAACAGCGTAAAAATTCTAGGAACAGTACGGCAATATTATTAGAGTAACTAGGGGTAAAGAGTCTGTATAGCCAATGTACTGTTATTGAGAAATAACTGTACAATGATTATGCAAACCAGACACCCACAACTGAAGAGCAAGCAATTGCATAACTGAGAAAAAAGTTCTAAATCATGAACTGCACAGCATCCTGCACTCTGACCAGTTGGAGTTCTAGTTCTGTATTAGGAAACTATTACTCAAAATTAACAAGTTAGCATGCACACTAGTCATAAATCCTTTTACCTTGCTGAATTGTTGAATCTCCCTTTGCAGATTTAGAGCTGCTAACTTGAACATTCAGAATTGTATCACCTGATTAAAGAGAAAGTCTTTACAAACCATTGTACATCTCATTACATGCATCTATAGTAAGTATTCATTACCAAGGGTCAAATTTTACTTCAGAGGATCAGCGCTTTAACGATCATTAACAGGCAAAAAATATTTACATCCTAAACCGAAGGAGAAATTTGCAAATACAGCAAATTTTCAGACACTATATTAAAACCAAAAATATGGGCATTTAACCACAAAGGCTATTTGATTTATAGCCAGTTTAGATACCTCAATTTAAATCAAGGAACCCTAATTGGCTTTTAATTCAGTTTAAGAAAGAGTTAATTTGAAAGGAGCCCAGCTATTTTTCCAGTGCTCATGAGCACCATGCCCAGACCAGGTGGAAGAGGTCATTTCATTGCAAACACCTCTGCTAGCCTCTTCTAGATATTACTACAAAAGGAAACCGCTGTTTCTACCTCTTACCTAACCCAGGCAGCTCTGTAGATGCAGCTGAACTCCTTTCAAATTAACCTGGTGCAAGGTGACATCTGAGAACTGATGGTGCACTACACACTGCCATGGTCCCTGCTCAGATTAATGACTACTGTAATCTATGTCCATAAAGATCACAATACAGTTACAGTCAACATTTCTTGAAGTTGCTTGGTTGCCTTACTTCCTACATGCCTGCAGTGACAAAGGGAAAACAACTGACATAGTACTCAAGGGCAATGACAGTGCATTCAGTCAGGACAGAAACAAGCTCTGACCAAAGAAGAAACAAGGATCTGAGGCATCAACGATTTAAGGAGTCGAAGTCAGAATGTGAATGTAATGTAGCAAAGCACGAGAGAGCAGCTAGGCTCAAGCTTTCTGCTGCTATGGCACAACACTTGATGCATTGTTCTTTGTTTAATTAGGCACTCAGGTGCATCAACAGGTACCAGACTGCCTAGAGGAAATCTGTTACCTAGTCGGCTAACAAAATGGTGTGTTTCTGCTCTTCTTGTGGGGCTGGGGAAACTGATGAAGCTGTGGTACCATCAGTTATACAAACAATGCCCAAAGTGGAACTGGTATGGTGGTGGAAGGGGGGGGGGGGGAGAGGAGTTTAATAGGAAACTGACTGACCAGGAAGGGAAAGGAAGGGTGAGAAGAGGTTTGCCATAAAACCATTGGGATCTGTCAAAAACAAAAACAACAAAAAAACCCCAAAAAACAAAAAAAAACAGGGATGATCTGTGAAACAAGAAAAATCTTCCCCAACACAGTCAGAAAAGAACATGGATAGTGGTGGGAAGGGGCCAGTCTAGGTACCTGACTGAGGGACACTTCATAGGTTCCAAGAGGCACAAGGCTTTACAGTTCTCACCTGCTCCAGCTGAAAGCATGGACCCAAGTATCTTCTGTTAAATGCTGTTTTTAGCTTTTCCTCCACCCTTGATTCCTTAAATCCACACAAAGTATTACAACTTCCAGTTCCAATATCCTTTACATAGATATATCCTCCTCCTATTATAATGCATTTCTAAAGTGAACACTGCTTACTTTTCAAGTGTTCTTTCTTTCTACAAAATCATACCTTTATTTTTTCTGGGACCAAGTGGAAAAGATGGTGCAGGTATTAGTTGTTCAGTGGCTACTGTAACTGCATTTTCCATCCCAGGGAGATTTGGTTCTATTGGACCAGCATCAGTCAGTACCTTGTCACGCTTACGCTGCTGCCTTTTCTCACGGTTACTGATTTTAGTTTCCCAAGCTCCTAAAATATTCCCATAAATAAAAATGGCATTAAGTGAGTAATACAATGGTAAAAGAATAACCCAGCTAAAATGTAACTAGGAACCAAGTTTAATTTTTTAAGAGTTAGTAAAAAGATAGATTGAAACTAATAGGTAAAGGTGAGAACAAGGGTAGAGTGACTGAACTTTACATGTAAGAGTTTAAACGGCATGCTTGAAGAGTCAGTATGTCCTTTTTCCGGATGCGAAAATAGTAGTATTTTGTTTTTACAACCACTCAAACCATATGAGCCACAACACTTCAGGTAGAATAAAAATGTAGGTCGATTGCCTCAGATGAACAATTTTAGTATTTGTCAACCCTTATAATCCAACATTCACAGATCAAATTGCCAAACTCCAGTTCTGAAGCTACTTTTCTTAACTTTTTCTGTTCCAGAAATCCTGGATTTTCAAATATTCAGCATGCAAACACTGTTAATCTAAGAACATTTCACCAGGTAGTAACCACTACATGACCACATATCCGATTTAAGATTAGGACATCAACTAATTAATTTTGTTATGATATATTTAAGCAAGTAAATCTTAGATAGCATGTGAGACATTTTAGCCTAGTGCATTGCCTTATCAATGCTGTTCTTTGTACCTTCATCTGCTTCTTTTCCATCAAGACGTGACAGGTCCTGAACTGTTTTAGCATCTCCCTTTGATTTCTTTTTATTCTTTTTTGACTAAAATAAAAAAGCAATAATTCAGCCTTATGTTAAAGAAACTAAATGTTTCTATTACAGGTATTAAGAAAATATTGTTATAAATTGTAAGAATTAAAAGATATTTACAGATTAGAAATGGAAAATCTACTTTGCAAGATTAACCTATTGGTTAGTTCCAAAGTAGTGGCTTTTAGGAAACATTTCTTCTGTATGAAGGGGGAGGGGGGGGAGGAAACGTTTTTTTGCTCTATTTTTTAATATTTAAATAGAGCAAAAAATCCCCAAACCATTGCTGACAAAATCTGTGAATGACAGACTGGAGGAATGGCAAGTGAGGATAGGCCAGTCATACAGAGCAATCTGGATTGCTTGATAGGCTGGACCCATTAAAACAAAATGCATTTTAATACAGTTAAATGCAAAGTTTTACACCTAGAAACAAGGACTGCAGGTCATACCTACAAAATGGGGGGCTGTATCCTGGAACACAATGATTTAGGGGTCAGAGCATAAGCAACTCAAAATGGGCTCCCAGTGCAACACAGTGACCAAAAGGTCTAACACATTCCTCAGATAAACACACAAGGAAATAGTAAGCAGAAGCAGAAAAGTGATTTTACTTCTGTATATGGCATTAGTGAGTCAGATACTGGAATACAGCGTGCAGGTCTTCTGTCCACATTTTAAAAAAGATGTTGAAAAATTGGACAATGCAGGAAGGAAGCACAAAAACGATTCAAGGGCTGGAGAAAATGCTTTACAGTGAGAGACTTAAAGAGCACAGTGATTAGTTGGTCAAAAGAAGACAGAGGTCATTTGATTACGTCTAAGTACCTTCACTGGGAGAAAATGACAAGTACTAAAGGGCTCTGTAATCACATAGAGAAACACATAACAGGAACCAACTGCTGGAAGCTGAAGCCAGACAAATTCAAATTAGAAAGCAGGCACAATTTTTTTAAACACTTACTCCTGGGGTCATTCTGCAAAATAAAAATTCTGCACACAATATTTTAAAATTCTGCAAATTTTATTTTTCAAAACACTACATAATCACACCAGTTTCAATTACTTTGGGAATTTATTTCAAAATACCTGTCAGCAAGTATGTCTGTAACAATACAGACATACACAAAAATTCCCCCAGGAATAGATTTAAAGAAACCCCTATGACAACCCAGTTCCTGTTTCTCTGCCTCCTCCCCCCACACAGCCCAGCCGGAAGGGCAGACACCCACAACTCCTCCCTCCCAGGGCCCAGCCACGGTGCTCCCTCAGCCAATACACCCAAAACCCCCTTTCCTCCAGAGTCCAACCATGGGGCTCCCCTTGCCCAGATACACACACACCCCTTCCCCCCCAGAGCCCAGGTATCCAGAGGGAGAAAGGAAACTCCATGCAAGCCTGTCTCCTTCCCTCAGGGCATGCTGGGAACTGAAGCTGCCAGGAACGCTCTAGCTCCCTCCCCCTCTCCCTAGCAGTGTCTTCTATGTGCAAGGAAGTTTTTGGAAAATGTAGGGGACAATTTCCTGGTGCAAGTGCTGGAGGAACCAACTAGGGGCAGAGCTCTTCTTGACCTGCTGCTCACAAACCGGGAAGAATTAGTAGGGGAAGCAAAAGTGGATGGGAACCTGGGAGGCAGTGACCATGAGATGGTCGAGTTCAGGATCCCGACACAAGGAAGAAAGGAAAGCAGCAGAATACGGACCCTGGACTTCAGAAAAGCAGACTGACTCCCTCAGGGAACTGATGGGCAAGATCCCCTGGGAGAACAACATGAGGGGGAAAGGAGTCCAGGAGAGCTGGCTGTATTTTAAAGAATCCTTATTGAGGTTACAGGGACAAGCCATCTCGATGTGTAGAAAGAATAGTAAATATGGCAGGCGACCAGCTTGGCTTTACAGTGAAATCCTTGCTGATCTTAAATACAAAAAAGAAGCTTACAAGAAGTGGAAGATTGGACAAATGACCAGGGATGAGTATAAAAATATTGCTCAGGCATGCAGGAGTGAAATCAGGAAGGCCAACTCACACCTGGAGTTGCAGCTAGCAAGAGATGTTAAGAGTAACAAGAAGGGTTTCTTCAGGTATGTTGGCAACAAGAAGAAAGTCAAGGAAAGTGTGGGCCCCTTACTGAATGAGGGAGGCAACCTAGTGACAAAGGGTGTGGAAAAAACTAATGCTTTTTTTGCCTCTGTCTTCACAAACAAGGTCAGCTCCCAGACTACTGCACTGGGCAGCACAGCATGGGGAGGAGGTGACCAGCCCTCTGTGGAGAAAGAAGTGGTTTGGGACTATTTAGAAAAGCTGGACGTTCACAAGTCCATGGGGCCGGATGCGCTGCATCCGAGAGTGCTAAAGGAGTTGGCAGATGTGATTGCAGAGCCATTGGCCATTATCTTTGAAAACTCATGGCGATCGGGGGAAGTCCCGGACGACTGGAAAAAGGCTAATTTAGTGCCCATCTTTAAAAAAGGGAAGGAGGAAGATCCTGGGAACTACAGGCCAGTCAGCCTCACCTCAGTCCCTGGAAAAATCATGGAGCAGGTCCTCAAGGAATCAATTCCGAAACACTTAGAGGAGAGGAAAGTGATCAGGAACAGTCAGCATGGATTCACCAAGGGCAAGTCATGCCTGACTAATCTAATTGCCTTCTATGAGGAGATAACTGGTTCTGTGGATGAAGGGAAAACAGTGGACGTGTTTTTCCTTGACTTATCGAAGCTTTTGACACGGTCTCCCACAGTATTCTTGCCAGCAAGTTAAAGTAGTATGGGTTGGATGAATGGAATATAAGGTGGATAGAAAGTTGGCTAGATTGTCGGGCTCAACGGGTAGTGATCAATGGCTCCATGTCTACTTGGCAGCTGGTATCAAGTGGAGTGCCCCAAGGGTCGGTCCTGGGGCCGGTTTTGTTCAATATCTTCATAAATGATCTGGAGGATGGTGTGGATTGCACCCTCAGCAAATTTGTAGATGACACTAACCTGGGAGGAGAGGTAGATACGCTGGAGGGCAGGGATAGGATACTGAAGGACCTAGACAAATTGGAGGATTGGGCCAAAAGAAATCTGATGAGGTTCAACAAGGACAAGTACAGAGTCCTGCACTTAGGATGGAAGAATCTGATGCACCACTACAGACTAGGGACTGAAGGGCTAGGCAGCAGTTCTGCAGAAAAGGACCTAGGGGTTACAGTGGACGAGAAGCTGGATATGAGTCAGTGTGCCCTTGTTGCCAAGAAGGTCAACGGCATTTTGGGATGTACAAGTAGGGGCATTGCCAGCAGATCGAGAGACGTGATCGTTCCCCTCTATTTGACACTGGTGAGGCCTCATCTGGAGTACTGTGTCCAGTTTTGGGCCCCACACTACAAGAAGGATGTGGAAAAATTGGAAAGAGTCCAGCGGAGGGCAACAAAAATGATTAGGGGACTGGAACACATGACTTACGAGGAGAGGCTGAGGGAACTGGGGATGTTTAGTCTATGGAAGAGAAGAATGAGGGGGGATTTGATAGCTGCTTTCAACTACCTGAAAGGGGGTTCCAAAGAGGATGGCTCTAGACTATTCTCAGTGGTAGAAGAGGACAAGGAGTAATGGTCTCAAGTTGCAGTGGGGGAGGTTTAGGTTGGATATTAGGAAAAACTTTTTCACTAGGAGGGTGGTGAAACACTGGAATGCGTTAACTAGGGAGGTGGTAGAATCTCCTTCCTTAGAAGTTTTTAAGGTCAGGCTTGACAAAGCCCTGGCTGGGATGATTTAGTTGGGGATCGGTCCTGCTTTGAGCAGGGGGTTGGACTAGATGACCTCCTGAGATCCCTTCCAACCCTGATATTCTATGATTCAAGCTGGGTTCTGCGGGGTCCAGAACCCCCTAGTGGTGACCATCAGCACTACAGTCCATTTCTGTGGGAGAAAGGAAATTCTGCGCACACATTAATTTCTGCAACATTCTGCATTGCACAGTGGCACAGAATTCCCCCAAGAGTAAACACTGTACAAACTACCAAGGCAAACACATTCTTCATCTTTTGTAGTCTTCCAATTGAGACTTTCTGGAACATGCATTAGCTAAATACCTGTGTTGAGCCAGATAATTTAAACTGGATGAAATTTTATGGCCTGCGATATACAAAAGTCAGATTACATCATTGAATGGTCCCTTTTTGCCTCAGACTATATAAATCTATGCAAAGAAACACCTTGAGTTAACTGATGCATTCCACCAGGGAAGCCCTAAACTTCCAGTGTTATCAGAGCAAAGACGTAATGGGTCCAGAAAGTAAATTATATATAGGCTTGGTAGAACTAGATTTTTATTTTTTGTAATTTCAACCATATAGATTTTTTTAATTTTTAATAATTTTTATTTTTACAGTTGTGGAAAATTAAGGAGGGTAGTATTGGGATTAGGACAGCACTGACAGTGGGGCTACAAAGGGCTCTCAGCATGGCTGAGAGGCCCAGGACACCTGGGTGCGAGATGCAAGGGAGGCTGCAGTCCTGGCTGGAGGAGCAGACCCCTAGCCAGGCCTGCAACGAGGATGATGAGCCCCTGGTCACAGAGGAGATCACCTCACTGCTGTACAGTTCCTGCCTGGGGATGGCTCTCTCACTTCTGGCTGAGTGACTGAGTGAGCAGGGCCATGACAGCAGAGCTGCAGAGGGCTCCCTCCAACTGCCCCCACACCTTGGGCCTACAGGGACCGGATGTCACTGGCTCTGTGGACATGGAAGGAGTCCTCTGCAGCCCTTCTGTCATGGCCGCTCCCTCACTCCCATGACAGTGAGGTTGTAGAGGGCTCTCTGCATTGTCACAGGATCAGTGACACCCAATCTCTGCAGAGATAAGGTGCAAGAAAAGCTACAATCCTGGTGGAGCAGAGAAGGGACCCTTTGCACTCCCAGCTGGTGAGAGCAGGGATGTGACAGCAGACATGCAGAAGGCTCTCTATGCTGCCACAGGACCACAAGCACCCAATCCCTGCAGGCACAAGGTGTGGGGAAGGCTCTGGTGTAGCAGAGTGGAGGAAGAAGAGGATGAACCCCCTACCACGGGGAAGGCCACCCTGCTGCTGAATGGCTCTATCCCTGGGCAGGAGCCATTGATCAAAAAGGTGGCCTCCACACAGCCAGAGGCTGCTCCTCCTCCTCCTGGCAGCCTTGGCCAGGGTCTCTGCTCTGCTAGCACCAGAGCCTTCCCCTCACCTTGGGGTGGCAGGGATCCAATGTCCCTAGCAATACAGGGAACCCTCAGTAGCTCCACTGTCATGGCCCTATTCCCTCACTCCTGTGACTGCAGGGCTCCCTACATGGCTGCTGACACCTGATCCCTGCAGGCGCTAGGTGAGGGAGTAGGGGGGAGCTGCACTCACACCAACTGTTACTGATTGGGTTTTTTTCATCCATTTCAGTGTAAGCTGAAACTGACATTAACTGACATCTGTGGATTTAAATAGAGTCCTGCCAAGTCTAACTATAAGTAAGGCTGCAAGTTTGTCACGGAGGTCACAGAAGTCACAGATTCTGTGACTTTCTGTTACCTCTATGGTTTCTTCAGTGGTTGGTGCGCCTGGCCTGGGGGCAGCTAAAGCAGCCCATGCCAGGCCCACTGGCTGCTACTGCGGCCGTCTCGGGCCACTGCACCCTCCTCCCCCAGCAGCAGCAGGAGTTTGGGTGTGGGAGGGGGTTGGAGCACAGTACGGGGTGAGGCAGGCTCTGGGCAGCGCTTACCTAGGGGGCTCCTCAGATGCAGCAACATCCCCCTCGCTCAGCTCCTAGCCGGAGGTGTGGCCAGGCAGCTCTGCGCGCTGCCTCTGTGTGAAGGCACCGCCCCCCACAGCTCTCATTGGCCATGGTTCCTGGCCAATGGGAGCTGTGAAACACAGAGCTGCCTGGCCATGCCTCTGTCTAGGAGCTGAGCTAGGGGGGATGTCCCCACTTCCGGGGAGGCACGGAGCCAGGTATGTAGCCTGTTGGCCCCAGCAAACCCCCACCCTCCCACCCAGCACCAACAGGAGTCCCGGGCCACACGCCACCACCCACACAGCACCAGTGTGGGTCCCAGGCCGCGCATGCCCAGGCTGCTCCCCCACCAAGATTTAGTCCAGGGCATACAGTAGAAGTCATGGACAAGTCACGGGAAGTGAATTTTTGTTTATTGACCGTGACCTGTCCATGACGTTTACTAAAAATACCCCTGACTAAAACAAAGCCTTAACTATAAGGCAGAAGGATCACTTGTTCAGTAACTGGCCACCAAGCACTGAGTATGGGAGGGCTACTGACTCCTCTCCATATCTTCCCTCCCCCAGCAAAAGAACAAGGGTAAGTTTCAAACATTTCTTTTTCCTTGCATTTGCTTCCGTAATAAACTAAATTAGGTATAGAGAAAAATAACCCAGCTGGGTTAGGGGACTAGTTCCTACACAACTGAGAATACTGTACATATTCTTAAACTACTATTTAAGTGAAAAACTACTATTTTATAAGAAAGCATATAACTAAGGATAAAAAAGGGTAGTTAATGTTAAAAAGAGTTACAACTTGTTGCATCTGACAGAAGGGGGATCTTTCAAAAATTTCCAACTTTGAAAAGGAATTTTTTTTTAACCAAAAAAAAATAAACTTTTGAAAAACTTTGACTAGCCAGTTCTAGTGAGCACCAATAGGTGTTCCAAAAACAAAAAAAAAAAGGGAGTAAACAGACTATAAACCAATTCCCCTTAACTGCTCAACTTCTACTGCTGGCTCTTGTGAGGTCATTATTTCAGAAGTTCTCTAGACATCAAAATCTTCCAGGCAAAAAAGGACTTAAACACTTAAAAAAAGGCTTTTTTCTGCTTTGCTTTAACAGTCCCCCCCATTCCGTCTCTACAGTCATCATCCCCCCACACCTCCAAAAGAGGACACAAACCCAACTGCCCCCTGCTTGACCCATGACCTTCAAAATACAGCATGAAAAGTTAAATGACAAACATTAATAATAAAAAGGCCTACATGGTCACAAGAACTCCAAGTTGCAGCGGGGGAGGTTCAGGTTGGATATTAGGAAAAACTTTTTCACTAGGAGGGTGGTGAAACACTGGAATGCATTACCTAGGGAGGTGGTGGAATATCCTTCCTTAGATATTTTTAAGGTCAGGCTTGACAAAGCCCTGGCTGGGATGATTTAGTTGGGGATTGGTCCTGCTTTGAGCAGGGGGCTGGACTAGATGACCTCTTGAGGTCCCTTCCAACCCTGATATTCTATGATTCTATGAACTTGCATAAAAATTCTACAATTCCATTAAAAAAAACTGATTAGAGTATTAGAAATCCAAATTTTACATCCAGCTTTTCTATGAAAAAGTCACATTAAATGTTTTTATAGAGCCTTACAAATAGGGAATTTATGTTGCTGTACACAAGGATTTAATAAATAAATCAGAAGTTTATCATCTTTGCTTTCCTAATATCAATTACTGGAACATGGTACATATCTACTTTTTCCACACCTGCCAAGCTCAGTCAAGGTTTCTAACATCAGTCACCATCTCAATTATATCACTGACTAAAACAGTCAGGAGGTGCATGACTGTACAAAATACAGGTTTTATTCATTCTAAATGATCACCTTCTGTGCACAGAAGGCTGCCAATCTTGGCTCTACCATCAGCTGAACTATACATTAAGAACTTGGCAAATTAGCAAAAAAACCTTAAAAATCAAGCAGATGTGTGGGCCTCTATACACAGGAAAATAAAGAATGTAAAAATAAGCTTTCCTTCCCCACCATAAGTACTGATTCAAGAGGATACATTTTTTCCAAGCTTGCAAATAAAACTAGCTATGAAGTTTTAAGGAGTTTTCCATTTGCTCTAGTTTGTCACTTTCCAGTGAATGGCAGACATGTATGGCAAATTAAGTTGAATCACTTATTTTTTGCTCTTGTGTAATTGAACAAGGCAGAGAAGAAGAATGAAGAGGGAAGTGGCAAAATTGAAGACAGTACACATGCATCTTCAGTACAAGACCATACTGGAGATGCTAGCAGTGATGAGAAGCAGAAAACTGTAACCATTTTCAAGGAATAATGGAGGTTCATGGCCCCTGAAGAGAAAGACAGCAAAGAATCTCAGAAACACAAGAGGCGCACCAATACAAAAAAAAAACGATGTACGCCATGTCTTTTTAGATATGGAAAACACACTTAACTTGTAGTCTCAGTTTACTTCTCTAAGCCGAACAAAGGAAGAGCACTCTCGCAGGGCCTTGGGAGATTCTACTCCGTGCACTCAAGCTATTAATAATGCAATGCATATGGAAAGAGGGTGATTTCCCAGAGTGACTAACAAAGCTGCAAAAAGAAAAGGAGGACTTGTGGCACCTCAGAGACTAACAAATTTATTTGAGCATAAGCTTTCTTGAGCTACAGCAGCTCAAGAAAGCTTATGCTCAAATAAATTTGTTAGTCTCTGAGGTGCCACAAGTCCTCCTTTTCTTTTTGCGGATACAGACTAACAAGGCTGCTACTCTGAAAACTAACATAGCTGCCTGTCTAACTATCCTCACTAAGTTTAAAAAGAGGCTTGGAGCGGTTTTTAATTGACACTGAAGGGCACCAATTTACACCCAGACTTCATATTTATATCCACTTCAAAATGTATTTTCTTTTAATTTAAATAAGCTGTTTTAGATTTTAAATTATAACTTTCTTTTTTAAAAATAAACCTGTTTAAAATGAAATATTAATTTGCTACAAAATATGTTAAGGCCTAAAATTATTACAATCTCTTAAAACATTTAAATAATAAATGTGCTGAATCCATGAGCCTCAATCATAAACTTTGAGTTAAAGGCTGCTTTTCTATATAAATAATTGATCGGGGAAAAACTAACTTTTGAAGTCAAGCTTTATAAATATGGCATAGTGGATCATGTACTGTATTAAGGGCCTGATCCTGTAGGGGAGGGGATCCAGAGGCTGCGGTATTGAGTGCAACAGACTGGCAAAGTCATCACAGGGGATGGGACCTGCCTCTGACTCCAGGAGACACCATCACATATCTCATCATGATCATCTACTGAGCTCATCTGGGTGGCCCCATAGTCCTATTTATAGCTTCTCCTTACCTGAGCTCCGATTGGCTCAGCTCTCAAATTACAATTATTTATGACTCCAGCCACCTTGGAAACTTACTCTCCAGCTTACAGAAAAGCACTAATCTGCACAGGAACTACCAGCCCTTGTTTCTGGACGGTTCTGGACACTTCAACTAAATGGCCTTGTTCCGTTTCCTTGCAGGTGTATACAGAGATATATACCAACAGAAATCCATTAATTTCTCAACTGCCTCCCACTTTCTTTAAATAAAATACTACAATGCAAAAGGCATGTGAGTTACATGAGCAGAAGTCATGGATTGCTGTTAGTTCTTGTGTTTTCCTGGAAGTACAGATAGGGGGTGGAAGTGGAGTTATGTAACAAAGGAGGAGTTGAGTGTTCGACCAGAAAGGAGCAACACTGGTGTCAAAGCAGGACACTGTGAAAAGAACGAAGGACATTCTTCTGACTGCAGCCGCTAGTGCTGATTTCAAGACCTGAGAATTGGAAGGGAAAAACTGCCGTGGCTGCAGGTCGTAAAAAGGACCCTATTTGGGAATATTTTCAAGAAATTCCTGTACCTCTGGATAAAAAATAAACATGTCTAATGTAAACTGCGAAACAAAAAAATGCAAGTCCTGGTTGTAAGAATGAATGTCATTATGACAAATGCTCCTCAAAGGCAATGACTTTGAAGAGGATATGGACATGTCTGAACAATCTGGATCAACTGGTTAGTACATTTATTTTTGCACCATTCTTAAGGACTGCCTACCATTTCTTACTATGCTAGTAAATGATAACTTAGATTGTCATAAATTTGTATTTTGGATGTAATAGAATAAAATTCAAGTGTAGACCTTTCTCACAGACAAGCTGCAAATGTAGCAAAGATGAGAAGAAATCTAGAAGAAGAAAACAAAGGCAACCTGAAAACTTACAACATATGGATTCAATGCTCATTTGACTAAAATACAACTCCAGGAATAAAGGAAAACATTGAAATTGCAGAATACTTCTGTAACAACCACTTTGCTTCAGTTTCACTAGAGAGAGAAGAAGGATCCAAACTAATTCTACCCAAGACATGCACTTGAATTCAGTGGTTGACCATTCTGAGCCATTTATTAAGAACTGGTCTATTCTGATAATTTGCAAAGAGAATTGTGACAAAATAAATGGAACTATACCAGCCAAAGTGGTCCTAATCAGACTAAAGGGAAATGTAGAAGATATGCTGAATATACAGAAACTTATTTCCACATTATTTGGCAAACTGCAGAAAGATTGCTGCTGTATTGTTGAGGCTGCTGAAATTTGGAAAGAACTTTGAGGCAGTGAAGAAATACCCAACAACAAAATTAAATTGCAAGCAGTAAAGAAACAGATGGATCAAGCACTTACTCCACCTCATGTTTTGCTAATATTCTCAACCCAAAGTACCAAGTAGATGTCTAACTGCTGAAGAAGATGCTGCTATGACATGGGCATCTAAATTACCCATCAATCATGCCAACCATAATACATTTCAGGGCCGGAAGGTGAACCATTCAAGCAGTACACATTTGTTGATGTTTAAAAGCAAGTCACACCACTGAATTGGTGGAAGTCACTAGCTAAGCACCTGGAACAAGAATTTGTTGATGTGCAAAACCAGTTTTTGACAGCACGGTCCTCTCTTCTGCAGGCACAAATATAATATTTTCTTCATTTGGACTAATTCATTCAAAGTTGATAAACCAATTGAGAGTTGAAAAAGCAGGAAAACTTGTCTCTCTTCCAGCCTATGAATAAAAACGAGGGAGGGAGGGATGAGATCTACTAGTCTGAAAAATATGAAGAACAGCCTAAGGGCAGGTCTTCACTACCCGCTGGATCGGCGGGTAGTGATCGATCTATCGGGAATTGATTTATCGTGTCTCGTCTCGACACGATAAATCAATCCCCAAATGCGCTCCCCCTCGACTCCGGAACTCCAGCTTGCGAAAGGCGGAAGCGGAGTCGACGGGGGAGTGGAAGCGGTTGACTCGATGCTGTCCTCACGCCAGGTAAGTCGACCTAAGATACGCAGTCTTCTGCTACGCTATTCGCGAATCTGAAGTTGAGTATCTTAGGTCGACCCCCCCCAGTGTGGACCAGGGCTATGTAATTTAGGAGGCTGTCTTCTCATTTTCGGTAGACTTAGGTGAGTAGGAAACTAAGCTCCAGTCCCTTTCACTGAGGCATATTTGCTTAAATTAAATGTATATAGTTATAGCATACCCCCCCGGTAGCAAAAAGATGTACCAAACCTTGTGTAAAAGCTCTATTTAGTTGTAAATTAACATGTTTTAATGGTTATATTAACCAGTAATAATACACCTCCCTCAGAAAGTAAGAGAAGTACAAACGGGAAAATTGATTAAAATTATTTAAATAAGAGGCTTTTCACTTTGTGATTTACTTCAAGGCGCCCTACTAGATTCTCTCCTTGTATTTACCCAAAATGATCGGACTACATTACTCTAATAAAAACAGCCATTTAGTGGCATAGAATTACTTGGAACTGCAGTTTAGGCTTGGTATTGTTTTGTGAGGGAGGGAAGGAGAAAAATGAGCGAGATAAACACGTTTGTTTCTTCGCTGAAAAAAAGAACGTTATCTTTACTTCCAAATACAAACACCTATGATACACTTTAGAATTCAGGCTTCCATTTAACATTGGAACATTTCTTGTAATTCAAATGCAGAATTAACTACAAGAGTTTCCAATAACTTATTTACTCAATTAAGCTATAAAACCATTAATAGCTGGGAAATTAATCAGGACCAGATATTTGTTTTTTTTTAATCAAATAGTTTCCTATGTTCAACAACTTTTCAGTAATAGTTACACTTAACCATTTATGCTGTTTAATATATCTTCTGCTAGTACACAATGAATCCCCAACAGTATCATGAGAACAGTTTTAGCCTAGTAACTTTGTTGTCTACCACAGAAAGATTTTAAAAATTCCCTGTATGAATGAGTACGCTTTTATTAAAGCTAAAACCAAAACCAATGTGACAATCATTTCCAAATCAGAGAATCGCTGCACGGCAATTTACTTGACATATTATAATTTCAACCAGCAGATGTAACCTGTATTTTCAATTACATAAAGTTGTGAGCAAAAGAGCCAAGATAAAGTCAGTTTTGGTCATACGCCTATTTTAATCAGATAAATAAAAAAGTTGTCTGGTGAACTGAGGGTATATTTGCTCAGTGATTTATGGTACGTTAAATCAGTTTAACATGCAAGCGTAGGATTTGGCCTTAAAACAGCACTCCCTCAGCTGTTAGATGATACAATAATGGCAAGTTATTTGAAAGATTACATTGATCACCTTTTGAGCACCTACAGAGAGTACACACAATGGAATACTAATTTGGCCTTGTTATCATGTACAAGAGCTGCTATTCAGTATTTTAAATTCGTTCATTTTAAAAGGAAGTGCAAACATTTAATTCTTGATGTGGGATCTTAGTATCTTTAAAGCTGTCTTTCAAAAAAAATTAGCAGTTGGAAAACTTACTATTTTTGTAAAATTTAAATTGGATAGGAATGGAATCCAATCCTGGCTGAGACCTTCACGTAATACAAATATATAAAAATTAATCTCATCAAGTAGTTTACTATAGTTTCAAAGCCATAAATAACCTTCTCGTTCTTCTTTTCTGCATCCAGTGGCTGCTTTGGATTTTCTCTTCGAGCCGTCTGAATTATTTCATCCTCAGACACTTCAAGAACAGGCCGTCCATTAGGCTGCATATGTAATCAAAAATTTAAATCAGATTAAATCTGAGAGGGCAGGTGAAGCAAACCACAGAATGTAAGTTACATAATTACAAAGATAGTATGAGAGGTTTTCTTTGAAGCCAACTGTAGTTCTATGCACTATGGGGAAAGAACCCAAATGCTAGCTTAATTACCTTTTAATGTAAAGCAATTTAGTTTTATATTTTCAAAGCTTATTTTCAAAATTTCTGAAGTCTGCTACTGTGGTTGTATATACTGTATGGAGTCAAGAAACAAGTACACGAACTAGTAAATATTCTAAATGCAGCTGGATAAAAATCAGACTTGTAGTTTCTACAGCTAGTCTGTTGAATAGCAACTGTCTTACATATTGTAAACAAGCAGATTAAGAGTGAAGGAAAGCCTTGACATTTATAGTAATATCTATACCACACTGTAACCAATTATGTAGTGGAATATTATACAGCTTTACTATTTTTAATGTAAACAAACATGAAGTAAAAGTGGTGGACACCTGAAGTATTTTGTCAATCTTTATATCGAGGGATAATATATAATTGCTCCTAGACAACAAAATGTGCATCTGTAAAACTTTCAGGAACTTTAGGTCTGATCTAAACAACTGTAGCTTGGATTCCAAATAAGTTTTGCTAAACATTACAATTTTTAAAAAAATTCTTCCTGATGAGGTTTAGGATTGTGTATATTGATAGCAATTACTTTAATACACATAAGTGAATGGGCATGTGCATTTGTTTTCTCACATGTATAGACACAGAAGTATACGTAGAGTTCATGTGAGCAACTGCACAAGTACTCAATTGGAGCAGTGTCCTCTGCAGCATCTCACTGTAATGCAATAATTGCATAAGTACAGCAAACTATTTTCCAGTTAAGCCTCTGGAGCACAAGCCACAATTCTGTTTTGCCAAATGTATTGGGGGAGGGACGAAGAAGGGGAGAGAGAAAATGGAGAAGTGTTTTCCCCTCAAACCAGTGACTACTTTTCAAAGCATCAACTTTGTCAGACACCAAGTTCTTAAAACTACAAGTTGCAAATGTAGTGGGTTACCTATTTAAATTAAAAACAAAAATAAACCACACATACACACATGGATATGTACGCTATTAAAAATCTGAAGCTGGGTGAAATTTTTAAGACATTATTCACTAAAAAAGCAGTTTTGGTCAACCCAAAACCATTCTCAAAATGTGACTCAAATAAATCATTTCAGCCAATGTTTCTGAAGGAGGGCCCCTCATGAACCATTCACAAGATGGTAAGAGGAGAAGGTGCACATATAACTTTAGGCCTATTGGTTATGGCACTCACCTAGGATGTGAGAGACCTGGGTTTTAATTACCGTTTTTGTCACATTTATGTGGAGAAGGGATTTGAATTTGGATCTCCCACCTTACAGGAGAGTGCCCTAGCAACCAGGCTATGGGATATTCTGGGTCTCTCTCAAGCTTTCCTGTTGAAGTTGCTCCACTGTGTATACATAATTAAATAGTCATTGGAAAAGGCTCATGAACTTGGGTCTCCCACCTCCAAGGTAAGTACCCTAATCACTAGGCTATAGGAATCTCACATTCTGACCTGGCGACTATTCAAGTATTTTATGCAAAGCAGAACAGCTTCAACTTGAGAAAGAGAGAGACCTATACCAGAATAACTCATGGCCAAACAGCTAGCACTCGCCTGCAAATTCAAATTTCTTGTCCACATCAGACAGAGGGAAGAAATGAACCCCAGTTCACAAGTGATTTCCCTAACCACTGTGCTAAAGGTTATAAGGCGACACCACTTCCTGCTTCCAGCCAGTTTGGGAATCTAGTCTTATTTATTTTGCTTTCAGGTGGGAAAAAAAGCCCAGAACTAAACAACCATTTTGTTTTTGTTGACCCAAATGTTTTCTTTGACTTGAAATTAATTGTGTGTCTACTTTTTTGATGTGCTCAAATTTTTTGGATTCAGTTCAACCTGAACTAATTTTTTTTTTTTTTTTTAATATTTTGGAACTGCCAGTGAACTGAAAAAAATCTGTAATTTGCAAGGCTCCACTTAAATCTGGATTATTTAAAAAAACACTCCGAAATAAAGACCTCTGCACTTTTATTTAAAATATTTCTGCAGTACCCCTTACCTTTTTTCCCCACTCTTCTGACAGTCTTCAGTCAGACTGTTATTCCTAAGTGCTGTATTAGTACAAAGTAGTAATAAAGGACATTCTTGCTTCCACTTAGACCCAGAGACTTATTATAATTATTAGCCTACATCAACCTCCTTCTCCCACCTATAGAGCACAGAGAGAAAAAAGGGGCATGAAGGTTTAAAACAAACAAAAGGAAGTTCATGCAACAGTCAACTTGTGGAACTAGTTGCCAGGGGATGTTGTGAAGGCCAAAACTATAACAATTAAAAAAAAATGAGGTAAGTTCATGGAGGACAGGTCCATCAATGGCTATTAGCCAAGATGGTCAGGAACACAACCCCATGCTCTGGGTGTCCCTAAGCCTTTGACTGCCTGATGCTGGGACTGGACAACAGGGGATAGATCATTTGATGATTGCCCTGGTCTTTTCATTCTCTTTGAAGCATCTGGCATTGGCCACTGTCGGCAGACAAGATACTGGGCTAGATGAACCATTGGTCTAACCCAATAGGGCCATTCTTATGAAGATTTCATCGCCTGCCTATATATCATTTAAGTTATGTTTCCATGATGTGTTTAGTCTGCATGGCATCTTATTTAAACTCATCTCCATGGGATAGGTTCAGAGTAGCAGCCGTGCTAGTCTGTATTCGCAAAAAGAAAAGGAGTACTTGTGGCACTTAGAGACTAAATAAGTCTCTAAGTGCCACAAGTACTCCTTTTCTCCATGGGATAGGAGCTGCATCTTCATTTTTATTTGATAGTACCAAATATATTCTTGACTGAATTTATATTTTCTTCTACAGGATACAATTTTAACTAAGAATTAAAAATCATGTTTAATATTAATCTCAAGCACTAGAACTAAAGTTGTTGCATTTAATTTTAGAATAGGTCAAACTGTATGTTAAATGGTATACTACTTTAATACCCACTGACAGATTCAACAAGAAACATCTGATAGATGGAAGAACTGCTACTTATTAGCACTTAGTATATCTAGCCGTTACGCTGCCTTCATAACTATTCTAAGGCCAGGTCTGCACTACAAACTTACATTGATATAACTGCATCATTCAGGTTGTGAAAATCCACACTTCTGATCGACATAGTTATACAGTCCTAACCACTGGTGTGAACAGAGCTATGTTGATGGGAGAGCTTCTCCCATTGACAAAACTGCCGCCTCTTGTGGAGGTGGATTAACCATGCTGATGAGAGTTCTCCCATCAGTATAGTAGCATCCTCACTAAAGCGCTGCTGCTGCACTGTTGTAGCTGTTTAAGTGTAGACCTGCCTCTTCAGTGACTTGACTTAGCAGATACATACTCTTCAGATTTTCATTCGTTATGCATCGTCTATTTGGAAAGCCAAAAATATAGAACTGCTGTCCATTGTAACTGATTTAATGCCCAAGAGTGAACACACACTGTCTGCACACAGGACGTGGTGCCAACTGTTGAGTGTGCATTTTTTGTGGGACCTGAAGTGACATGAGTGAAAAGTGCTATTCTGCCTTATGGTGGCTTAAAGACTATGCTATCCTGCCTTCCTCTTCCTCTCAATTTTCAACGGTCAGCTGAACAATTTTAGGGAACTTCAGAATTTAAACAAAAATTCTGAAAAAATGTTACTAGAAGTGTACAGCCTTAACTGCAAATGGAGAGGTGGAATTCTGGATCCAAATTATCTTTAAAAATAGTTGTAATTTTTCACATTTAAATACATCCTGAAAACAATTTTTTTAAAATTATTTTCAGTTCTGAGATAGTCACTACTAAAACTCAAACTCAGCCCTGTATCATAACAATTAAGTTTTCAAATTGTAGAACCTTTTCCAAGTCTCAAATTGATTGTTTTAGAACAAGACTAGGAGTTGATCCAACCTCTCTTATGAAAGATTACTCCATTTGATCCTTTATTTAAATAGTAAAAAGTATCAAAATCTGCTATGTTACAGTATTCTTACACAGAACCCATGACACTTTCCATAGCATAGAACAGTGGTTCCCTATTATTGTTTTTAAACTAAAGGCAACCCATCAACTGCATTGTCTTTTTTTGAGTCCCACCCAGGATCCAAATTCAAGGGGGAGCAAACGCCAGAGAACAGCATCATCCTCAGCCTCCCAAGGGGACACCAACCACCAGCAGCTGCGGCGAGGCAGCCGCGTCGCTGCGGGGAGAAGCTGCTCTGAGGCCTGCTCCGACCAGCCCGGGGCAGGGGGTTAACCAGTAAGCGTTAGTCTTACCGTTAACTGTTTAATAGTTTACATCCCTACCGTCAATATAATAAAACCACCTCAACGAGTAGCAGTAGCTATGTTGGCGGGAGAAGCTCTCCCATTGACAGTGTCATGCAAATGAGCGCTTATGTCACTCAGAGGTGTGTTTTTTTTCCATACCCCATGTCATAATTATAAAGGGAAGGGTAAACACCTTTAAATCCCTCCTGGCCAGAGGAAAAACCCTTTCGCCATGTCAAGGTTCCTTCCCCACTCTGAACTCTAGGGTACAGATGTGGGGACCTGCATGAAAAACCCCCTAAGCTTATTTTTATCAGCTTAGGTTAAAACTTCCCCAAGGTATCCTAGCTTCTTAACCCTTTACAGGTGAAAGGGTTTTCCTCTGGCCAGGAGGGATTTAAAAGGTGTTTACCCTTCCTTTTATATTTATGACGTCTCTAGAACAACGTAAGTTTTGCCAACATTGGTGGTAATGTAGACATGGCCTTAGGCTTAGTCCTGCAGGGGACAGTAGCCACTGCTGTGGGACAAGCTCATTATCCAAATATCCCCACTCTCCCCCAAGGCCTCCCCTCTGCACCAGGCCCATGACACATCTAGAACCTTCCCACAAGCAGAACATGCAGCATTGTTTCGTATACTTAGCTAAACAAACCCATCCATCCACCTAGGGTTGGTACATGGTTAAACCACAGGACTACGGTATACTCTGGTGTGGTGGTCTCTATCAATTCATCCTGTTGAAACTATTCTACAATGTATAAATAATTAAACTTTAAAAAGGGATAACAGTGAATAGTCATTATAAATGCCTATGAAGTACCACCATGAATGATTATCACCTGGTGACCTAGGATGTGAGCTGAAGTCCCTGCTCCAATGACTAATTATTTATACAAAGTGGAATTGCTTCTGGAGGAGGAACAGAGACCCACACCAATATATTCCACAGCCCAGTAGTTTGGGCACTCTCCTGAGATGGGGGAGACTTGTGTTCAACATCAGACAGAGGGGGAATTCCACATCACAGGTGAGTGCCTTAATCACTGGGCACTGATGAAGGTGACACTACTACCAATTCCTCATCCTCCAGCTGATTTGTGAATCTAACCTTTTAAAAAGAATAAAAAAATCCCTTTTGGGTTGAACAGAATGTGTTTCATTTGGCCTGAATTTTTTTTTTCTTTTTCAATTTTCTGAAATTTTTTTGCATTTGATTCAAACTGAATTTTTTTTTTCAAAACTGCCTGTGAACTGAAAAAGTCAGTTATTAGCCCAGCTTTGTCCACTGGAGAAAAGAGTTTAAAATTGAAGGCTATGGGAAAGTGAGTAACACTCCCCTTGCACCAGCTAGAAAGCAGAGCAGTGTTAGCAAAGAACCCCACCGAACCTTGTAGGAGCCAGGAGGCTCTGGGATTGGAGGTGAAAAAAAATAAGTCTTAAGAGGAGATAAAGAGAATGCTTGTGCTCCCTGCCAGCAGCAAGAGAAGGCATGTGCTTCACGATTATTACTCATCTGGTAAGCAGAGGAGACGAACGAAGGAGCCCTCACAAGCAAGACCTAGGGACAGCACACCTTGGTAATAATCCCTATAGACTCCTCTTTCAAGCACCTGGCAGAGGCAGAGATTGACTTCTCCACTGGATGTTGACTCCAAACAGTGAGCTATCCCCATCTTTTGAATCAATCTATGGCTAGTAAGTTTGGTCCTCTGGCTAGTAGCAAAGGTATTACTGGAGATTACTACTGTCATAATCAAATATACTCACTAAATAGTTTTGGCTATTTGACTAACATTAATTTATATTAGAAACTTTAGATTGGATATTATTTGACTAGCATACTGGCAAGTAGTACACAACTGTTTTATTCCTTTAAGTTGCAATGAGTATAGCCATAGTGGTGTTCTTTACTCTACGTACAGGTGGTAAGCGTCAGGTAAACATTTTTCAAGCCCTGCATGCAGTAATACATGAAAGTTGTAGGTTACCTGCCACAGTGAAAGCTCAGTAATTAAATAGAATATTAAATTTTATATATTTATTTTTAACTAGACATTGGTAGTTTTCATCTCATACAAACATATATGTCCACATAGCGTTGTATTCACATTTTGATCAGTTTATTTTTAAAATAATATTACAGCTTAAAATATTTAACCTTATTTAAAATTTGACAACACTGGAAGGATTAACAAACTACTGGGACAGAGCCTGATAATTTTTTTTCATGAGAAATAGGGTTAACTGGATTAGATGCATAATAAAGAACAGCATAGTTAATTACATGTATCATTGTGTGTGTATATATTTATGGATTCAGTATGTGTATTTTCTTTTACAAAAGATTTGTGTTCATCGGGAATTAAAAATAATAGAAGTAATTTTTAAAGACGACAATACACTTATTAAAAACAAGTACTTTGGTGGAAGGATGTGTGTTTAAGTTAGTAAGTGGGCTTGGTCCCTTTTGTTTCTTGATGAAGAAGGCCTCAAACGTCTGTTAATTATTTTTGCTTTTCTTTTTCTTAGATATATAAAGAATGCTAAGTCTATTCTTTCCTGATTGCTGGGGAACATCCTGGAGGACTCAGATGTGTGTGCCTTCACTGAATAAGCAGGATTTTGAATCTTTAACAAATGTACCCGCTCTCTAAAATGGTAATTAATCAAAGTTTTAAACAGTCTGAATAAAATACCCTCCCCTTCCAGTTTCTCAGCTTTCACTCTATGGATTCTTAAAAGGTAATAATTTCACTGGTTCTTGGTCACCATAGAGTTTTCCAAGAGTGAAGACTTTAATTTCCAATTATAAAAAAAGGAGGAATACCCACTTAGCCATTCTTCTTCACAAAGCAAAGAACCAGAAAAAGGTATAAGCCCAGTTTCTTTCCACTTTGCAGATCAGTTAAACTCTCACTTATTTAGATTTTATGAGAGGCAACTGAAAGGCAAGTTTATAACAGGTCAAATGACATCTACTCCACTTTCTTCCATCCTATGTCAGCAAAAACAGTATTAAAACTATTTAGCAGAAAGCTACAGACCAACCGGTCCAGGACCCAAACCTCTGACAAGAAAGGAAGAGCTTTAGAAGGGTGTGCAGTAACTTGATGCATGAGATTAGTTTGCTCACTAGCTGAAAGTACAGCAAAGCAAGCAATATCAAAAACAAGGTGGATGAGGTAATATCTTTTATTGGACTAACTTCTGATGGAGAGAGAAGCTTTCAAGCCCCAGAGAGCTCCTCTTCAGGTCTGGGAAAGATGTCACTTAAAACTGCCTTCACGAAACAAGGACGCTCCACCAGAGAAGTAGATCGCTTCAAGGAACACACCACCCCAATACCCCAAGAGAACTTGCTTCAATACAGAAATAAAACCTCCTCCAACCACACACCCCTAGTTGTTACCTACCACCTCAAAATAGAACCCATGTGGTGTATCATCAAACTACAACCCAAACTTAATGGGGACTGCATCCTGAAAGAAATCTTTCCTGAACCCCCACTTTTGGCTTTCAGACAATCCCGCACCCCCACCATCATCATCAGAAGCAAACTCTCCAGAAACCAGGACACACCAACTCAAAGCAACACCAGAAGACCTATTTCCACTGCTACAATGATCAACACACCTTTCAAGATCCATGGATTCTACACATGCCTATCACAACATGTTGTATACCTCATCCAGTGCACTAAATGCCCCAACAATTACATGGGTGAATCCAGATAATCATTATGCTCTCAAATGAACTTGCACAGGAAAATGACAAGACAAAAATCACCTGTAGGTGAACAGGTCACTATGTTTGACTTATCAGTCCCCATCCTCAAGGGAAATCTGCACAATACTTTCACAAGACAAGCCTGGGAGCTTAAATTCAAAACTCTGCTAGACACTAAAAATCGTGGATTGAACAGACACACTGGATTAATGGTTTATTACAACAATCTGAAACCCACTAACCCCATCTTTTTGTCCTATGACTGAGATGTTAACTGGCCACTCAACCTTGAATGGTGCTTTAGAATATGAGCTACCTATTTATACCACACAATCTTTTCTACCTTGCATTTACCTGTGAAACTCTGAGTACCTTTCCCAGACCTGAAGAACTGTGTGTGACTTGAAAACTTGTCTTTCTTGCCAACAGAAGTTGGTCCAATAGAAGATATTACCTCACCCTCTTTGTCACTAATATCCTGGGATGGACATGGCTACAGCTATGCTACGATATCAAAAACAGACAGTTACCTACACATTGTGATATTTAAAGACTGAAAAAATGCAATGGAATTTTAAAGTGGTTTCTTAAGAAACAGCTTTACTTACTTGAGATTATCCTTAGTGCACTTATCACACCCACCAAGTCTCCCTCATTTAGAAAAAAGAAAAAGGAGTACTCATGGCACCTTAGAGAGACTAACAAATTTATTTGAGCATAAGCTTTCGTGAGCTACAGCTCACTTCATCGGATCAAATTTGTTAGTCTCTAAGTACTCCTTTTGTACTCTAAGTACAGAATGCATCCGATGTTTTCAAGAAGTTGATAGATTTCCACTCCATACGGCTAAATTCAGTGCCTTGCATAATGACAGGTTTCAGAGTAGCAGCCGTGTTAGTCTGTATTTGCAAAAAGAAAAGGAGTACTTGTGGCATCTTAGAGACTAACAAATTTGTGCATAAGCTTTCGTGAGCTACAGCATCCGATGAAGTGAGCTGTAGCTCACAAAAAGCTTATGCTCAAATATATTTGTTAGTCTTTAAGGTGCCACAAGTACTCCTTTCCTCATTTAGAAATCGCTTTTAGATTATTAAAGTGTGTTCCTCTATGGATTATCGATTTTGCTCCATCTTTTCAATGAGACATGCAAAATTTTGAGTTGTCAACTCAATCTCAAAGTCTGTTGCTTATTGCTACTGTTTACAGTACTTGTTCGCTTGTCTGGACTCTGTAATAAACTTAAAAAACCTAAGCTTGTTGAGTGAAGAGGGGTAAACCTTTAACTTCTGTAGAGTTAAAGCTTTATTAAATTAAAAAGTAATTAAATCTCTTAAAAAGATTCCTAAAGATGAACGAATGCTGTCCCATCTCCCTGCAAAAAGCTTCAATGCATTTACTGCTACTCAAAGCTTTCCAAGTAGCAAAGCAATTGACAAGAAATCGGCACTCTCACATGAGCTATTCATAATCCAAAGAAACATGCAAATACCAAATCCATTTCACCCTGCAGCTACTTTGCAAACCTACAGCACTGGAAAAGGAGTACTTGTGGCACCTTAGAGACTAACCAATTTATTTGAGCATGAGCTTTCGTGAGCTACAGTAGCTCACGAAAGCTCATGCTCAAATAAATTGGTTAGTCTCTAAGGTGCCACAAGTACTCCTTTTCTTTTTGCGAATACAGACTAACACGGCTGTTCCTCTGAAACCTACAGCACTAGGACTACTTGCCCCTGGACTTCACCAGCATCCCCCTCTCACACCAGCGTCCACCTTGCAGCACGATGGTAAGTTTTTCAAACTCTCGATATAAACAAAACATCTAAAACAAGAATGTTGTGGCAGTTTTACTTTAATCTGAAACACACTGCTCAAATTACGGATCATGCTTCTTTCCACCTCCAAATGCCACTGTGAAGCCAGCGCCCCCCCCGCGTCAGTGAGCCCCCTCACGGGGCCCCCTCCCCCGTCAATAAGACCTCTCCCCCCTCCACCCCTTCGCTCACCCTGGCCGCTCCTTTCTCCACAAGTCTCTTCTTGTTCCGTTTCTTCTGCTCCTCAGCCTTCAGCAGCAGCGCGGCCGGAGCCGCCTTGTTGGGGACGCCGCCGCCTGTCAGGCCCAGGGCTGCCGCCTCGTCGTCTTCTTCCCGGCCAGCCAGGCTCCGCGGCTGCTTCCTGCGGGAGCCCGTTGCGCAAACCACGGCCCACAGCAGCCCCAGCAGCAGCAGCAGCCCCAGGGCGGCCGTGGCGAGCAGCACGAGCCAGCTCGGGAGGCCCTGCGGCTCGAGGCCCAGCTCCAGACCCAGCTCTGTGCGCAGCAGGCCCAGCCCGACCGACAGCGCGTCCCGCACCCGGGCCGACACCTCCTCGGCCTGCTGGGCCAGCGCCTCCTGCCAGCTCCGCGCAGCCATCGCTGCTCCCACCCCGGAGGGGCCGAAACCGAGCGCGGGGCGGGCGCTCAAGCCGAGCGCATCTCCCGCTGCCGGGCCCGCACGGGCAGAGCCGGGACCCGCAGCCGGGCCGCCCGCTGCGGCTGAGGGCAGGACGGAGTCGCTGGGAGCGGCCCGCTCAGCTCCGCGGCGTCTCGCTCTATCCCCGCCCCCGGCTCGAGTGCAACGTCACCTCTCAGGCTCCGCTGAACGTCGGCGGACGGCGGCCGCGCAACGTCCCGCCGCACGCGGGGCGCAGGGTGACGTAGGGGCGGGGAAGTGGCGCGTGCACCCTCCTCAGGTCTGGCCTAGAGGGGAGTTACGGGCGCGTGCGCTGTTACTCTCTCCCCCTCCCCGTCGCCAGGGCTCCAGCCGCTCCCTCCCTAGAGCTGTCAATCTACCCCCCCCCCCCCAGCGGGGCGGAGCGAGTCACCAGCTCCACGTGGCACGGAGAGCTCTGGCTGCCGTCTGCCCCATGCTACTAGGGAGCGCGAGCCCCGGCTGGTGCGGGGGCCCGGGGCGTGACCACGAGCCACTGAAGCATTTTCTTCCCGAGGTGCGCTAGGAGGGGCTAGCATTGAGTTACACATTGACAGGGTGGGACACCCCAATAGCCCCTTGCTTGCTCGAGAGGGAAGCGCAGTGCCCCGCAGACTCTCAGCAGCCCCTCCCGCCTGTTGTGGGGGCCAGGATGTATCCCTCCTTTTTTTGAGGGGGCTCTTCCATTGGTCCTCTTCCTGCCACAATCTTTGCTAACTGTCTGCTGCCCTTGATTGTGAGCCTACAACTCCCACAGAGTTTGGCCTTAAATGTTAAATTGCCTTTGTTTTAATCAAAAACTGCAAAAATATTTTTTGCTGAAGTAAGGTGGGCTATGTCTAGTCTGTCAGTAATATCCCTCCAGATAAATTCAACTCAAATCAAAAGTTCTTATAGACCACTGCTCTTCATTATGAAGAATTTTTGTGCCTGAATGAATGACATGGTGAGATTGCCAGTATGGGCAGTACCAGCTTATATATTATGCTGGCAAGTGTCTAGAGATCATCATTGCCCATCATGCTGCAAAGAATATATGTATATTAGTGAGCTAACAGTACTGTACTTGTAATCTCTATTTCAGTTTGCAACTTGTCAAACTCCATTTGACTGAGGAAGAGATGGCACAACTTGAAGAACATGGAAAAATTCAGTCACTACCTCACAGATTTTAAGAATTTTTTTTAGTAGTTCTGTGTATTCTATTCTGTTGATAATCTTAAAGACAGTAGGCCAAATTCTGCTTTCAGACACAAGTACACACAGAACTCAGGATAACAGCTGTGGGAGTTTTGTGTGTAGAGCTTGATTCTCCACTGCCTTGCATCTTGTGTAGTTAATTACACCTGAGCAAAGTCACTGTAGTAACCATGTCATCCCCGTCCCCCGCAGCTGAATTTGGTGTATAGACGGGACCTTGGGAAAATCTGTTGTAATTGTAAAATAAAACAGACAAATCAGGCTTTGCTTGATTAGTTTTTCATCTTGAACACTGCATGCAGATGTGATCACTCCATCTCAAAAAGATATATTGGCATTGGAAAAGGTTCAGAAAAGGGCAACAAAAATATGAGGGGTATGAAACAGCTTCCATATGAAAATAATAAGATTGGAACTTTTCAGTTTGGAAAAGAGACGACCAAGTGGAGATATGGAGGCCTATAAAATCATGACTGGTGTGGAGAAAGTAAATAAGGAAGTGTTATTTACTCCTCATAACATATGAGCTAGGGGTCACCAAATGAAATTAATGGGCAGCAGGTTTAAAACAAACAAAAGGAAGTATTTCTTCAAACAACACACAGTCAACCTGTGGAACTCTTTGCCAGAGGATGTTGTGAAGGCCAAGATTATAACAAGGTTCAAAAAAGAACGAGATACGTTCATGGAGGATAAGTCCATCAATGGCTGTTAGCCAGGATGGATCAAAATGGTGTCCCTAGCCTCTGTTTGCCAGAAGCTGGGAATGGGTGACGGGATGGATCACTTGATGATTACCTGTTCTATTCATTCCCTCTGGGGCACCTGACATTGGGCACTATCAGGATACTGAGCTACTTGGACCTTTGGTCTGACCCAGTATGTCCGTTCTTATGATCTTAGTAATTTCACACTGTACTTTTGAAAGCTATAGTGGATACTTCTAAATCTCTTGAATTTTGTGAGACACACTCTAGACCATCGTTACTTTTAAGGGTTAGATCAGCAGCTCTGTTTTAAGTGCTGGGGTGGGTTTCTTTACACCTTAAATGTATTTGTGCATTATGCTTTTTTAGTTTAAAAGTAACATCATATATATGTTTTCACTTAGTAGGACATCTAATTAATTACTAAGTGCCAGATTTTCAACAGGACTCAGCACCCACAATCGGCCAAATTTGTCAAACAAGGTCATCATGTCAGGTGCTAAACTCTTTTGAAAATCTGGCCCTTATTTTTGTGCCTAAATTGAGTTTTTGAAAATCTGACCCCAGTTGTGAGTGCTGGACACTTGAGAAATCTGACTCTCAGGTGTCAAGTTCATACAGAATTTTAACCCTCAGATCCTAACTCCTGGCTTTGCTGTGCTTCCAAAGCCAGTTGCATTCCACGGTCTATGGGCCAGATTCTTTTCTGATGAAATTCTTCCAAAGTCAATGAGTCTACACCACAGATTAATTTGGCCCACTGTTTCCATCTTGTATCTTTATTTATCAATGGTTTTCATAACTACAGTCATCACATCCTACCTGCAGTCATCTCATCATGTTTTTATTAAAAATGCATTGGGTACATCAGTAGTCAAGAAATTAGGGCATAATACAAACAAACTTTTCATTTATTTTAATAGTATAATTACAGCTCAGATGACATTGAATACTGATGTCTCTGCTTTTATATTGTGAATACAAAAAACTCTTTCATTTGCAAATATTTATTGGCAATAAAAGTTCTGGCAGTATTTTTTTGTGAAATATCTTGCTCCATGTTACCAACTCTAGACCGGCAGCCAAGTGCTGCTTCATTATCTGTAATTTACTTTAATTTACAGATTGCCAAGAGAGTTCACGGTTATCACAAGCAGAAAAATGGGGCTTTTTACCAGTAACTATTTAACATAGTTTTGGTAAGCTTTTACGAGTAAATGTTGATTTAATTGAAAATGAGAAAGCTTGGCGGTATATAGCCCCTGGGTGCTTTAGAATACACTGTGCACATCTAATGAAAGGCTTTGGTATGAATACTATAGTGTTCATTATAGACCCAATTCAGCCACCGTTAACATGATGAGTAGGACCTTACTCTGTGAGTAGTTCCATTGATTAAGGTGCTACTCTGTGAGTGTAAAGGTGGCAGAATTGGGCCCTATATGTGAAAATGATCAGCCAACAATGGTGGAATTTGTGAATCAACTTGCAGAAGTGACAAATATTTTAAATACAAAACAAACAATGTAATTACTTGAGAAAAGTATTTTCTTTGAATCTAGGGTTACCATTCAGGCAATAACAATGTACATACTTTTCAAAACACAAACTACAGTGTACTCCCTTTATAAGAGTCACATCTGTCCTGGATGATTTGATTCTTATAAGTGGTTGATTTTTACAAGCAGAGTATTTTATTAGTATAGGAATGATTTTGTCCCAGTGGTTTTGTTGACTATATGCGATTGATTCTTATTTAGTGTTTCTTATAAATGGAGTCCCCTTAATATCAGAGCTAGGTATTAGTACTATTATAATAAACTAGCATATGCAGGAAAACACTGCAAGAACTCAGGCCAAGGCCAAATTCCAAAATAACTGATTGAACCCTGAGGAGGACCAGAGCTATCTAAAAGCAGCACTGTGGCACCACCAAGCAGCACTGATGATAACAGCACAGTTCTGGGAAATAGATTTGTCCAGATCTAGATTCGAGGGGATAAAAAGGTGTGTTTTAAAACCACGTTAGCTGCCTTAGCTAGCCAACCCTATTTGAAGAGTGTCTTTGTTCAGTTCTCTTAAATTGACAAAACAATAAATTAAGCAAAAATCAAAATAGGAGATTTTTATTCCAAAACACAAAGCCTTCCACCATAACAACAAAAGGTGTGAATTAAAACTGAGATTGTTATTTCAGTCCAAGTCTGTGTCATTCAGCCTTACAGGTGGAATGAGTACATCAGAACTCCAGATACTATATTGGTTATCCATTGAATACCAAATCTAATGTAATATTCTCATACTATTCTTCAAAGCTGTTAATAGGCTTGACCCGAGCTATTTCAAGGACTCTGGCCCAGATCTTCAAATGGATTTGGCACCTAAACTCCCATTAAAATCATTGTAAGTTAGGTGCCTAGATATCTTTGAGGATTTGGGCCTCTCTTTCTGCTAACACGATCTTCCATGTCAATTGTATTTTTCAGGGAAAATGGAAATGTCCCCTGGAAATCTCACCTCTTCAATATAGTATTCTCCAGGGCATGTAGCAGAAGAAAATAGGACTGCGCATTCCAAAATAGAAGCAGGTGATTAAAGTAAAGAGCAGGATTGAAACATGGAATATCGTGAACATATTTCTTTGCTCCCTCTTCTGTCATCTCTCCTCTCCCTGTCGACGTTCTCTGTTTCACCATGATTATTATCAAACAACCCCTCAGATATCTTTTCACAATTTACTGTTCCCTCTTCCAAGGCTGCAGGTGCTCCCCTGGAAACAGAACTGGTGCACCAGGAGTTGTGGCAAAATTCCTGGGGGACTGCACATCTGGCAAGGAGCTCAGTGCCACTGGTGGCAGGGAGTCTGTTGCTATGTGGATCCTCTGATACGCATTTCATGAGGAGGTGGGTTCATCACAAGAGTGCATGGCTACCTCAGCCAGTAGACTGATGTAGCCTTATCACAGCAGCACTGCAGTTGCTCTATGGGCTGGGGGGGAAGGTGCCTTCCAATTTTCTCCCCTTCATATCTGCTATTCAGGCTGGATAGGGGAAAGATTTGTGCCTTAAATGTAGCTCTTGCTCAGCTAGTAATATATTTGTGAGAGAATGCCTCCTGCCATCTTTTCCTGTCTAAAACGGTGTCGAGGCCACAGAGCCTCTGCCAGCATAGCTAGCAGTAGATGCAGCATATGCCAACAGAACAAGGAGTTCTGCCAGTGTAGGAACACCACCCCTTCTAATGACATTAAGTAGGCAGACCGAAGCCCTCTTTTGTTGGCATACCTGCCAAGTTTTGTGCAGCCTATGTGTGAAATTATATACATTTAATTGATTAATTAGCATATAATCAAAAACGTCATCTTCCAAAGATTATGGGTGCTGGTGAAAGGCATTGTCTAGAAAGCCATGGTGAATTAAGTTCTCTTTATCTACACAGCAGCAGAGGCCAAGTTTTCCATATAATCTGCCCAGTCATCATACCTCAGTCCTGATCTATGGGGGCCTTCCTCTCAGAATAACAGGGACAGTTCAGTCTCTATTGCCTTATGCAGTTCTTGGCCTCTCTGCTGAGTCTACCATTAAGTGCAAAGTGAAGTTGTGAGTTTGGAATGGTGGAGCTAGAACACAGTCCCATTAAACTCATCTCAGATAGGAGCCACCAAATATCAATCAGAGGGGGCAATTTTTAATCCCTTCTGAAATGAGCTGGATTAAAACCAATAACGTACAGATGAGAGGCTCCATATTTGATTAGCAATTTTCTGAGGCATCCACTCCCCTAGTAAGGGGTAATATAAGATTTATTTCTTAAAATTTTCCAACTAGCTCAGCTGAAAAGATTGTGCAGAGGAGGAAGTGGGGAGGGGGCTGTACAGGATTGCACTGATGAGGAGAAAGGGAAAGGACCTTGAGAGATCATGCAGAGGAGTGGACCACAAGGATGAGGAAGAGAAGGATCCATGAGGGATTGTATGGAGGGGGAAGTCACAAAGGGTTGTGTGGGGCCACAACAAGGGGTCGTGCAGAGGAAGATGATTAGGGGCCATGAGGGACATTGCAGAGGAAAGATTATGAGGGAACATGCAGAGATGAAGGGGCCATGAGAGATCACATGGGGGAAGACAAGGGGCCATGAGAGATTGTGTGGAGGAAGAAAGAGCCCCTTCTTCATGATGGATCATTTGGAGAAAGAGAAGGAAGGAACCATGAGGGACTGCATGGAGGAAGGAACAGGAGGGACCATGAGGGACCCTGCAGAGAAGGAGCCATTATGACAGTGTGCACGGAAAAAGGAGGAAGAGCATCCACAAGGGATGGCCCAGGGGAAGAAGAGGAGGAGGGATGACTAGCGGTCAAGCAGAGGAAGGATTACAAAGGAATGCACAGAGGAAGATGGGCCACAGGAGTTCATGCAGAGGTGGGAAAAAAGGACCATGCTGAGGAAGAAGAGTGATTGGGAGAGGTTGTGTGGAGGTGGAAGAGGAGGGATTGTGCCGAGGAAGAGGAATGACTGCACCAAGGAAGAAGGGTTATCATGAGTAGCCACCCCTTTGAAGAGGTGCTCAAGAGGATTGTGCTCTGAATACATAAAGTGCTACAAAATGGGAAGTACTTTGAAAAACTGTGTGTAATCCTGCATGTCTCAAATTGGGCATTTATAATTATTTGACATTTTTGGTAATTTTGGCTTCACTGTGCTTTTGTACCCTATCTGTAAAAAGGGAATAATACCACTTAGCCATGTGTCCAAGTTATTTTTGAGACCCACTGGCTCTAGCACCTACAAGGCCAAACTGCTGAAGCTCCTATAGTGCTTGCCTCTAAATCACGGTACACCTGGCACATTAGTGGCACTGTGAGGCTTTGGGGTACGGTGTAGCCCCAATAATTACATTAGCATTAGAACAACAACACACAAGTCCCAAAACAGGGAGAGACAAAACAAGCTACTCCCTAAAACAGAGAGTCACAATTCAGCCCACTTTACTCAAGGCTGTCTGACTGCAAAACTGACTCTGATTGCATACTTCCCAGCAAAGTCCCCTAGTCTGCAAGGAGGACTAGGAAACCCCATAGCATTTGAAGTGATATCTCTTCAATTTTAATTCCATTTTCCATACATCATATTATTGACTAGCTCAAGTCACACTGGAAGTTTGTGGTAGAATCTGGAAAACAGCCCACTTGGTCTTCTTAGGCAGTTATGTGCCTTGACTATACAACATTTCTTACCAAAGCTATTTTAGTTAACCTACAAGCTGATGCTCTATCAGTACAAGCATGTTGTTTGCTATCATGAAGGTCCTGCTTTGAATCAGAGCACTCCTATACAAAACAGTCAAACTGCACAAAGTTTAAAATAAGCTGAAAAAAAATATGAAATTTTAGAGACTGAAAAAAATATTAGTAGCACATATTTAGCACTTTACAGCTTCCAAAAGCTGTACAAACATTAAGCACTTAATTACATTAAAAAAATAAAAATCAAAGGAGCTAATTCCACACCCTACTGACTCAAAACACACCTGATGAGCACCAACTGGAATGATACAAGGTGTAAAGAAAGCACAGCAATGTTCTACACAACATTGCAGCATTTATATGTACATGAGGTTTCATGAAACCAGGACATTTTAGTGGCTTATACCATTGAATTTAATAGAGTTAATGAATATTCTGAATTTCTTCTGCTTTTTTTTTTAAAGTCCCTTAGCAATTCAGCACAATATTAAATGTTGTAAACCAAAGAGGAACACTGTGAGTATCTGTTTTACTAGGTACCATTTATGGAGAGTATCCTTCACTACTAACCACTACTCCATTTTTAGCCATGTTTAAAAGATGCACATTCTGGTTTCTGCATTAATATCATCCTGCCAGATTCCATCCAGATGTGTGCAGATGTTCACTGGGGAATTCTGGATGAAGACTGAAGAGAATACTATAAACAGTATACCAGTACTGTCTGTGAGTGTTATGGTAATGGGGGAGCAGGCAGCTGCTGATTAAAAAATTCTTACAAGAGAACAAGATGCTGTTAAAATCAAAGGTGACACAATTGTTGCAGATGCCAAAATCCCATTGGCACACACGTTCTTTCTGGTTCTGAGGTTTGGATAATCCTCTAAGATGTTTTCCATTTATGCAGAATGTTTTATACTGAAGCTTCTCAAAAACTATATTCATATAAACCCCACTGAAATACTGTCACCTTTGGGCAGGAGGTAGATGGCACTTGCACAGTGATTGAAAGTTGAAATTTAGGAGAAGGCAATGGTTCAGTCACCTTCAGAACACCCTGGATACAAGTGACATAATCAGACTGTCTCACTTTGGAAGCTGGACATTTTTCCCTTGCTCCTGATTGGTCCTCCTCCTAACTGTGCTTCTACTACATAATTCTCATTTATCTGCTCCCTTCTATCCATCCCTCCCACCTCTCTCAACTCCCACCATCCCTCCCACTTATATACATCCTCCTGTTCCTTCCTTTTCCTAATCCTGTGCTCCCATTAACTCATTCGCGACACTTTCCCCATAAGCCCATCCTCCATATAATATATATGAGAACAAAAAGAACAAACTGTAAAATAACATGTAATTAATGTTTGCCAGTTTTCATCCTGATCGCTCTGCTTGTATGTTGAAAGAAAAGGAGTACTTGTGGCACCTTAGAGACTAACAAATTTATGTGAGGATAAGCTTTCGTGAGCTACAGCTCACTTCATCGGATGCATTCAGTGGAAAATACAGTGGGGAGATTTATATACATAGAGAACATGAAACAATGGGTGTTACCATACATACTGTAACGAGAATGATCACTTAAGGTGAGCTATTACCAGCAGGAGAGCGGGGGGGTGGGGGGGAACCTTTTGTAGCGATAATCAAGCCATTACCCTCTGATCCCACTGAGGGTTACCAAAAGAAACTACACCATTTCCTCAAGAAACTCCCTGAAAAAGCACAAGAACAAATCCATACAGACACATCCCTGGAACCCCAACCTGGGGTATTCTATCTGCTACCCCAGATCCATAAACCTGGAAATCCTGGACGCCCCATCATCTCAGGGATTGGCACCCTGACAGCAGGATTGTCTGGCTATGCAGACTCCCTCCTCAGGGCCTACGCTACCAGCACTCCCAGCTATCTTCGAGACACCACTGACTTCCTGAGGAAACTACAATCCATTGGTGATCTTCCTGAAAACACCATCCTGGCCACTATGGATGTAGAAGCCCTCTACACCAACATTCCACACAAAGATGGACTACAAGCCGTCAGGAACAGTATCGCTGATAATGTCACGGCAAACCTGGTGGCTGAACATTGTGACTTTGTCCTCACCCATAACTATTTCACATTTGGGGACAATGTATACCTTCAAATCAGCAGCACTGCTATGGGTACCCACATGGCCCCAAAGTATGCCAGCATTTTTATGGCTGACTTAGAACAACGCTTCCTCAGCTCTCGTCCCCTCATGCCCCTACTCTGCTTGCGCTACATTGATGACATCATCATCTGGACCCATGGAAAAGAAGCCCTTGAGGAATTCCACCATGATTTCAACAATTTCCATCCCACCATCAACCTCAGACTGGACCAGTCCACACAAGAGATCCACTTCCTGGACACTACGGTGCTAATAAGTGATGGTCACATAAACACCACCCTATACCGGAAACCTACTGACTGCTATTCCTACCTACATGCCTCCAGTTTTCATCCAGACCACACCACACGATCCATTGTCTACAGACAAGCTCTACGATATAACCACATTTGCTCCAACCCCTCAGACAGAGACAAACACCTACAAGATCTCTATCAAGCATTCTTACAACTACAATACCCACCTGCTGAAGTGAAGGAACAGATTGACAGAGCCAGAAGAGTACCCAGAAGTCACCTACTACAGACAGGCCCAACAAAGAAAATAACAGAACGCCACTAGACATCACCTTCAGCCCCCAACTAAAACCTCTCCAATGCATCATCAAGGATCTACAACCTATCCTGAAGGAGGACCCATCACTCTCACAGATCTTGGGAGACAGGCCAGACCTTGCTTACAGACAGCCCCCCCAGCCTGAAGCAAATACTCACCAGCAACCACACACCACACAACAGAACCACTAACCCAGGAACCTATCCTTGCAACAAAGCCCGTTGCCAACTGTGTCCACATATCTATTCAGGAGGCACCATCATAGGGCCTAATCACATCAGCCACACTATCAGAGGCTCGTTCACCTGCACATCTACCAATGTGATAGATGCCATCATGTGCCAGCAATGCCCCTCTGCCATGTACATTGGTCAAACTGGACAGTCTCTACGTAAAAGACTAAATGGACACAAATCAGATGTCAAGAATTATAACATTCAAAAACCAGTTGGAGAACACTTCAATCTCTCTGGTCACTCGATTACAGACCTAAAAGGTTGCAATTCTTCAACAAAAATCTTCAAAAACAGACTCCAAGGAGAAACTGCTGAATTGGAATTAATTTGCAAACTGGATACAATTAACTTAGGCCTGAATAGAGACTGGGAGTGGATGGGTCATTACACAAAGTAAAACTATTTCCCCATGTTTATTCCCCTCCTACGCTCCATTGTTCCTCAGACGTTCTTGTCAACTGCTGGAAATGGCCCACCTTGATCATCACTACAAAAGGTTTTTTCCCTCCGCTCTCCTGCTGGTAATAGCTCACCTTAAGTGATCACTCTCTTGTTACAGTGTGTATGGTAACACCCATTGTTTAATGTTCTCTATGTATATAAATCTCCCCTCTGTATTTTCCACTGAATGCATCCGATGAAGTGAGCTGTAGCTCACGAAAGCTTATGCTCAAATAAATTTGTTAGTCTCTAAGGTGCCACAAGTACTCCTTTTCTTTTTGCAAATAAGACTAACACAGCTGCTACTCTGAAACTTGTATGTTGAATCACTCTCCTCTACCTTCTTCTGCCTTGTCTATATTGTAACCATTTTAGTGCAATGACTGTCTTTTTCCTCTGTGTGTCTTATCATTGGTTTGTTCTGTGTCCAGCACAATAGGGTTGTGATCCCTTTGGGCACTACTGTAATATTGTTACTACTACTAATGAGAATTATAAAGACCTAAAAATTCAGCTGGAGCTGCCCTTTTGGTTAGAGTAAGTGTGAAAGGTTGCTTCCTATGCTACAGGTCTTGAATGTGGATTGTCCCAGAAAGCGATGAAAGACATGAGATAATGAAAGAAAATGTTATCTTGTTTACAGCTGTGTTTTGGCTCTGTCCTAGAGAGAATCAAATCCTGACTGTCTGCCAAGGAAATCCTGGCACAGTTCTGACTCTGTGGAACAGCCTGTATAATCAGATAACTATCCAAACCTCAGAGTTATAGGAGACATAGAAGCAGCTTTTGAAATTGCTTTCTCCAAAGGACTGCTAGAACGGGAACAGTTAATGCTCAGGAAAGAAGAGGAAAAGAGGGTTACAGTATCAGAGGAAATCAAATTTGGGGGAGATTATGAAAAATCAAGTGGATTCAGGGACCTGTAACCACAGACAATTTGCAGAACCTTGCCACTGATCCTCCTATTTCACTATGCTGCTATGACCAACCATGTGGCTAGTGCTTGTGGTCTATTAGAGTACTGGATAAGTTTCACAGTAACAGCTGTGTTAGTCTGTATTCGCAAAAAGAAAAGGAGTACTTGTGGCACCTTAGAGACTAACCAATTTATTTGAGCATGAGCTTTCGTGAGCTACCAAAAGTGAGCTGTAGCTCACGAAAGCTCATGCTCAAATAAATTGGTTAGTCTCTAAGGTGCCACAAGTACTCCTTTTCTTTTTGCGAGTACTGGATAAGACATCAAGCAATACTAGATGGCACTGTGTGGTAGAGCTTGGAAAGCCAGGAGGAGCTGCCTAAAGACATTTTTGCACAATCAGATGTGAGATTTTCAAAAGAAAGGCACTACAGTTGGCTGGTTGCGGCAGGGAACTTGGGCAGATCTCTGTTCCTTTTTCATTAGCATATTATAGTGAGGCTTTAGCAAATAGGAATTCCAAAGTGGTGCTCAGCTGATGAGAGTATCAGGTGCTACCAGGATGTCAACAGCTGCTTCTAGTGCTCCTGAATGCTGGGGCAGGCCTGGGGAGGCATCTGGAGGACATAATTAAATGGAGGACACTCCACTATGGTGCCAAGAAGCCAGTATCTGGGGAAGGGAGCTCAGGCCAGAGTGAGGGAGAAGTGTCATTCTCCCAGGAGGAGACTGAGTGCTCCAGTCCAGCCAGAGGTCATCTGCAGCGTAGGGGGACTGGCCTGCTACAACAGCCTCATTAGCCATCAGATGAATATGCAGCAGGTGTGTGCTTTTACTCTGGTTTCACAAGGCTGACAATCTAGGAATTGTGTATCCTCATCCTGTCAACTTAGTCTTAAATAAAATTCACTTTAGCCTCACACCCCTTTGTGTAGCTCCTCCCACTAGCCCTGTTTCCTCCAAATCGTTGGATGTTCCCCAGAGCAGCCTCTGCTGCACTGAGCGGGTTCCAAAGAGAAAAGTGGGTGAGCACCCAAACACTTTGGTGTATGCTCAGATGTTCTAACGCCACAACACCTCTATTATTTGTACTGCAATAGCATCTAGGAGCCCTAGTCATGGACAAACACAGACCCTGCCCCACAGAGCTTACTATTTCTGTAATAAATCCTGTTATGATTCTCCCAATCCCTATTTAGTTTGAAAATCCACATTGGATGCCTAACCCTTGGCCATATCCAGAATGCACAAAAATTGGTATCGCAGCGGAGTGTATACAGCCTCCATACCCCAACCTATGTTTATGTCAGCTTTCTGAAAATCTTCATGGTGCAAGAATGCCCCTTAGGAGCCTAACTTTCTATTTATACACCTATGTAACTGGGAAAATTCTGGCTCCCTTGTTTACATCCTAGGCCGAGAAAGAAATGGGATTTTTTAAAAAAGGGAAAAGGTCCACCCAGAGCCTAGGAATTTAAACAGTTCTGAACGGAGAAGCTTGAAGAGTTGCTGAAAGGGGAAGTAGTGTTCAGAAGAAAAGTGTCACAATCTCACTGAGTCCAGGATGGGGTTGTACATTGGCATGTGTATGTGAACTGAGGCTGGAGCATCTAAGAAACTGAGATGCTGAGAGACAAGAGAAAGCTCAAAGTGAGTCCCAAAGATTTTCTTGAACTCATTTATTTAAATATGTAGCCAGCCTGGAAGAGGTATGGAGATTAAAAGAATAAATATACACCACCAAAATGAGGTATATTTCCATTACTTGGACTGACTGACAGTAAGTAGGCAAAATGAAATCATTGTGTGACCCTAAAATAAAATTAAAAGAGCACTTTAAATGTTTCAAGGTTTGTTTTTATATTTAGTTCCGTTATGCCTGACACCAGTTAGCAGCAGCACACAACACAACAGAGACTGAAAGAGCAGTGATTGCACAGCACTCTATTTCCTCTGGGCACTAGGCAGTTATACCACAAAACCCTGCTTCCACTCACATGAGCCCAAGACATGAACAGACAGTGGCAGCGTGCAAAGATTATAGAAAAAGGCTCAGTGTTTAGGAGGAGGTTGAAAACAGATGTTTTCAACCACTCAGGAAAAGTTTGGTGTCTGCCACCAGAGAGCAATGCAGGCCTTCACGTGTACACATCACCAGCTTAGTTCAAAAGAACATTTTGTCTACCACTGAGACTGAATAAAGTGGATTTGAGAGAGAAATGAAGGAATAACCCAATCTCAAAAACAGTGCAGATTAGTTCTAGAAGAGTTACTAAGAAAGTCTATTAAAATTCTACCCAGATATACATAAAATATTTCCAAAACTTGACCCTATATTTGTTTCATGTTGTCAGTTGGACTCATCTTAGTAGAGCATGAACATGTAAAGGATCTTACAGAGATTGTCAATGTAATTTTTTGGGGGATGCCAAATTAGTATATATTTAAAACCCACCCATTTACAATGCCATGCAGCTGAATATAAAATTCTTTTAGTCAGATTTTTATTGTAGGTTTGTTTCTGCTCTTATTAAAGTTCATAGGAGTTTCACCACTGTCTTCAGTGGAAACAGTATAAAGCCTCTTATATTGTCTACTTGTTAGTCCTTCTGCCCCCCCCCCCCCATTTTCATAAAGTGGTGGCAGCCAGTCTACAGTTAATATTGCCACTCCTATTATAAGTCTGATTAGGAAAATTAAAAAATAAAGGGCTATTAGGCTGAAAGTAATTAGAGTATCTCTGGAATCAATGTAGAATTTTCCCATCAAGTTACAGGTACACAGGCCCTCTCAGAGGTCCAGAGAGGCCCAGGCCACTTCTAGCTTTTGAGGCTCCTAGCCATAATAAAAATAAAAAATGACGACACATGAAAACAAAATAAGGTATCAAAAAAAGTGAGATAATTTGAATATTTTTTATTTAACAAATGCTTTTCTAGACTTTCTGTACAAATGCACTAATTACTGGGGAAAAAAATCTAGTTTTCGTGCAATGTCACAGTTGATATTAAGCATGGCGAGCCCATTCAAACGCTCTTGTCCCATAGTTGAATGGTGATAGTTCTTTACCCTTTCAGCATGTTGAAGGCGTGTCTTTCATCCAATGCTAAGGTGGGAGAACCATACTATGGAAGGCCTCATATTAGCTGAGCAGGTGGGTAAATAATGGTATATCACAATGTACATGGCAAGAATCCACACTAAGATTTCAAGGCTGTGAACCACATGCATGGGGAGGTGGGAATCGACAAAGGTCTCTGGAGTGTAGATGGGAATAAAAAGGGCTACATCATGACATTAGAATGGGGTAAATAATGCTGCATTGTGAAATAGGGGCATCCAAAGGCCTCAAAACTATGGATGGAGGCATAAAAATCCCAAAGCCTTTGTCTCACCATATATTTAGCGATCACCAAAAGACAAAGGGAAAAAAACTGGAAGAGGAGGGGAGAGAATAGGTCATACCAGGGGGAGAAGTGATTGAACACTGAGAGACAAGGAAGAGATGAATGGGACTCCCACGGGGTGTGGGGGGATGACGGTTTGGGGTTTCCATGTTTCCCCCTTTGATCAGAACAGCAGAGAGTCTCCCGTGTGCTTGTGGGGGTTGCATTTCCCTGGGAGCTGCCTCTATGAGTAGAGGTAGTGGGGATTTCCCCAGCTCCTCTGGCTGCAGGAGTTCCCCATCTCAGCACCCCCCTCCCCTCTTACCATCTATGTTCTCCCAATCTCTGATGTGCTGCAGGTTGCAGCCCATGTCCTCGCAGCTCAGGCTCAGGGCGGTAGGACTCAGCCGGGAGTGGGTATTCCAGCCCAGCTTGGGGCTGGAGGAGACGCAGCAGGAAGTGGTGTTCCCCATCTTCCTTTCCACCTAGCCCCAGCCAGGCAAGGGAGGATGCAGGGGGAGCCCATCACTTGTGGGAGGGAGAAGCCATGGGCAGCAGTGATGAAAACAACAAGCAGGAGAAGAAAAGGGGGTGGCTGCTGCTGTTCCCTCACTGGCTGATCCCCTCAGCAGCTCATCTAAGCAGCCTTGCCACAAGTACATGCAGCCCGGCCAGCAGAGCAGAGGGCACAGCAGCTAACTCATCTTGCCCTAGCATCATGAGATTTTTCCAGGGATCACCAAATTGGCCAGGGCCACTGGGCCCATACGTTAGTCAGCCACTGCATAAGTGTAGATGTGAGGCATAAGGGCCATCTATATCCCCCCTTGGCAATCTCCCCTTCCATTTCCTGGGGAAGACAGATTGAGAGAGAAAGAAAGAGAGATTCACACTCTCACACACCCCTCCTCCCCCCCCCGTTGAAACCTTCCTGATTAAAATTTTGTGGAAACCAATATGTCTCCATGAAACATTTTGGTTTCAACAAAACAACATGTTTCACTGAAATCAAACGTTCCAATCAGCTCTGTTCACTAAACAGCTTCCAACTTTGGCAACAAATGAAGCAGGGTCCTACATACAACAATCTCCCTCACAACACAGCCTTGATTCATCCCCAGAGCAAATCCGTCCTGTGCTCCGTGGAAAAAATAGAGTCTAATCATGTAATTAAAGACTATCTCATAAGGCATACTCACAAGGGGGCCAAATTAAGACTGCATAGGCAACTTGTTTATCTACTTGAGGAGTGAACTCTTCCCACTTCAAAGCCTATATAAAGATGAATACAGAAATCTACGTATGTGCTACATGGCCAAATTAACATGATTTTCTTTCATACTGGGTTTACACTTGTGTAACTCCTTTGGTTTCAATTAACTTACTCTTAATTTACAATAGTATAAAGATACGCAAGTGCGGCCCCTTCATTGTTGTTAGCATTGGTTTTAGCATATAATTGCATCATTGGTAGAGGCGGACTGTTCTGTCAAAATCCTAGAACACTATACAATTTTGGGGGTTAGGAGCAAAGCTCTTCTTGCAGTGTGGCCTAATCCATAGCATACTGGAGTGGGACTCAGGAGACCTGGGTGCTGGTCTCACCTCTGCTATTTGCCTGCTCAGTGAGCTTGTGTAAGTCAACTCTGTGTGCCTTAATATTTCCATCTGTATAATGGGGCTGATGATCGTGACCTGCTTTGAGATCTCCTGATGAAAAGTGCTATTTAGGAGCTAAGTGTCATTATTATAGGGGATCTCTTTGTTACCTCAGAGGATAAGTTTTTCAGTGGTAAAAGCTCCTTTTTTAGAGCTATGATCATTATCTGAAGATAGGTTTCAGAGGAACAGCCGTGTTAGTCTGTATTCGCAAAAAGAAAAGGAGTACTTGTGGCACCTTAGAGACTAACCAATTTATTTGAGCATGAGCTTTCGTGAGCTACAGCTCACGAACATCTGATGAAGTGAGCTGTAGCTCACGAAAGCTCATGCTCAAATAAATTGGTTAGTCTCTAAGGTGCCACAAGTACTCCTTTTCTTTTATCTGAAGATAGGAATCTCTTAAAAGATTCCTCCAAAATCTTGGAAGTTCAGACTTCTTGGAGACTGGTTTTTTGGAGGGCTGGTTGGCCAAAACACCACACTGACATTGATGCTAGAATATGTACTTCCAGCAGATGGCAGATATTGCTTATCCAATAAAATCCTATCATTCAATTTATAATTCAATCACAGAGCCCGAAACAGCAATACAAACAAGAACTAACCAGCTGAATAACAATACTGAGTAATGTGTTTGCCATAAATCAGAATTAGTATTATTAAAATTGCCTTATTTCTTTATACAATTTGGTAGCTGACAAAATATTAGATGCATGGTTTCCTATAAAAAGGCCTTTCTGGAAAAATACTTTGAATGATGTGAAGTGATATAGCTGATTAAAAACAAGGAGTTCTTTTCTTATCTGGAAATGTGTTCAAGGCATCTGTGGAGTAACATTTCCTAGGATTGAATCACAGTAATTGCTAATGATAATGTCAATTAATGAATCTGAATTCTTCCAGACAAGAAATGAACTAAGCATTTTATCAGGGAGACCAGTTTATACAAATCTGACTACTATATAACAAACTTAAAATCCTGATGTACTTTACAGTAAATCTTGCACTCTAGTCTGTTTTTATCGTAATTAGTCTTAAATTGGACTCATTGAACTAAACTTGTTCCTAGTGTAACTCCACTGAAGTCAATGGAGTAACACTAGGGATAGGATGACCATATTTCTCAAAGAGAAAATGGGACATCCCCAGCTACTTGCCAGAGTGTCATCATCTACCCCATGCGAGGTTTTTGCCCCTGGCTGGAACCCTGCCCCCCCCCCCCACACCCAGTGAGGTTATTGCCTGCAGCTAGAACCCTACCGGAGGGGACCCCTCGGGATGCTCGGTAAAATCTGTTTCTGACTTGTTTTTATGTAATGTCCATCTTGGATTTGTAAAAGAACAGTTAAGCCTCCATATTGGACACTCTTCTCAGAGGATTTAGTGTCCTTCCAGCCTTTTTCAAATCAAGGCAGGAAAGGCTAGGGCAGTTAAGTCATGTGACAGCCGTAATCTGCCTAGTAACCACAAGTTATTTAAGCGTGGTGCACCCCTTACTTAGGGCTGTCCATCGGAGTGGCAGCCAGTGTCCCACAAGATCAGCCAAGCTGCTAGAAGAGCCCTAGAGGGATCAGGACTTGTAGGACTTTGGACTCTTGGTCCCATTAACAGTCACTTGTACGCAACCACTACATCACATTAGTTGTGCGCATACACACAGCGGACTACAAGGTCAAGCAGAGACTATGAGGGCAAGCACAGAAGACCTATCTGAGAGGAGAAGACCTGCCCAAAGGACCTGTCCAGAGGGAGAAGAACACCTAGTTTCCAAGTTCCCGTCCAGTGTTCAGCACGCCGATTATGACCATTGTCCCTGTCAGTATCTCGAGTCCTTGTCATTGTGTCCCTGTCATCGGATATGGTATTGTAATACCCACTGTGGTTTTCCTCTGTTTTACACCCATAGTTTAAGGGGTTTAAGGGCTCTGAGCTTCACGCTCTGGTACCTGTTAACAGCAGAGTGTGTTTGCTTAATTTTTATCATCACCTGAAGGGGTCCTTGCCTAGCTTGTTCACTAGTTGCATAATAAAATGTGCTCTGTGTTACACCTTATTCTGTCTATTTTAATAGCTCACCTGATGATAGATGCAGGAGGAGGTAGGATGTGCAGACAGCCCATCTTCTGATTTGTGCAGGCCATAGTTACATCTGTTTTGGGCTAACAAGGGGGGGTGTCGGCCCATGGCTAGACCCCTGATGCCTCCCCTCCCCAGCTCTGCCACCCCTGCTGTCAGAGGTTGGTATCTCTGCTTGTGCCCCCCGCTGTCTTCCTCTATACTGCAACCCACTTTTTTGACGAAGGTGGGCATTTGTCCTGTTTGCTCTTGCCAACTGATCAAGTCAGCAAGAGCAAACAGGACAAATGCCTCCTTTTGAAAACAAAAAACGTTGGGACAGCCAGGACAGGGCTTAAAAAAGGGACTGTCCCAGCCAAAATGGGACGTATGGTCACCCAAACCAGGGATTATTTGTCCCTTCTTTGTAAGAAGTGTGAAATGTAATAACTGGAATATAGACCTGATTTCACTGTTATTAGCTTGATTTCAGTGTTATTATGTCTACATTTGAAGAAAAGAAGTTGAGAGAAATTTTGTAGTTGTGGATAGTGGAGACAGAGGGAGGAATAGGGATTGCTTCCTGAACAGCCAGAGACAAGGTGGATAAAGTAATGTTTTATTGGACCAACTCTCTCACCAACAAAAGTTGGTCCAATAAAAACCTATTACCTCATCCAGCTTGTCTAATATCCTGGAACCAACATGGCTACAACAACACTGTATACAAATATATACACACAGTTCTATTCAGATCTCAACTCACACCTGGAAAGGCCATCTTTTTTAGGGATTGCATCAGATTCAATTTTCATAACAACCTCCGACATCTTCTCAGCAGAAACTTCCTAGTTTCTGTGGGGTGAGATTGTGATGTCTAGGACTTTTGTTCATTAGGAATTCAGTTGAGAAGACCAAAATTACCCTCGCTTGGGGTCTTCAAGATGACATGCAAAGGAAAACAAACTGGGGTTTGGGCTCCCCCCCCCCAATTCTGGTGTGTATAAAGTCTATTTTAAAAGCATTTTTAAAGTTTTTTACATTAATAATAGTTTGTGTGCACTCTGGAACACTCTTTGCATAACCAGAAAACCAGTAGGATCAGAGCACCTGATTAAGTGAGATGAGAAGTGGCTTCCCCCCCGCCTCGGTTAACACTTATGTGACTAAAATGCTCTACAAACAACTAGAGAAACAAATCTCTTAAGGTAAAGATCCCTTTCAGTTAAGGTGTGAATGCTCACAATTTAGGAAGTTGCCTAGTAAAGCCACATAAAACCAGATTGCACTTCCCTGGTGTTTCTAATGTAAAATAAAAACAACCAAGCAGAAATCCATCCCCAATCAATGTCCAGGCCTTCCTTCAAAAGGATTTCCCCCCCCCCCCCCACAAACCCAATTTTCCTCTGCAAATCCCCTTTAAGCTGTACTTCAGCATTAGCCTGAATGGCGCACTAACTTCTATTCATTTCAAAGGAAGGTTAACCCATGTACAGGCTACAGGACTTGGCCCTACAGGAAGGAGTTTCCCATTAGGAAAATGCAAAAGCAGCCATTTAGAATTTAGATAGTTAATCATAAATCTGATTAACTGAGATAATGATTTCCAACAGAAAATTTGTTAACACTGAACGAAGTCCAGCTTTCACACCAATGTGAAATATATAACATGGTGTATTTAATTGTGCTTCCATCAGTAACATTGTACTGTCAGATTTGAGGATGAATAATCATGAGAAAGGTATTTCTAAGCCACATATGCAATGTGTTACTTATGCCACTATATATGAGATGCTATAATATGGACCACTGTTATATCACATTGGAATTACACCCCTAGAATTTAGCCCAGTAATGTTGGCTCAGTCCTGAACTCCTTACTGAGGCTTGAATCCTGCTATGCGTTGAGCCTTCAGCTCTCAGGCTTCAGTAGGAGGGCTCAGCACCTCCAGAAGGGGCCCCAGTCCTTACAGGCAGAACTCACACAATAGTGCAGAAGGATGAAGTAAGGATTTAGGGCTTGGCCTAAAACTGACAAAACACATTGTATGGACAATGTATTTTAAATCCAGTGTAACACTGACTGAAGAAAAAGGATGGTCCAGTGATTGTTAGCTGGAGATACAGGTTCAGTTCCCTACTGTGCTACAGGCTTCCTATGCAAGCTTGAGCAAGTCACTTAGCTTCTCTGTGCCTTAGTTCCCCATCTCTAAATTGGAGTAATAGCACTTCCCTATCTCATTGGGGTATTGTGAGCATAAATAGATTAAAGCCTGTGAGATGCCCAGGTACTGAAGTAATGAGGACCTTACAAGGCTAGACAGACTGAAGACTGAACACTTTTCCTTGGTTACTTCTGTGTTTTTTTTAAATCAAAGCCCAATAGCTGAAACACAGTATGTCAACAATTAATTTGTACTGCAACTTCAATTGATGCTTAAATCCACTCTAGGTGTAAACGCAGCTGGTGGAAACAGTGAAAATAGCTTTGCGAATGTTATTGTCCAGGATTGCTGAGGCTGTTTTCTGTGCTCATCTCCAAGGGCCTTCACAACTCTGCACCTTCATACTCTGCCACCCGTCTGGGATGCCTTATCCCTCCTCCTCCTGCTCTGCCAATGGTGTTAGCCATGGCTGTCCACTTTTTTATACATGGAATGCCTTCCCACACTGATCCACAAGACCAGGACTCTCTTCAAATTCTCTCAAGACCCACTGTGATGTTTCACTCCATATTCTTTCTGAAAATATGCTTATGATATGAATACGACATAACTGAGATGTTCTTTATGCAAGATGGCTCATGTAAGGTATCATTGGAAAGGTTATGATTTACTGAATGTGTTTATCCAATTTGTATGCATTTATCATTTTTGTGTCTGAAGCTGGGAATATTGACCATGTCTCTGTGTTTCAAATGTGCTACGTTGAATGAGGCTAAACAATGTTAGTGGCTTATTGAAGAAATGCCCACAAGCATAAGGAATATCCCAGGAACTGTGTGCAATAGCAACCTCTCAGAGATAGCCCTACACAATGGGAACTGTTTGACCCAGGTCAGATAGCTCTATACAATGGGATCTATTTGGCGCAGGTCACAGCAAAAAAGCTTTCCAGCAAGTGTGGGGAAAGACATAAAAGAGGGACAATGACAACAGGAAGGGGCCTCACTCTCCCTACCACAACACACCTGAAAACACCTGAGGAACAAAGACAGCTCTCAGCAGACAGTAGGAGGTTCATACATTCAGTCTCCAGCTGCAACTTGACTTCGTCCTTGGAGTTCTCTGCCACTCCTGACATTTTCAATTTTCTTTACATTAACTTGGAGGACTCAAGACTGATCCAAAACTGCTTTTACTCTTCTAGATCTTCCTAATCAATTTGCCCACATTGACACTAATCTATTGGCTTGTATCACAACTTGATTCACCTTACTAACCAACTGCCAAATCTCAATCACTAGGTCACCAGCGTTCATCCTCTTATTCATGTCTCCTTCACTGACCCCCTTGCCTCCACAATCTACTCCCCCTTCACCATCTTCTTGTCTCTCTTTACCCTTCTGACTTCTTGACTCTTATCCTCCAAGTTCTGCTCAAACAAAAAGGAACGGAGAAATAAAAACAAAATTACTACATTTTATTTTATGTCACAATTACAGGCTTGATGCTCTGTGTATGTATTATCTGTCTGTATAAAGAAAGTATTAATTGGATTTAGTGAAAGCAAGTGTTCTGGATTTAAATATTATAAACTGTTGGACCTTTTAAAATATTTTGAGCAACTGCTATTGACTTGATCCACCTTCTTCTACACTTACGACATATGTAAAATATGATGAAAGGACTTGTATTCTTCTTGTATATTAATGTCTCAATACAAATATATGTAAAAGAATGCTAATATTAGCAGACTATCAAAAGCATGCATTACAACCCAAAGCAACACATGGTCATGTCTGTGTAGTCCTTAATTAGTCATTCTCTTTCATATTATTTCTAGATTTAGGTCCTGAACCTGCAAACACACATGCGAGTAACTTTACACAGGGGAATAGTTCCACTGAATGTTGTGATTGTAACCGCAATAAGACTACTCCCTGTGTAAGTGGCTGCAGGACTGGGGACTGAGGTGTCAGTGGGACTACTCATAATGTATAAATCTGCAGGACCAGGGCCTTAAACTGTAAGCTCTTCAGGGCAAGGCATGTGTGTTCTAATAAAAATATAATCTGTGACACTTGTCATGGAGCTGCTATCAAGGTTATGTTTTCCTTGTAAAAATACATTTCTCTCTGATATTTTCCATTAAATCATGCCATAACCCCTGGATATGCTTTCAAAAATCAGCCAACCTTCAGAGGCCACCCTACCTATTGGCAGACTAGACAGCTGCCGAAGGTGGCAGATTTTTGGCTGACTGCCTAGGATGGCAGATTTGACCCAGCAACCCCTCCATCATGACAGAGGGGCAGCCAGGCCAAATTTGAGTGGCATTCTGAGCTTGCATATCTCAATGGCATTCACTAAATTTGGCCTGGCTGTCCTTCTGTCATGGCCAGGCCACATCTGCCATCCCTAGACCCATGAAGAAGGGGGAAGCACATTGAAGTTTTGCCTACAACAGCAAAACATCTTGAGTGGCCTCTGCCCACACTGAAGTCCATTGCCAGTTCTTTACAGAATGGCAGCTGGCATGGAGGGGTTTGTGCTAAAGGGAGAAGACAAGAATTTGAGTTTAAGAAATATGTGGGAGGACCTAATGCTACCTCCACATACTTACTGTAAGGACTGGTTTCTCTTTGTTCCAGGAGCTATGAGCTCATGTCTCAACACGGGAAAACAGATGTTTAGATGAAAAGAGAAAAAAAAAAAACAGAAGCAGGAATACATCCAAGTTCCTTTGGCTAGTATTCAGGTGTTCCATCAGCTGAGCTGATGGATCACATGGAGAGACAGATTCTTTTTGCAGCTAGATGCTACTCCTAAATCTGTAAACAACAAAACAAAATTAGTTCCCTACCATATTCTTTGATTGTTTTGGATTATGCTTAGTTATATCAGACTTCAGTTGGATTATTATGAGAAGGGTAGGTTTCAGAGTGGTAGCCATGTTAGTCTGTATCAGCAGAAAGAAAGAATGAGGAGTACTTGTGGCACCTTAGAGACTAACAAATTTATTTGAGCATAAGCTTTTGTGGGCTAAAACCCACTTCATCAGATGCATGCAGTGGAAAATACAGTAAGCAGATATATACTGTGGCAAAATACCCTGTTCACCTCAGTAGGCTCAGGTTTCAGAGTAACAGCCGTGTTAGTCTGTATTCACAAAAAGAAAAGGAGTACTTGTGGCACCTTAGAGACTAGCCAGTTTATTTGAGCATGAGCTTTCATGAGCTACAGCTCACTTCATCAGATGCATACTGTGGAAACTGCAGCAGACTTTATATACACACAGAGATCATAAAACAATACCTCCTCCCACCCCACTGTCCTGCTGGCAATAGCTTATCTAAAGTGATCATCAAGTTGGGCCATTTCCAGCACAAATCCAGGTTCTCACCCTCCACACACAAACTCACTCTCCTGCTGGTAATAGCTCATTCCTTTTTAGCCTTAGAGGCTCAGGTTTGGGGCAAGGCAAATCCTTATAGGTGGCACAGGATCCTGCTACTCCTCTCCTCAGTCAATCCCTTGTGCTTGTTTTCCTTCCCTTCCAGGGAGCGAGGGCAGCCTCCCTACTGGGAGGGTCTGGTATCTTGCTGCAAACAGTCTACTGGCAATTCCCTCACTCTCCCCCTCCTCCCCTCCCCAGGGTTTAAAAAGGTCCCAAGTAGTTGGAGTCAGCTGAACCTAATTGGTTCCCTAGCAACCCCTTTTCCAGCTGAACCTTATTGCCCAGTGGTTCTCTCTCCTCAGTGGATAGGGAGGGGCCTTTTAATCCTCTGGGACTAATTACTACCCCCCTTTTGTAGCTGTTTGTCCTGGGTTTACCACAATATATACACAGAGAACATGAAAAAAATGGGTGTTGCCATACACACTATAATGAGAGTGATCAATTAAGGTGGGCTATTATCAGCAGGAGAAAAACCTTTTGTAGTGATAATCAGGATGGCCCATTTCCAACAGTTACACAAAGTAAAACTATTTCCCGATGCTTATTCCCCCCCACACACGCCCTGTTACTCTCACCTTCTTGTCAACTCATTATAGTGTGTATGGCAACATGCATTGCCATCTCTGTGTGTATTTACATCTTCCTACTGTATTTTCCACTGCATGCATCTAAGGAAGTGGGTTTTAGTCCACAAAAGCTTATACTCAAATAAATGTGTAAGTCTCTAAGGTGCCACAAGTAGCCCTTGTTCTTTTTATGAGAAAGGTAGAAGTTGATGACAATTAAAGAGGACTGTATCCTTTTACTATAGAGTAGGAGGTTGTGAATACTGTCAAATGACAATGGTAAAGAACTGAAGACTTTCTTGTAAGAGAATAAGGAACTTTAGTAGAATAAGGAAGACAATATTACCACTGAAACTACACTGTTTCTCTTTTGCTTCTGAATCAATTTTAAATTTATCAACACTATTGCAAATCTTGACACTAAGGGCCTGATTCTTCATTGTCGTGTACCTTGGGTAGTAATTTCTGTCTGTGCAAAGCGGTAGCATTTTGCACTCACTTTGCACAAGTGTCACTACTCAAGGCAGTGGTGATTCAGGTCTCTTCATGAATGCTGTGTCTGTACACAGATGCCAGGAAATTGATCTGGACACAGCTGTGAATGAGGATGGACAGCAATGGATTTTAAGAGACAGGCCCTAATTTTATTGTACTTAACACAGGGGAGGGGGGCTACACCCAGACTCTCATGTACCAGGCATTTTAAGTGGTTCCAGTGCAGAGGTTATAGGAATCCTATGATATAACCCATAATTTGCAGTAGACTCTCCTCAGCCTCACTCAGCCCTTAGGACTCAGCTCACTCTTCTGAATGGTTTTGCTCCCCCCCCCCACAAGGGGGACTGAGGGTACAGAAAGGGGGACCTCAGCCTCTGAAGGCCACAAGGTTTCCCCCATCGCATGGGCAAAAGGCCTATCAGCAAAATCCTAAGTGTTTTTACCTCTGGGAACTGTCACTTTTAGCCTTTTAACTGCACAGGAGACTGGCCTCAAGTTGCAACAGCTAACATCCCTACCAAGTACTAACACTAATTACTAAATCCTCTTCCTATTTAACCGACCTGTGCCTTCGGGATGCTGAATGGAAGGCAAAAACCCACTGCCAATTTGGTCTCAATGGGAAGAAAACATTCCTTCCTGACCCCGTTAGAGGGCTTATTCCTTCACCCGCTCACTTCCCTGGTCCTTCTTGCATGAACAAAGAGCAACAATACCCAAAGTCCAAAGGTGCAAACAATTCGATGTTTATTGGAGTGGACTTCCAGCAAGCAATGATTCCAATTTCCTTCCTTAGTGTCCCCCTTCCCAGCTCTGACACCACAGAGCCTTGCTGTGTCCTTGTTCCCATTTCCTGTTCCCATTCCCCCCCTTAGTGAAACATGATTCCAATTCCCCCACCCCAATTCTCTGTTCCCAGTCACCCCCTTACTTCCTGATTGACTGCAGACTATATAGTGAAACTTAAGTTCTCCTTAGCTATACCTTAACCAATCATTTTACTGAAATTTAACTAACCAATCCTAACATATTGTAACAAGATTATCTAACCAATTATATCCCACCACCTTAATTGGTTTACACCCAACAAAATTAATTATACAGCAGACAGAAACAATCACAGAACCAGACAGAGATTTTTTTGGACAAACAATAGGGAAGTGGAGACTACAGTGATAGAACAACACAGAAATGAGGATTTTACACCCCAGCTATTGATAAGTGAGTTCTTGCCAGACAGGATGCTATCAAACCAAGTTTTCTTTAAATCTTTTAGGCTCTTCCCTTTCTTTGGAGGTGATAGATCGGATAACCTTTCTAACATCCCCAAATTGCCTTATTTCAATGTGGCTAGTTTAGAATGTGAGGATATGACCATTCGCTTCCCAGCTTATGGCTGCCTCTGCTGCTTAGCCAAAGGCCTTAGCCTAAGAACAAGGCTTGAGACCAGGGGTCGGCAACCTATGGCATGCGTGCCAAAGATGGCACGCGTGCCGATTTTTAATGGCACGCTGCTGCCTGCCAGGTCCCAGCCACCGGCCCTGCTCAGCCTGCTGCCGAATCCAGCCTGGGACCCTGGCAGGCAGCAGCAAGCCATTCAAAATCCTGCCTGCCCCGGCCTCCTCTTCTTCGTGTGCCCCGGCTGCTGCTGCAGGGCAGGCAAGCTCCCCCCACCCCCGCCTCTTCCCCCAGCGTACTGGGTTCCTGCCCCTCCCCCCCACCACCGATCAGCTGATGGCCCTTGCGAGGGAGGGGGAGAAGGGGAGCCGCAGCACGCTTGCTGCTCCGGGGAGGAGGCGGAGAAGAGGTGGGGACAGGGCCTTGGGGAAGGGGTGTGGAATCAGGGCATATCCCCTCCAGCCCCCTGCTGTGAGCCGCTCTGGGCAGGGGGCTGGGAGCACCCCCACACCCCCGACCCCTACACCCCACACACACATCCCAGCCCCCTGCCTTGACCCCTGCACCCACTTCACACACACCCCAGCCTCCTGCCCTGACCCCTGCACCCCCTCACAACCCCAGCCCTGACTCCAGTACCCCCCACACATACCCAGCCCCCCCACACCTCATGCCCTGACTCCGGCACCCCCCTTACATGCCCCCAGCCCCCTGCCATGACTCCTGCACCCCCCACACATACCCAGCCCCCTCACACCCCATGTCCTGACTCTTGTACCCCCCACATTTTCACCCCCACTCTGAGCACCAAACTGGAGCTCCTGCAACCTCCCTCCCCCACATTCCCACCTGCACCCCTCGCACCAAATGGGAGCTGCCCAGGTAAGCACTCCACCCTGAGCCCCCTCCCTCATTCTAGCTCCTGCCTAGATCCTACACCCCAACCCCCAGCCTGCTCCTTCACCCCCAGCCCTGTGCTCTGTGCACTCCCACCCTCAGCTCAGTGCAGAGAGAGAGGAAGAGAATGGGCTAGAACCAGGGAGAAGGTAGGTACCCACTCTATGTGGGCAGGGCCAGGATCCCAGACTGGCAGCCGGCTGAGCGGGGCCAGCAGCCGGAACCCTGGCAGGCAGGAGTTGGTGAACTGAACTGAGCCGCTCAGCCCACTGCCAGTCTGGGGTCCTGGCAGCCAGCCCCACTCAGCCAGCTGCCGGTCTCGGGTTCTGGCTGCCAGCCCCTTGCCAGCCAGGGTCCTGGCCGCAGGCCCCGCTCACCCTGCTGCCGGCTTAGGTGAATGGAACCCCAGGCTGGCAGTAGGCTGAGCAGGCCGGTGGCATAAGATCTGCATTTTAATTTAATTTTAAATGAAGCTTCTTAAACATTTTGAAAACCTTGTTTACTTTACATACGACAATGGTTTAGTTATATAATATATAGACTTAGAGAGAGAGACCTTCTAAAAAACATTACTATGTATTACTGGCACGCAAAACCTTAAATTATAGTGAATAAATGAAGACTCAGCACACCACTTCTGAAAGGTTGCTGACCCCACCTTAGACTATCATAGTGAGAGAAGGCCCTTACACAGGCAGACAATGAATTTGATTCTTTCTTTTTTACCTCTATAACTAGCTAAGTGATAAGAATACACCTACATTGTTAATGTATAGGCCTTGCAGACAGGCCTGAATATCTATATCCTGACAACCCCCTAAATAGGTGATTGGTTAGATCCACAGCATCTGCAAAACATAACTCTGGACGTATAGTTTCAGAGACAGGGGCAAATAGCTGAAATGGAGCAAGAAGAGGCTCCTCAGGATCAAGACTGGGGTTTAAATTAATGAAATGGGAGAGCGAGGGACCAATCAGCTAACCACCTTCTCTGGCTGGTCAATGGATGGGTAGAGCTTCCAGAGGAAAAGAGCAACCTCTGCATGCCCCTGTGTGTGCTCTCCTCCTCTCTCCTTTCCACTGGAGGTGCCCCAGTCACTGCAGGTCCCATCAAGTTTCCCAGCTGTGGAGGCGGGTGGGTTGCATAGGCATTACTACTCACGAATGGGATCTCTCCCTAGTTCTTTTGCTTCAGAAGACATGCTTTTTGTTTACATTTGCTGCATGTGTTTCTGCCAGGTGGCCGGTCCTCATCTGGTCTGAGATCTCCTGTGCTGCATTTACCACATTTCTACCCAGAGAACTCCATGCTCTTAAGGAGGCCTTTTCATGGCCCTTTTCTCTTTCCCATGGATAGTTTTTCTTTTCTACTTCTTGCATCATGCCTCCCCCACTTTCTTGCAGGGTGACTTGCGTGTTTACTTTCTCCAGCCGTTGTGACAGTTGCACTACCTGTTCCAGAGTTACCTGAGATATTAACAGTAATTTTTCTCAAAATTCCTTGTTTTAAATCTCAACTTCTAGATGAGCCCTTGAGCTTTCATCCTTATTGACACCAACGGCACAATGGGTTGCTTGTTCATAAAGGGCCCTTTGAAAGACTTCCATGCTTTCTCTGGCCCTCACTCTGCATCCTTCGTCCATTTGTGGGAATGATATACACCACATTTCGCAAAATGATGTATTCTTCTCTCCTTTATTCTTCTCTCCTTCCTCAGCGAAGGCAAATGGTTTATAAATATTTTCATCTTCACTCTCCATTGAATAAATGAGTCAGCTGGCCTGTGCTTTACCACTCTGTGTGTCATGCTTCATGGCAGTTTAGAATCCAGTGCTGCAGGCCTTCCTCTCAGGCCATCCTAAGAACCTATCAAACTGAAAGTCCCCTTAAGGACTGCAAGTTGGTGTTTTCTGTTCTCCTTATATATGCTCGCTCAAAATGAGTCAGTGTCTGACACAACATCATGTGGTAGTGGTAAAAAAAAAATCACAGAAAGTCACTTCCTTGTGGCTTTATTTGAATATAAAAGACAGTATTATCCCTATAGTTGCTCTGTCTTGTCTTTACTGTAGAGCTCCTGACATGACCCTTCCCTAAACCACTCCTGCCCAGCTTCTTGCTGCAGTTTTAAAGAAACAGTCTGGATAGCCACATCATAGAAGTAAGGACTGGAAGGGACCTTGAGAGGTCATCTAGTCCAGTTCCCTGCACTCAAGACAGCAATATGTAATAACTAGATGATTCCTGACAGATTTTTGTCTAATCTGTTCTTAAAAACCTCCACAACCCTCGAAGGCAATTTGTTCCAGTGCTTAATTACCCTGACAGTTAGGAAATTTTTCCTAATGTCCAACCTAAACCTCCCTTGCTGAAATTTAAGCCCATTGCTTCTTGTCCTATCCTCAGAGGGTAAAGAGAACATTTTTTCACCCTCCTCCTTGTAACAACCTTTTATGTTCTGGAAAACTATTATCATGTTCCCCCTCAGTCTTCTCTTCTCCAGACTAAACAAACCCAGTTTTTTTAATCTTTCCTCATAGGTCATGTTTTCTAGACCTTTAATCATTTTGGTTGCTCTCCTCTGGACTTTCTCCAACTTGTCCACATCTTTCCTGAAATGTTGCACCCAGAACTAGACGCAATACACCAGTTGAGGCCTAATCAGTGAAGAGTAGAGCGGAAGAATTACTTCTTTTGTCTTGCTTACAACACTCCTGCTAGTGCATCCCAGAATGATATTTGCTTTTTCTGCGATAGTGTTACACTGTTGACTCATATTTAGCTTGTGACGTACTCCTTCCTAGGCAGTCATTTCCCATTTTGTATGTGTGCAATTGATTGTCCCTTCCTAAGTGGATACTTTGCATTTGTCCTTATAGAATTTATTCCTGTTTACTTCACACTCTTTCTCCAGTTTGTCCAGATCATTTTGAATTTTAATCTTATCCTCCAAATCACTTGCAACTCCTCCCAGCTTGGTATTGTCTGCAAACTTTACAAGTGTACTCTCTATGCCATTATCTATCTAAATCATTGATGAAGTTATTGAACAGAACCAAACCCAGGACCAATCCCTGCGGGATCCCACTGGATATACCGTTCCAGCTTGACTGTGAACCACTGATAACTACTCTCTGGGTATACACCCACCTTATAGTAGCTCCATCTAAGTTCTATTTCCCTAGTTTGTTTATGAGAAGGTCATGTGAGACAGTATCAAAAGCCTTACTAAGGTCAAGATATGTGACATTTACTGCTTCTCCCCATCCACAAGGCTTTTTACCCTGTCAAAGAAAGGTATTAGGTTAGTTCGACATGATTTGTTCTTGACAAATCCATGTTGACTATTACCTATCACCGTATTATCTTCTAGGTGTTTACAAATTGATTACTTGATTATTTGCTCCATTATCTTTCCGGGTTATTGAAGTTAAGCTGACGGGTCTGTAAGTCCCCAGCTTGTTCTTATTCCCCTTTTCATAGATTGGCACTATATTTTCTTTCTTCCAGTCCTCTGGAATCTCTCCCAACGTCCATGAGTTTTCAAAGAGAATCACTAATGGCTCAGATATCTTCTTAGTCAGCTCTTTGAGTATTCTAGGATATATTTCATCAGGTCCTGCCAACACACAGACATCTAACTTGTCAAAGTAATTTTTACATAAGAACAAAAGAATGTCCATACTGGGTCAGACCAAAGGTCCATCTAGCACAGTATCCTGTCTTCTGACAGTGGCCAATGCCAGGTGCCCCAAAAGGAATGAACAGAACAGGTAATCATCAAGTGATCCATCCCCTGTGGCCCATTCCCAGCTTCTGGCAAACAGAACTTAACTTTAACTTGTTCTTTCTCTATTTTAGCCTCAGATCCTACATCACTTTCACTGGTATTCACTGTGTTAGATGTCCAATCGCAACTAACCTTTTTGGTGAAAACTGAAACAAAAACGTCATTTAGCACTTCTGTCATTTACACATTTTCTGTTATTGTCTTTTCCCCCTCACTGAGTGACACGCTTACCCCATCTTTGGTCTTCCTCTTGCTTCTAATGTATTTGTAGAATGTTTTCTTGCTAGCCTTTATGTCTCTAGCTAGTTTAATCTCATTTTGTGGCTTGGCATTTCTAATTTTGTCCCTGCATGCTTGTGTTGTTTGTTTATATTCATCTTTTGTAATTTGACTTAATTTCCACTTTTTGTAGGACTCTTTTTTGAGTTTCATATAACTGAAGATCTCCTGGTTAAGCCATACTTCCTATCTTTCCTACACAGTGGGATAGTTTGCTTGTGCCCTTAATAATGCCTCTTTGAAAAACTGCCAATTCTCTCAAACTGTTTTTCCCCTTTGACTTGCTTCCCATGGATTCTTACCTACCAGCTCCCTGAGTTTGCTAAAATCTGCCTTCTTGAAATCCATTATCTTTATTCTCCTGTTTTTCCTCCTTCCATTCCTTAGAATCATGAATTCATCACTTCATGCTCACTTTCACCTAAGCTGCCTTCCACTGTCAGCCAGTTCCTCCCTATTTGTCAAAATTAAATCTAGAACAGCCTCTCCCCTAGATGCTTTCTCTACCTTCTGAAATAAACAATGTCTCCAATGAATTCCAAGAACTTGATGGATAATCTGTGCCTCGCTGTGTTATTTTCCCAACAGATGTCTGGGTATTTGAAGTCCCCCATCACCACCAAGTCCCGTGCTTTGGATGATTTTGTTAGTGGCTTAAAAAAAAAGTGTCATCCACCTCTTCTTCCTGGTTATCTATGTTGATAAATATCTTTTTAGTTGGATCAGAAGTATAAGTTAAAGGTGTCGTTTGAGGCTGAACGGTGATCCCATAATATTAATGCAATGTATTTCTGATGATTTTTTTAAATTATGTAGATAACAATTTATGTTATTTGCATAATTTAAAAAAATTGAACAAAAATAATTCATGGAAGTGGGACAGCATGAGAACTGACACAGAGGGTAAGTCTACACAGCCTGTGGCAGTCAGCCTCCCAGCCCTGCTCAACATACTTGTGGTAGCAGGGCTCATGCTAGTGCTCTAAAAATAACTGCATAGCCAGCACTTTGAAGTCATGGCTGAGGCTAGAGCTTGGGCTCGGAAGGTCATCCCCCTCCCTAGGCTTCAGAGCCTGAGCTCCAGCCGGAGCCATAACTTCAAAATGCTGTTTACACAGCTATTTTTACAGTGCTAGCGTGAGCCTCACTGACCCAAGTTTGTCAACTGGGGCAGGGACGCTCACTTTCACGGGCTGTGTAGACTTACCCACAAAGACTTAATACCCAAGCCAATCTACTGAGCCCCATAAAAGCGGGCAGTGTGGTCTCATTGGTAAAGCAGTAGCTTGGGAGGCAGGAGACCAGCATTCTGTCCCTAGCTCAGCCACTGACCTTGGGAGAGTATATCACTTTGTGTAATTATTTCATATCACCCTTTGTCAGTCTTGTCTACTTGAAACATAAGCTCTCTGGGGCAGGGACTACCTCCTACTATGTGTTTATAGAGTGCCTAGCACAGGGAGGCACCAAACTTGGTTGTGGCCTCTAGTTACTCCTGTAATAAAAATAAATATACTCAGATTAAACATCAGAGTATATCGTCCTTTGGAATGTTTGGTTAGAGGATAGTATTAAAGGAATCAGTTATATCACAGTCTTTCCATTTTTTGGAGGATTTTGCACAACAAAATGCACTGAGTGTCTTGAAAAATATTTTTCTTCAGAATATAAGGGACTATTTAGTATCTGTGGTACCTTAACATTTACTTACAGTACGTGGCACTGAGCCACTAAGATGACGAATGCCTGAGAAATACATACGATAGCATAATAATTATATAATAATCTGATCCACAGTCATCCCGAGCTAGCAGGTTGCCAAGACATATTTGCAGCATCACATTATCTCTTTCATTTCTTTGGAATTATTAAGTCATTTCTGCCCAAGACAATTCTTACTGAACTTAAATTGAAATGGAAACAAATACGGCAGGAAGAAGTAAAAGGCAACCAGGGAAAAGAATGATGTATAGCCCTCATCAATCGACTAGAGAAATAAGATTAAGGGCTAGATCCTCAGCTGTGCTGAGCTCATGTTCAACACAACTGGGGGGAGGGAGAGGAGAGGTGGCTCTAAGCCATGTTTCTGTTTCCTGAACCTGAGGCAGAAATAGCTCCCAGAATAACTTATAGTTAACAGGCCAGCCCTGGCTGCTCCCACCCTAGCATGCAGCTCCCCACCTCCCATGTCAAGAAAGGGGCAGAAAGGCATAGCTGTCTTTGTGCTATTACTATCCAAGGATTCCCGTGTTCCGGGAGACTCCTCAGCTGCCTGCTTGAGGTAGTTTGAAGATCACCTTGCACCACTGGCTCCATGCAACAGGCACTTAGTGAGGTCCAAGGATCTGGTAATTCTTGTAATTTTAAATTATTTTGCATACATTTCTTAGACTCCATCAAATCTTTTCAACAAAAGGCAGTTGCCCAATGACAAATTTTGAAGATGTAGGGTGAAATCCTGGGTACACTGAATTCTATGGGAATTGTTTCCTTGATTTCTGTGGCCAGGATTTCACCAATGATCCAAAGTAGAGGGACTTAGGGCTAGATTTTTAAAGCTCGGTAGGCACCTAAAGATGCAGATAGGCATGTAGTGGAATTTTCAAAAGCACCTAAGCTGGTATCTGAGTTAGGCACCTAGGCGCTTTTGAAAAATCTTACCAGGCACCTATTTGAATGTTTACCTTTAAATATCTGGTCCTGTGATGAGTGTATTTGACCTTTGTGGCTCCCTGGGGTGGGGGACATGGTCCTACTACACCCTGTCCCAGGAAGGAGCAAGTGGGCAGGAACAGATCAATGAAGGTGAGTCCTGCAAGTTTGCTTAGGAAAAAACTCTCCAGAGCAGACATTCTGGAAACCACAGAGACCTGGTCCTCCAAGGGCTAGGCCAGTCAGGACTGTGTTGGTCCAGATAAAAGGAGGAGCCTGGACTTAGCAGGTCAGTTCCTGGCTGGGCCCAGAGAAGTGAAGGTGGGTGCTGCTTTCTGGCCACAGAAGCATTTATGACTGGTTGCACTTACACTGGGCTTGCAGAGAAAGAAAACCCTGTAGAGGGTGGCCCTGAGATGGGGCTGGAGATAAAACAGACCCAGGGAAGTAGCAGCAGTGAAGGATTGAGGTGAGCATTATGTGGCTGCTGTGTACAAGGGCCCTGGTTGGACCCTGGAGTAGTGGGTGAGCCTAGGTTCCCCCACAAGTAAAGTGTCAACCTAGGGTTGCCAGGCATCTGGTTTTCAATCAGAATGCCCAGTCAAAAAGGGACCCTTTTTGATGGTCACGTCAAAGTCAGTTGGTAGTGCTTCAGGGCTAAGGCAGGCTAGTCCCTACCTGTCCTGGCACTGTGCTGAACTGTGCCCCAGAAGTGAGCAGCAGGTCTGGCTCCTAGGCCGGGGGGTGATGGGGCTCTGCATGCTGCCCCCGCTCTCAGCACTGGCTCCACACTCCCACTGGCTGGGAACCACAGCCAATGGGAGTTGCGGAGGGGCAGTGCCTGCAGGCAAGGGCATTGCACAGAGCTGCTTCCAGGGCATAGTGTGGAATCAGGACAGGCAGGGAGCCTGCCTTAGCCCCACTCTGCTACTGACTGTGAGCCACCTGAGGTAAGCCCATGCCCCAGCCCTGAGCCTCTGCCCCAACCTTGAGCCCCTCAAACCTGGAGCCCCCTCCTGCACCCCAATCCCCTCATCCCTGGCCCCACCCCAATCCCCTGTCCCAGCCCAGTGAAAGTGAGTGAGGGTGGGGGAGAGCGAGCCACTGTGGGAGGGGAAATGTAGTGGGTGGGGCCTTGGGGAAGGGGCAGGGCCTCAGGGAAGGTGTGGGGTTTTGTGTGATTAGGAATTTGGCAACCCTATGTCAACCCTGAGAAGGGGATAGAGTTATCTGGGAGCCCAAACAAAGGGCTGAATTTAAAGGATCTAGAGCTGGGGCTGAAGACCGTAGTGAGGGTGAATAGACTATTGAACATTGTCAAGTTTGAGCCCAAATTTAGTCCTATTGCTTTAATGTGCATTAGACAGATGGTAGTCATTTATTAAAACAAAACAAAACAAACAAAAAAGCAATAGTCCCCAGTATTGCAGACCCTAAAGACATTGCAATGTTCATACTTCTTCAGAGGCTCTGTAGCAAAGATTAACTAACAAACTCTATCCCATCACAGAGAGTTTGAAAGAAAGCAATACCCCCTCATTTTGTGGATTTTACAAATGGCCATTTCATCCTGATATAATTCCTGGAGGTTATCCCAGGAATTAAGTTGGCCCAGAGTTTTATAATTCCTATGCTGACTGTGGAGCATCAGGTAGCAGACAGTTAACTAACAAACACCCACAATCCAGATAGAATCTACTTTTTACAGCATGAGTAAGGGTTTAAATTCTGCAATTCTTCCACAGTTGCAGTTACAAGGAGGTTGGCCTGAATGAGTGCAGCACTGTGCATGTACAGAAAGGATTCTGCTCCCAACTGCATTAAATTTTACCACTAAGCCACCTCCCTACAAAATCTTCCCCATCAAGAATATCTAAAACCCAACAGCAAATAGATCACAGTAAGCCAAGTTTCCTATAAGCAGGAGCACCAGAGACTCTACAAGGTTTACTGCCAACCTGGGACCTGCTCGAATGCTATGGTGTTGGACACCTGGAAGATAGAAAGGTGTTCTCTGTCTCTCCAACAGGCCCCTGCATTCCCTCTCTTAGCTCAGATGTTTTCAGGAGGGTGCTTGAAATTGAAATAGGGCAGGAATGGCCGTTGGAGGAAAGGAAGAGGGGCCAGCATGGCAGAAGGGTCACCACTGGCCTCCCAGGTGTGGGGGAACAACATCAGTCTATTTGCCAGATTTTCATGACCAAGGGCTGAGGTGCCCAAAAGCAACACACAGCAAACCCAAGGCTCTGTTCAAGTGGGTTTTGAGGTTTGATGCAAATATTTTGCCTTGCTTCAATAGGCACCAGAGCCTCCGGCACAAGGCTGTATTGTGCAACTCTTGCCTCTCCGTGTGGATACTTAAGAGTGAGGAAGTGTATTTATGTAGGGTATTGGTTTAAAAATAACCAACTTGCAGCATCAGACATTCATTTTACTTTGTGTTTCAGATTGTATTATTTTGTTTGGCTTTATAAGGTAATTAGAGGAGTAGGATGTTCCTACTGGAATACAACAAATGTGCTGTGTTACAGCTCTGTAAAAGCTCCATGGATGCTTGCCATGCTCACAATGTAAAATTATGGATGTCATGGATGGATTTAGTAAAAGTGACTATTAATCAAGAGGCATGGTCCTCAGGGTACTGGAGGATTAACTAACCCCATGGCTGGGGATAGACATCTTGCTGCCTTAGGCATCACCATCACTTGCTTTCATTGGGGAGGAGGGTGTTGGCCAGGCCAAAGCCACCTTACTGCAGTGGCTCCTTGTCTTGTCCGCTGCTGGGGATGGGGAGGAAGTGCCTGTAAAGAGTCTGACCCCCACATCCCCATTAAAACTGTGCTTGGATTGAGCTCCTGGCCACAGTTGATCATGGGATATGGAGACAGGAAGAGGGTAGAAGTGGGAGGAAAGCCTTAAAGGGGCTGGCGCAGCTTCCTGCTGGTTGTCGGAATCCCAACAAGGGCAGTCAGGACCCAGGGTCAGAGCAGGGGCAAACCTGAGGCTGGAAGTAGTGGAGGAGTTCATAGTTTCCAGGCCAGGGTCGATCCCAAGGGTCTGGGTCCAAGTTAGGAGGCAAAGTCCAGGCCAAGCCAAGGTCAAAGTCAGGAACTCAGGGGCAAGAACTGTCATGGCAGCTATGGAAGATCCACACTGTTGCCTAGATGGTTCCTGGAATGCCCGTTGGGTTTATATAGGGCAGGTAACCAATCAGGAACCATGAGGCTGCTATCCGTCAAACCCCTGAGGCAGAACTTCCCATGGCCACAGTGGGTCATGTGAGGTGGAGCACAAGCTTATTGCAGCCGCTGCTGGGTGGCAGCCTGGAGATGCCAGCTGCCTGATAGCTCTTTAGGCCTGTGTTATAGATGTGGGGGGACCTTATGGTGGTGTGGGGACAGTGAACTGGACCCTTTAAAATCACTAGCACTGTGGGTGCTTATTGCTGTCATATTTATCTTACCTGATACATCTCCTCCTCACCACCGCCTAGGGTGACCAGACGTCTCGATATGATCGGGACAGTCCTGATTTTAGAAGATTTGTCCTGTGTCCTGACCTTACATCGGTCGGGACACCCTTTGTCCCAATATCGGGACGGTCTGGACCACAGCTGCAGCACCACGCTCACCGCTTCCTGGGGCAGCTCCCGGCGCCCGCCCACCGGCAGGAGCGCTGCTTGCTGCAGGGGTGGGGCTTGCAGGCACCGGGAACGGGCAGAGAGCCCTCCACCCCCACACCCAACCCGACCCGACCTGACCCGTGACCCTAGCAGCCAGAGGAACCTGCCTGCTGGATGCTTCCCGGGATGGGAGCCGCCCCAGGTAAGCACTGCCAGGACTCCCCACCTCGTCCCCAGCAGGTCCCTCTGGCTCTTAGGGTAGGGGGGCTCTGCGTGCTGCCGGCACCTGCAAGCCCTGCTCCGCGGCTCCGGCAGCTCCCATTGGTGCTTTTCCCAGCCAATGGGAGCCACGGAGCTCGCACTTGTGGTGGGCGCAACACGTGGAGAGTCTGGAGTCTCCCCTCACCGCTCTCATCCTAGGAGCCAGAGACCTCCCAGCAGGACTGGTGAGTGCAGCCAGGGAAGGGGGCAGGGTGTGATGGTGAGTGTCTGGGAGGTGAGAGGAGGGCGCTGGGTAGTGGGGGAGGTTTGTGTGTTTTGGGGTGCTAGGCAGTGGGGTTGGGGGGTGCTGGGCAGTGGGGGAGTTCTGTGTGTGTCAGGACACTGGGGGTCTGCGTGTGGCATTTCGTAGTTGTGGTGGTGGGGCTATGGGGAAGGGCGCTGGAAGGGAGGGAGGGGAAATCTGTGTGTATTGGGAAACTAGCGAGTGGGGGGGTTCTGTGTGGGGTGCTGGGCAGCTGTGGTGGGGCTGTGGGCAGGGGGGCGCTGGGCAGGGGTGTGTGTGCACAGCACTGTGCATTTGTGGTGGAAGAGTTGTGGGGGGGCTCTGGGCATAGTGGATCCAGGGGGCGCTGGGCAGGGGAGCTGTGTGGTGCAGCATGGGCCCAGCCCCATGTTCCCCCTCTCAGGGCTCCAGTCGGGGCTGCGCACCTGTGTCTGTCTCTCCCTCCCCCGCCCCGCCCCGCTCTCCCAGTGTGTCCTGATATTTCTTTCTTGTGATCTGGTCACCCTACCATCACCATGCCCTTCTATCCCCCAGCAGCCCATGAGCAGTTTGAATAGCCTGCAACTTTTCATTTGATCTCACAGCCTCATGAATGCTCTAAGAGTCTGAACTTGAAATCAGTGAGTGCACCCAACTCCCCTTGACTGCAACAGTAGTTGAGTCCTCAGCATCCGGCAGGACTGAGCCTTGGGACAATGTCTACCAATATGCAACTATAGCTCCAACAACATGATCTGCAGCAGTTAAAATAATAATGTGAAGAAAGACAGAGGTTTAGAAGAAAAGCACCGGTCTCTGCCCGGCCTCTAACTTGCTGCCCGCAGTTCATTGCAGGCACAAAATGAGGGGCTGTTTTACAAATGTTTGCCCCTAAAGTAAGTCATTTTTTTTAAATAAATCCAATTCATAGTTCAATTACCCACCTCTAAAGTTTACTTTGTAATTCTGAGCAACAAGCCTGCTTTCATCTATCAGCTATGTCTTCTCCTCAAAAAGGTGCATTTTAATTTTTCATCTTAATTTAGTTTCACCTGAGCTAACTTACCATGTGTAGGGAAGCTTCATAGTGTGGCAGCCACTGGAAACAGAACTAACCACCACATTTATTTTCTTTAGACCCAGCCTCTGCAGCCACCTTAAACAAAATAGTGTGCAGAACAGGCTCTGAAGTTGCAGAAGTGGAAGGTCAACATCTGATTTCCAGAAGCTTGTGATCTCTACAGAAACCTGCCTGTGCTTCCAGATCTTTTATATTCTGCCAAGTTGAATGTAGTTACATGGGCTTTATGGAAATAATCATGTGAGCTGTTCCTGTTGAGATACTGTATCAAGAATGCTTAATTGCAAGATGGATGTTTAACGAGTGAAAATTTCATCTAGTACAGAAAACACTTTGTGTAAGGCTGATCTGAGCTGTGTTGTACTGTTTCATGTTATGGAGTATGATTATTGTAAGCTGCAGAACCACTGAGAGACAAAGCACAATAATCCTCAATAAATAGAAGCAGTCTTAGAGTTTTGATAGCAAGGGTACACTGTATCTTTAGCCTTCAAGGTTTGTGGAATAGGCTCCATCCACCACAACAAATGTTGACTACTTAAAATAGAATGCAGCCTTCATTCAGTCTCTCAGATCTCCCTCAGATTATCCCTTTTCTTTCAGGTTAGGATTTCCCTGCTCTGCACCAATGGGAAATGTGACTCTTCTCACCTTAGAATTGCTATAAGTGGCTCCCCTATTTTAGCTCACATTAAAATTCATATTAACACCACCTCAGGGTAATACCCCCACTCTTCTTTATTCTCTAGAACAGTGGTTCTCAACCAAGGGTATGTGTACCCCCGGCAGTATGCAAAGGTCTCCCAGGGGGGAGATCAACTCATCTAGATATTTACCTCGTTTTATAACAGGCTACATAAAAAGCACTAGCAAAGTCAGTACAAACTAAAATTTCACACAATTACTTGTTTGTACTTCTCTATATGCTGAAATGTAAGTGAAATATTTATATTTGAATTGATTTATTTGTTAATTACATGGTAAAAATGAGAAAGTAAGCAATTTTTCAGTAATAGTGTTCTGTGGGACTGTTTTGTATTTTTATGTCTGATTTTGTAAGCAAGAAGTTTTTAAGTGAGGTGAAACTTGGGGTATGTAGGACAAATCAGACTCCTGAAAGGGGCACATTAGCCTGGAAAGGTTGAGAGCCACTGATCTAGAAGAGTACACTAGTACAGTGCTCAGAGCTGCAATGGGGCTGAGTATCTGCAGCTCTCATTAGCTCCCAGAGGGTTGGGGGGTGCTCAGCACCTCTTGAAAATCAGGTCATGGGTGTGCTTGAACAGATAATGATTCATGCATCCACATGAGAAATGCAGTCTGATGTTCTCCTCACAGCTGTGAGGCAAACTCACAGCCAGACCAGGGCTGCTCACTTAGCTACATGACTCAGCCCTCCCCAAAAAGCATATCACCTGCCTTCTGGTGGAGGATAGCACCCTTCTCACAGATGCGCAGAAGAGCCAGGGACTTCTACGCCAGCCTCTTCTGCCTGGATACAACTGATGCAGACACATGTAGGGTCCTCTGGGATGAGCTCCCTACAGTCAGCATGGGTGACCAGGACTGACTAGAGCTGCCTCTCACTATGGCTGAGGAGTAAGGGGGGTCATGAGGTAAAAAGTTTGCGGACCACTGCCTTAGGCTGTGGAGAAGGGGGCAGCTTTAAATGTGGGAGGACTTTCACTCGCCCATCCCCGGTGCTTCAATCTGTATTCCAACTCATTCGTCTAGTGAAGCCTGCAGTAATTCATCCTTCAGGCATGCTGTGGCAACCCATCTCTGGGCTAAGGCAGGCTCCCTTCCTTAAGTGGCTCTGCACGGCTCCCGGAAGCAGTGGCATGTCCCTCCTCCAGCTCCTGGGAACCGCAGCCAATGGAAGCAGTGTCTGTGGACGGGCTAGCGCACAGAGCTGTCTGACTGCGCCTCTGCATAGGAGCTGTAGGGGGGACATGCTGCTGCTTCTGGGAGCTGCTTGAGGGAAGCGCTGCCTGGAGCCTGCATCACGAACCCTTCCCACACTCCAACCCCCTGCTCCAAGCTTGATCCCCCTCCCTCAGTCCCTGCCCCGGAGCACCCTCCTGCACCCTAAACCCTTCATCTGCAGGTCCCCCCCCAGAGTCTGCACCCCCAACCAGAGCCCTCACACACACCCCCACCCTGAACCCCTCAGCTCCAGCCCTAAGCCCCCTCCTGCACCCCAAATCCCTCATCCCTGGCCACACACCAGAGCCCGCACCCCCAGCTGGAGCCCTCACCGGCCCGCACCCTCTGCCCCAGCCTGGAGCCCCCTCCTGCACCCTGAACTCCTCATTTCTGGCTCCACCCCAGAGCTTGCACCCCCCAGGCAGAGCCCTCACCCCCTTCTGCACCCCAACCCCCTGAGCCAGCCCGGTGAAAATGAGTGAGTGAGTGAGGGTGGGGAGAGTAAGCGACAGAAGGAAGGGGGATGGAATGAGTGTGGGTGGGGCAAAGTTGTTCGGTTTTGTGTGAGTAGAAAGTTGGCAACCCTAGGACTGACTCCAACCCGGCTTCCACTTTCAGCGTGCATCCAGACTACGATCCTGATTTGGCTTGTCCACAGAGTTTGACCCCTGTTCTGACCCACAGCCTGTCCTTAGATCCTGGTTTCAGCACTGCCTTGGCCTCGTCCTGACTCTATGTGGAGCTTAAACTCTTGGTACCTGTTCTCAACTACCAAACCAACCACCAGGCCTGGCTGCCTAAAACTTCCCTGGGTCAACCTGATTGCATTCCAGGGAGACTCATCCTGAGGGAGAACAAGTGGCCAGGGAATTTCAATTGACATCTCCTGATACCATCTTAAGTTGCTTCCCTAACTTGAGTTTTCCAAGGCTGGAGAGAGGCATTTTATGCTTAGAAACCTTTTGCCTGAGGTTGCAGAGGGATGCACTGGCTCAGCATTCCCCCAGCTTCCCTGATAGCACCGCCCACTTCTTGGCCTATGTGGATGTTCTGTGGCCATAGTAGTTGTAGTTGCTTTCCATTGCCATAACATCTGTTCCTAGCAAGACTTCATGCTGCAGAAGCTTTGAATTAACTTTGGAAGAAGCTGGCATAAATCTGGGCTGAATGTAAGCTGGAATTCCTTAAAAAAGGAAAAATTTCAATAAATTAAAATGCCTTAAAATACGCTATTAAATGTCACATACTATAAACAGCAGATGATCTACTACACTTCATTTCTGGACTCACAGAAGTGTCCCAAAATCACAATATAGTTTGTTTGAACTACTGAATAAGTTCTTATTGTTCATGTAACTCTTCAGCCAGGTGGAGCCAGCAGCAACCAGGGCTGGGTTCAGTATCTAGGGGTTCCTTTTCAACAATACAACATAAAACTGGCTCGAGCCCCCATCCAGTGACCTGGAACAATTAAACACCATGTCCTGGGCACCTCTAAGAGGCAATACTTCCCCTCTCACGAGCACGGAGTCTGAGTGTAGCAAAAACTTTTAATAAAAGGAGGGAAGTAATTCAGCATTAATTTGGGAAAACACTGCAACTAGCGTTCATAAACATAAACCATGAGCAAAAGACCCAACCCCAAGTAAGTTGGGCAGTGTCCTTTTCCCCTCAGGTTCTTAAGTCCAGCAACCCAAAAGTCCCTTTAACGTGCCGATCCCTTCTTTGCACCCCACTCATAGTTGCTGTCCTTGGCCAGTGCAGCCCCAGAGTTCAGAGGTTCATCCACAGAGTTCACCTCCCACCCTGTGTAGAGGGTACAGGCACCTTACATGCTCCACTCCTCGCGCACTTGCTCGTCACCTCAATGGCCGATTGCCACACCTCTCTGCAGGGCTCTGCTCTGGCCCTCTCCACCAGCCTCCCTTGCCTCTGCACCAACCTCCCTGCTGGCCGCTTGCCATGCCTTTCCACCAGCCACCTGGGTGGCCACTCACTAAGATGTCTTCAAGGCCCCCCACTTAACGCAGCTCTCAGTGATTTCAGCTCTCAGTAGGGGAGCCTCACTGCTGGTGCACATTGGGTAGTCTCTTGCAATAGAGATACTGTCCCAATGTAGGTCTAATACTTAGGCCTAGGTATCAGTGATTTTAGCTCTGCAGCATGTAACAAGACTCTCAGTTGAATCTAAATTAGCTTTTTTATTATATCATGAAGAGGATGTGTATGGGTCAAATGATATCTATGACTCTTGAATAGGACCCATGGTACCCGCACCGCACCGCACCGCACCGCACCGCACTCCACTCCACTCCACTCCTCTCATTGGGCTTTGGAACCCATATCCCCTGCCTAGCGAGTGCCATTCAGTTGAGGGTGAGTCCCTCCATCAGGGTATGCCAGATACATTTCTGCTGCCCTCAGTTCACGCAACAAGGATAACAACTCTTTATTACTCTGGCCCCAATAACAAGGAGACTGGAGATCCAACACCAGCCATAAGTGATCATTTGGGCAAGCAATTCCATCATGCTGAGCACCTAGGCAGGGTGAGAGTGTCCGTGCAAACGAGATCAGCTCCTGAAGTCTTTTCCCACAGCTTACCACTAGATGTCAGGGGAGAGCTCATTCAGACTCTACTTACATTAACATCTTTCCAACTTAAATATGATGTATGCAACCATTTTATAGGCCTGCTCTAATTGCTATAGCTTCCACTAACTCTCTGTTTTCCCATCTTCCTGCCATTCTGCCTCTATTCCATTAGTAATCTACATAGGATTTTCTAGCACAGTTTTGTATCAGTTGAAATCTAGAGAACTGGATAATTTAAGAAGGACTTAAATAAATTCCTTATCTGGCAATGTACTGAAAATATCTTGATTCCTAACACAGCAAATATGCTGTGGAGTTCACTTTTCATTTAAAAAAGCAGGCAACCAAAGTACCAGGATGTGGGAAGTCTTAAAGACTAATGTGTACATTTATGCAGATACAATCTTCTGGGAGCCAGCATGTTTTTATCATAAAAGAATCCTTCGAGGAATTTTAACGAGGAGTTAATTGAGGAATTTATTCTGAAACTTTAAACTATGTGTAAATTCCTGAGGGTCAAATTAAGTCGAAGGTAAATAATGTTCAGAATGATGTTTAGTCAAGGCAACCTAACAGCTAGAGACATTGAAATCCAGCTTAGAGAACATTTCTGATCCAACTAGAGACTTCCTTAAGGAGACCAGACAGATGCCATATGCTGATGATAAAACATCTTTCACAACTTGACATTTGGAGCCTGTGCAAAAGATCAGTCATTTTATCTTTTCTAAGGTTGCCACCTTTAAAATAAATGGCCAGCAATTATGAGGTGGAAAAAGAGGAATAAGCAGTAGTTATGTGTTGTCATCAACGATGAAAGACCCATAACCAGATGTTTTGCTTTACATGCAGGGATGTTCTGGATAAAAGAAACTGTGAGGCTAGGCACTGCTGTTTGGAGGATACTTTAAAGCATATTTTCTTATACACTATTAGAATATTCCTCCCCTTAGATATGGGACCATATTCAGGGTTCCCTACTCTAAATAGAAAAGGAGTACTTGTGGCACCTTAGCGACTAACCAATTTATTTGTGAATAAGCTTTCGTGAGCTACAGCATCTGATGAAGTGAGCTGTAGCTCACGAAAGCTTATTCACAAATAAATTGGTTAATCTTTAAGGTGCCACAAGTACTCCTTTTCTTTTTGCGAATACAGACTAACACGGCTGTTACTCTGAAACCTACTCTAAATAGGGGCAGTGGGTAGCTCTGTCTAAATTGTTCTTTGTGTTTTCCAAAAAATGGTGCCTTTTAGGGAATTTTCTTAAGTATCTTTCCTGCTGGGTCATATTTTACTTAAGACTTAGAACCATCCACTACATATTCTGTCAGAAATACCAATAATGGGGGGAGGGGGAGAAGGAGAGAGCAGGAAACAGCATTCCTCTTTTCCCCTCATTTGCCTGAATTTCCTTGTCATCTCTTGGAAGTTGTTGGTAATATACATTGCCTCAGGCCCCACAGCTGAACATTGTGTTTAAACATTTAAAGAGAATTACTGTCATTTAAACTTATATGCAAATTATATCTTCACTAACCAGGCAAAACATTTTCTAACACTATCGGATTCACAGAAGCTCATTGAGCAAGCCAAAAGTTAAGCAAGATTGTTCAGTGCTGATGATCAAGTTACATATTGAGTTGGAAGAAAGTATTCAGCAGAGTACCTTATCGATCAATGTTAGGTCTGAATTTATTTATATCCCCATTAATAATTTGGAAGAGAGATTAAATATAGCATAATATTTTAAAAGAGTACATTATTATGCAACCTGTAGAGAAGAAAAACACAGAGACCTAGAGAGGTTAGAAATGTATTGCTTATATGTATTTTTTTTAAATCCACAATAGAATATTTTGTTCCTCTTTTTATACTGCTGAGGTTCTACATATGTTTATTTGACTTGTACATATGTAGAACATAATGCTTCGCCTGCATTGCTAGGGACTCATTATTTTATTAATCTTTTTACAATACCTAGAAATGTGTTATTCACACCAGAGGAACATATAAGATTCCTGCTCAGAAGAGTTTAGACAATTTAAGAGCCAGTCCTGCGAATGCACATGAATAACCTAACTTGTGAGCAGTTCCATAGAACTCAGAGTACATGTTTACAGGGATAGGCCCTAATTTTAGACACAACACAATGAGATGGTGACTGTAGTGAGGAGACATGGCCTCCCTCAGAGGCAGATGTGGAGGAAATGCTGCAAGCCGCCTGGTGGGTGGAACCAGGAGGGCCATGCCCCACACACTGGAAGCAGAGGGGCGGGACAGGAAGAGGAAGTATAAAAGGCTGGCCCAGCAGCTCATTTGAGAGAGAGTTGCTGAAGGAGACAGGTGCTCCATCCCCACTGATGGAGTGGTAAGCTGAGGAGAACCACTGGTGCCACAAGGACCTGCACGAGCTTCCAGAGAACCCTGCCAGTCCCAATGCTGAGAAGCTGCTACTGCTTCCCTTGGTGGTGTATCCTGGGGATACTGAGGACACAGGTACACCCAAGGGGGAGAGTAGGAAGCAGCCCAAGGGAGCCAGACTGTCTGGCTGTGGTGCTGCTGGAAACATGGCTAGCGTGTTGCAGGTGGATTTCCTGCTGACCCAGTGGCAGACTACTCTGCCACTATTAGGGTCCTGGGCTGGGATGTGGTGGAGTTGGGTGGGCCTGGGTCCCCCTACACCCTGCCACCCCACCATTGGGGTGGCAGCATTCCTCCTCCTTAGGCCAGGAGAACTGTGTTCCTCAGTCACCCCTGCTGGAGCCCCATAGATGGTGCTTGGTGCTCACCCCTGCCAGAGCCCCATAGACAGTGTTTGGTGCTACAGCTCTGTGTGACTACAAGCCAGAGCCCTGACTAATTGAGATATGGTGAATTCCCCCTTCCTTTGTTTTTGAGAAGTAATCTCACAGATCAGACTGTGAGGAGGTGTGGCCTCCTCAGAGCAGACATGGGACAGCCAGGCCAACAGTAGAAGAAGAAGCATGGAAGGACAGTGGTTGGTATGCAGTCAGATTAGACAGGTACTTGCCTTGAGGTTCTGCTACAAGTAATATGAATAATGAGTTCCTTTTTTTAGGGCCCAATCCTGCACCCATTTTTGCATGTGAGTAACTTGATACATGTTGGAAGTCCTATTATAATTCAATATGTAAACTCATTGCAAAAAATTACAGAGGCAAGTCTTGCCATCTCTTGTGAGCTCATTAGTCTTCATCTGTTTTTTACAGCACTGAAAACTGTTGATGGTCAATAAATATTAATATCAGAAATATATGCAGGAAATAAGAGTGGGAGACTTAGTACCATAGACCTTAAGGTTAGAAGGGACCATTATGATCATCTAGTCCGACCTCCTGCACAACGCAGGCCACAGAATCTCACCCACCCACTCCTGCGAAAAACCTCTCACCTATGTCTGGGCTATTGAAGTCCTCAAATCGTGGTTTAAAGACTTCAAGGAGCAGAGAATCCTCCAGCAAGTGGCCCGTGCCCCATGCTACAGAGGAAGGCAAGAAAGCTCCAGGGCCTCTTCCAATCTGCCCTGGAGGAAAATTCCTTCCTGACGCCAAATATGGCGATCCGCTGAACCCTGAGCATATGGGCAAAATTCACCAGCCAGATACCTAGGAAAGAATTTTCTGTAGTAACTCAGATCCCATCCCATCACAGGCCATTGGGCCTACTTACCATGAATATTTAAAGATCAATTACCAAAATCATGCTATCACATCATACCATCTCCTCCATAAACTTATCGAGTTTAATCTTAAAGCCAGATAGATCTTTTGCCCCCACTGCTTCACTTGGAAGGCTATTCCAAAACTTCACTCTGATGGTTAGAAACCTTCATCTAATTTCAAGTCTAAACTTCCCAATGACTAGTTTTATATCCATTTATTCTTGTGTCCACTTTGGTACTGAGCTTAAATAATTCCTCTCCCTCTCCAGTATTTATCCCTCTGATATAATTATAGAGAGCAATCATATCTCCCCTCAACCTTCTTTTAGTTAGGCTAAACAAGCCAAGCTCCTTGAGTCTCCTTTCATAAGACAGGTTTTCCATTCCTTGGATCATCCTAGTAGCCCTTCTCTGTACCTGTTCCAGTTTGAATTCATCCTTCTTAAATGTGGGAGACCAGAACTGCACACAGTATTCCAGAGGAGGTCTCACCAGTGCCTTGTATAACAGTACTAAAACCTCCTTATCTCTACTAGAAATACCTCACCTGGTGCATCCCAAGACCGTATTAGCTTTTTTCACGGCCAAATCACATTGGCGGCTCATAGTCATCCTATGATCAACCAATACTCCAAGGTCCTTTTCCTCCTCCGTTACTTCTAATTGATGCATCCCCAGCTTATAACTGAAATTCTTGTTGTTAATCCCTAAATACATAACCTTACACTTCTCACTATTAAATTTCATCCTATTACTATTACTCCAGTTTACAATGTCTTCCTATATGATTTCCCAGCCCTTCTCTAAATTGGCAATACCTCCCAGCTTTGTATCATCCACAAACTTTATTAGCACACTCCCATTTTTGTGCCAAGGCCAGTAATAAAAAGATTGGTCCCAAAACTGATTCCTGAAGAACTCCACTGGTAACCTCCCTCCAGCCTGACAGTGTGATTTGAACTGAAGCACAAACTAATATGTGGAGGGGGGATTAATCCAGAATATGGGAAGGGGCAACCTGGAAGAGAGTAATGCTGGAAGAGACCACAGGGTAACAGTGGACAGCAAATTACACACTGACAAGCAATACAAAATGATAGAGAAAAGTGCAGTGCACCCTAGAGCTGCATAAAATAGAGGCTCCTTTCACAGTTGTACCTCAGTACAGCACTCGGCACTGGTCAGACCACACCTAGAATACTGTCTTCCGTTCTGGGAGCTTCTATATAAAAAGACAAACAGAAGAGAGCACAAAGAGCAACAAAAATGATCAAGGGACAGCAGGATTAAAGGAAACTTGGGTCTGATTTTCAGAAATCCTGAGCACTTGACAATTACAACTGGTGATAAAATGTGGATTTTTTTTACCCCACAGAAATATTAGATTTTGAAAAACCAAATACCTCAAATTTGAAAGTTTTTGCTTTCCTGATTTTTATTTTGGTCATTCTCCTTAAAGAAGAAAGGCAGATGCTTTCTGTAAACATTTTTATTTAGCTGAAAACCCATTTTTCTAATGGTTGAAAGTTTCAACTGTAAATGTTTCAGCTGCTCCGGTAACAACTTCAGCTGAAGCCAATTGGGAGCTGCAGATGTTCAGTGTCTCAAACTCAGGTCCTACACAGCTGGAGCTTGCTATATGAGACCTGTCATAAATATAAAGGGAAGGGTAAACACCTTTAAAATCCCTCCTGGACAGAGGAGAAGCCCTTTCTTCTGTAAAGGGTTAAGAAGCTAGGATAACCTTGCTGGCACCTAAACAAAATGACCAATGAGGAGACAAGATACTTTCAAAGCTGCGGGGGGAGAAACAAAGGGTCTAGGTCTGTCTGTGTGATGCTTTTCCCAGGGACAAAACAGGAATGGAGTCTTAGAACTTAATAAGTAAGCTAGCTAGATATGCATTAGATTATAATTTCTTTAAATGGCTGAGAAAATAAGCTGTGCTGAATGGAAAGGATATTCCTGTCTTTTTGTAACTTAAGGTTTTGCCTAGAGGGAGTCTCTGTTTTGAATCTAATTACCCTGTAAGGTATCTACCATCCTGATTTTACAGAGGTGATTCTTTTTACTTCAGTTTCTTACAAGAAGAATTTTAATAGAATATTTTTTTCATTGTTCTTAAGATCCAAGGGTTTGGGTCTGTGGTCACCTATGCAGATTGGTGAGGATTTTGATCAAACCTTCCCCAGGAAGGGGGGGGGGGTGCAAGGTTTTGGTGAGGATTTTGGGGGGGAAAGATGTTTCCAAACAACTTTCCCAATAATAAACCTGGTTAGACTTTTGGTGGTGGCAGCAAAAGTCCAAGGGTAAAAGGTAAAAAAAGTTTGTACCTTGGGGAAGTTTTAACCTAACTTGGTAAAAGTAAGCTTAGGAGGTTTTCATGCTGGTCCCCACATCTGTACCCTAGAGTTCAGAGTGGGGCAGGAAATAACGTTCTACAAGGACCTGATAAGTGATAATATCAAGTGGGGAAAGGAACTGTTTAAGGCAGTTTAAGAGGGAATTTATTGTTACTAGGAGTAATTGAGCAATCTCTCACCTCTTTTGATAAGATAAACAGGAGTTTTGACTACTGGACTGAGCATGAGCCTGGGGACAGAAAAACCTGATTTACAGACTTGATTCTGTGGGTGACTGGCTATGTGGCCTTGACCAAATCACTTAATCTCTTATATAATCAGTTTCTCTGTCTCTAACTTGTTTCCTCATCTATAATACTTGCCTGCCTACTTCAAAAAGGTGTGGGGACAATTAGCTATTTAATGGGTGTACACTGTTTAGAATGTGTTAAGCACTGTGCAAGTACTAAATATTATTTCAGTCTCCACGGCTAGTCAGTCCTCTGCCTCAGTGGGTAGTATTTGTTACAGTGGTTTGTGGTATGGTTGCCTAATTACAATCTGGATAGGAAACAGTACAGACACTGAATACTTGGGGAAAGGGGGACTCTCTACCCTGAAACTTGGTATTACAGACTGATCCTCTTTGGTCAGAGGCTTAAATTTGTCTCAAGCTCAAGTTTTTTTGGCCTGATTAACATTATGTAATGGTCTTAGTCCAGTTCCAAGTAGACTGAAGCCCAAATCCCCAAAACATCAGCATGTTTAGAACAGGAGGAAGCTGCTGCAGCCCTTCTCTACCACTTATACAAATCTTTCTGTCCTATTTCTTGTGTAATTGGAGATCTTGTCCATGGGTAGTCAATAAGCAGACCACAGGGCAAATCTGGACTGCCAGATGCTTTTGAATGGACCCCAAAATCTTATTATTGTTTTGTATCTTCTCTAGAGTCTGGACCTTGACTATCCCTCGACCAGGAAATTTGGATCTTGACAAATTGACTACCCTTGTTGTAGGCTCTTCCTCTGACTCTCAGAGCAGGCAGGAGTAGGTGCTGCAGGGAAAGCAGTCCTGAGCAGGGAGAACCCAGTTGTATGGACCTGTTCCTGTGCTTGGTCCTTAGCTTCTATGTAACCCAGTCAGATCCCTCTGTTTCACCAATCAGATCTCAGGACTGGAGTCCTCAGGAAGGTGTTAGCAGGTCATTGGTGGCAGGTTGGGACTGTCTGGCTTTTAAGAGACCTGTGGATGTGAGTTCAAGACCCCTTTCTTCATGGGGTGCCCTTAGGGTGATTCCAATGGAATGCTTGCACAAGTGTGGGGGCATGTATAGGTTCCCAGGTGCACTCCTCAGGACATTACCCCTCCCTCTCAATAAGGTAACAGAGCCTCTAACTTATGTTTAGAGTCCAGAATCTCATGAGCCATGTATTCTTTGTGGCCCTCTCCCTGTACTGGTGGTGGAGGTGGCTGGGCCCTGTGAGAGAGGGTTTTCTGTGTAAGGTTTCAAAAGTGATACATGAAATACTGGGTGACTCTTCAGAGAGCCAGGTAGTGGAAGTTCACATCCTGTTACAGGATCTCAAAAGGGCCAAAGAACCATGAAGTCCAGCTTGTGAGTAGGTATGTCTATGTAGAGAGCCATATCTTTTGTCCCACTGTGTAGGTGGGGCCTTGCTGTTGATGCTGGTCTATATATCTCATATAGTCTGCTCTTTACTGCCCCTTCCCCCCAGGTAGGGTTCCCAGTTTTGGTTGGATATATTCCTGAATGTTTCATAATATCTCATCTTTAATTAAAGATCTTTTCTTCCTGGACACTGCAGACAATCCTGGATGGTTGGCAACCTTAACCCCAGGTGCTTCTTCAGGGCCTGACAACTCTGCTGCATGAGATGTGAGGCAGCCAGGTTGGGAGAAGACGTGGGTGGAATCAGGGGTGGTACCCATAGTTAGTAAAATAGAAGCTTTGACCTGTAGATTCATGGCCTGTGTTGTTGTAGACAAACCCCACATAAGGGAAAAGTGAAGACCAGTCATCCTTAAGAATTTGGTTGGCCCTTACCATCTGACCATTGAACTGGGGATGGTAAGCAGAGGAAAGACTTTTGTGTTGACTCCCAGCAGGTGCAAGGTTTTGTGCCAGAATCAAGCTGTGAAATGAGACCCTCCATTGCAGCAACTAGCAGCAAAGAACTAGTAAGTGATTGCCTTGTAGCATGTTTTTAATGTTATGACTTTTTTGATTTCTGATACATGAACTCCATTCTCAGTAAGACACTGAGATGAGTTAATTGCTGTAGTTGGAAAGATGTTGTGAATGATCCTTCCTGGGGCTGGTTTAATTAAAACACCTGTTTTCTACTTTAACTTTTTCATGTTTGTTTTGTGTTCCTGCTAGGAAAATGCTTATGAAGGAAGAGGTTCCTTTCTTTGGACCAGTTCCAATGCAGTGGAGTAAAACTGCAAAGCAATGTCTGGAAGTTCTGGGTACCAGTCCCACTGCTCATTAATGAGTTTAGAGTTCCTGGGTTCTGATTGTAAAATGCACGGTTCAAAAATGTGCTTGCTATGTTACTAGAAACGAAGTTTTTGTACTACTAGAAAATGCTTGGAACAACCTTGTTTCCCCTTGTTTTGGTGGGAACTAGGATCTTATTTGTAGGGGGTCCTACACACAGATCAGATAGAGCTGAAACTCAGTGTATGTACCAGCACTTCTCTGGTGACCCTATCAGAGTCTACAAAACATAACTTTGTTTTAAAAACAAACAACCCAATTTATGTCCTTTAAGGTTGCAAGAATAACTTTCCAAACATGAGATTTATTGCCATGTTTGGAAATAGTGCGGCTTATGAAGGTTGAGTCTCTTTAAGCATATTTTGGATTCCAATTTTTTATGTGAAATGTCTATTTAAAAAAAAAATTGGCCTGGAGTCCATTTCTTTCAACTTGTCTCCATCTTTCCTTCCCAGAAGCAGTACTAGTAAGCTTCTTATAACTGTGTTACAGGCTTTCTAATCAATGTTATTGGAGATTTCACCAGTTTGGGTGATTTCAAAATATCTTTGTTTCCTTTAAGCTAAGACTAGTTGGTCTTTAAGCAATAAATTATTCACCCTCAGCAACCTCTGCCTTACTTTCACACTGTTAACATAGGATAACTGAGGTTGAGAAATGCCAACTCCAAAATCAGTTGGCAAATATCCGTTTCTAAAGGAGCTAATTTAAAGGCAGATCAGATAATTTAAGCAGTCATTCCATACACATGCTTTGGATGAGAGAAATAGATTTATTTTTCTGGAGGTTGCTTAGCTCTTGCATCCTTGCACTCTGATTTCCAATATGAACAAAGTATCTCAATATCAGAGGCTCAAACTCTCAGTCAGCATGGATTGGTGAACACCTGGTCCATGTTACAACTGGCCATGTCTGCAATAATCCTATTAAACCACTGGACTCATCCAGGCAGGGAGACAAAGACCCCAACCAACAGCATCCATTGCATCTCCTCAACTAGAGAAAGGAAGAGTTCTAAAAGCATTCTTTTACACAAACATGTTTGGATATTGTCATATGTATTCATATAGTCATGGACCTGTGACCCTACCTATGCCTCTATATGTAGATGAAACATACCATCCTGAAGTTTCCTAAATATCAGTACAGAACTGTATTCAGCGCTCCCTGAGTCCTAGCACACCCTCACTGTGAGGGGGACAGAGGATGAAGATCTCAGCCCACGAAGGCCGCAAGGTCCCACCCTATCTCATGAGTCCCTGGCCCATCACTCAGTCCCAGCTCTTTTGCCTCTGGGAACTGATCATTTTATCCTAAACCATACTGGAAACCAGCCACTAGTTGTGATGAATTAACAACTCATTTAGGGACTAAATGCATTCCTACTTAACCCACCATGGCTTGAAGGTGCTGCAAGAAAGGCAAAAAAACCACCCATCTCTGGTCCACTGCTAACTGGCCTATAGGAATAAAAATTCCTTCTGACCCCCCAAATAGGCTATCAGCTAGACCCTCCTGTCAGGCTGGGTTCCCATTCCTAGTTTGGAGTGGGTAGGGCGGGGCTGCTCGAATGGTGCCATAAGAAGCTCCACATGGTCCCCACTCTATGTTAAATCCTGGGAGCTCAGGAATGATAACCAATGAGCAGCCCTCCCCCACAGCTAGCCAACAGGGGCAAGAGACATGGGAAGGAGCTACCTGTTGTCCCTTAGCAAGTGTCCCCTCTCTTGCGGCTGGGACTGTGCCCCCTTACCACTGCCCCCATCAAATTTCCCCACCCACTGAGGCATCTGGGTGGCATTTCTATTCATAACAATACAACCATCAGTATTCTGACACAGTAATGAGAAATTCTTGGTTGGTCCAGCTTAATCATAAACGTGGAGGCAAAGGCAATACTTAGTTCAGTTCTCCTCCTCCTCTTCCTCTTTTTCACCACCATCTTTATTTTGATCCTTTATTTTTTGGCCAGAGATTTCTTGCTAAATTACCTCCATGTGGTTTCTCTGGCTGCCAGATTGCTTTTATTTTCATATTTCCCATCTTGTCTCTGCCACTCTTATTGTTCTTTGAATCAAATTCAGTGTTCAGATGTTTGAGAATCTTTTCACCTTCTTTTACGGTAAAAATGGTAAGATTTCAGTTTTATGGGAGCAGCACAGTTTAAGAGGAATTCCCCACCAATATTGGATGTCGGCTTTGGAGGTAGATCATTTGGTACCATTTTAGATCTCTCCCATTTTTCAATCTTAGGGTTGACAGATCCTGGTAAATTTCTATACTCTAAACTTTGATTATTAGAGGACCTCTGGATTTTCATGTTTGTTCTAATAATTTGGTCCTTGTGAGCACAGTAACAAAGAGGAAGGCCTACGTCTCTAGGGTACAAAGGAAAAAAGAGCATAACAAGCTGTGTCAATTTGCACTGGCCAAGAATTTTTTGACAAAATGTTTTCGTAGGAAAATGCCAATTCGTTGAAACCAAAATTTTGAAAGAAGGGGATAGTTTTAATGAATGTTCCATTTTGAAAAGTTTTCAAAACATTCAAGATCCTGTTCTGAACTTTTTCATCAAAAAATTTCATTGTTGTGGGGTCAAAACAGAATATTGTTGTGAAGTGAGTTTGTTTACAGTAACACAAAGTTGAAATCAAACCAAAATGTTTTAACTGACCCAGTCAACATTTGCAGGGGTGGGGAGGTGAATGCCTTTTTGTCCCTATTCAAGATGGGAAAAAATTTCATGGAGGACATGAAAAGAATTTCCCACCCAATTTTAGTATTAATCTTTACCAAACTTTTTTAGTTTTTTTAAACTAGAGCTCCCACAGAAGTCACAGGGTTCCCTTTTTCTGCCCTCCTCTCCTGGGGCACATTTTATTCTTAAATTGTTTTAGTAGTCATCTACTTTGAGCTCCAGCTCATTCTCTTTTATGTCTGTGCACATGTCTGCATGTTCATTCAAGTCTGCTTTCATTTTAGTGACTAGAGGTCTGATCCCTCTCCCCTATAGTTCAATGACAAAATTCCTATTAACTTCAATGGGGTAAGAGGGAGCCGTTGGTCATCTGCTACTTCTACATTTTTAAGCTTTTTAATTGCTGCCTGAATGTCCGGCTTCATGGATTTTTAACTCAGACAACTTCCTTGATGTCAGCTTTCGTGGAAGGGATACACTTGCTTTTATTTTGCCTACTGGTTGCTTACTCTGAATCAGAATCAATAACTGTATGGGGAGAAAGAACCCTGGGTAATATAACGAGCAACTCCTCCAACCTGTGGTTTAAATAGTGGAAGATCTTGTGCAGCACTTGTTTAATATGTTGTTTCTGGCTTTTATTTATTTTTTATGGGTTTTTCCCTCTTTGAAAAGAAGGGAAAAATGAGTCCATTGTTAGTAACTTCTCTTCTGAAACAAGTTATGCTTTTTTTCTGGATTGAATTCAGTTTGTGGAAGGTAAGGTAGACAAAGGAAGATATTTGTCCCTTTGCCCCTTTTAAGAGCAGTGAGCCTCCATGAGGATGAGAGAGCAGCCTTCACAGGCCTTTAAAACAGCTTCCTTGTTTCTTAACACTTTATTTTATTTTTTCTTTATTTTTTTGGTCCCTTTTCCTTCATCTTCTTTCCCATCCTTTGCTGGAGATGCATTTTTCCTGTCCCCCCATCATATGACTCTTGTACTCAATCCCTCCACTTGGGGTGGTGGGGTAAACCAGGCACATGTGAGGCAGCTAACCCTGTGAGGAAAAGATACAGAACTTTTGTAAAGAAAGTATAAGATTGTTTTGGACTAGACTAGCTACATTTCCAACCTTAATTCCCTTTTAACTTAGTGTTTTTGTGTGGGAGTTGGGCAATCCCCCCAGGACATGTTGTTTTGAAGCATAGAAACAACAGTTTCAGCATTTACAGCTCATTTGCTCTTTTTCTGAGAGGTTTACAGGAATTGATCCAACAAAAGCCACTGCACTTTTAAGAAAAAGTAATTGCCATTCCATATGTGAGTTATTCCCATGCCTTATTCTACCTTCCAACATTGAGGTCTCTCTTGCTAATATGCTCTTCAGCTAGTACAGCTGAATGCATCAGCCACTGAGTCAGTTCCTGTTGATTTATAGTACCATGTCAACACTGGCAGAGGTTTTTCCCTAAAAGTTTGGTCAATGATCAAAAAGCACTGAAAAAAAAAGTTATTGCATGTTTGTACTGTCCTCCTCCGTTGGCAGAGCACATCCACACTTGGGGTAGTCGCATCGACAGTGAGAGCAATGCACTGTGGGTAGTTATCCACAGTTCAGCTCTCCACCTTCTACCGCTAGGCCTTGTGGGAAGGCAGAGTGGATCACTGCACATCATGGGTGGAGGCTCAGTGTCCCATGATGCATTCCATGTGCTTCCGTCTTCATGGCGTTTTTCGATGTCACTTGTTTTATGCCTGCCCTACCATCTCTGTCTGAAAGAATGAATCCTACACTACTCGCCAATGCTCTGCTAGCTGTCAGTAGCACATTGAGAACTGTAGTGCAGTTTATCATGAAGTTCCTAACTCAACTGGATTCACAGTTGCCTGATGTACTGTCTGCCATGGATAGGAGCAACATTAGATTATTTTTGGCATTCATAGAACAGTTGCACATGGTGGACTGTCGCTTTTGGGCTTTGGAAACTAGCACGGATTGCATCATTATGCAGGTTTGGGATAATGAGCAGTGGCCGCACAACTTCTGGATGCGGAAAGCCACCTTCCTGGAACTGTGCGCGGAGCTCGCCCCAGACCTGTGGCTCAAGGACACCCAAATGAGAGCTGCCCTCTCAAAGGAGAAGCACGTGGCAATAGCAGTGTGGAAGCTGGCAATTCCAGACTGCTACCAGTCGGTTGCAAATCAGTTTGGAGTTGGGAAGTCAACTGTTAGGGCTGCATTAATGAAAGTGTGCAGGGCCATTAATTGCATCTTGCTATGAAGGACTGTGACTCTTGGCAATGTATGTGAAATAGTGGATGGCTTTGCAGAAATGGGTTTCCCTAACTGCAGAGGGGCAATAGATGGCACTTATATTCCAATTTTGGCACCTGACCATCTTGTGACAGAGTACATCAATAGGAAGAGGGTATTTCTCCATGGCATTGCCAGCGCTTGTGGATCACCACAGACGTTTCATTAACATCAGTGCGGGGTGGTCTCGAAAGGTGCGTAATGTGTGCAGCTTGCTGTACAGGCTGATGTTCCCGAAGATACAGGTGGGGGGCTTTCTTTCCAGACCAGAAGATTACAGTAGGGGATGTTGAAATGCCCATAGTGATCTTGGGTGACCTGGCATACTCCTTAATGCCATGGCTCATGAAGCTTTACCTGGGAAACCTGGATAGCAGTAAGGAATGGTTCACCAATAGGCTGAGCACGTGCAGGATGACTGTGAAATGTGCATTTGGCAGATTAGAGGTGCGCTGGTGGTGCCTTTATGACAGGTTAGACCTCAATGAGGATAATATTCCCATGGTCATAGCCATGTGTTGTATGTCGCACAATATTTGTGAAGGTCAGGCAGGGTGAAAAGTTTGTTCGGGGTGGATTGATGGGCAGAACACCTGGCTGCTGCTTTTGAGCAGCCAGTTACCAGGATTATTAGAGGGGCACAAAGGGGGGCAATTTGAATCAGGGAGGCTTTGAGGCAACACTTTGAAGATGAGAACCAGTAATGTATGTTGCTATGCTTGAGGCTGCAATGCTTAATGAAATTGAGCTTTGCAAGGAAGCACTTGTGATTTGTGTGGCCAAGGATTCAATGTAAGCAAATGATTAAACTGCTTGTTTATATGTTCCTGCCATCTGCTATCACAATTTGCAGGAGACAAAGATTGCTTATCATTCAAAAAACTTTCCTTTTATTGCACAAAACCCCCCACCACTTCCCACAAAAATGCTTGCAGGGAGAGGGGGTACCAGGGGAGGGCTGACTTGCAGAGCTATGCATAAGTCCAGCTATAATTTGAAAAGATGTCCATGGGGGTGGAGTGACCAGGAAAGTTAGTCCGAGAAAGCGGAAAGGAATGCACGGGTGGAGTTTGAGGAGGGCATAGGAAAGAGTTCTGAATTTGCTGAAGGGGAGGGCAGGCATGTAACTGCTCAGTCTGGAGTGTTATGAGGGACTTCGCCATCTCAGTTTGCTGCTCCACAGCTTTAATCATGCTCTCAGTTGCATCCCTAACAAAGGCCACTATTTTTATTTATTTATTTTATTTATTTCATTTTTTAATGTCCTGCCTTTCCATTTTCCTCCACTGTCTGTCCTCTCTTTTCTGCATCTGAGTATTGCAGCACCTCCCGGAACATGTCTTGTGTGTGCCATCACATGTGCTTTCTTATCTGGCAGAGGCGCTGTGCCGGTATAGAGTGGGTGCCTTTTGAAGGCCACATCTGCAGGAGCACAAGAAACAGTACACAGGGGTATGATTGTTAAATACATGTACAGCATTGAAACATGACAGTAAAATACACCTTTTGGTAACATGCCAAACACTTTTGCACTGACCCTTGGCAAGCACACATGTGAATAGCCCAAGCACGGTGAGTTTACCCCAGAGCAGGGGGCATTGTACGTGGGGAGAAAAGCAATATGAAAGGGTCCTGGTGTGGTCAACTAGGGATAATATTCTAAAGTTTCCCACCCTTTTCCACATGTGGGTGTCATTGTAGCAGATCTCTCACTCCTGAAGGTAAGCAAGGGTGCATCTAATACATGCTTGCGGCTTCCGCCCCGCTCCCTATGCTGCTCACCTGTGTGCTGCTTTAGTCCCTGCACAAGTGATTGCAGAATGGCGAGGGAAAGTTTCCTTCTAAGAGGGAAGGAATGCAGCAGCTCTGCCAAGGAACCTTTGGCAGATGATTGCCAAGTACCTCCAGGAAAGTTTCCTAGAGACCTCTCTGGAGGATTCCTGTGAAATCACAGTGTGTACCAACACCCTGTTTCCACAGGGAAATGTCCAGCACACAAACACAGTGAGCCTGGCACATTTCTATGCCCTCAACCCACCTCCACAGTTCACAAAACAAAACCACTTATCAGGGGTCTCCTCTCCTGCTTCTTGCTCATCAGAGTACGGCTGCCAAGACTGGCTAGACACCTCCAGAGTGGAGAACAGCTCCTGACTAGATGCATCACTGGGTGACCCCACTGTAGGCTCCACATCATTGTCTAACTCCACCTCTTCATCAATGACTTCGTCCTCAGGGTTAGGTGCACTTTCCGCTGGCTTCAGCCCCGCTGAAGTATCTCCGGGGCTCTTGGTGGTGGAGGTGGGGTCGCTGCCGAGGATGGCATCCAACTCCTTATAAAAATGGCAGATCTGTGCTGCAGCACTGGAGCAATGGTTTTCCTCCCTTGCCTTCTGGTACCTGTGCCTCAGCTCCTTCATCTTTGCTCTGCACTGCAGTGTGTCTTGATCATAGTTCTTTTAGCACTGCTTTGAGAAATCTGCCCATTGGTATCGAAATTCCTATGACTGGGACTGCACAGCCTCCTCTCCCCAAATACTGAGCAGATCCACATCGGTCCAAGCGGGAGAGCGTTTGCCATGTGGAGCTCTCATGATCATGTGGGAAGATGCGATGTGAGCTCTCCACAGTGAGCAAACAGGAAGTGGAATTTCAAAAATTCCTGGGGCTTTAAATGGGGGAGGGGTGCAAGGTTGCCTACCTGGCTGAAGCGCAGCAGAACTGGAACTGCTGATCACAGTGGTCAGGATGGGCATTGTGGTACACTTTCTGGAGGCCAATTATAGCGATTAAATCAAGTGCGGTGTCTACACCGGCACTTTGGCGACAAGTTGCAGCGGGGGAGGTCTAGGTTGGCTATTAGGAAAAACTTTTTCACTAGGAGGGTGGTGAAATACTGGAATGCGTTACCTAGGGAGGTGGTGGAATCTCCTTCCTTAGAAGTTTTTAAGGTCAGGCTTGACAAAGCCCTGGCTGGGATGATTTAGTTGAGGATTGGTCCTGCTTTGAGTAGGGGGTTGGACTAGATGACCTCCTGAGGTCCCTTCCAACCCCGATATTCTGTGATTCTATGACTCAACCGGTAGGGTTGCCAACTATCTAATCACAAAGACCATTGCCCTGCCCCTTCCATGAGGCCCTGTCCCTGATCCATCAGTCCCCCCTCCCTCTGTCACTCACTCTCCCACACCCTCACTCACTTTCACCAGGCTGGGGCAGGGAGTTTGGGTGTGGGAGGGGGTGTGGGGTTGGACTCTGGGAGGGAGTTTGGGTGCGGGGTGCACGCTGTAGGCTGGGGCAGGGGGTTGGGGTGCAGAAGGGGGCCAAGGGTGCAGCACTTACCTTGGGTGGCTCCTGAAAGCAACGGGCACATCCCTTTTGCAGCAGCTCCTAGGTAGGGGGCCCAGGAGGTCTCCACGCACTGCTGCCCACAGGCACTACCCCTGCAGCTCCCGCTGGTTGCAGTTCCCTGCCAATGGGAGCTGTGGAGTCAGTGCTGAGGGCAAGGGCAGCATGCAGAGAGACCCCCCCCCCCCCCACAGGGGCTGCAGGGACGGTGCCGGACACATCTGGATGTGGTGTGGAGCACAAGCGAGGGCAGGCAGGAAGCCTGCTTTAGCCCCTCTATGCTGCCGCTGGTCACGGTGGTGGCCGGGGACTCCTGGGCCCTTTTAAATTGCCCTCTTTTACCTCTTTCCCCCCCTCAGCGGGCCTGATTTCACCTAAAGGGAACTTCTCTTACAAGCTCTATATCTTACTCTACTGAAGTATCACTGGGAAACATCTCATAGGAGATCTCAGTCCATGAACCTTCAGGATCTCTCTGGCTCATTGGTCCACGGGATTGCCATAATGAAATACCTGCTGCAAGATCTTATACCACTGATCTGCATTGAGACTGCTAGAAACTTTTGGTGGCAGATTCCATACTCTTTGACTGCAAGAACATAACAGGAAATATCTTTTATGAGACCTCTGTAATTGGCCCGAGTGATTCTTCCTTGATATTTTTCCAGTACCATCAGTCTGTAGGATTTCTTCTCAGATATGTATAAATACAGATGAAATCTGGAACAAGCAAGTGACACTGGCCTAATGGAATTGGGATCTGCGAATAAAATTATTATAATACTTTGCACATATCCCAAAGCACCATATCATTAATGAACCCCTGCCTCACAACGCACCTCTGAGGTAAACACGTTTTCTAATGGCTTGTCTACATGGGAAGTTATGCACAACAAGCTGGTGCACTGTAGAGTCACATTTTGGCTTACTGCATGCTAACTTGCCATATAGACAAGCCCTAACAACTCCATAACTACCTAGTACTTCAGGGTTGTTGCTATGCTGTTCACCATGGCCACTCACAACTGCATTGAAGCAAAGGGGATAAATAGAACTGATCCTCCTACTCCAAAACCAGAGTGGAGCTCTAAAGAAACTCCTCCAGCTGTTAACAGTGTAATATCTCTGACACACAGTTGAATCTGATTCTATACATGAGAAGTCAGTGGTCTCTCATATGCTCCGTTCATTTTATTTTCTCATTTTGCAGATAAGAACTCCCATTTATTTCAGTGGGAGTTAGGTGCCGAGGCCTCTATCTTTAAGCACCTATATCACTTTAGAAGTCTGATTTTAAGTGACTTGCCCAAGATCACGCAGGAAGTCTGTGGAGGAGCAAAAATTAGAACTCAAGAGCCTTGACTTTATCACAAGGCTACGTTTCTTCCTATGGGGCACACCTACACTAGAAAAACTACCTATATTACAGCAGCATCCACGAACAGTTCAGGTTTTCGTGACACAGGTGTTAAAACACTTGAGCCTGGAATACACCAGTACTTACTCCCTGGAGTACTTACTCCATTGCTACCACCACTGCAGGCCAGAGAGTACGGCAGACTCTGTCAGAAGCACGGTAGGTATACTGCCTGAAGTGCGATAATTGCAGCAGAAAGATGGAGACGGAAGGAAGAAAAGCTCTCAAAAATTTTGACCAGAAAGTCTTTCCCAACAATCTTCGTAAATAAATGCACACAACATGTTTCAGCTGGAATGTTTTTCCATTGTTCTTTCTCCTTCATTCCTCAACTCTTTCTTTTTCTTTCTTTCTGTGGTCCCTTTCCTTGTCTTCTGTGCAGTAGTTCACTACTTCACTGCACTCCTTATCCATGTGCTTTCACTGAACGCATTAGGAGGGAGCATAGGCTTTGGGAACGCCACTTATGCTGTAACTCCCTGTGCAGTCTTGTGCTGCTGGTACATCAGCAAAGCTGCTTATGCTCCCAGTAGAGCAAAGCCACATTGCAAAAGGACATAGACTGTGTTGGGTTAGCTCTGCTGAGAATCATGTGCGAGAACTCTATTTGGACTTTTCTTTTCCCATACAAGTCAATTATTTCCTTCACATAATTTTGGAGTAGAACTCAGAATGCTGGCAGGTGAAGAAGTTATGGGAAGAATGTTCACAGTCCCTGAGGTCTTGGCAATAAACCACCACATGGCCAGAGTTGATCCAGCATCAAACTTGGTTCCCTTTGGGCTTTTCAGTGAGGCAATGTGAGTTTACTGTTTGCTTTGTGTTAAAATGAAAAACAGAAGCGAGGCTCAAATGGTCATGCAAGGTCATTGTGGGGAGGTGTTATTTTAACATCTGTATTACTGTCATACTTGAACTTACTTAAAAGTGGTTATGTTGGTCTCCTTTCAATTTCATTCAGATAACTTTACAGCAGAAGTTTTTTTTGCTGTTTAAAGCAGGGGACTGGGAGCTGAGGCTTGTGGGTTCTACTCCTAGCTTTGCCCCCAGTGGGTTTTTGAGAGTATTAAAAATTGGCACGTGTAAAGGGCTTTGAGATCAGTGGATGATTTCAAAGTACTCAATATGCCTAGTCTAATGTAGATAGAAGAAAAGGTTAATAAAGAAAAGGTGGAAACCCTGTGTAACAGAACAGAAAATTAATATGTTTGAGGAAGCTCATTTTTATGTGCCAGCAAACTCAGAGGAAGCCAAGAGTTGCTTAGAAGGCTACATAAGGACCCAGAATGCACATGATGATCCAGTCACAGTGCTGGCACTATTGGAACAAGAAAAGGAACATAGGTAGCAAGATTTCAATTTAGGTACCAGGTTGGTGATATTTTTATTCCCTAATCAGTCACTCATTGTAATAGCATGCTTTGAAGTGACAAACTGAAGAAGAAATATTCCCAGGTGAAGACTTTGTAATGTAAATTATCATCTGGGTCAAAGTTTTAAAGGTGACTGATACCTCCATGAAAACAGGGGTTTGCACCTGAAATGCCCAGAAACCCTAATGGCTGTCTAGTGTTGGGGATGGTGACACTCGCTAGAATGAAAGGGTCATGTTCCAGGCATTTGTTCAGCTGTTATGTTCATTACAGTTCTCTAGTGTTCCTGCTTATCATTCCATTTCTCTGACATGCAAAGTACACCTCTTCATTAGTTTGTTTTAGTTGACCAAAGAGGGAAATTTACACTTTAAGACACGTTTCCTTTTTTATGGGGAGAAGTACATCTCATGATGATGTCTGGAAAGCAAGACCTGCTGACCTCAGCTACTAGGTGAACTAAGCCCAGCTTTAGAATGGTATGAATTTTATCTCTGCCTTTCCAGTCAATCCTTCTTCACCATAACATCAGTCAGATAGCTCACTCTCATAGTTCATTATGTTACCATGGTGATTTTTTCTGCAAAGTTAAAAGTAAAATCCTGCTCTGCTGTTAAAATTTGGAGAGAACAGGACCTGTATAATTGCCTACCAGCTCTCTCTGTATGAAAGCAGATACCAGAAATGGGTATCTTTTTACTTTGTTCTGGTTATTGAAGCTGAAAAAGGAGTGTAGCCAGAGAGCTCAACCTCTGTGTCCCCACATACTACCATGTGTGTATGGAATCAGTCCATGCTGTTTCATTCATCTTTCTAATTGTATTGTATGCTTTGCTATGCCTCCAAAATGTTACTGATTTTATCCAAAACCCTATGTTAATGATTATGTATATGCATAACTGATAGTTGGTAATTCTTAGGCTGAGTTGACGGGCAACTTGTCTTCATTTTATGGCTATTTTTGAGCTGGAGAGAAAAGTGAAAAACATTAATCTAGTTGATTTGACTGTGACCTGGAATTGTACTCATGGCAAGTAGAGACTTATGTAGGCAAAAATAGAGAGGAAATTTAGCTATTTACAGGGGAGACCAGTCAGAACTAAAATTTTCTGTAGGGAGAAGACTGGTAAATTCAATGTGTTCCTTTTGGGAAATCAAGGAAACGGGATAATATTGTTAAAAAAAAAAAAAAAAAAAGACACCTATGGGTGAATAGCAAGAATCATACTAATTTCTTTCTTAATTGATAGTGTTACCTACAGGTTCAAAAATGGAACCGAGCATGATTCTTTTTAAATTGCACATCTGCCATGTATTTTGATAAAATTAGTGTTTTAAATACATATGAAGAGCTTACATTTGGGTCACCTGGCCCTCTTCAAGACAAACAGCAGATTCCTGACATACATTCTAATGAGGGCTGGTGATAACTTATTGGCAGTGGTTACTTTTGCAGTAAGTACTTTCACTTTAAAATTAGTAACCATCCCATGCAAAGCACTAGAATCATACTTTATATCCTGTTACATTCCAAACTGTAATTTGCAGTACAGGGTGGAGTTTCATGATGGCCTTAAACTTCATAATCCTGGGGGTTTCAAGACCTACATCATGAAGTGGATCCCTGTTGGTAGTAGTTCTAATATTCTTGAATGATAAGGAGAAATTTATAGCTCAGGACCTGGTTTTCTTGTGTGTTTTTTTTTTAAACTGTGAATGCGGGAATGTTTTCAATGTTCATAATCTTTTTATTGAATGTATTAATTTATATAGAAAGACAGTAACACTACTAAGTAGATATATAGGATATTCAATATACAGAAAAGTCTAAAGAATCCCTGAGATTTAACATTTTAAGAGACGGGAACAACAGGCTGCATCCTTAGCTGATGCAAATTGTCATAACTGCATAGAGTGCAATGAAGCTACACTGATTTACGATCTGAGGATCTGGTCCACCATATATTTAATATTACACCCAAAAATAAAGTGTTTAAGGAACATTAAGGTTGCAAAGTCAAGCACTCAAAATTTAGGAAATGTGAGAACTAAAGTTGACTGTACAAAGTTAATTTGGCCCTCTTCTATTATACATTAAGATATAACCAATTCCTTCATGATCACAGGAGTCCGGTCTCATTCAGTGAATGGGTAATTATTCAATATTTCTTCTTCTCCTCATTCAGGGTGTGGCCCTAGGCTTATTTAATGCACACTATCCAACCCCTGCACTGAATACAAAATTATTAATTTCCTAATGGGCATTTCTGTTGTGCTGTCACCATTGTATCACAGTGTTTCATAACCCTTAATGAGTTTATCCTCAAAGCACATCTGAGAGATTAAGTGGTACTGATCTGATTTTTATAGAGGGAACCAAGGCACAAAGTCAGCTTTTATTAACCAGAGTGGAGCCCCTAGTGGCTCCCAATTGGAGCCCCTAGTGTTTGGACAAGGGCAGTTGTCTGGGAAAACTTGCTGCTGCAGCTAATACTTTTAAACTGATACGTTTCCACAAAATGAAAAGAATCATAGAGTGGAATCTGTAGTCAATTGGCTCTGTGTCTAACACCTTCAAATGAGATGGGGGTGCCCATTGGGACAGGCAGTGTATAAATCCCAGTCAACCTGTGGAACTCTTTGCCAGATGATGATGTGAAGGCCAAGACTATAACAGGGTTCAAAAAAAGAACTAGATAAATGAATGGAGGATAGGTCCATCAATGGTATTAGCCAGAATGGGCAGGAATGGTGTTCCTAGTCTCTGTTCCCCAGAAGATGGGAACGTGCAACGGATGGATCACTTGATGATTACCTGTTCTGTTCATTCCCTCCGAAGCACCTGGCATTGGCCACTGTCAGAAGACAAAAAGAAAAGGAGTACTTGTGGCACCTTAGAGACTAACAAATTTATTTGAGCATAAGCTTTCGTGAGCTACAGCTCACTTCATCGGATGCATTCAGTGGAAAATACAGTGGGGAGATTTATATACATAGAGAACATTAAACAATGGGTGTTACCATACAGACTGTAATGAGAGTGATCAGGTAAGGTGAGTTATTACCAGCAGGAAAGGGGGGAGCCTTTTGTAGTGATAATCAAGGTGGGCCATTTCCAGCAGTTGACAAGAACGTCTGAGAATCAATGTGGGATGGAGGGGGTGAAATAAACACGGGGAAATAGTTTTACTTTGTGTAATGACCCATCCACTCCCAGTCTCTATTCAAGCCTCAGTTATAGAATAGAATAGAATTGTATGCAGTTTGCAAATTAATTCCCATTCAGCAGTCACTCGTTGGAGTCTGTTTGTGAAGATTTTTGTTGAAGAATTGCAACCTTTTAGGTCTGTAATCAAGTGACCAGAGAGATTGAAGTGTTCTCCAACTGGTTTTTGAATGTTATAATTCTTGACATCTGATTTGTGTCCATTTAGTCTTTTACGTAGAGACTGTCCAGTTTGACCAATGTACATGGCAGAGGGGCATTGCTGGCACATGATGGCATCTATCACATTGGTAGATGTGCAGGTGAACGAACCTCTGATAGTATGGCTGATGTGATTAGGCCCTATGATGGTGCCTCCTGAATAGATACGTGGACACGGTTGGCAACGGGCTTTGTTGCAAAGATAGGTTCCTGGGTTAGTGGTTCTGTTGTGTGGTATATGGTTGCTGGTGAGTATTTGCTTCAGATTGGGGGGCTGTCTGTAAGCAAGGACTGGCCTGTCTCCCAAGATCTGTGAGAGTGATGGGTCCTCCTTCAGAATAGGTTGTAGATCCTTGATGATGCATTGGAGAGGTTTTAGTTGGGGGCTAAAGGTGATGTCTAGTGGCGTTCTGTTATTTTTCTTTGTTGGGCTTGTCCTGTAGTAGGTGACTTCTGGGTACTCTTCTGGCTCTGTCAATCTGTTCCTTCACTTCAGCAGGTGGGTATTGTAGTTGTAAGAATGCTTGATAGAGATCTTGTAGGTGTTTGTCTCTGTCTGAGGGGTTGGAGCAAATGCGGTTGTACTGTAGAGCTTGGCTGTAGACAATGGATCATGTGGTGTGGTCTGGATGAAAACTGGTGGCATGTAGGTAGGAACAGAGGTCAGTAGGTTTCTGGTATAGGGTGGTGTTTATGTGGCCATTGTTTATTAGCACCGTAGTGTCCAGGAAGTGGATCTCTTGTGTGGACTGGTCCAGTCTGAGGTGGATGGTGGGATGGAAATTGTTGAAATCATGGTGGAATTCCTCAAGGGCTTCTTTTCCATGGGTCCAGATGATGAAGATGTCATCCAATATAGCGCAAGTAGAGTAGGGGCATGAGGGGACGGGAGCTGAGGAAGCGTTGTTCTAAGTGAGCCATAAAAATGTTGGCATACTGTGGGGCCATGCGGGTACCCATAGCAGTGCCGCTGATTTGAAGGTATACATTGCCCCCAAATGTGAAATAGTTGTGTGAGGACAAAATCACAAAGTTCAGCCACCAGGTCTGCTGTGACATTATAGGGGATACTGTTCCTGACGGCTTGTAGTCCATCTTTGTGTGGAATGTTGGTGTAGAGCGCTTCTACATCCATAGTGGCCAGGATGGTGTTTTCAGGAAGATCACCAATGGATTGTAGTTTCCTCAGGAAGTCAGTGGTGTCTCGAAGATAGCTGAGAGAGCTGGTAGCATAGGGCCTGAAGAGGGAGTCTACATAGCCAGACAATCCTGCTGTCAGGGTGCCAATCCCTGAGATGATGGCGCGTCCAGGATTTCCAGGTTTATGGATCTTGGGTAGCAGATAGGAACCCCAGGCCGGGGTTCCAGGGGTGTGTCTGTGCGGATTTGTTCTTGTGCTTTTTCAGGGAATTTCTTGAGCAAATAGTGTAGTTTCTTTTGGTAACCCTCAGTGGGATCAGAGGGTAATGGCTTGTAGAAAGTGGTGTTGGAGAGCTGCCTAGCAGCCTCTTGTTCATATTCCGACCTAGTCATGATGATGACAGCACCTCCTTTGTCAGCCTTTTTGATTATGATGTCAGAGTTGTTTCTGAGGCTGTGGATGGCATTGTGTTCTGCACGGCTGAGGTTATAGGGCAAGTGATGCTGCTTTTCCACAATTTCAGCCCGTGCACGTCGGTGGAAGCACTCTATGTAGAAGTCCAGTCTGTTGTTTCGACCTTCAGCAATGCCCCTCTGCCATGTACATTGGTCAAACTGGACAGTCTCTATGTAAAAGAAAAAATGGACACAAATCAGATGTCAAGAATTATAACATTCAAAAACCAGTCGGAAAACACTTCAATCTCTCTGGTCACTTGATTACAGACCTAAAAGTTGCAATTCTTCAGCAAAAAAACTTCAGAAATAGACTCCAACGAGAGACTGCTGAATTGGAATTAATTTGCAAACTGGACACCATTAACTTAGGCTTGAGTAGAGACTGGGAGTGGATGGGTCATTACACAAAGTAAAACTACTTCCCCATGTTTATTTCCCCCCCACCACCTTCCATTGTTCCTCAGACATTCTTGTCAACTGCTGGAAATGGCCCACCTTGATTATCACTACAAAAGGTTTTTTCCCCGCTCGCTCTCCTGCTGGTAATAGCTCACCTTACCTGATCACTCTCGTTACAGTGTGTATGGTAGCACCCATTGTTTCATGTTCTCTATGTATATAAATCTCCCCACTGTATTTTCCACTGAATGCATCCGATGAAGTAAGCTGTAGCTCACGAAAGTTTATGCTCAAATTTGTTAGTCTCTAAGGTGCCACAAGTACTCCTTTTCTTTTTGTAAATGTATTGGAATTCATTGCATGCTACCTCAGTTAGAATATTGTGTTTGCAAATCAGGAAATGTCTTACAGCCAGAAACTGTTGTATTACTGTACATAGGAACAGAAAATCCACTAGAGGATAGCTAATGTGATGCCAATTTTTAAAAAGGGCTCCAGAGGTGATCCCGGCACTTACAGGCTAGTAAGCCTGACTTCAGTACTGGGCAAACTGGTTGAAACTATAGTAAAGAACAAAATAGTCAGACGCATAGATGAACATAATTTGTTGGGGAAGAGTCAACATGGTTTTTGTAAAGGGAAATCATGCCTCACCAATCTACTAGAATTCCTTGAGGGGTCAACAAGAATGTGGAAAAAGGGGTCCAGTAGATATAGTGTACTTAGATTTTCAGGTTTCAGATTTTTAGATTTTAGATTTTTAGTTTTAGATTTTCAGAAAGCCTTTGACAAGGTCCCTCACCAAAGGCTCTTAAGCAAAGTAAGCTGCCATGGGATAAGAGGGAAGGCCCTCTCATGGATTGGTAACTGGTTAAAAGATAGGAAACAAAGGGTAGGAATAAATGGTCAGTTTTCAGAATGGAGAGAAGTAAATAGTGGTGTCCTCCAGGAGTCTGTACTGGGACCAGTCCTATTTAATATATTCATAAATGATCTGAAAAGGGGTAAACAGTGAGGTGGCAAAATTTGCAAACAATACAAAATTGCTCAAGATAGTTAAGTCCCAGGCAGATTGTGAAGAGCTACAAAAGTATCTTCCATAACTGGGTGACTGGGCAACAAAATGGCAGATGAAATTCAATGTGGATAAATGCAAAGTAATGCACATTAGAAAATATAATCCCAACTATACATATAAAATGATGGGGTCTAAACTGGCTGTTACCATTCAAGAAAGAGATCTTGGAGTCATTGTGGATAGTTCTCTGAAAACATCCACTCAATGTGCAGCGGCAGTCAAAAAGCAAACAGAATGTTGGGAATCATTAAGAAAGGGATAGATAATAAGACAGAAAATATCATATTGCCTCTATAAATCCATGGTATGGCAACATCTTGAATACTGCATGCAGATATGGTCACCCCATCTCAAAAAAGATATATTGGAATTGGAAAAGGTTCAGAAAAGGGCAACAAAAATTATTAGGGATATGGAATGGCTGCCATATGATGAGAGTTTAATAAAACTGGGAATTTTCAGCTTGGAAAAGAGATGACTAAGAGGAGATATGATAGAGGTTTATAAAATCATGACTGGTGTGGAGAAAGTAAATAAGGGAGTGTTATTTACTCCTTCTCATAACACAAGAACTAGGGGTCACCAAATGAAATTAAAAGGCAGCAGGTTTAAAATAAACAAAAAGAAGAGTTTTTTCACACAATGCACAGTCAACCTGTGGAACTCCTTGCCAGAGGATATTGTGAAGGCCATGACTATAACAGAGTTCAAAAAAGAACTAGATAAGTTCATGGAGGACAGGTCCATCAATGGCTATTAGCCAGGATGGACAGGGATGGTGTCCCTATCCTCTGTTTGCCAGAAGCTGGGAATGGACAACAGGGAATGGATCACTTGATGATTTCTTGTTCTGTTCATTCCCTCTGGGGCACCTGGCATTGGCCACTGTCGGAAGACAAGATCCTGGGCTAGATGGACCTTTGGTCTGACCCAGTATGGCCATTCTTATGTTCTGAAATGTATGTAGACAGCTCTTCTGATCACTTGAACTGACTTGTGTCACTTCTAATTGTGTCTAATTGCATAAGAAAAATAGGTAAAATAATAGAAGAGAATTTTTAAAAGTAGGTTAGATATAAGTTTCCAAGATAGGAAAAAAAATATTTTATTCAAGAAAATAGTTATTGGTGTGATTTTTCTGAACATTTTAACATGGATAACAGTAAGTAACTGAATCAGTAGAGTTCACGATTAATATTTATGAAGATTTAGCTGTTTTACTATGTTAGCTTTATTTAAATTCTAATGTTAACTCAGTTTTTCTGTCTAATGTTTTAGGGTCTGATCCTGCTCTGATTAAATTAATTGTGAGCAGGATTGGGCCCTCCATCACTAACATGAAGTCTGATAGAAATAATTCAAACTGGTATATTCTATTCTTTTTATGTTAAGAACTCTGATAATGTAAAGCTCACATTCAGGGAAAATCTAGAAAATGAATTCCTTTTTATCTCCAGGCTAAGCTGCATCCGTGAATAGAGTACTATAATAAAACCTATTTATATGCCTTTCATACAAAGACAAACCTTTTCCAAAGGAAATGGATTTGAGCATTTGCAAAAATGATAAACAGTCTGACAAAAAAGGTACTGAATTTCACTTTTAGATGCATTGGAGAAGTAGGTTTTAGTTTCCCTTGTTAGAGACAAAAATCCATATGGAAGTCATGCCAGCTGAAAATCTCAGAGAAAGCTAGTATGAGTCTTTGTGGAAGGATGTGACTTAGAAAAGTCTAAGGGAGTGGTTTAAGATCACGAATAAACTGTCAGCTTGCATTTTCAGCAAGAATAAGTCAAAAGAAGCTTATCCTCTTTTATCAAAATATATTAGACAGAGAGAGACTGTGTGTGCTATATCCATGTAGAAAGCTGCATTTAAGTCAATTCTCTCTATAATTTGTATAACTGAATAACAGTGAGTATGTGTACATTGCCAATACTGGGCCTGATTCTGCAGCCCCTCCAAATCTCAAACTCTCCTGGGAAGTCAAAGGAAGTTTTATTCTCTAAACAGCTAAACAAACAAACAACCCCCACCCCCAACAAAATAAAACCCAAACAGTCAGCAGTTGAGGTTAAAATAAACACAAAGGAAAAGAAAACCTGTAGGCAGCTTTTATCAGGATATCGGCCTCTGTTACTTCAGAGGGCCTTGAAAGCATCCTCATCCACCTCAGAGTTCACTGGGTCCCCAGTACAAGTCTGTCTCTTTCCCCTTCTTAACTCAGGGATCAATGCCATCCTTCTGCAAAGGCTGAGGCACAATTAGCTGTCAGACCTCCAGCTCCCCTCTGGGGAGCTCAGAACCCTGTTCCCTTCTGAACTTCTTTTAACGCCTCCTCCAGTTCTGGCATGATTTGCAGGTGTGGAAGAGGGGGGCACTTGAGACCAAAGCAGTTCCTTAACTCCTTCATCCTGGTGGGAGTTTCTATATCCCATCACAGTACAGTTGCATTGGTATAACTTGAGAGTTGAATTTGGCTCTATAGCCTTTCCAGGTAATCAGAAAAATGAATATTAAAATAAGACACTGCTTGAAATTTACTTCCAATAATGTGATTTATTTGTTTTAAAAAGTAAGGGCTTCTATATAGTGCAATTTAATGCATGGCAAGCTGGGGTGTAAACCTGCAGTATTCTAGCCTGTCATGCACTAAATGGCCATATGGATCCTTCTAAACTAAAAATTCCAGGGTGTGTTTTGATCGGGGGAGGACAGATAGAATAACCAAATAAATGTCTTAGGCCATGTCTTCATTTACGCTTGGGTCAAACCAGAATAAGTCCAATGATTTCAGTGGAGTTACTCCAGTTTTACACAAGTGTAACAGAGCAGAACTTGGCCTTTTGTTTATTAAATAGCCTATTTTGGTACCTAAACAATGCAGGCAATGCTGCTCTTTGAATAGAAAGTCCATCTGAGACTTAAATACTTGCTAAGTATGTGAATACTTGCTGGTAAGCCAAGTGCTGCCATGAGACCTCATTTATCCAGAAGTCATCCCCATTTTTCCATTGCGGGACAAGAACCATTTAGAGAACAGCAGGTGAGATTAGCAATAACTGTGCACTGATCATATCCAGTTGCTGCTCACTATTTTTGGAGGCTAAGATTCAGTGCTGAACTTTAACTGTTATTTGTTTTAGAGAGGGTAGTTGTGACCAGCCTTGTGCAAAGGAGAGGGGGATTAAGGACCAATGGCTATCCCTGACTCTCCCTGAGGACAGTCACTACAGCAGAACTATCCAAAGGGAGGAAAGAAAATGAGGGAGGAGCCATGACCACATTCATGCCTTTTTGTTCTGCAAGCAGTGGCTAAAGAGACAGAATTTTGCTTACATCCTTAATTCTACAATGAACCCCGTCTTAAATGACCACCAAAAGACCATCCCCTCCCACTGCAAAAAACTGGTTGCTTAATGAAAGGTGCAGAAGTGTGCTTATCACATGTGGGGATGTTTTGTAAGAACAGACTTTTGCACAGATTTCACTGTATTTGTTAACTAGGTGCATCTGATCAGCAATATACCAAAAGACACTGGAGCCACTTGACTCACTCACTTTGTACAATAAGGAAGAAGCGCTGGGGAAACAGAGGCAGATTCTTACAAATGCAACTCAGAGCATTATTTAAAGGCATAGAAAGAGTCCAACACATATTTGCTCAGATCTCTTCGATATTCACAAAGCTCTTTTAGCAATTCCCAGTGTTATATTCTTCTATTAAATGTTTCCCAAGGCAACTTGATTATTTGGCTAAGTGCAGCTGAAGGAAACTGTTAGGTTTAATACAGTGCAGGAATACCTTAGATCTTTGTCTTAGAAATGACATGGTGGGTTAATAATTCAAGAATATCAAGTAGTTTTATTAACCTTAAACATCACAGCATTCCTAAGAGGGAAATATTATTATACTAATTTTTACTAAGAGGTACATTGATACAGAAGGAGGGTAAGTGACTTGCCCAAGGTCAGACATCAAATCAGTAATATAGCCAGGGCTAGAACCCAAAGTCCTGACTCCAACCTGCTGCTGCAGTAGTCATTAGACAACTCTTCTTCTCTTATAATTTTAGTAATTGTGATCTGGAAGCTAGCTTTCCATTATGAAGCCAGTTATCAATGTGTTACTCTCCCCCAAAATGAGACCAGTCCACTTGAAATTTCACAAGTCATTCTAGAGTAGGAATTTTTTGGGACATTTGGAGTAAATCAAAAAGAAGTTGTCAAGCTATAGGGTCAAATTCAGCACTTCACTATTCTGTCACTCCAATGGTACACTGGAGTAACTCCATTGATTTTTATGCTGTCCTTTTTGGCTTACTACTGCACAACAGCACTCCTATTAATGCAGGATTGGATTCTCCTGCCTCTGGCTGTTTATGTTGTATTAACAGTGCAATACTCTGTGCCTGTGATGTGGAAGGCCAAAACCTTGAGATAAAGTTATTTTGTTATTGGAAGAGACCAACTGGGAGAATGAGAGTAAAAAACAGGAGGGATGAAGATGGGGATTGAAAGAAAACCATCAAGGCAAAGGAGGGATAAAAAAACATAGGGAAAAGAGAGAAGAAGAAGGAGAATAGTGAGATATTGAAGAGATGAAAACATAAATAAAGAAAAATGGAGTACAAGGAGGTGGGGACAGAAGAAAACTCTGGGGTAGAGGTGAAGAGAGTAGGGGTCCAAAGAGAGATGAAGAGAAGCAGAGAAGGAAGAACAGTGGAACAGATGGGAGGAAAGAAATACACAATCAGGAAAAGGGAATGGGGAAATAAGAACAAAGAAGAAAAAGACAAAACCAAATACTGTAGTAGAAGATGATGGCCTGAAAGTTTAGTGTAAATGTATTTTCAGAGTAGCAGCCATCTTAGTCTGTATCCGCAAAAAGAAAAGGAGTACTTGTGGCACCTTAGAGACTAACAAATTTATTTGAGCATAAGCTTTCATGAGCTACAGCTCTCTTCATCAGATGCATGCAGTGGAAAATACAGTGGGGAGATTTTATATACACACATGAAACAATGGGTGTTATCATACACACTGAAACGAGAGTGATCAGGTAAGGTGAGCTATTCCCAGCAGGAGAGAAAAAAAAAACCTTTTGTAGTGTTAATCAAGGTGGGCCATTTCCAGCAGTTGACAAGAATGTGTGAGGAACAGTAGGGGGAAGGGAATAAACATGGGGAAATAGTTTTATTTTGTGTAATGACACATCCACTCCCAGTCTTTATTCAAGCCTTGCAACAAAGCCCATTGCCAACTGTGTCCACATATCTATTCAGGGGACACCATCATCAGGCCTAATCACATCAGCCACACAATCAGAGGCTCGTTCACCTGCACATCTACCAATGTGATATATGCCATCATGTGCCAGCAATGCCCCTCTGCCATTTACATTAGCCAAACCGGATAGTCTCTACGTAAAAGAATAAATGGACACAAATCAGACGTCAAGAATTATAACATTCATAAACCAGTCGGAGAACACTTCAATCTCTCTGGTCGCTTGATTACAGACCTAAAAGTTGCAATTCTTCAACAAAAAAACTTCAAAAACAGACTCCAATGAGCGACTGCTGAATGGGAATTAATTTGCAAACTGGACACCGTTAACTTAGGCTTGAATAAAGACTGGGAGTGGATGTGTCATTACACAAAGTAAAACTATTTCCCCATGTTTATTTCTCTCCACCCCCCGTCCACTGTTCCTCAGACGTTCTTGTCAACTGCTGGAAATGGCCCACCTTGATTATCACTACAAAAGGTTTTTTTTTTCCTCTCCTGCTGGGAATAGCTCACCTTACCTGATCACTCTCGTTACAGTGTGTATGATAACACCCATTGTTTCATGTGTGTATATAAAATCTCCTTTTCTTTTTGTAAATGTATTGGAATTCATTGCATGCTACCTCAGTTAGAATATTGTGTTTGCAAATCAGGAAATTTCTTACAGCCAGAAACTGTTGTATTATTGTACATAGGAACAGAAAATACTGCTGTCTTTCAGTGGAGATGAAAAACATGGAGAATGTCCTGCAGAGTAGCCCTAAGATGGAAACATGAACAGACTGTGGAAGGAATTCCCATTGAGAGCTTTTATTAACCCAGCCACAAAGTGAATGGGGGGACTCCAACAAAAATCAGCCATGCCTCCCACCCTCTTTTACCCTTTCTTTAGTTTACAAAAGTAATGCAAGGAACTGGAATAAACATATACATGAAGTTTCCTTTAATTTGGAACGCTGAAGTCTTAGTTCTTTGAATTGGCACCATAACTCATTTTTCCACTAGAAGTAAGAGACTATTTCAAGGTATTGTTAAAAAGAAAGTAGGTGGGAACCTCAGAAGCAGAAAACAAAAATGGAGCCTGAAAATGTGGCTTTTTAATCCCTACCAGAAAAATGAAGCAGTTAACATCTGAAGATGGTTAACTCTTGATCATAAGCTCTTATTTCAAGTGCACATGAGATAAGTTTAAACAGAACTAGATTCAGGTGCTTTGCAGATTTCTCAGTAGCTATGATCATTTTTTACATGCCATCTAATTGTAAAGTAAAATAAATTAGGAAATTGTATTAAATTATTAATGTAATCTAAAATTGACATTATCATATTGTCCCACAACCATCTATGTGCCTTGTGTTATGATGCCTTCCCCTTCCCACCTAATCCTCTAGAATGCTCTTTCTGAGAGATGGTGTATGGGCCACTATCCCCAAGTCTTTCCTGAAGATTCAAGTCTACCAGGAGTCTGAGTCACAGTTGGCCTCTGCAATGCCCCCCTGTTGCCCACCATGGCACTATTCACCCTGCCTCAGTTCCCTTTCCCCATCCCCAGGGAAACTCTCTCAGCACCACCCATTAAGGTGCTGGTAACAGATTTAGGCCCAGATCCATAAAGGGACTTAGGCATTGCAACATTCAGCATTGCAATGCCTAATTTTAAGCACCTTGAAAATCACAAGAATCCACATTGAGTGGATCTTTTTTTGGGAGAGAACTATCCATAATGATCATATCCAAGAAAATCTGTCCCTACTATTATTAATAACACTTGTCCTCTGTCCTAGATGTGGAACCTGGGCAACTGGCTGAGACAACAGTGTGTATGCCCAAAGACAGAAACTTGAATGTCTTCAGTGAAAATGTCGGTGCCAAGTGAACTTAGGTGCCTACAGAGTTAGGCAGCAGCTGAGCATGCTTTTGTGGAGTCCAGTAACAACTAAATCTGGGATTTAGGTACCTAAATCTCTTTGTAGATCTGGGCCTATCAAGGCTGATTCTGTACTCTGGCACTTTGAGTACAGAAGGTGGGGGCCCGCAAGGATTCTAAAAATTAATACTGGCCACTCCAGGCTTGTATTAAACTCCCTAGGTTACAGCTTTTCTCTGACCTTGGATGGGTAAATGCTGCCACCACCCAACTGCAAAATCCCTTTGAAAACCCAGGAAGGTACACTTGGGAAGTTTCTTCCTTGGAGTACCCTCAAGCCCTTTCACCCCATCTCTGGGGAAGAGCTGAGAAAGAAAAACAAAGGAAATCAGCTGTTGCCACCAGCTAATTAAACAACAAGTGCACAAACCTCTTAGGACACAAAAATCTAATTCTGTTCTTTAAAAAGGTAAATTTTATTAAAAAAGAAAGAAAGAAAATACATCTGAAAACTTAGGCTATTACTAGATTTAAAAAGAGCAAATACAAGAATAAAGCATTACAAAATAGCTCTCTTGAGGTCCAGCTTAAAGGTTACAAGCAAAACAAAAGCACCTGGGGTTTGCACAGAGGAATCCACAAGCCATAAAAAAAAAAAGCGGGAGATAAACCTAATTGCATGTTTCTAGACATTTCCTGATCTACTTACATATCTGGGGTTTTAGATGAGTAGTTTCTAGGAACGATACTGATGATTTTTTATACCTTGCCCAAAGCTTCTTACAGCATCACTGCTCCCTGTCTGCTTCTCCCCAAGAACAACAACAGACAGACAAAAGGGGAGTCTTGTTTCAATTTTAAAAAGTTCTAGCCTTCCCATTAGCTCTTTTGGCCAGATGCCCACTCACTTCCTTTTACCTATGCATCGCAGTGAGACTTTTAACCTTTTACAGCAGTGGTTCCCAAACTTGTTCTGCCACTTGTGCAGGGAAAGCCCCTGGCGGGCCACTCTGGTTTGTTTACCTGCTGCGTCCACAGGTTCGGCCAATCGCGGCTCCCAGTGGCTGCGGTTCACTGCTCCAGGCCAATGGGAGCTGCTGGAAGCAGCAGCCAGTACGGCCCGTGCCGCTTCCAGCAGTTCCCATTGGCCTGGAGCAGCGAACCGCAGCCACTGGGAGCCGCGATCAGCCGAACCTGCAGATGCGGCAGCTAAGCAAACTGGCCTGGCCCACCAGGGGCTTTCCCTGCACAAGCAGCAGAACAAGTTTGGGAACCACTGCTTTATAGGTAAAGCAAGTAGAGAACAGCTACTAAGAGAGATTTTATAGCTAACTGGCTGGCTGGGTCCATAAAAGAGAGCCCCCACCACCACCACCTTCATTTATCACAGGGCCCTAGACAACAGTCCCAAATGGAACTTAAATAAAAAGGTATCCCAGTCCTTCTGGGCTCAGCTCTTAGTTTTTCTCCTGTTCTCCTACAGAGTGCTGCCTCTCAGAGTTTTCCCCTCTGGGAGTCTCCCATCTATCAGAGCTGGTATCCCTAATCCTCCTCCAGGCCACCTGCCTGAGAGTTACCCTTTTCTAGGGCCTACCAGTATGCATTAATACTTGGAACATGGAGAAATATTCAGATACAAACTGGCATGCTTGTAGAGTGTTTGGATTTGCATGCTGGTCAACTCTCAAGAAAGGTATTGGTCTGGAACACAGCATGTCACTGATTAAATTTACATAGGCTCATGTCATGACAAGTATGTCAGCCACCTATGAGCATCAGCTACTTTACCTTTTTGCTACATTCCTTTTTGCTACATTTCATCAGCTATATTTCCTTTTTGTACTTTACCTTTTTGCTACATTTGCAACATACTTTGGAATTTTCTGACAAAGCCCCATATGTAAGTGTGTTTAAAAATGGTCAGAAAAAACAGGGGTTGTTTTTTAATGGGACCCAATGAATAATAGATTTGAAGAATTTCATTTCTATGTGCAAAGCACCTGTTTAAATTTTCTCAAATATGCTCATTATTCAAAATTATTCACAAATGACTTTTGTGAATAATTGGTAGTTTGTAGATTGTTTGCAAGCAGTTGTTACAAGTAGTCAGTATTCAAAATTTGAGTTGCATTGATTAGTTTTGATTGAACCCATAGGTTTCATAGTATTATTTCTTTACACTGATTGGAGGTGTGTAAATCTTAGAACTGGGTTTCCAGAATGAATGCACTTGTTTACAGGATCAGTATTCATGCTGTGTGATTATTCCTTAATCTATGCCTACAACTCATTAGCTGGAGTGTATGAAGAGGGGCATGAACACAGCTAAAGTGAATTCAGCTTCTTATTTGAGTGAACAGTTGCAGAAATGTTCACCCAGCCCTATCTCCTGATCCTGCTCAGCCTTGCCTCATGAGTCAGGCTATGAGCCAACCACTAACTGCCTGGGGTTAGGAAAAGACTTCCACCAGAGGTATATTATTGCTCTTTATGGGGACTTTACACCTTCTTCAAGCATTTGGTACTTACCGCTCTCAGAAACAGGATATGAGACTGGATGTAACATTGTCTGATACATTTTGTTCCTTGAAAGGAAGCTTTATTAAGTTAAATCATTATTCATTAATCAATGACCACTCATAACCTAGAGATAAAAACACCTGCTAGAGTTGGCAGCCTTCCAGTCTCCTAGAGATATATGTTTGGCAATTGAAATGGGCAGATAGATAATGTCAGAGATTCATATGACTCAGTTGCCCTTGCATGTAACAATTCTCCAAGGTCACTTGAGTGGTTTTTCACTGATTGATGCAGTTGGAATTTGCCGCCACCTCTGTCTGAGAATACAGAATGTCCAAAGGGGTAGTCTTGGCAACATTTTGTTACATGAGCAACCTATTCGGGGACAATAAAGAAAACAGGCGATGCAGTTGCCAATACTGTGCACTGAGTTCCTACCTTTTAATTCAATAGAGTCTAACTTTTTCACTTCAATATTTATCATTGTTTCCCCTATCTTGAAATAGGAACTGCAAGCACTTTAATAAATGGATTGAAAGGTTGTAACTTCTGCAAGTAGCTATTGCAGAATTCTATTCTGTAACTTTCTATGAGCAGTGTTTGGTGAATCACAACACACATCCTCTTTTCAACATCAAGGTCAGTGGCCAGTGCAGAAAATACACACAAATAATTTAGGCCTAATTGTGCCTGGCTGTTTCTCAGCTGGGTAAGGGGATGGGCAAGTGCAAAGATCTAATGTAGACAAACATCTGTGATCTCAAGATCACATGCCTCTGGGTGCCCCTTGGAGCATGACACCCTATGAGGGGCGAGAGAGGCCATGGATTTGACCCTTTCATGAACCAGCTATTGCAGCTGACCAGGTGAGTATGCTGCAGCCCCTGAAAGGGTAGAGCAGTAAGCACTCTCTCCTGCGTTTCAGGAATCTCTGGCAGGAATTCATCCTCTGATTTCCTGCTGTAGTTCCTTCTCAGGCTGTGCCCCTCTGCACCACTCCCACTGCAGGGTTGTGCTTAAATGACACAACTGAACCCATAGAAAATATTTCAGCCTATACAATTAGGAACATATGTACAACCTGTAAAGTGTGTGGATTAAAAGGGCCCAAGGAAGGCATGTTCCTCCAAGTCTCACAGGGAAGCTTTATGACTTGGAATCTTGAGAGTGCTCCTCATTTGACCAAAGCTTAGAAATCGTATTAATGCTATTCCCCAAACTAATGTAAAGCTACTAAAAGCACCTTACTCCTGAACCTATACCCCCTCCCCACATGACATCTCATCATCCCCTATAGTCACATCACAGACAGTATTAAGGCAGCAACTTGAAACTAATCCTCTTCTTTGTGGCTACAGATAATGGTAAGAAGTTTTTTTGTTTTTCACAGTTCAGTAGCATTTGTTTGTGGAACAACATTTCAGCACCTCTTGTCAAAATGGCTCAGTTTAGTCCTCATGCTGCAGCTGAGCAGGTGTGATCAGAGGGCCAAATTCCTCCCTGGGGTAACTCCAGGGCACTTAAAGGATCATAGAATCATAGAATATCAGGGTTGGAAGGGACCTCAGGAGGTCATCTAGTCCAACCCCCTGCTCAAAGCAGGACCAATCCCCAATTAAATCATCCCAGCCAGGGCTTTGTCAAGCCTGACCTTAAAAACTTCTAAGGAAGGAGATTCTACCACCTCCCTAGGTAACGCATTCCAGTGTTTCACCACCCTCTTAGTGAAAAAGTTTTTCCTAATATCCAATCTAAACCTCCCCCACTGCAGCTTGAGACCATTACTCCTCGTTCTGTCATCTGCTACCATTGAGAACAGTCTAGAGCCATCCTCTTTGGAACCCCCTTTCAGGTAGTTGAAAGCAGCTATCAAATCCCCCCTCATTCTTCTCTTCTGCAGGCTAAACAATCCCAGCTCCCTCAGCCTCTCCTCATAACTCATGTGTTCCAGACCCCTAATCATTTTTGTTGCCCTTCGCTGGACTCTCTCCAATTTATCCACATCCTTCTTGAAGTGTGGGGCCCAAAACTGGACACAGTACTCCAGATGAGGCCTCACCAATGTCGAAAAGAGGGGAACGATCACGTCCCTCGATCTGCTCGCTATGCCCCTACTTATACATCCCAAAATGCCATTGGCCTTCTTGGCAACAAGGGCACACTGCTGACTCATATCCAGCTTCTCGTCCACTGTCACCCCTAGGTCCTTTTCCGCAGAACTGCTGCCTAGCCATTCGGTCCCTAGTCTGTAGCTGTGCATTGGGTTCTTCCGTCCTAAGTGCAGGACCCTGCACTTATCCTTATTGAACCTCATCAGATTTCTTTTGGCCCAATCCTCCAATTTGTCTAGGCCCTTCTGTATCCTATCCCTCCCCTCCAGCGTATCTACCACTCCTCCCAGTTTAGTATCATCCGCAAATTTGCTGAGAGTGCAATCCACACCATCCTCCAGATCATTTATGAAGATATTGAACAAAACCGGCCCCAGGACCGACCCTTGGGGCACTCCACTTGATAACGGCTGCCATCTAGACATGGAGCTATTGATCACTACCTGTTGAGCCCGACAATCTAGCCAACTTTCTACCCACCTTATAGTGCATTCATCCAGCCCATACTTCTTTAACTTGCTGACAAGAATACTGTGGGAGACCGTGTCAAAAGCTTTGCTAAAGTCAAGAAACAATACATCCACTGCTTTCCCTTCATCCACAGAACCAGTAATCTCATCATAGAAGGCGATTAGATTAGCCAGGCATGACCTTCCCTTGGTGAATCCATGCTGACTGTTCCTGATCACTTTCCTCTCGTGTAAGCGCTTCAGGATTGATTCCTTGAGGACCTGCTCCATGATTTTTCCGGGGACTGAGGAGTTACCCCAAGGATAAACTTGGCCAGAACCATTTGACACACATGAACCGGGTGCGTTTGCTGGGGAACTGCTGCCATTACAATTGTGATGAAGCATTTGACCATGGTTTTTATCCATTTTGCATTCCAGTCAAAACAATATCCTGGTTCTCTGGAAGTTAAATACTGCTCAGCCAGTTTCCCTTTTCACATGCAGCTGAGGATTTTGTGGGTCATCCAGGAGGTCAGTTGCAGAGATGTGGGATAGTAGCATGTTTTTTGCACAGTTAAACTGTTACCAACAATTGACCCACACTAGATACCAGCCCTTTTAAAGTGATCTGAAAAGGACAAATTTATTTAAGGAGGCAACACACTAGAACACCTGGGTGACTTTCCTAATGGCTGCATTGTATGGAAATATGGAAGAGGAGACCTAGCTTCATCTCTTTCTCAGCTATAATGATAGACTTAGATGCAGCATATTAACATGGAATTAATTCTCCAACCCCTAATTAAAAACTTAACAGCTCTGGCTGGCCCAGTGACCTAGCTGTAGCACTGGTCACTGCTATGCAAGAGACCTAAATTCAATACATATTAAAGGTTTATTTCAAAGTTGTAAATAGCAACATTTGTTGTTGATATAATTGTCATGCTGTCTGGAGTGGTTCATGCCTGTGAGTGCCTACCTCAGGGCAGACTCAAAAACAGGACAGACACCCCAAATTGGTGGTGTGTGCTATGATTAGATTCCACCAAGTCTGTAACAAATGTGAATTCCTGAACCGCTATAACAGTCTTACCATGGAGTCGCTGACAGTCCCCTTATCCTCCAATCTATCTTGTCACCCAGACAAACTGGACTTAGTGATCAGTGATTACTTTCACCAAAAATCACACCACATTCAGATTGCTTCCAGTCCCAAGAGACCAGTCACTTAGCCCAGATCAGTTGGTACCCTAGAGCCTATGCCAAAGACAACACCTGTAGCCAATCCTGTAATAAACTATCTAAAGGTTTATTGACTAGGAAAACATAATAAGGAAGTTATTTACAAGTTAAAGCAATCAAACATGTACACACAAATGAGTTATCACCTAAATCCTAAGAGTGACAGAGTTGTAGTTATCTGTCAATTCAAAGTGTCTTTCACAGCAGCCCCAGGAGGCAGCCCCTGGGAAATCTGGCTTCAGTTTCGAGTCTCTGGTGCTTCAGAGTTCAAACAGCCAAAAAGATGAAAATTTTCCTTGGGCTTTGTTTTATTTCCTTCATTCAGCTTCCAAGCCCACAGAATGAGTTTCCTTGCAGAGAGATGCAATTAAGCAATCCTTTGTATTGCCACGATTCTTGATGGCCCATCTGATTTTGATAGTCCTTCTGGATGGTCGGAAGAGAGGGAGGGATGATTCCTGTGCCTGAGTTCGCAAGTCCAGAGCAAATGTTTTCAAAGTTATAAAGCAAAACATACATATTTTCTTATAGCCTGGAATACAGACGTTACAAGTGAGATTAATATATACAGCCACTCACAAGCATTTCACAGAGTCTAAACGCTAAATACATTCTTATAAGGCTAAGTATTTTGCGCAAAACTAACATACAGGTGACCTGGTCTGGTCTCCAGCTACGAGGATGTCAGTTCTTAGCTAATGCCTACAGCCTCGGCAAGAGGTGGCATCTGGCCTGCCAGCGTCACAATAACCATTTCCATTGTATTCATTGGCTCTCTCTGGTGGCTGATTTTAGCCCTACTAAATACCCCAGTAATTTTCTCTGGTGTGATTTCATTAAAATGTCTATTAAATTATTTCCATCCATGTAATTAGATGTACTAATTCATTTTTGCCAATTTTCTAAGACATTGAAAAAATAGCTTTTTATCAAAAACATTTCTCAAGAAAAGCCAATATAGATAAAGAATAGTTAGGCCATAAAGATACCAAGCCAGACTGGGCTCTCACTTACACTGCTAAGTGCATTAAAGCCAGTGGAGTTATTTTAGACTTATACCAGTATAAACTGAGAGCAGCATTTAGCTATTTGTGCTTTGTGATTAGTCACCCAAGTCACATAACAGTGTTTCTGCTCTCTGATTCGATGACTCACAAACCTACAAAGAGTTTTCAAGGTGGCTACACAAATACTTCTGGTGAGAATCCTTTCGCACATCTACATTCACATCAGTATTTGCAAGTTTCTGTTTCCACAAACATTTTGGTGAATACAAGTGTTTGTGGAAGCCATTAAAAGAGGTCATGAATAATACTGCAGTTAATTTATAGAAAGAACGAGGAGTACTTGTGGCACCTTTAGAGACTAACAAATTTATTTTAGCATAAGCTTTTGTGGGCTAAAGCCCACTTCATCAGATGCATGGAGTGGAATACACAGAAGGAAGATATATCTATACACAGAGAACATGAAAAAATGGAGGTTGCCAGACCAACTCTTAACGAGACCAATCGATTAAGGTGGGCTATTATCAGCAGGAGAAAAAAAACTTTTGTAGTGATAATCAGGATGGCCCATTTCAAACAGTTGACAAGAAAGTATGAGTAACAGTAGGGAGAAAATTAGCATGGGGAAATAGTTTTTAGTTAGTGTAATGACTCATCCACTCCCAGTCTTTATTCAGGCCTAATTTAATAGTGTCCAGTTTGCAGATTAATTCCAGTTCTGCTGTTTCTCGTTGGAGTCTGTTTTTGAAGTTTTTTTTGTTGAATAATTGGGACTTTTAGGTCTGTAATTGAGTGTCCAGGGAGGTTGAATGTTATAATTCTAGATGTCTGATTTGTGTCCATTTATTCTTTTGCGTAGAGACTGTCTGGTTTGGCCAATTTACATGGCAGAGGGGCATTGCTGGTGTTAGGATTCTTTCACCCGCTTACTTCCCTGGTCCTTCTCGCATGAACAGAGAGCAACAATACCCGAAGTCTAAAGGTGCAAACAATTCGATGTTTATTGGGGTGAACTTCCAGCAAGCATGATTCCAGTTTCCTTCCTTAGTGTCCCCCTTCCCAGCTCTGACACCACAGAGCCTTACACCTGTGTCCCTGTTCCCATTCCTGCCCTTAGTCAAACATGATTCCAATTTCCCCGCCCCCATACTTCCTGATTGACTGCAGACTATATAGTAAAACTTGAGTTCTGCTTAGCTATACCTTAACCAATCATTTTACTGAAATTTAACTAACGAATCCTAATATATTGTAACATGATTATTTAACCAATTATATCCCACCACCTTAATTAGTTTACACCCAGCAAAATTAATTATACAGCAGACAGGAACAATCACAGAACCAGACAGAGATTATAGACAAACAATAGGGAAATGGGGCCTACAGTGATAGAACAAACACAGAAATGAGGATTTCACATCCCAGCTATTGATAAGTGAGTTCTTGCCAGACAGGATGCTATCAAACTAAGTTTCCTTTCACATCTTCTAGGCACTTCCCTTTCTCTGGAGGTGACAGGCATTATCAGGACAGGATTGTATTCCTAACAGCCCAGTAGCACCTTATTTCAATGTGACTTATTTCAGCATGGATTCACCAAGGGATGGTCATGTCTGACTAATCTAATCGCCTTCTATGATGAGATTACTGGTTCTGTGGATGAAGGGAAAGCAGTGGATGTATTGTTTCTTGACTTTAGCAAAGCTTTTGACACGGTCTCCCACAGTATTCTTGTCAGCAAGTTAAGGAAGTATGGGCTGGATGAACGCACTACAAGGTGGGTAGAAAGCTGGCTAGATTGTCGGGCTCAACGGGTAGTTATCAATGGCTCCATGTCTAGTTGGCAGCCGGTATCAAGTGGAGTGCCCCAAGGGTCGGTCCTGGGGCCGGTTTTGTTCAATATCTTCATAAATGATCTGGAGGATGGTGTGGATTGCACTCTCAGCAAATTTGCGGATGATACTAAACTGGGAGGAGTGGTAGATACGCTGGAGGGGAAGGATAGGATACAGAAGGACCTAGACAAATTGGAGGATTGGGCCAAAAGAAATCTGATGAGGTTCAATAAGGATAAGTGCAGGGTCCTGCACTTAGGACGGAAGAACCCAATGCACAGCTACAGACTAGGGACCGAATGGCTAGGCAGCAGTTCTGCGGAAAAGGACCTAGGGGTGACAGTGGACGAGAAGCTGGATATGAGTCAGCAGTGTGCCCTTGTTGCCAAGAAGGCCAATGGCATTTTGGGATGTATAAGTAGGGGCATAGCGAGCAGATCGAGGGACGTGATCGTTCCCCTCTATTCGACATTGGTGAGGCCTCATCTGGAGTACTGTGTCCAGTTTTGGGCCCCACACTTCAAGAAGGATGTGGATAAATTGGAGAGAGTCCAGCGAAGGGCAACAAAAATGATTAGGGGTCTGGAACACATGAGTTATGAGGAGAGGCTGAGGGAGCTGGGATTGTTTAGCCTGCAGAAGAGAAGAATGAGGGGGGATTTGATAGCTGCTTTCAACTACCTGAAAGGGGGTTCCAAAGAGGATGGCTCTAGACTGTTCTCAATGGTAGCAGATGACAGAACGAGGAGTAATGGTCTCAAGCTGCAGTGGGGGAGGTTTAGATTGGATATTAGGAAAAACTTTTTCACTAAGAGGGTGGTGAAACACTGGAATGCGTTACCTAGGGAGGTGGTAGAATCTCCTTCCTTAGAGGTTTTTAAGGTCAGGCTTGACAAAGCCCTGGCTGGGATGATTTAACTGGGAATTGGTCCTGCTTCGAGCAGGGGGTTGGACTAGATGACCTTCTGGGGTCCCTTCCAACCCTTATATTCTATGATTCTATGACTAGTTTGGAATGTAAAGATGTGACCATTCGCTTCCAGTTTATGGCTGCCTCTGCTGCTTAGCCAAAGGCCTTAGCCTAAGAACAGGGCCTCAGACTGTCACAGTAAGAGAAGGTCCTTACACCGGCAGACAGCAATTTTGCGTCTTTCTTTTATACCTCTATAACTAGCTAAGTGATAAGAATTCACCTAAATTCTTAGCGTATAGGCCTTTACAGACAGGCCTGAATAGCTATATCCTAATAGCTGGCACATGTAAGCGAGGACTGGCCTGTCTCCCAAGATCTGTGAGAGTGAGGGATCGTCCTTCAGGATAGGTTGTAGATCCTTGATGATGCACTGGAGAGGTTTTAGTTGGGAGCTGAAGGTGATGGCTACTGGCATTCTATTACTTTCTTTGTTGGGCCTGTCCTGTAGTAGGTGACTTCTGGGTACTCTTCTGGCTCTGTCAATCTGTTCCTCCACTTCAGCAGGTGGGTATTGTAGTTGTAAGAATGCTTGATAGAGATCTTGTAGGTGTTTGTCTCTGTCTGAGGGGTTGGAGCAAATGCGGTTGTATCATAGAGCTTGTCTGTAGACAATGGATCGTGTGGCGTGGTCTGGATGAAAGTTGGAGGCATGTAGGTAAGTATAGCAGTCAGTAGGTTTCTGGTATAGGGTGATGTTTATGTGACAATCGCTTATTTGCACTGTAGTGTCCAGGAAGTGGATCTCTTTTGTGGACTGGTCCAGGCTGAGGTTGAGGTGGGATGGAAATTGTTGAAATCATGGCGGAATTCCTCAAGGGCTTCTTTTCCATGGGTCCAGATGATGAAGATGTCATCAATGTAGCACAAGTAGAGTAGGGGCGTTAGGGTTCAAGAGCTGAGGAAGCGTTGTTCTAAGTCAGCATAAAAATGTTGGCATACTGTGGGGCCATGCGGGTACCCATAGCAGTGCCACTGACTTGAAGGTATACATTGTCCCCAAATGTGAAGTAGTTGTGGGTGAGGACAAAGTCACAAAGTTCAGCCACCAGGTTTGCTGTGACATTATCGGGGATACTGTTCCTGACGGCTTGTAGTCCATCTTTGTGTGGAATGTTGGTGTAGAGGGCTTCTACTTCCATAGTGGCCAGGATGGTGTTTTCTGGAAGATCACCAATGGATTGTAGTTTCCTCAGGAAGTCATAGATTCATAGATATTAAGGTCAGAAGGGACAATTATGATCATCTAGTCTGACCTCCTGCACAATGCAGACCACAGAATCTCACCCACCCACACCTGCAATAAACTTCTTACCTATGTCTGAGCTATTGAGGTCCTCAAATCATGGTTTAAAGACTTCCAGGTGCAGAGAATCCTCCAGCAAGTGACCCGTGCCCCATGCTACAGAGGAAGGCGAAAAACCTCCAGGGCCTCTTCCAATCTGCCCTGGAGGAAAATTCCTTCCTGACCCCAAATATGGCAATCAGCTGAACCCTGAGCATGTGGGCAAGATTCACCAGCCAGATATGCAGGAAAGAATTTTCTGTAGTAACTCAGATCCCACCCCATCTAACATCCCATCACAGGCCATTGGGCCTACTTACCATGAATATTTAAAGATCAGTTACCAAAATCATGCTATCACATCATACCATCTCCTCCATAAACTTATCAAGTTTAATCTTAAAGCCAGATAGATCTTTTGCCCCCATTGCTTCCCTTGGAAGGCTATTCCAGAACTTCACTCCTCTGATGGTTAGAAACCTTTGTCTAATTTCAAGTCTAAACTTCCCAATGGCCAGTTTATATCCATTTATTCTTGTGTCCACATTGGTACTGAGCTTAAATAATTCCTCTCCCTCTCCAGTATTTATCCCTCTGATATATTTATAGAGAGCAATCATATCTCCCCTCAACCTTCTTTTAGTTAGGCTAAACAAGCCAAGCTCCTTGAGTCTCCTTTCATAAGACAGGTTTTCCATTCCTCGGATCATCCTAGTAGCCTTTCTCTGTACCTGTTCCAGTTTGAATTCATCCTTCTTAAATGTGGGAGACCAGAACTGCACACGGTATTCCAGAGGAGGTCTCACCAGTGCCTTGTATAACAGTATGAACACCTCCTTATCTCTACCAGAAATACCTCGCCTGATGCATCCCAAGACCACATTAGCTTTTTTCACGGCCATATCACATTGGTGGCTCATAGTCATCCTGTGATCAACCAATACTCCAAGGTCCTTCTCCTCCTCCGTTACTTCTAATTGATGCGTCCCCAGCTTCGAACTAAAATTCTTGTTATTAATCCCTAAATGCATGACCTTACACTTCTCACTATTAAATTTTGTGCCGAGGTCAGTAATAAAAAGATTAAATAAGATTGGTCCCCAAACCGATCCCTGAGGAGCTCCACTGGTAACCTCCCTGCAGCCTGACAGTTCACCTTTCAATATGACCAGCTGTAGTCTCCCCTTTAACCAATTCCTTATCCACCTTTCAGTTTTCATATTGATCCCCATCTTTTCCAATTTAACTAATAATTCCTCATGTGGCACGGTATCAAACGCCTTATTGAAATCTTGGTAAATTAGATCCACTGCTTTTCCTTTGTCTAAAAAATCTGTTACTTTCTCAAAGAAGGAAATCAGGTTGGTTTGGCACGATCTACCTTTTGTAAAACCATGTTGTATTTTGTCCCATTTACCATTGACCTCAATGTCCTTAATTACTTTCTCCTTCAAAATTTTTTCCAAGACTCTGCATACTACAGATGTCAAACTAACAGGCCGGTAGTTACCCGGATCACTTTTTTTTCCTTTCTTAAAAATAGAAACTATGTTAGCAATTATCCAGTCATATGGTACAACCCCTGAATTTACAGATTCACTAAAAATTCTTGCTAATGGGATTGCAATTTCATGTGCCATTTCCTTTAATATTCTTTGATGAACATTATCTGGGCCCCCCCGATTTCATCCTATTAAGCTGTTTGAGTTTCGCTTCTACCTCAGATATGGTAATATCTACGTCCATATCCTCATTCCCATTTGTCATGCTACCATTATCCCTAAGATCCTCATTAAAGACTGAGGCAAAGTATTTGTTTAGGTATTGGGCCATGCCTAGAATATCCTTAACCTCCACTGCATCCTCAGTGTTAGTGGTCCCACTTCTTTCTTTGTTTTCTTCTTATTTATATGGCTATGGAACCTTTTACTATTGGTTTTAATTCCCTTTGCAAGGTCCAACTCTACTTGACTTTGAGCTTTTCTCACTTTATCCCTACATGTTCTGACCTCAATAAGGTAGCTTTCCTTGCTGATCTCTCCCATCTTCCATTCCCTGTAGGCTTTCTGCTTTTTCTTAATCACCTCTCTGAGATGCTTGCTCATCCAGCTTGGTCTACAACTCCTGCCTATGAATTTTTTCCCCTTTCTTGGGATGCAGGCTTCCAATAGCTTCTGCAGCTTTGACTTGAAGTAATCCCAGGCCTCCTCTGCCTTTAGATCCATAAGTTCTTCAGTCCAATCCACTTCCCTAACTAATTTCCTTAATTTTTGAAAGTCAGCCCTTTTGAAATCAAAAACCATAGTCGCAGATTTATTTTTGTTTATCCTTCCATTCAGTTTGAACTGAATTAGCTCATGATCACTTGAACCAAGGTTGTCCCCTACAACCATTTCTTCTATGAGGACCTCACTACTCACCTAAACCAAATCTAAAATGGCATCCCCTCTTGTCGGTTAAGCAACTACTTGATGAGGGAATCCATCAGCCATCGCATCTAGGAAAATCTGAGCCCTATTATTATTACTAGCACTTGTCCTCCAGTCTATATCTGGGAAGTTAAAGTCTCCCATGATCACGCAGTTTCCATTAGTATTTACTTCATTAAAAACAGGTCAGTGGTGTCTCGAAGATAGCTAGGAGTGCTGGTAGCTTAGGGCCTGAGGAGGGAGTCTACATAGCCAGACAATCCTGCTGTCAGGGTGCCAATGCCTGAGATGATGGGGCGTCCAGGATTTCCAGGTTTATGGATCTTGGGTAGCAGATAGAATACCCCGGGTCGGAGTTCCAGGGGTGTGTCTATGCAGATTTGTTCTTGTGCTTTTTCAGGGAGTTTCTTGAGCAGATGGTGTAGTTTCTTTTGGTAACCCTCAGTGGGATCAGAGAGTAATGGCCTGTAGAATGTGGTGTTAGAGAGCTGCCTAGCAGCCTCTCGTTCATATTCCGACCTATGACGACCGCACCTCCTTTGTCAGCCTTTTTGATTATGATGTCAGAGTTGTTCCTGAGGCTGTGGATGGCATTGTGTAGTTTTTATTCAAACAAATGTTATTGAATACTTTTCTGCTTCATCTGACCACCTCTAGTGATGAACAGATTAGGAATAAATACAGCTGGTCAAAAAATGTCAAATTCTGAATTTTTTCAACAATAAAAAAAGACAAACTTTTACCCCAAAAATCTTATTTTTCAGCCAATTATACAGCTGAATGAAAAAACCCATATTTAAAAAAAGGGAACAATTTTCATGAAATTTTTTGGCAAAAGTTCGCTCATTTATTGACTAGTCTAGAAATAAATCTGAAGTCTACTATAAGCTGAGAGTTAGTTGAAAATCCAATTGTGATGGCTTCACTTCTCAGATAAAGTTGACAGAATTCTGATGGCTTTAGTGCAAGATGCTCGATGTTAGGGTGAAGGAGATAGAACAAAAACAGCCTAAGTTTGCATCCCAAAGCTTTTTGCATCATTTGTGCTCTGAATACAGGACCTAATACATCCATTTCACATCTCAGGGAGTGAGTCAGGATTTTTCAAACTCACAAAATGTTTTATTTTTGCATTTCTCACAAGTAAAAAATTAAACTATTCCACACAGGCCATTAACCATCTCCTGTTATTTTAGTGGGCTTCGCCAGACATTTCATGGTTGAGAAGCAGGCTACTACAGTGTGTGCACGGGTGGTCGCGGCTGGGGAAAACGGCAGCAGGGGTCCCATCCTTTTTCCAGTGAAAGCATGCATTGTATGCTGTGCATCAAATCCTGCTCCTATTGAAGTCACTGGGAGTTTTGTCATGAAGGGAAGTAGAAACCCTGTATTTTTCCACTGCTAAGGCTAGTTTATGGGTCTCATCATGCAAAGGCACACAGCACACTCTGCTCCCAAAAGAAGGTCAATAGGAGTTGAAAGCACTCAGCACCATGCAGGTTTGGGCCCTAGGTGATTTACTTTTCATATGTAATACAAAATATGCCAACCTCTTACTCCATAAGGACAATGTGACACCTATAGTGCCGTGTTGAAATGAACTGGAGCATTTAATGTTAAAGGTATGTATTTTTATAAAGCTCTAGCTTTTAAATGTATCCTTATTAATTGGTTTTCTACTGTGCTCTTGTGTCCTCCCAACAGAATATTTGTGCGGGGAGGTGTGTGGCACCTAATAAAATACATGATCAATTTAAGAAAGAACATGTGTGGTTTTTATGTTAAAATGTAGGCCTGACCCTGCTCCCATGGAAGTCAATAGGGGAGTTGAATTGGGCCCTACATTACCTATTTTCCCCACTAGTAACTGAATGTTGCTCTGGGTGTCATTTTATTTGTCTGCTAATAGAAGTGAGGGAGTGACTCTGCAGTCTTCGATGGTTTTGAAATTTACTTAAGGAGTGAAAACCAGCTCAACAAAAAAGTGTCTGGGATAAACAATTAGTAAGGTACGTTAACGTGGCATAGCCAGAAGTCTGAGAGTGACTAGCCAATGAAAAGTCCATGTCACTGGGCTGCTGACACAAATGTGACAATATGCAGTGCTTAACTTGTGCCAGAGCTTGCCAGGACTGAGCCCCGGGCACCTCTACGCTTGTCACATCAATAAAAAAATTGCTTGAGCCCCAGCACCTCTTTCATTACAAATTAAACACTGACAATACCGAATTAGGGCCCTGTCCTGCAAGGTAGAGAGTCTCTCCTCTGAGGTGCTGAGGGCCCTACAACTCCAGTGAAGTAGCAAGAGGCGCTCAGCACTTGCAGGCTGGGGCCCCTACTTTACAGGGGAAACGGAAGCTGTTGCATGAGACATTCTCCAGTCATGTGGAGAATGTGGGAAGTTAACATACCTGCAAACTGTGTCGTTCTATTTTGTTTTGGTCTTATACAGATAGAGCTTGGCAATTTGTGCAAAAAATGTCTAAAATTTTACTCAAATTCGCTTTGACTGTGTTTACTCCCCTAGTGTGTTCTCCTTCCACAGGGATTCCAACTAACAGGCCAGCTCCCGTCCCAATATATGGCTCCTTTGCACTGCTCTATAAAGCTGCCTTTCTTGTACAGCTGAGATCTCCCATGCAGTGGAATAATCTGTGGCTGGTATACGGCTGGTTTAGCTGCATCTATGCTACTACTTCCGAGCTCCCCCAGCACAGGAATGGGTGAAATAGACTATGCTTTGGTAATCCCTGCCCTGGGTAATCGCCCTGGGAGGGCTATTACAAACTGGTGTAATTTAGGCTATGTCTACACTACGAGCTAGGGGTTCGATTTCTCTGTTCATGTATGCTTTCTCATGATAGCTATCATCAAGCTAGCACAAGTATGAATAGTCGTGTAGCCACAGTAGCATGGGTTGTGGCAGCAGAATCACAGCTGAGCCATGCCAAGTACACGCTCACTGGTTTCAGGCAGGTTTGGCTCAGCCATACCTCAACTGCCGATATCCATGCTACCGCAGGTACCCTGTTGTTTATACTCACGCTACCTCGTTGAGAACTAGTGAAAGTATGTGTACACAAGTAGGTGTAGCTCGCAGTAGAGATGTAGCTTTTGAGTAGGTGGGTCTTGTGCCAAGCAGAGCTGAGAATTGGGGCCGGTGAGTTTATTACAACAGAAATCTTTTGCAGAAACACAATTTTTAAATGAATACTGGGAAATATTCACTCAGAATGAATGCTGCCTTCATAAACTTGCATATTTACCCCAGAAACCTGATTCTGCAAGTTTTATTCATCCAACCATAATGGAAATACCCTATTAAAATTAACCAAATCATCTTGTATCTCAAATACTGAACGCTCACAACAAACTGTTTTTGTGTAACCTACAGAACACGCATTATTTGTTGAAAACTTTGTGCAAACTATTTCCACCACCACCATTTCAAGAACAGCATCAGCCATCAAAGAGCAATTCACAGAGGAAAATAAAGGAAATTTGTCGACTGAATTATTCACAGTGAATTATTTGCTCAGCTCTACTCACAAGGCATTCAGCATGAGTACACCACCACGTATTGCTGCTTATGGCTTCATATTGGCCTCTTCCTTAGTACATTTTTATGCTGCTAGTAGTTTTAGTCCCAGGTGTCTGCTAATGCAGCTTTAAAACTGGAGTTGTTGCTGCCAGGTGAACAACTCAGCTCAATTTTTTTTTCCTTGTGAGGAAGAGAGAGAACTTGTTCAAGCCCGTATAATTACTGATTTGCTTCCTGGTAATTTAATCTACAGAGAAAGAGAGAGAGCTGAGTCCTTATTAGCTGATATATGGTTTGTGGGGCTTTGATACTGAGTGTGAGGCTTTAATTCTCTCTGTAAATGGCCACAGTTTCTTCCACTCATATCCCAGTATCTCACTATTGCTCTACTCCATAGACAATTACCTTTCCCCTACAGGATAAGCCTACATTGCAGCTGGGAGCAAGCCTCCCAGCCCAGGGAGACAGATTTGTGCTAGCACTCTAAAAAATAGAAGCGGGGCTGTTGTGGCAGAAGCAGATGCTTGAGCTAGCTGCCTAAGCTCTGAGCCGGTGGTCTGGAACTCAGGTGGCTAGCCCAAATCTCAACCAGTGCCACAATGTCCACGCTGCTATTTTTAGCATGCTAGCTTAGCAGAGCTATCGTGAGTTTGTCTGCCTGAGAGGCATGATCCCAGATGCACTGTAGCTACACCCACAGGGCTCTCTTGCTTTGGAGTCTCTTGTGTTCACCTTTGATAGGCCTTGTGGCTTCACAGTATGTTTGGCTAAAGGAGCAGAAGTTATGCTGGAGGAAGCCTCTTTCTTTTCCACCAAACAAGGGGCCATCATTGCAGCACATCTCATTGGAAGGTTCAAATGAAGAGATAGGCCTGAGTTGCAAAGTGTGGATTAAGACCTAGATCCCAAACTGAACTTCCCCAAAATTATGCGGTGGTTGGATCTATGATTTTTCTCTTGGCTCATTAGGGGCCAACTGCAAAGTTCTGGGCTGTGCTTGTATCAGAACTTATTTGTTCAGATCCAGGGTTGTGCTTTGAGTCCATCTCTAGCCCAAACATGGACACAAATGAGTGGTTGGAGTACGTAAAAACTAGGCAGCAGAATTCCAGAGATCAGCTGTGAAAATTTGCCCCAGGGAATTTTGATGAATAATAATACTTTGCTTATATATAGCACCAGTAATCAATTAGTTAGCTCTCACAACACCACGAGGCACAGAGAGGTTGAGCCTTGCTCCAAGTCACTCTGTGAATCAGTGGCAAAGAAAGAAATAGAACTCAAATTCTCCAAAGCTTAGTCCTCTACTCTAATCACTAGATGATACTCACTCCTTTTCTGTGTGTTAGTTGGCATGTGTTACAACCGGGTCTGAGCAACAACTAAGCTTTTGGTTCATTGACCATACTGATAAATAAATTTTTTTAATTGTTTCAGGTCAACCCAAAATAAAATTCTTTTGAATTGAAAAGGTCAAAAAATGTGTCATGTCAGCCTAGATGTTTTGTTTGTCCTAAAGAGCAAACAAAATTTTCACAGTATTTTCACAGTATATTAAAAATAAAAGTGAAGTACATTTTAAAAAGGGAAGGACATTTCAAATTGAAACGCTGAGATGTTTGGTTTTGAAAGTGACAAAATGAAACATGTCAATGTTTTCCAAAATTTTTTAAAATTTTTTTTCAAATGAAACTGTTCAGCAAATTCAACACAAATTTGCAAAATGTTTCAGTTGACTAAATCTGCATTTTTCAGCAAAAATAACTTTCAACCAAAATTTTTCTCCCAGCTCTAATCACAACCCTACTGTGCTACTTGCATGTAGTTGTTTAGCACTGATACGGATGTGCCTTTGCTTTAAGAAAAGGAGGACTTGTGGCACCTTAAAGACTAACAAATTTATTTGTTAGTCTCTAAGGTGTCACAAGTCCTCCTTTTCTTTTTGCGAATATAGACTAACACTGCTGCTACTCTGAAACCTGCCTTTGCTTTGTAGCCCACCATTAATGATCAACTTCATTTTGCATGACTCAGTTGACTTCCTGTAGGTATTTACTGCTCCACTAGGCAGCCATGGTATTCTGTTCTTCAAAGGCAGGAAGTTTTCAGTTTGCTGACACAGAATGCTTGTGAACTGAAAGGTGTTCATTTCATTTTCTGCACCAGTTGCTAGATTCAAAATTCCGGCAGAAGTAGGCTGGTTTATATGTTGCTGTTCACACTAGTGGCTTTTTGGGATGGGTGAGGTGGAAGCAGTGTGTGGGAAGGAGGAATGTTGGAGCACTGCCAAGCTGACCATCAGCCTTAAAGGGTTCTGTGTGGTTATGGTCAGAAAAGTGACCCTGTTAAAAATGACAGCCTGATGTTCTATATTTATTCCCCTTCGACAGTTTCCATCTCCAGTTTACTCTAAAAGCTCAAGTCAAAACATTTAAACAGACAGTTCATCCTAATCACTATTTGAGCACTCAGACTTCATTGATAAGAATAAAGAGTCTGGAACCAGAGCTTACCTGCTCATTTTGTTGATGATACACAAGGCAGTACAGAACACAGCTTGCTCTGCTACAGCTCTGCTGCCCTGTTGGGTTCACACCTATCAACACTTTTTATTTTCATGACTAAGGGGATATGACTGAGAAAACACAGAGGATGCAGAAATGTTCAGTAACAAGGTACATTTTTATAATTCCTTTCCTAACCATAATCTCACTTTAATGCAGCCACAATGTGATCGGTGGCCATGGGGATTTATGATTGAGCCTCCTACATGCCAAACCAAATAAACTGTGTTATCAGTTCAAGCAGAAGGAATGTAAACATATTTAAATTAGGATTTATAGTGAGCATGAAAGTATCTAAGAACACTGGTGTGGTCATGATTGCCAGTTCACACAGCCAGAGGGGACTGAGAGAGCCATTAATAAATGGACATATAATAGCACTATAGTGTGGATAATGCCACTACTTCCATAGTAATCCCCTTGTCATGAAAATACCCTCTTCGCTTATGTTTGACAAACAACGTACTTCATAACAGTGCAAGCAGATTGAACATGCGTGCAGTAATTCTGTGACCCCTGCCAATGTGAGGGATGTCACTATGGATGATGTGGGCGGAAGGGAGGCTAGAGAAATAAACTAGAACAACAAATAATTGGTAGCTGTGGCAGAAAGCTCTGTTCCTCTTTGACGTTGTCTGAGAGTCTCAGCATTGGGGTTCTGATCCCATGCTGAGTCATTTCTAAATCTGTTTTTTGGGGAAGGAGTCTTGTGATTTTTCTACAGAATAAAACCTTTCATTTAAAAAAAAAATCAACCTTGGACTTGGGATTTCGGGTGCTTCTGATAATGTACCTCAACTTTGGCAAGGCTTTAAAATTATAGTCTTCTTTCTATGGTCAATACCATTTTAGATGATTAGGTAAAGGAATCTGTTGTTCTGTACTAGGAAGAATTCAACCGTGCTAAAGAAATTGGCATGGGGTCTTGGAAATACAACAGTGATATTTCCTTTGGTGTTTTCACTTATAAACTAAGCCACTGGAAAGTCTACAGAGTGATTGTGTGTTTGCAGTGAAACGAACATGCAGTACTACTGGATCCGACTGGCTGCTGTTGATTCTGCACCTTGTTAACACTTCCAAGTACTGTTCTGCCCAGCCTCTGGCCAAATATGAGCACTGTGCTGGAAAGGGGGGTGGCAGGATGCCAGTTGTGGCTCCCTGATTCAGGATGCCTACCAGCACAAGTTAGGGACCTTACACTAGTGGAAGATCAGGAGTAGCACACCCACACACATGCCCCCTTCTTCCCCTTCCGTTGGGGTGGCTGGCTGGTGCAGGAGAATTTTGCACTGGCCTCCAGTGACCACTTTATGTGCAGCGCAAGGTGGACTTAACAGACTGGAGATTTCCGTTTAATGTGAATAAAGGTGGTAGAACTGGGCACTCGATGGCCTTGACAGACAAGTGACAGTGAGGGGCTAGGGACATGGGTGACAGAAATATGAATATGCAAGTATTCATTGTAGGCCCATGGACATCAAAAGTGGTTCTGTTTTTTAAATTAGACTCTAAACACACTCTTTTTTTTGTAGGCAATGCAGCAGGAAAGAGTTTTTAGGAGTAATTTAGGTCCATGTGCAAAAAGGCCTTTGTGACTATATATACTGTGGGCCAGGGATTCAGATTTTTCCTTCGTGCAGATCATGTCTTAACAGAGAGTCTTGTGGACACCTTTCCACCAGTTGGCTACTGCATAATACCTCTGTGGCAACTAAAGCAAATGCTTACATGGAAAAGGAATATTAATGTGCTTTTAATTGTCTTGTAATGCAATTTAGTAGGTAGAAACAAAGAATAGAATGTGTGATCTGCCTCCTTCCCACAAATCATCACCAAGTGCTCTGTGGACCACCAGTGATAGATGGACTGTAATTTGAGAACCTCTGCTATAAGTAACTCTGCACTTAAATATACATTTGAACATACAATAGTTTTATATGTATGAGAAACTGCAGCAATCCTGTGTGCAAACGTGGCTGTGCTGTGTATGCATGTTTTGAGTATGCACACAAAAATTGATTTCAAAAGTGCACGTAAGTATTTATGAATTACCATTTTCAAAATTCACATCAGAGTGTATTCATACCAGAAGTGTTTACACACACATCCTATCAGGAAAATGACACAATACAACATGATTGATCTGGTCAGTCAAAATTATAAATTAATATTTAGAGAGTTAAAAAATTACAAAAACAAATACTTGCCTGCTTGAGGATCAGGAATACGTTTGAGGAAATTAAGTATACTTGTGGATATCCTATAAGCAGAAAGGGACTAAATTCACTGGCTATATTATTTATTGTGAAACCATTGAGCTTTTGTGGTTATAGATTTGAAAATATAAGGCATAGATCATAAATAAAAATACAGCTTTACATAGTTTATACACTTAAAATAATTGAATACATCATCTGGAAAAGCTATTAGAATCATTATATAAATTACAGTAGTTGGTCTTAGAATATAAGATGATGAATTATATCTTCTTGTAATATAGAACCTAACAAGTCCTCATCTTGATGCAGTTCTACAGCACTATTTTTCATCTCAAGGAAATCATCTGATTGTAAAGCTGTTCTAAAACTAAATAGTTTTCATTATGAGTCACCATATGCTCCTGAGAACCCCCCATAAACATGAAATCTCCCTCAAAGTGTGGTTTTAGTCTGAATAGTTACTTTGTAAAAATGATACCCTTCTTATGCAACAGGATTTGCTCTCTATGAGTAGTCAGTAAAGAAGCTATATTCACTGTAATGCATTTCAAATCTGTGCCCCCAGCTTTCCTATTTGTCTTACTTTTGCTATGGTGTCAGGATAGAAAGATATTATAAGTATAACAGACATCCTCTCAGGTTAGAAAAAACACGCACACTAGCCAATAAAGAACATGATCATTTTGTAAAGTGTTAGCCTGATTTAAGACAGAAACCCTGCTATTTTGAATACATATCATGTCTGTCCCTGACTTGAGAAAAGCCCTGTGGCTGTATCCTGTACCTCCCACGGTCATCTAGAAAACAGTACATATTGCTACACTCAACTGCAGCATTGTGAACAGAACTGAAGACCTTGATGTGGTGGAATGTCATCATGTTATGTCATAATCACGTCATGATGTGATGATCTTGTATCAACTGTGAAGATTTGAGAGAGAGAGAGAGAGTAAAATCCAAGAAATGTAGGATTACAGGACCTTGAAAGGTCATCATGTCCAGCCTCCTGTGCTGAGGCAGGACTAAGTAAACCTAGACAAACCTATTCTTGTCCAACCTGTTTTGTCCAACCTGTTCTTAAAAACCTCCAATGGGGGATTATACAACCTCTCAACTATCCTTACAGTTAGAAAACTTTTCATAAGATCTATCCTAAATCTCCCTTGCTGCAGATTAAGCCCATTGTTTTTGCCTATCTTTGGTGGACATGGAGAACAGTTAATCATTGGCCTCTTTATAACAACCCTTAAGATATTTGAAGACTGTTACCAGGCTTCCGCCGTCAGACTACTTTTCTTAAGACAAAACATGCCCAGTTTTTTTAACCTTTCCTCATAGGTCAGGTTTTCTAACCCTTGTATCATTCTTGTGGCTCTCCTCTGGACTCTCCAATTTGTCCACATCTTTCTGAGAGTGTGCCCCCCCCAGAACTGGACACAGAACTCCAGCTGAGGCCTCAGCAGTGCTGAGCAGAGCAGGATTATTACCTCCCATGTCTTACATATGATTCTCCTGTTAATTCACCCCAGAATATTATTTGTAACTGAATATATTTTGTAACTGCATCACATTGTTGACTCATTCAATTTGTGATCCACTATAACCCCCACATCCTTTCCAGCAGTACTACTGCTTAGCTACTTATACCCCATTTTGTAGCTGTGCATTTGATTTTTCCTTCCTGAGTGTTGTACTTAGCACTTGTCTTTATTGAATTTCATCTTGTTGATTTCAGACCAATTTGCCAGGGTCATTTTGAATTCTAATCCTGTCCTTCAAAGTGCGATCAACCCTTCCCAACTTGGTGTTATCTGCAAATTTTATAACTACACTTTCCAAAATTGAATAGTGCTGGACTAAGGACTAACCCCTGTGGGACCTCACTAGGTATGTCCTCCCAGTTTGACAGCAAACCTCTGATAAACTCCTCTTTGAGTATGTTTTTTCACTCAGCTGTTTACCCATCTTACAGTAATTTCTTCTAGACCACTTTTCCCTAGTTTGCTTATGAGAATGTCAGGTATGATTGTCCCAAAAGCCATACAAAAATCAAGATATATCACATCTACTGCTTCTCCCCATCCACTAGGCCAGTAACTCTGTCAAAGAAGGAAATGAGGTTGGTCTGACTATTCCTTATAACCCTATTACTCTTTAAATGCTTACAAATTCATTGTTTAATAATTTGTTCTGGTATCTTTCCAAATATCAAAGTTAGGCTGACTAGTCTATAATTACCCAAGTTCTCTTTGCTCCCCTTTTTAAAAATAGGTATTATGTTTATCCTTTTCCAGTCCTCTGGGACCTCAGTCGTCCTGCATGAGTTCTCAAAGATAATTGCTGACAGTTCCTAGATTGCATCAGCTAGTTCCTTAAGTACCATAGGGTAAATTTCATCAGGTCCTGTCGACTTGAATACATCTAACTTATCCACATATTCTTTAACCTGTTCTTCCCCTATTTTGGCTTGTGTTCCTTTCTCCTTGTTAATGTAAATTGTGTTGAGTATCCCACCATTAATCTTTTTAGTGAAGACTGAAACAAAATAAGCATTAAACACCTCGGCCTTTCTGATGTCTCCTCCTCTGTCTAAAGCCCTTAGTTTATCAGCTGCCTTTCCAGCCATCCTAAAATTTAGCATCCCAAAAGCCCTAAGGAATGCAAGATGTCAAATCTAGGTTGAGTGGCAATCCTGGGTAGGCAGCCTTGGCAAACAACCATCTCAACTTTTCTCCTAATTCTGAAAGTTGCTCAGCTATCACAGTGATGAGCTCAGTACAAGAATCCAAACAGAATAGCATAGGAAGTGTTACTGATGTATGCATCACATAGACATTAATGGGGTTGGATGGAGTGCGTAGTTGTCACTTAAGCCAGATCTGATAAGTCAATGTGATGGCTAATAGTGTTGGGAGAGGTGATGATGACTATGGGGGGTATTTGGGGCTTGATAGTTGGGATGGTTGAGGTCCTTGGTTGTTGTTGTGGAATTGAGCCTCACTGGACTTGAAAATTAGTAACAAAAAAAAAATTTAATTATCATTTTCAGATAGAACAAAATCTATTGTACCTCATCCTCCCCAGCCTAATGATTCTGGCAAAAAAAACTTGGGGAATCATTATTGTTTCTTTCTTTTCCCTTAATCTGAGGACCATTCTGACAGCAGAAAGCCCATGTCAGTGTGTGGTTGAGTATTCTCCATTCAGCCACTTCCGCAGCTGTTAACAAGCATAAGAAATAACTAAGCCACCTTACCCAGCAGTTAATCATTAATGCCTCTTGGAAAACACATTAAATTGAAAGGAACATTTTTATTTTTCCTAAAATATTACATTAAAGCTTCAATTTCAATTGCTTTGCAGTATATCACAGAATACAATTTATTATGCATTAAACTGTCATATGTCTTGTACAACTGTGTCATTTCTTTTGTTAAATGCTTCAGTTGTGGAGGGCCCGCATTTTTTTTACAGTGGAATAAAAAGAAAAAGTTGGCTCAATAGGAAAATGTATAAATATGCTTTCAATTCTGATATGCCTGGAAAAGTGGAGGTCTAACACAAGTGGATTAGGTGATTCACATTACTTGAATGGATGTAGTGCTCTGAGGGTTACATATGAATTCCTGAGAAAAGCTGAGCTGTATCAGCTTGCTTTCCTGACATGAGCATGGCTGAGGATTTTGGACAGCCAGTGCCGTTGCCTTTAATCTTGACTTCCTGACAGCTCATTACTTTACTTTACTCCCTGTGCATGCTACACTAGTCTGCCTTTTCTGGTAGTGGTAAGAAATTAAATGAACCTCATGAAATATATATTGCAGTTGCCAATCCCGATAGACATCAGAAAAAATGCACAATGTGGCACAACAATATTGTCTTCATCTCTTCCAGAGAGAAACGGAAGCCAAGCTCAACACACGCCATAATGGAGATCACTGAACTAACTAGAACCAGACACAAAGGTTTTTTAGTGTACAAAAGCACCCTCCTGCCTTTAGAATAATTAGCATAGAGAAAGCATCTGACATGGATAACCCAGAAAGACTTGTGCAGAGCCAGCCTTAAGATTTGTTGTGCTCCAAGCGAAAGCAGGAGTGCAAATTTCCTTCTGCTGCTAGAGGGAGAGATTACAGTGAAGGGTTAAGAAAAATGGGAGCCTTTCCATCGACTTCAGTGGGGATTGGATCCCTCCCTTAGCTTCCTCCTCTGATTCAAATATTGGATGAGGCCAATGACAACTCCATGCAGGAACAGAGGCTAATAGTGTTCCTTGAACACTAAAAGTTCCTTCAACAGTTTGTACCTAAGGCTAGCAGAACGACTGGGGATGGAATCACCCCTCCGCACAGGTGCTACCAATTGTATAAGTAATGCAACTTGTACCCCTACATCCATGTGGGGACTGAATCTAATCCTTTGTTTGGCTAGTGTCATCATTGGCATCAATGAAATTGGCACAGCTCTGGTGATGGGGTTTGCTATGTTGTGCTCCCCCTTTAGACTGGGCAATTGGAGCAGGCCACAGTTTAGAATTCTCAGTAGCAGTGATTTTTGTTGCTGATCTTGAAGAAATAATTTCCAGAGGGCATTCACCACCAGACCATAACCATAACCTTCGAAAGGAGTGTTGTATTTGGAGACAATCTTGTCCCTGCTCGCCTCTCAGCAACCCCCCAGAGCTAGGGTATAGCTGTGAGATTTCTTTTTCCAATCCTGAAATATCAAAATACCTCCAGCCTGCAGACTTTGCAGATGCTACAATGATAATGCAATGACACTGCAACTGAGACGGTGATTTTGCTGCCAAAAATAGTTGTATTAATAGTCCCAGCAATATTCTCCAATGAGAAACCAATGGTTACAATAGGACTTCAGCCACAACAGCTAGTTATGGCATGAAAGCACCAATTTAAAAACAAAAGTTCAAGGAAGGTGAATTGACTTCTGCAAGATGAAACCATCATATATTCAACCAACCAGTTTATTAGGGAAGAACCTGCCAGGAATTAACAGAAAAATAGCCAATATTTATGTAACATTAAAGATGTGTCACAAACTTTAATGGTGAAAGGAAACATAAAAGGAAAGCTGCCATTCCATCCTTGTGCTGTAGTGACTAGGGGTATCTGGTGTGGAGTTGTGTGTTAACATCTAACAACTCCTGCCCAGGCTATGCATTAAAGTTTTATCATCAACTTCAGCTTAGAATTTCCCAAGCATGTGTCAATTTGTACAACATCTTTAATGTTATTTAAACAGAATTATTTCTGTGTGCTTCATATGGAAGCTGCTGTTTGCTGTGAAGTTTTCAAAATGTATATGCCTTGCAGGGATATTTGAAAATATTTTCAAATTGGCCTAGCTAGGCAGCTTATACCAGTCAAGAGTATTTATGCAATGGAAACTAGGATCCCAACAAATATTTGTATTGTAACTGTACTTGTATATAGAACCTAAAAGTTTGTATAAAACAGGTGTCAGTTATATACATGTTTCCCTGCAATGTTAAACATCTAATCTACATTTTAAACTACTAGCTCCATATACAAACATATCTTATTTGGAAAAAATACACTGAAGCTGTCATTAATTTTAAGTTAACTCATTAAAAACTGGAAAGAAGTCTGCAGAACTACAGGATAATATATCAATCAAGGTCACCTTTTGGCTATTAAATATAAAGTGATCTTTATAGATCAGTGGTTTTCATATCCAGCTGCTCCTATATGACAGGTAAATATCTGGCACTGAGAAAAGAGGATCTTTATGGATAGGCGGGTTGTATGGCAGATTCTTTTTGTTTTGTTTTTCAGTAAATGTGGGACAAGTTTGAAGCAGAAGCTGTGTAGGGAGGCATATTCAAAGATCTCCCTGTTCCAGAGGAAAATTTTAAAATAAACAAACATTTTGATCACAATTTTTATTCATTTCTTATATACTCCATTCATGTAGTGAGCTCTCTGTCAGCAATACCTGGCTTCCTTGGCTGGGTTAAGTTTCTCTACAGTAGTTCCCTCTATAGTTCCAGGGACTTCTGCAAAGTGACTAAAGGAATAATTAGTAGACCAACACATTCTTCTTGCATCAGTTCTGCCATTGATTTTAGTGTGGCCAAGATATCATCCCATGCTTTTAAGAGGATCTGAGACATCATTGTTTCTTCTTTTCCTCAAAGATGGAGTTTCCCTTTAAAATTACCTCGGTCTGAGGTACAGATTGGGCATTAGCCAGTCCTAGTCCACTATTTCACATACTAGGCTCAAGGCTAGAAATAATACCTTTATACCAGGGAGTTTGAAGCTTTTCATTTTGTGAACACTTCATAAGAGACAAAAATCTGCTCCTGGATCACCGTCCTTCCCAATAACCCATGCCCAGCAGTTTAAATACTGCTCTCTGTGCACCACCAGCAAGTATTCTGTGGATCAGAGTTCAAGAAACACGAGCTTAAATGATCAAGATGAGCTAGGATCACCCTTTCCAATGGGATGAGGCATGTATTTCTAGTTCAGGCAGGCTGGACCTTGGGCATCACAACATTTTTGCTGAAAGAAAAACGTTTTAGATGAGGGAGCACAAACACTTGGCTCCGGCTGCCCCATTATCTGTTCCTGTGCTATCTTTCCCCCTGGACGTGCCACCGCTAGCCCAGAGCTGGGAATGTTGGAAGGGAAAGATGTGTTACAGCAACCTCTGCCTGCCACCTACTCAATTGCTCTGAGCTGATCTCAGTTGACAGCTGAGGATCTAGCCCATAAGATTTTAAAATTGAGGAATGAAATCCCAGTAAATGATTTATAGTATAAAGATAATATGTGTTATTATATAACACATACCTCCTATCAGAGCTACTCAGTTGTAAAATACCACTAGATTGTAAAATTGAACCTAGATCTCTGCAATGCCTTTTCTGATTTCTGGGTAAACCTCAGATTATTTGTGTCATTCAGTTTTGTTGCAGAGTAAATCCTGGAGAATAATATGTGTGGTTTGTTCAAATGTAGGAAAATAGAATCTCTGCCTGTTTCCAAGTGCTTCCAAGCCTTCTCATAAATTCTTATTCCACCTGGAAGCAATGTGAGGGCTAGAGAAGGTAGGTTCACAGGTTACAACTTCTGGTACCACCTAGAAAGGGAATGTGATCAGTCTCTTTGGGAAGCCTGATTAAGTGCACTTTGTAATCACTAGAGCATGAGCGGGAACATCACACACACACAAAATGGAAAAAAAAACAAGTCCGTTTTTTCTAAATTTGGCTCCATTTGTTACTGGAATATAAACTCTGCTGATTAATGAAGTCTTTCCAGTGTCTGGTTACTGTGTTCCACCTTAAAAAGCTTTTCCTTTTATTTTAAAAGGCAAGTGTCCTGGAATGCCTCAGTTTTTCTTATTTATTTGTTCTTCCATATGTGTGCATTCCACTAAAAATAAGTGTAGCTATTAAGTCATAAGGTGCTTCAGGAAAAAAAGAATTTATTTTTGGATTTCGTTTAGTTTTGGTTCCCTACTCGTTTTGTGAAAACTCCTGACTCTGGTACTGGAGGTGGGCCACACTATTGCAAAACTTCCAAGAACCTATCTCACAGATACTGTAGGTAAAGCAAAGCAAGTTTTATGTGTCCATGGATGAGGGACCCTCCAGAGGTCTGGATGCTTGGCTTGGAAAAGCAGACAAATATTTTGATATTTGTCTAAAATTAAACTACTAGAAAAGCAAGGAAATGAAAATTGAAGCATCTAGCAGTACAGACCCTCTACTCCTCCCCTGACAGACACAGACTTCACAAACAACACAACCCTGATGCCCAGCAAACCATATAGCCCAACCTTCAGTCCACTCTGCTTTGGCTGTCCAACACCGACATAAGGTCTTTACACTAGGGTCTGTTAAGGACTCTGTCAGTGGCAGACTCAGACCTGCCTGTCTGCATCTAAGTTGCATTGGTATCGGGGTTTGCACCTAGTGACATCTGTCTCCTTGATCCCCACCCTCTTTCATGGGCCAAGCAAAGTCTGCTCTAGGACAGAACCTTGCCAGTTTCATGCAGCCCCCCTTAACTGACACACAATGTAGGGGTTCTACGTAAGAATGTCAACATTCATTTTTAGTTTTAGACCCTGTTGTTTGGGAAAGTATGAAGATCACTGACATAGCAGCAGCTACTCTGGCTGGATGCTTTCCCACAGAGCCTGTTCTTTAGGAAAGGAACCGCTGCTGTTGGAGAGGTCCTCACATCCAATGCAGCCTGAAGAACAGGCTCTTTGGGAAAGTGCTCATCAGTCTCAAGGATGAGGAGAGAGGAGGGGAGGGAGGAGCAGGGAGTTGGTGAGAAGGAGCAGTGTTTGGGGAGCCTCAGGGGGCTGAACAGAAGCCAAGCATAGGGAGCTCTTATGTGCCTAATGTGTGGCTGCTGAGGAGAGGGAGGAGCTGCTGTAGGGGTTAGCCTCTAGGTTAACAGTAATTTTATCCCCTCTCAGACTCTCTCTACACTACAGCCAGATTGACGGTCTGGCGATCAGTGCACTGGGGGTCGATTTAGTGGGTCTAGTGTAGACCCGCTAAATTAACCACAGATCGCTCTCTGGTTGACTGCAGTACTCCACTCCGAACGAGAAGAGTAAGGTAAGTCAACGGGAGAGTGTCTCCTGCCGACCCAGTGCGATGTAGACACTGCAGTAAGTTGACCTAAGCTACATCGACTTAGGGCGACTTACCACAGTCGTGTAGACATAGCTTCAGTCTTTTCACTCCATACTGTGACGTTACGCGCCGTATGTTTTATGGAAATATGCTTATCAGTATGAATATAATGTAACTGGAATATGCTTTATGCAAAAGGTCTCTTGTAAGGTATCATTACAAAGTTTATAATCTACTGAATGTGTTCATCCTATTTGTATGAATGTATCATTCTTGTATCTGAAGCTAGAAATATGAAGTATAACTCTGAGGTCCTATTCTAATTATGCAAAGTGTGGGCCATTAATGGTGATTTGGAAGCTTGATGGCTCCCATTGACTAGGACATTTGGTTGTAAATGGCTCTGTTTACTTGCAAACCTCCCTGGGTATGTGTGGGCCAGCCCTGGAAGAATGAAGGATGAGGTCTCAGAGGACATGTGACTATGTCCCAGGATACTGGAATCCATCTTAAATCTGGTACTTTTCCATTTAGAAGGAGGAGTGGGGATCCAGAGAGACAAAAGATTCCTGCCTTGTGCCAAAACTATAAAAGGGGGTGGAGCAGAACAAGGGGGTCCCAGTCATGAGAAAGCCCCTGCTTTTCACCTAAGATACCTGAGTTGGAACTAACGAGGACTGTACCAGGGGAAAGGATTAGGCCCAGACTAGGAAGGAGTATAGTCTGTGAAAGAAGCTTATTGGAACATCTCTGAGGGTGAGATTTTACCTGTAAACAGTTTCTTAATGTATTAGGCTTAGACTTGCGTGTTTTGTTTTATTTTGCTTGGTAACTTACTTTGTTCTGTCTGTTATTACTTGAAACTGCTTAAATCCTACTTTTTATACTTAATCACTTTTGTTTATTAATTAACCCAGAGTAAGCGATTAATATGTGGGGGAGCCAACAGCTGTGCATATCTCTCAATCAGTGTTATAGAGGGCAGACAATTTATGAGTTTACCCTGTATAAGCTTTATACAGGGTAAAACGGATTTATTTGGGGTTTGGATCCCATTGGGAACTCGGTGTCTGGGTGCTGGAGATAAGTGACCAGCTGAGCAGTTTTTGGTTAAAAACTTTGGGGGCTTTGGGGGTGTGGCCCAGAGCTGGGTCTGTGTTGCAGCAGGCTAGCATGTCTGGGTCAACAAGGCAGGGTTCTGGAGTCCCAAGCTGGCAGGGAAAACGGGCTCAGAGGTAATCTCAGCACATCAGGTGACAGTCCCAAGGGGTGTAGACCCGCTAAATCGACCACAGATTGCTCTCTGGTTGACTGCAGTACTCCACCCCGAACGAGATGAGTAAGGTAAGTCGACGGAAGAGTGCCTCCCGCCAACCCAGCGTGATGTAGACACCACAGTAAGTCAACCTAAGCTACATTGACTTAGGTTGACTTAGCACGGTAGTGTAGACGTAGCCTCAGTCGCTTCACTCCATACCTGTCCCTCATACGTTCCTCCCCTCCCTCTTCTCACCTGCTCTCTCACCCCCTCCCATTCCTTGTCTTTCCAGTTAGCTAATTCCCTCTGAATTCAACCTGTTACCCACCTACCCAAACTGTGACACTAACATGTTTGTCACCATCACATTGATCCCTCTGCCAGTGTGCTCTATCCCGTTCACTAATTTTTGTCTGTCTTTTCTATTTACACTGTAAACTCTTTGGGAAAAGGACTGTCAACTACTCTGTGTTTGTACAGTGGGATCCTGAATTTAGCTGGTCTCTAGGCACTACTATAATGAACACAATTGTCAATCTATAGAAGGCATATGTATGACCTCTTTGATGCTGCTTATTTAAGAAAAATCTGATCAGCTGGCTAACTCTCTTGTTAACATGGCTGTTTTTACAGATATTATTTCTTTATATAGCTGAATCTTTTTTTTCTAAGTTGGCTTCTTTGCAAATGTGAAATATTTCTGATCAGATTATACATACAGTGGAGGCAAATGCTAATTTGATGCCTGTCAATATCTTGTGAGATTTCCCATGAGATCTCATGGTGCTGTAACAACCTATAATTAAATACCAAAGGCCAGATTCATCCCAGATATAGCCTCATGGAAGACAGTGTGTTACACCAAGGATGAATTTAGCCTTGCTATATTGAACTCTCCAGTCTACTTCACATCTTGTTATTTTTAATTTATTTTGATTTCTACAATTTTTCCCCACCAGGTCTCTCTTAGTTGTACTTCAATACCACTTTTCATTTTTCTTCGTCCCAATTTAAGTCATGCATATGGAAGGCTGCCATTCATCACAGCTTTCTTTGATATGCAGCTTGGTTTCACTTTGCTTTATTTATGGCTCAGTTATCCATTCATTTATAATTTCATCTCTAAATTTATCAACACGCAACACTTCATCTGATGTGAATGATGGGGAGTTGCAAGACTACATAATAAGGCCTACACAGTTTCATAGTAATTCCTATGTCCATATAGCTAGGGCTTTTTGTGCATTATAGTGTTCATTTTTATTTATATATTTTGTAACCTTTTCCCCAAAGTCTTTACACTCATTATACCAAACAGCCATTGATTACATACTTTTTAGTTGGATTCCTACCCACAGCTGTCCTTTTTGCCTCCCCCCTGCACCCATTGGACTTGCTCACCCTCTGCAAATCTCTTGTGGCACCTTTTCAATGACAGATACTACTCACAAACAAAATTGTGTTTAGTTGAAAATCCAATTTTCCATTTGAAAACTGTGCTGATGGTATATAAATCACTTAATTTGTGCTGTACCTCAGGTGCTTGTCTGTAAAATAGAGATAATACTTCTCTACGTCACAGGAGTGATCTGAAGATATAATCTGTTAATGGTTGTGGGTGCTCAGATACCATATGTGATAAGGGCCATATAAGTAGATGGATAGATAGCAGGATAAGCAGTGGGGTCTGACCCAAAGCCCACTGAAGGCCCCCATGGACTTTTAAAGACCACAAGATAAGGGCCTACTATATGTCACTAGTGCAGAGTGTCTGAGTCAGGGCATGATCCTGCAACTTGTATTTCTGTGACTAGGCCTTTTACACTTAAATAGTCCCATAGATTTTGACTAGACCACTTCCACAAGTAAGGGCTACTTAGCTGAGTAGAGGTTGCAGGATCCAGCGCTTAACAGGAAGATTTACTACTAAGCTGTACTGTAAGTTGTGTATGTATGGGTGGTTTGCAGAACCCAATGCAGTCTAAGGAGAATTGCTGATAGATCTACGTTATGCCTCATTTAGCTCCATCCAGATCGAGGCAACAATCAATATCACACACATTGTCCAAAGGTAGGTGGACCCTGGGACTCCCTTTGCGGGCAATACCATTCTCTTGATTCTGCCCCACCTCCCAACAGTTACAGACTAATATGCTGTCTCACTACAGCAAAAGTCTGCCTGGTGCTGTTTTGGAACTAATTGTGTATTAGAGCTGTGGATCCAAAACACAGGACTTCACTCTATTAAAAAACATAATTACCCATTTCACAGGCCTGACTGAGCCCCTATTACATTTGGGTGCATAAAGAATGTGTTCCTGTGCCCCTTGGTCACCTGCTCCTGTAGGTCAGTAAGGGTATGTCTGCTCTGGAGTTGGAAGGTGTAATTTTCAGCTCAAGTAGACATATCTGTGCTTGCTCTGATCAAGTTAGCAAACTAAAACTAAAAGTGTAGCCATGGCACTGTGCGCATGGGGGGAGGGGGCAGCCAGCCGGCCGAGTACATACCTAGCGTTTCAGATGGGCTTGTACTCGGGGCAGCTAGCCCACCCCACTGCTTACACTGCTCTTTTTAGTGTGCTAGCTAAATCAAAGCAAGAACACGTATGTCTGCTGAAGCAGGAAATGACACCTTTCAACTCCAGCCTTTATACATACCCTGTGTTCCTGAAAATGTCTTCGTCTGGGTTGGCTATTTGGGAGAGACCATGTCTCTGCCAGTGGGTTAAGTGGTCTCTCTCTCTCTCTCTCTCTCACTGCTGATCTGGAAAAAAAATAGCCTGATAATTTCCTTCCTTCTCTGACAACGACAACCACAAGTGCAGTAATATAACTATATACATCCCATTTTTGATCATCCCAGTTGCTTACCAGGAATGCGGCGGAGTCCTGACACACAGGAGGTCCAGAAACAGCCTGAGAACTCTTTGTCCTCAGGTTAGTGGAAGACTAACATAGTAGGAGCAGTTTGGGAGTACATTCCTCTCAACCTTACCAAGTTCAAATGTGAGCATATGAGTGTGATTCTCTGGCTGTGGTACCGCCTGGGGGCTGGACATGGTGTAGCAGGTTCTCCTCTCTTTGCGCCCCCTGCTGAGAGCCACTATGGCCCTGTAGTGGTCTGTTTCTTCTTCCAACTCAGGTCTCCAGCCACATCACATATAGTCCTACCCCTTCAAGGGTAAACCAACAGTCCAACAAACAATAGTCCACTGACCTGACATTGGGCCTTCACTCTGACTCTGGACTCACTACTCCTTATCCCTGGTATCAGATGGTTTCAATAGTCTCATACCCTTGTATACAAATATTTCCACGCTCACCTTCCTCAGGGGGCTAATAGGGAAACCCAGGCTAATAGGGAAACCCTTCCTCTCCTCTTGTTTCGGGTCCAGGGACGCTTAAATAAGCAGTCAAGGTCTGGCTATGCCAACCCTCTGCAGTCTCCCTGGGCCACTCCTACCACCACCTGCCTTAGCCCTTTCCCACAGCCTCTTCTTGGACTCACTGTGTATCAGCATCACTCTTTCTAGACCTCTTCCACGGGCTCATTGCAGAGCTTCTTAGTGCTTTCAGCCACCCGTCTGGTTCTGCTGCAGAAGAGTTTTCTCCTCCCATAGCAGGACTGTGACCGACTCAGCAGGAGTCTTCCTGCAGGCCTCTCTGCCAGCATGGAGAACACTGGGCAGGCTCCCTTCTCTCCCCACTGCCTTGCATTCCCAGTTTCAGACCTACTTCCTTCAGGGAGAATTCGTCTGCCAGCAGCCACACCCAGTTCCCTGGCTCCGGCCAGGTTTCTATCACGGACCAAGCGCTAGCAATCTACTTTCCTTCCTGGTTAGGCCCAACCTGAGTCAGGTTCAGCCCTTTTAACTCCTTGCTCCAGGCTTGATGCCTTCTGCATGAGTAGCAGGATGGGTCTGACTGAGCCCACAGGCTGTCACGAATTCCTAGTGTAGGATTCGCAAAAAGAAAAGGAGTACTTGTGGCACCTTAGAGACTAACCAATTTATTTGAGCATAAGCTTTCGTGAGCTACAGCTCGCTTCATCGGATGCATACTGTGGAAAATAGAGAAGATGTTCTTATACATACAAACCATGAAAAAATGGGTGTTTACCACTACAAAAGGTTTTCTCTCCCCCCACCGCACTCTCCTGCTGGTAATAGCTTAGCTAAAGTGATCACACTCCTTACAATGTGTATGATAATCAAGGTGGGCTATTTCCAGCACAAATCCAAGGTTTACAAGAAAGTCTGAGGAACGGGGGTGGAGGGGGTAGGTAGGAAAAAACAAGGGGAAATAGGTTACCTTGCATAATGACTTAGCCACTCCCAGTCTCTATTCAAGACCCTCATCACAGTGAGATGCAGTGTGTGACAAAGACCAAAAATGCAGGACACTGAAGGAAAGAGTGATGTGGAGTCATTCCTTTAGTGTGACTCTTCCTATAACTCTCACTCACGATTGCTTAGTGTTGCTGTAAATGATTTTCATCAATAAGAAAGAGGGAGACACCGAGGGCTGCGGAAGCCTTTACTGATACTGAGCTCCACTGACTTTAACTGGGCTTTGAGCTAGGGAAGAGACTGTACCAGGATCTATCCCCCATAACTGTGTGGATTATAAGTAATTTTGGGACTCGAATTAGTGACATCCCTCAAAAAGAGGGACATATAAGAGGTATGTGGGGCAATGACTGAGGCAAGGTGCAGCAAAGAGAGAGGGAGACCACACAGAGGACTTCGGGAATCCCACAACAAAAACAGCAGCAAAATAGTTCATACAAATCCACTTCTGGGCAGCATCTGTGGCAATATGGTTTCCTCCAACATTGGAGCCATTATATATAAGCCTTACTATAACACCACTTACAACTGCTGGCTGCCAAGATCAGTCTTACAGAGCTGACCTTTGCAAGTTGTACCCCAAGCTGGCTGTACCCTAGCTGGCTGTAGGTTGGGTACTCAAGGAAGAGCTGGGGGAAGGAGGGCCTTGGCCTCGGGTTACCAACTTTCTAATCCCACAAAACCAAGCACTCCAGCCCTGCCCCCTGCCCCTTCCCTGAGGCCCTGCCCCTGCTCCACCCTTCTACGAGGCCCCCGCCCCCACTCGCTCCATCCTCCTGCCCTCCGTCTCTCACTCTCCCCCACCCTCACTCACTTTAACCAGGCTTGGGTAGGGGATTAGGGTACGGGAGGGGCGTGAGGGACTCCGGCTGGGGGTGAGGACTTTGGAGTGGGACCGGGGATGAGGGGTTTGGGGTGCGGAAGAGGTCTCAGGCTGGGGATGCAGGCTCTGGGGTGGTGCCGGGGATGAGGGGTTTGGGCTGCAGGAGGGGGCTCCAGGTTGGGGCAGGGAGTTGGGGAGCAGGGGGGCTGAGGGCTCCAGCTGGGGGTGTGGGCTCTGAGGTGGGGCTAGGGATGAGGGGTTTGGGGGAGGTGTGGCTCTGGGAGGGAGTTTGGGTGCTGGAGGGGATTCCGGGCTGGAGCAGGGGGTTAGGGTGTGGAAGGATGTGTGGGGTGCAGGCTCTGGGCAGCTCCCCAGGTCCCTGCAGTGCAGCCCCTATGTGCATGGGTAGCCAGGGATGCTCTGCATGCTGCCCTTGTGCTCGCAGGTGCTACCCCCGCAGCTCCCTTTGGTTGCAGTTCCTAGCCAATGGAGGCTGATGAACCGGCACTGGGGGTTGGGGCAGCGTGCATAGCCTCCCTGGCTGCCCATGTGTCTAGGGTCCACAAGGACCTGGTGGCCATTTCCGGGGAGCTGCACAGAGCTAGGGCAGGCAGGGAGCCTGCCTTTGTCCCAGGCCCCCGCTGTGCTGCTGAGCGGACTTTTAACGGCCCAGTCAGCGGTGCTGACCGGAGGTGACAGGGTTCCTTTTCAACCGGGCATTCCCATCGCAAACTGAATGCCTGGCAACCCCACCGTGACCTTGTATCCAAAGACTTTTTTCTTTAAATGAAGCAGCAGACAGTAAGACTAATAAGGCTGATGCTTGGCCTCCCCCCAGACAGTGTTAATGGAAAGAGAACTGGGAATATCTAATTAAAAGTTTGAGAGAGCTGTTAGAGAAATTAAAAGCAAGTTAATGATTTGCATGGCAAACTTATTTAAAAAATGGAAATTAAAGCTGTAATTGAAAACTTTATGTAATTAAAATCTTTATGTGGAAAAAATGAAGTCCTGCTACAGATGTAATAAGAAGCACAGAAATATTTCACACATGCTATAGATCGTGCAGATAATTAAATGTTCCCAATGCTTCGGTTCTCTCTAAAACTAGACCAGGTAATTAATATTTATCTGGTGGCAGCTGCAGGAGTATTCCATGATTCCTCTGCACACCATATGAGTCTCCTACAACATTTCCATTTGTGTAATGGGTAGTTTCAGATAATCCCCTTAACATTAAGAAATAAAGCAAGAATAATAATAGTGACATTGCAGTAATGCCCAATTAGGATCAAGTCTCATTGTGCTAGGTGTTGTACAAACACATCCATGAGGGCAAAATACCTGCTCCAAAGCATTTCACTGCAAAGTGCTATGTGGCCTTGTGGATACTTTGGGAGTGGAGATGGGAGAAAAATCTATCTAGTCATATACAGATCAAGTGAGTGTGGTTGCTTGAATTTAAGTTAACAAATGCTAGTATGGATGGAAGAAAAAAATATCTTTGTGGATGGGTGTTTTCCCCCTTGTTGGTGGGAGGGATAAGATACTATGGTGAATTTTGTGCTTAGTTTGTGCCAGGGCTTGCCAAGGCTGAGCCGCAGCACTTCTAGGCTCGGCAGTTGATAGCCCAAACACCTCTGGGCTTGCTGCATCAGTAATGAAAATAAAAGAATTGCTTGAGCCCCAGCACCGATTTAATTACAGATTAAGCACTGGGTGAACTAGTATAAGACTACAGACAGGAGATGCCACATTTGTTTCCACCATGCCTGCTGACACAGACTTGCTTTAGATTCAGACGTCAGCACTTCAGAAGTCTGGACTGCTGGGTATTTACTAAAATCAGGGGCTCATCTGGAGAGAGGTGGAGGAGGGGTGTTTGCCGTATCTTTTTTAAGTACGAAGTAACTAGTTTTACACAGACAAAAGGGAAGAGTAATGCCCTTGGCAAATGTTTTTCATTCAGGGTTTGTTTACAGCATCTGGGTCACTGAGGAACAGACACATTCATGCCTAAAAAAAAAAAGTAAAATAAGGTTCCAAGTCTTGGCATTCCTGGCCTTTTTGTAACTTTAATCATGTTTAACTTTTCCTAACAGCGGCTTCTTGTTCCAGGAATAAATGTTTTCTGGAAGCTGCTGCTTTGCTGGCTCAGGTTGCAGGATTTCTGGGTGGCCCAACTTGCACCTGTGTGAGGAATAACCCTCACCTACTCTTCAAAGCATTTTATTCTGGGACATAAAAATCCTTCTCCCCTCCCCTCCCCCAATGTTGCTACAGCCATAGGACATAGCTAAGGAAATCATCTGCTGCAAGCTGACCACCACGGCGCGGTTTCAGTGTTCACAGCCTTCAGGCTAGAACCCTTGGTTTATTTTTTGTACTCTTTTGCTGTTTTGAGTGTCACTATGTGGTCTCCAATGCAGTGATTTCTTCTCTCATGGCTTTCCAAATCTTACCTATACCTATACATCAGACCTTCTTAGACACAGCAGGTCAAATCCTGCTGTCCTTACATGGTCACAATTCCCACTGACTGATTAAGTGGAGACTGCAGAATTTGTACTGTTCAATTTCACCCCAAATTAAGGGAAAAACATGCCCAAAATTGATTGAGTTGGCTGCTCCGAGCCCATGTCCACTGGGCACTCACAACACGTAGGCCTCATACCGTGTGTATCAGCACTAATATAAATTCAATAACAGTGCAGAAGCACTAGCAGCAGGTTAGAATTTAACAGCTCCACAAAGGCAGGGCGAGGGATCTCTTGTACTGTGAAGGAGTCACGATCTCATGTCAGTGTGATACCCGCTAAGCCAGTTAATCAAGACAGCTCTTTATCTGGGCTCACTGCTAAGTTAAGATGCCCCTAACTAAACCGTCCTTTAATGTCAATCCCTTTCCTTTTATCACCACATAAACTGCACCCAGCTTCTCGGAAATCACAAATTTGAAGCACATATGGTTCTGCATAATTCTTTTTCTGTCTTCAGAAAGCTGTTTCAAAAGAGAAAAGGAGGACTTGTGGCACCTTAGAGACTAACCAATTTATTTGAGCATAAGCTTTCGTGAGCTACAGCTCACTTCATCGGATGCATACTGTGGAAACTGCAGAAGACATATACACAGAGACCGTGAAACAATACCTCCTCCCACCCCACTCTCCTGCTGGTAATAGCTTATCTAAAGTGATCACTCTCCTTACAATGTGTATGATAATCAAGGTGGGCCATTTCCAGCACAAATCCGGGTTTTCTCACCCTCCGCCCCCCCCCCAACTCACTCTCCTGCCGGTGTGTGGGGGGGGGGCAGAGGGTGAGAAAACCTGGATTTGTGCTGGAAATGGCCCACCTTGATTATCATACACATTGTAAGGAGAGTGATCACTTTAGATAAGCTATTACCAGCAGGAGAGTGGGGTGGGAGGAGGTATTGTTTCATGGTCTCTGTGTATATAATGTCTTCTGCAGTTTCCACAGTATGCATCCGATGAAGTGAGCTGTAGCTCACGAAAGCTCATGCTCAAATAAATTGGTTAGTCTCTAAGGTGCCACAAGTACTCCTTTTCTTTTTGCGAATACAAACTAACACGGCTGTTACTCTGAAACGTTTCAAAAGAGGAAATTCTACTATCACACTAATAGATAGTATTTTTAAGAGCCCACTGGGCAAATTGTACGGTATGTCCTCCGTACAGTCTGCTTTTCTACCCACTCACTTAGAAACTCACTTTCATTTTTGCAGCCAATAAGCACCAGAAGCTCTAGTGGATAGATGATTCACATTCTACTTGCATGGGTTTTCCACGGATTATATCACACTTGTAAAAAAGCTCCTACTGCACAACTCCCTGGTAGAGAGGCAATTCTATAATTTGCTTAGTAGCAACACAACCAGAGCCATTTAAAAAAAAAAGAAAGTAGTATCCCCATCTTATGTTGTAAAAGATGTATTTATTTCAAAGGAAAAAAAATTATTTAAATTAAAAACCTACTGGTTGAATAAGGCATGTCTTATCTGCTCGTTATTGATTTCAAGGAAGTTTACTGCTTCTTTTATGTAGGAAAATCCTCAATAAAAAGTTATTATATACACAAACATTGACATTTCTCAGGTCCCATAACATGTAATACTTATCACCTCCGTAGTACTGTTCATCTTCAAAGAAGGCCATAAGAATAAACTAATTAATCGTCACAACATACCTGTGTGGCTAAATGACTTTTTTCTGAGTTGGTCTCAGAACCAGGATTCGATCATAGGAGACTTTGTCTCTCAGTTCTCTGCTGAGACCATGCCTTTCATATAAACAACTCCTGATTGTACTTCTATAAGGAAATGCAGGCACAGAAGTATAGATAAGAGGGAAAAGGCTTTGGGTGTATGAGGAGACTTTTTTGGTTTTATGCTTATATTGAGTAAAAGCCTCTGACCATATTGCTTCAGTGGGAGCTGAGACGGATTGGCACGTGGCAGGATCAGGCCTTTTCTATTGCTGTATAATTTGCAAGAGTATATTCTTCAGTAACTACTGTTTCTTATTTTGTCTTTAATATATGCTTATTTTAAATGTATACAAAATAGAAACAAAAGTGTCAATGTACCTATCTCCTATGGAAACAATTGCCATAAATATTTTATTAGAATACACAAAAGGGGTAAACTTGCCTTCCAAAGGCCAGTGGTTTTTAATACCACATTTTTTGGAGGGAAAAGAAAAACCATAAAGGCACAGATGTCCTTAACACCAGGTACCAAATACATGTTTGCATCTTCACAGTTAATGTTGCCACAGCACTGCTTCTGCAAAATTAAAGCTGCCATAAACCTGAGGAAAAAAATAGCCTTAAATGGAGGAGATGGAGTAATACAAATAAATGTAAGCAGGGTCTGAATGAACTCTCCTCTGACAGCTAACTCAGAGGGGGAGAGACTTTAGGAGCAAACTGTAGTTACATGAACACTCTAATCTGCTTAGATATCCAGCAGATAGAGTGGTGTTGCTTAAAGTGATCAACTTTGGCTGGTGTTGGGTTACAAATCACTTTATACTGAATGCAGGGGTAGTGAAATGCTGTTATCAATGTTGTTGTCTTTATTTTATGAATAAAGGGGAGCAGAATTGTGCTTACCTTGTCCCAAATGAGGGGGGTCAGGGTCCTCAGCTGAAAGAACCTCGTTAAGCCAGGGACTTGAATGCCAGACCCCTGTAAAAGAAAAGGGTGTGGACTCTCCCTAAAGGTCCCCAGTCTGGTTTAGCCTGTTTCTCCCCAATGTTCAAAGATAGAGCTAAATAGGCTTCATTAGGAGTCATTTTGTTATGTTACGTACTGAATGAGAGCTGAAATCACTGGTGGTGAGGCAGTGTTTCTGCCCAGCCTGCTGAGAGCTAAAAGTCATGAAGAGACTGACTTACGGAGGTCACCACAGATGGGCAAGTGGCAGCAGGAGGTGACTAATGGGCGGCCGGCAGGAGCAGCCGGCAAAAGTGGCAAACAGTTGGCTGGCGGGAGGCAACAGTGACTGGCAGGGTGACCAGCTAGAGCAAGTGCTCAGATGGTGGAGCAAGCCAGGTGTCTTCTTCCTAGGGTGGGAGTTGAACTCACACAGATGCACTTCTGAACCCTGGGTCCTCACTGACCAAGGAGAACCACTGTGAGTGGAGTATGGTGAGGGAGCAGAGGGGAACAATGGTAAAGGAACTTTTGGTTGTAGAACTCAAGAACATGAGGCAGAAGACTCTGGGGTGGGTGTCCTGCTCACAGTTTTATGATTACGAATCCTGCTTGTGGCATTTTCCCTACTTAATCTTGGGTGACTTCTCTCCTTTCATTAAAAGTGTCTTTTTTACATTCGGACTCTGTGCTTGTGAGTGGGGAAATATTCCCTGTCAGAGGTGTCCAGGGGTGGTGTGTAATTTTCCCAGGTTACTGGGTGGGGGCTCAAGCTGGTTCTGTGTTGTATTGTTGAAAAGGAACCCCTAGATATTGAACCCGGCCCTGGTTGCTTCCAGCTCCACCTAGCAGAAGGGTTACATAAATATTATTCTTAAAGGTGATCTGCAAAGGAATAAAAAACTACATGAAGCTAAATGGACTGAATGGCCCCTGTTAGTCAGCTGTGAGAGGCAATTAGAATATAAACTTGGAGTGGCCCAAGAAGGTTATGGAACCTAGAGCTACATTTAAAAAGTATTTTATAAAGGAGTTATGTGCTGCCTGCCCCCTACTACTGATTAATCTAATCTAGTCTCTCTAGTTTAGGTATTTATGAGTAGGGCCCTACCAAAGTCACGGTCATGAAAAACATGTCATAGACCGTGAAACCTGGTCTTCCCCCCCATGAAATCTGGTCTTTCATGTGCTTTTACCGCATACGACACAGATTTCACAGAGGAGACCAACATTTCTCAAACTGGGCATCCTGACCCAAAAGGGAGTTGCGGGCAGGGGGGGTCGCAAGGTTATGTTAGAGGGATTGCGATATTGCCACACTTACGTCTGTGCTGCCCTCAGAGCTGGGCGGCTGCAGAGCAGCAACTGTTGGCTGGGTGCCCAGCTCGGAAGGCAGCGCCCTGCCAGCAGCAGTGCAGAAGTAAGGGTAGCAATACCATACCATGCCACCTCTCCTTCTGCACTGAAGCCTTCAGCACTGGACAGCTGGAGAGCGGTGGCTGCTGACTGAAGTGCCCAGCTCTGCAGGCAGCAGCGCAGAAAGGGTGGCAACACCGTACCAGGCCATCCTTACTTCTGCGCTGCTGCTGGCGGTGGCTCTGCCTTCAGAGCTGGGCTCCTGGCCAGCAGCCCCTGCTCTCCAGCTGCCCAGCTCTGAAGGCAGCACCGCCTTCAGCAGCGCAGAAGTAAGGGTAGCCATAGCGTAACCCACTCCTACAATAACCTTGTGAGCACCCCACAACTCCTTTTTGGGTCACGGCCCCTACAATTACAACACCATGAAATTTCAGATTTAAATAGCTGAAATCATGAAATTGATGATTTTTAAAATCCTATGACCATAAACTTGACCAAAATGGACTGTGAATTTGGTAGGGCCCTATTTATGAGGTTCCTGTAGGCATTCAGCATGTCTGTCTGGACTTGGTTCAATTTTCCAGTTCAATTTTCCAAAAGTCCAGTTACTTTTTAAGGTAAGTTAAATTTTGGGTCTGGTGGTCTGGACATTGTTTTTTTTAAATTCGGAGAAACTGCTTGTATAATAATAATAACAACAACTGTATGCTTCGATACTGTCATGATGAGGGCCCCAGAGAAAGGCAGAATGGCAGATGATGTGCTCCTGCAGACAAAGAGGAGATTTTTTTTTAAAATGTTGAGTTTTTGGTTATTTTTTAAACTGTCTTCCAGATCCAGAGTCCCTCTTCTTTGCTTTTCTGGTCCCTTCCTGTGAGCAGGAAAGGTCTGAAGAGCAGAATTCTTGCCACTTACAATACATTGTCCTCGCTGACAAAACCTGAGCTGAGAGGAAGGGTAGTGAGAAATGCACTTGCAAACCAAACCACAGCTGCTCAGCAGTAATTTTAGGGCATCGCCTCTTGACGTTTTCCTTAAAAATAATTTCCGAAGAATAAACCCAGAAGCAAAAATGTCGATACAAGTCCAGGGTCTTTCACAAACTATTACATAAACATTATATAACATTGCCTAGAGGGGGAAATCGCTAACAAAAGAAATTATTACGATTGATTTATGAGAGTTCATAAAACTTGGAGAAACACAAAAATTAGTTATAGACCAGACTCTTCAGCAGACGTATCCAGTCTTGATTGTATCTAGAAACTTTACCACAGGGTCTTTATCCCAAAGAAATAGGATTTATTCATAAATGGAAGACTGACAAATTACAGGATGGTTGCGGCAGTAGATACTACTAGCATTCAGATGCTTCAGTGATGAATGGCAGAATAAAACTCTAAGATATTACTCTCGGTCTAAGAATTACTGTTAATAGAAGCTTTCCTTTTTGCCTGGAAGATGTGCCCGAGTTCAGGAAAAAACAAAAAACAAAGACATTTTGTTCTTCATAACTAGTCTTCTTAGTTCTGGATGCATTTAAAATCTTACCAACATGCTTGCAATTAGTGAGTCACAATCCAGAACTGCTTCTTGGATAGGCGTCCTCTTCAGTAGAATCCTGTGAAACATCTTTCCGTACCCAGTGTTATAGTTATTATCATGTTATTAAGTTATTCATTAAGGACAGTCACAGGAATCACCTTTCACCACTGGTCTGGCACCTCCTTCTGGTCACTCTGGGGATTAGCTTTTGAGGTCAATGCCCCCTTTTCTGCAGTTGCACGCTGTCACTCCGTCTCTGTCTCAGATCTGGAGCCCCTCTCTCACTCCAGGAACCACAGTGTCTTCTTTGTGACTCAGCCCTCTGGCCAGGTCACTCAGTGTTCCCGCCTTTTGGGGTAGCAAAGTCCCTTCTCCCTAGCAGTCCTAGACAGTCTTCCCTCTCACTGCCCCATGGTGCCACTCCCTCAGTGGCTGGTAGGGAAACATAGGCCCACCCTCTACTTCAGGTTCCAGTCCAGGAGCCCTCAGCTCAGCAGTTCTGGGTCTTTCTCTTTCAGCCCTCACTGCTCATTCCCTGGACTGCATCCTGCCACACCTGGTCCCCTTCTCCTTCTGGTGTACCAGCTCCAAAACCCTCCTCCCTCTGCCCAAGAAGTGACTGCTGGCTGGCTGGCTGCCTGCCTGCCTGCAGCCTTTCCCAGTAACCCCTTTCACTGCTCACGACTCCTGGGCTTTATACAGGCCACTCTGTTCCTGCACAGCCGAACTTGCTTCCAATTAGTTCCCTGCTCCCTGGCTCTCCCTTCAGGGGCAGCCTGTCCGGGTTACCAACCCTCCAGGATTGGCCTGGAGTTTCTAGGAATTAAAAAGATTAATCTTCAATTAAAGATTATGTCATGTGATGAAATCTCCAGGAATACATCCAACCAAAACTGGCAACCCTACCTGTGGAGTTAATAGGCCATCCTGACCATCTTCACCCCTTCCAATGCTGGGTGGGGTGGGCACCCCATCACAGGGATCCTTGATGTGCTTTGTACTGCACAGGTTAATTCCTGCCCCAAAGAGTTTATGATGGCGTGGGGTGGGGGGTGGTTTCAACAGTGCTTATGGGACTTAGGACCACAAGTCCAACTGACTTTATAGCACGAGATTTTTTTTTTCCTGTTTAAAGCCCTTATCTTGCTCCCACTGAATTAAATGGCAAAGTTTCCATTAATTTTAATGAGTATAGCATTAGACCCTAAAAAACGTACATAGAAAAGAGACTCAGAGGAGGGACTCGCTATAGATTTTATTTATTTTTGTCCGCGAGGTCAGACTCCTTTCTCCTTGACTATGATAACAACGGTCCTTTTCGTTTCTTGGTGGAGTTAAAGTGTTGTTTATGACTTACAAAGTGGTAAATGGTTTGAGAATTGGCAGCCAAAGAAATTGCTGCTTTCTCCCCACATGAGGTACTGTCACAGTTGTCATCAGCAGAGGTACTGAAATGAGTGTCCCTTTGGATGTAAATGGGAGGGCACAGGTGGCAGGAAGTTTTCTATGAGAGCCTCTTGACTCTGAACCTGGCTTTGTGCCTTGGTCTGTCAGCACACAGATCTAACCGTCTGAGCCCAAAGCTTCAAAGGCCAGAGCTTTTTGTGAAGAGATGGGTTGAGGGCTACTGGTATTTGAATGAGATCACTCATAATTATTAATTATTATGGATGATCACCATATTTTATGTGCTCGTTTGAAGGGCTTTGGTGGGGCTGTTCATTTCTATCCTGGATTCCAGTCCCCTTTCTTGTCATTCATCCCCTAGCTCTTTCATCACTCTTGCTAACCCCTCCTGAGGCACACGGCACCTCCAAACTTCACTTTGCACCCAAACATTTGCAAAGAGCACATGGCAGGATCAAAATAGAAAATTGAGACTTTTATTCTAAAAGGATCCATTTCCAGTAGTCTGCTCATAATGTGTTACCTTGTCCTCGGTGTTTAGTTTTTGCAAATTAAAGGAGGCTGTGTGAAATTTGGGTGGCTGGTGTAAACCAGGTGGATGACCGTGAGTAACTGAGGATTATATGGAAGTGGGGAACAGGCTCAGTCCCTGAACTATTCATTTCTAGATATTCTAGTGTTTGGGGGTTTCAAAAGCTGTTGTTGCTTGATTATGTAAAGAGTTGTCACTTTGGATGGGCTAGCACCAGCAGGAGAGTGAATTTGTGGGGGGGGGTAGAGGGTGAGAAAACCTGGATTTGTGCTGGAAATGGCCCACCTGATGATCACTTTAGATAAGCTATTACCAGCAGGACAGTGGGGTGGGAGGAGGTATTGTTTCATGATCTCTGTGTGTATATAAAGTCTGCTGCAGTTTCCACGGTATACATCTGATGAAGTGAGCTGTAGCTCACGAAAGCTCATGCTCAAATAAATTGGTTAGTCTCTAAGGTGCTACAAGTACTCCTTTTCTTTTTGCGAATACAGACTAACACGGCTGTTACTCTAAAAGCTGTTGAATTTTCATAAAGAAAGTCCTGTTGTGTTTTGGGCATTAACCTGCTTCCTTTGAAACACACTTTCTACGTTACCTCGGTTCAGATTTTATTTATTTATTTATTTATTTTGCTAACCAGTAAATGTAGATTTGCTGTGTGGACAGACATACACATTCATTTTGTGAGCGTAGTTTATAGCACAAGCGCTGAAAATCTGGGCCTGTCTCTATCTTTCAGGCACATGATTCACAAATATCTTCCTCATTGTACTCTACTAATACTCTCTCAACTTTCCAAGACTGTAAGGACAAAAAAAGTGAACTCTCTGCTTTCTACATGTGAATAGCTAGCTGTCTCTGGAATTCATTTCTACTATTTGCTTCAAAAGCTTTACTTAGCAATAATTTATTGCACTTTCATTGAAATAGTTCTGGCTGAATTTCTCCTTCATTCTAAATGTTCTACTTTTTAGACCGAGTCTCTCGTTTTTTACAGCCCTCTCATCAAATCGAAGAGCTTCTCATTCCACTTATCAAAGCTCTTTACAATTTGAATATTTTTCTTAGATCATCTTGACACATTCCCTCTGATTTTTGCTGATGAAAATAAATGCATTCCCTTGTGTCAAATGCTCTTAAATCAGGATTCATTCTGCTTGCACTGCCATCTCTAAAGAAATAGTACCCTATAGGAAAAGGTTTCAGAGTAGCAGCCGTGTTAGTCTGTATTCTCAAAAAGAAAAGGAGTACTTGTGGCACCTTAGAGACTAACCAATTTATTTGAGCATAAGCTTTTGTGAGCTACAGCTCACTTCATCGGATGCATTCAGTGGAAAATACAGTGGGGAGATTTATATACATAGAGAACATGAAACAATGGGTGTTACCATACACACTGTAACAAGAGAGAGATCACTTAAGGTGAGCTATTACCAGCAGGAGAGCGGGTGGGGACGGGGGGACATTTTGTAGTGATAATCAAGGCGGGCCATTTCCAGCAGTTGACAAGAACGTCTGAGGAACAGTGAGGGGTGGAGGGGGGGAATAAACATGGGGAAATATTTTTACTTTGTGTAATGACCCATCCACTCCCAGTCTCTGTTGAAGCCTGAGTTCATAGAATCATAGAATATCAGGGTTGGAAGGGACCCCAGAAGGTCATCTAGTCCAACCCCCTGCTCAAAGCAGGACCAATTCCCAGTTAATTGTATCCAGTTTGCAAATTAATTCTAATTCAGCAGTCTCTCGTTGGAGTCTGTTTTTGAAGTTTTTTTGTTGAAGAATTGCAACTTTTAGGTCTGTAATCAAGTGACCAAAGAGATTGAAGTGTTCTCCAACTGGGGTTTTTGAATGTTATAATTCTTGACGTCTGATTTGTGTCCATTTATTCTTTTACGTAGAGACTGTCCAGTTTGACCAATGTACATGGCAGGGGGGCATTGCTGGCACATGATGGCATCTATCACATTGGTGGATGTGCAGGTGAATGAGCCTCTGATAGTGTGGCTGATGTGGTTAGGCCCTATGATGGTGTCCCCTGAACAGATATGTGGGCACAGTTGGCAACGGGCTTTGTTGCAAGGATAGGTTCCTTGGTTAATGGTTCTGTTGTGTGGTTGCTGGTGAGTATTGGCTTCAGGTTGGGGGGCTGTCTGTAAGCAAGGACTGGCCTGTCTCCCAAGATCTGTGAGAGTGATGGGTCTTCAGGATAGGTTGTATCCTCTTCAGGATAGGTTGTAGATCCTTGATGCGCTGGAGAGGTTTTAGTTGGGGGCTGAAGGTGATGGCTAGTGGCGTTCTGTTATTTTCTTTGTTGACTCACTATTTCAGTCTAATCAATGCCTTGTACAGTAACAGCATTGCTCTTTTAATGGAGAGGCGAGCCAAATGCCCTCATTTGCCCCTTACCATCACTCCATCTTCTGTCATCCTCAAAGGCCCTGAACCGTGTACTCCTTCAGCTAGAAGGATTGGATGCAGTTCCTTGCTCAGGAGTTTGCAGATCTCATTGAGCAGATTTTTAAATGTATCTTAATCTGATGCAGAATTTAGATCCAGCTTGCTGCAAAGTACACCAGGCCGTGTGTGTATGTAACCCTTCTGCCAGATGGAGTCAGCAGCAACGTGTGTGCGTGCGTAACCCCTCTGCCAGGTTGAGTAGGCAGCAACATGGGCAGGGTTCAGAGTTTAGGGGTTTCTCTTAACACCACAAAATAGAACCAGCTCGAACCCCAGTCCAGTAATCTGGGAAAATCTAACACCACCCCAGGCACCTCTAAGAGGCAATACTTCCCCACTTGCAAGCACTGAGTCTGTGTGTAGCAAAATCAAACTTTTATTGAAAGTGGGGGGCGGGAAAGGGGACTCAACATTACGTTGAGAAAACACCACAATCACAATTTAAAAGCATGAGACCTCAGGCACTCACACCCCCACTGCGCTGAGTACTGTCCTTTGTCTCTGTTTCTCACCTGCCAGCGTGAAAGTCCGACAAATGAATGTCCCTTAATACACCACTCCTCTCTCCTTCTGCTGCACCCCACTCACAGGTGGCAGTTCTTGGTTAGCAAGGAGCTAGAGTTCAGCGGTGTGTTCATGGGAATCTACCTCCCACCCCTGGAGCAATGCCTCTGCAACTTCACAGCTGCCACTGTCTTTCTGCGGCTGCTGACCACCACCTCTCTGCTACTGCTCTCTGCAACATCACATTCTGAGGTCCCACCACTAAACCCAGTGCTTAGTGACTTCAGCTCTCAGTGATTTCAGCAGGTAGTGGGGACCCTCACAGCCAGTGCAGTTTCTGTGTTGACTTCTGCTGCACCACTATCCCCACACAAGGTCTAAGGCTTAGCCCCTAGACCTGCTCAGTAGTGATGTCAGCTCCAGGCATCATCATCCAGAAACAAGGACTCTCAATTGAGTCTAATCAGCTTTGCCTTTAAACACTGGAGAGGGACATGTCAAATGGTGTGTAGGAATCTTTAGGCAGGGTCCACATCTCCAGCTAATAACACCTACCCCCACCCTCTCATCATCGCTGGGATTTGGCTCGCTACCTCTTGCTTAGCAAGTAAGGTTCATCTTAAGGTCGACATCTAAGGTCGACCTTCTAGAAGAGCAGGATAAGCACAATTCTGCTGCCCTTTACTCCTACAGTAAGGATCACAACATTTCATTGCCCCTGCATTTGATTACTAGAGTAAGTTGCAACCCAAAACCAGCCAAAATTGATCCTTTTGGCAAAGCAGCTCCATCTGCTGTTCACCTAGGCAGAATAGGCATGTCCATGCAAACATGGTGTTCTCCTGGCTTCTTTCCCTGCCAGTGTGTTTCTAGATGTCAGGGGAGAGCTCAATCAGACCCTGCTTACATACACATATACACACGTTTTATACAAGACTGGCTATACTGGCTCAGACCAATGGTCCATCTAGCCCACTATCCTTTCTTACAATAGTGGCCAGTGCCAGATGCTTCCAAGGGAATTAACAAAACAGGGCAATTATCGAGTTACCCATCCCCTGTCATCCAGTCCCAACTTCTGGCAGCCAGAGGTTTAGGGACACCCAGAACATGGGGTTGCATCCCTGACCATCTTAGTTAATAGCTACTGATGGTCCTATCTTCCATGAACTTATCTAATTCTTTTTGAACCCTGTTATACTTTTGGCCTTCACAACATCTGCTGGCAATGAGTTCCACAGATTGACTGTGCATTTCTCTATATAAAGTGAGTGAGAAATGTTAAATCTTAAGATGGTGATGTTTATTGATTTAAATATGAAAATGTATACTCCAATTGGTTTAGGACTGGGTGCACCATTTATTCTGATGTTAAATTCAATTTATTTTTTATTGTCCCCTCACTTTCAGTTTTCAGTGTGCTCTGGATTGTCATCGTTAACATCCTATGGAGATTTATGGTGGCAGGTCACACCTCTCAGAGCCATTGTTTCAGCCTGTTTGTTGATTCAGGCAGATACCCCTACATCAGATTACACTCAGGTCATGTTTTTAAGGTTTTCTTCACAACCAGGAAGGCTAGACACATTCATTTAGAAGGAAAGCTTGGATTCTGGAGCACAGGAGTTAATTCCACAGCAAATTCCAGAGCTGAGGAACATAAGACACCGTTTTAAATTAGCATTCTTTGAGGGACTGGGAGTTTCACGGCATTGCTAATATGCTACACAGCCCTGCATCTTAAGATCAGGAAAGCCCACAGGTGCTGGAACTAGGGGTGGAGGGGTGCTGTTGCACCCCTGGCTTGAAGTGGTTTCCATCATATACAGGGTTTACAATTTGGCTCAGTGGCTCTCAGCACCCCACTATACAAATTGTTCCAGCACCTCTGGGAGAACCAGTTGAAAAATTTTGAATTTCAAACCTTTTCAACAAAGAACAGGGACATTTTTTCCTAATATTTAACAGTCTCCACTTACCAGTTTGATTCCATCCCACCTTAGCAGAGACTGAAAGTTGGGTTTTTCCATCAAATGGGTTTTTGGTGGCTCTTGTATGAGAGGAGTTTGGTGCATCTCAGTTATAGCTCCTACATCATAAACTCACCACCATTTTTTGCACTGATTGGCAGACTCAGCGGAGAGGCTGTGAATGATTCCCCTGCATCCTCAAGTGCCCCCTTGCAACTGGGCTCTTTAATGCAAGGGATGCCATCCCATTTCCCCTCTTAGACTCCTAAAGAGTCCAAGAGACTCTCTTGCCTCAATAACATGCATTTGGGGACTGGTTTATTACAAAAAACCTAGTGCGAGTAATCTATAACAAAAGCCCGCAAACCTAGTTCATTTGTCACCTCAGTGCATCTAGTCCTTAAAATCCTACTTGTAGTCCATCAACATAACATATACCACACTCCGATCTCTTTTGCCACACCTGGGCTCTTCTTCGGCCTTCTCCTGTCATTGTGCCTGGGCAGCCACACCAGTCCTTCCAGCTGGAGTCCAACCCTGCTCTTCCTAGTCTACAGCCTCTCTGCTGGAAGTTCACTCTCACCAGGGAAGCATCCATCATTTCCCCTGGTCCAATAACCTCTCATCTCAAAGGGTATGTCTACACTGCCATTAAACACCTGTGGCTTGCACATCAACAAGAGCTAGTTCACCCTTCAAAAGTGGAGATGCAATCTAGGAATTTCAGTGCACCAAAAAAGGAAGCCAATTCTGGGATCTGTTTTTAAAGTACTTTTGTGGGTAAACAGAGGAAGTCTTTGATTTACTGGAAAATACAATTTCTTGGTTGCCACCAAGAAAATAAACTGTCTTTCTTCTTTTCTTCTTGGCTTTTTTCTAGTTCTTTTTTATTTTTGTAGAAAAGAAAGGAATCTTCTCCTATTGAAAGGAATGCTGCTGCATATAAGCATAAGAAACATAAAAAATATGTTCCTTAGCTCTGCTGTGAAAAGAATGAACTGCCAACATACAACTAAACCAAGCTGCACACTTGTGTTCATTGAGTTAAGACTGCACACTTGACTATAGAAAATAGGAGATCAAGTAAAGGGTATTTTCAGTTGAACATAGAAAATAACACAAGCCTGGACCAACCAGCATTAAAAAAAAAAGAGTTAAGAAACAGGAAATTTAATTAAATTCTCAGAGACAAGTACTCCCTTTGAAACAAAACATCAGAAGGAATCAGAAGGGGACTGGACTAGATAATCTACTGAGGTCCCTTCCAGTCATACAGTTCTATGAATTAATGCTCAAAACATGCCTCGGAATACTGTAATGACAAGTAAAATAGTGATTGAAAGTTGCCTGGTGCACTGACAATCAGTTACCAGTTAAGATACAACATCATACCTATGAATAATGTATAAGAGGTATGGTTTGAAATTTTTATTTGGATGGTGGCAATGTTTTTCTCTAGCATTTCTGTTTATCTCGATTAGCACTTTGGAAAGATGTATACAAAGTTTCAGTAGTAATCATAGAAAATTTGGTTATCAGTAATACTTGGTTAACACCTTGTGGGAAGCTATCATGGGTTCAAAGAAAGACTTTACTATTCCAGGAAAAATTCTAAACAGATGCTAATTCTACCATAAGTTTGTAAAACTGGATAGACAGTGAAGTATGACAAAAAGAAAATGAATCTCTGCCCAAGAGGTTGTATACTCTCCCCCCAAGTGTTATCATTTTAATGGAAATTACAGTTTGAGGAAATAGAACTGGTTAAGATCAACTTTAAAAACTGTATGTCTGTGAAATGGCCAGTTATCTACAACACTGGATCAATACTGTGAAAGACATTCAGCAATAGGTATACAGTGTTGTTGTAGCCATGGTGGTCCCAGGATACTAGAGAGACAAGGTGGGTGTGGTAATATATTTTATTGGGTTGGCTCTTCCTCAGGTAGGGTCAGGTTATCAGTAGGGGAAATGAACAAGACTATAACAAACAATTACAAAACACTGTTGGAAAAGTAAATACAACAAACAGACTAGTTGAAAATCCAGCTCTAGACACATTGTTGTAAATTCATATGCAAATTAAGCACGTAAGGGTCTTCACTCTGGTCTTGTGGTTGAAGACACTTTGAGGGATGTAATGCAAGTATAAGGAATCCAGAAGAGACAAGAAAAAAGATCAATCACCCAAAAAGAAATTAAATCATCCAACTCATACAACCCATGTACTATTCCGATCTACACAACTTACAAGAAGCCAACAGACAACTTATGGGAACTGAGCTTTGCTAAACCAAAAAGGCTCATGTGGCAACACAAACAAAAGCTGCAGACCACCAGGCAGTGACTAATAAGCACTGTTGCCATACAGAAATGAGACTAAAAATGAGACTAATTAACACTAGCACTCAGCATACACTAATGAATGAGGGACTGTAGATGGGGAATAATACAACTGCATGATGTACTCATAACCTGGCAAGGAGAACCATTTTATTTTGCCAAAAGAATGTCTGGTCAACCTCTAGGAGAGACGTAATTCCATTTATTATAGAGAGCAAGAGATTGATTGACAAGGCCTGTAGAAACAGTCAGGTTGAAGTGAAAGTTTCCCCACAGTTGCAAGCCTAGACTTCCCATGTGAACTCAGTTTTTGTAAGTTACAGAAAGCTGTAAAGTACCAAGTATATAGCCCCTGAGCTAGGAGTTCTACAGAACATTTCTGGAACAAATCTATGAAATGATTGTTTGAGGCTTCAATTCACCCACTCTTGGAATCCCTTCAACCTCTTGTTTGGATATTATAGTAAAGCTAACTGTGGAGATCATAGAATCATAGAATATCAGGGTTGGAAGGGACCTCAGGAGGTCATCTAGTCCAACCCCCTGCTCAAAGCAAGACCAATCCCCAATTAAATCATCCCAGCCAGGGCTTCGTCAAGCCTGACCTTAAAAACTTCTAAGGAAGGAGATTCTACCACCTCCCTAGGTAACGCATTCCAGTGTTTCACAACCCTCCTAGTGAAAAAGTTTTTCCTAATATCCAACCTAAACCTCCCCCACTGCAACTTGAGACCATTACTCCTTGTCCTGTCCTCTTCTACCACTGAGAATAGTCTAGAACCATCCTCTCTGGAACCACCTCTCAGGTAGTTGAAAGCAGCTATCAAATCCCCCCTCATTCTTCTCTTCTGCAGGCTAAACAATCCCAGTTCCCTCAGCCTCTCCTCATAAGTCATGTGTTCCAGACCCCTAATCATTTTTGTTGCCCTTCGCTGGACTCTTTCCAATTTATCCACATCCTTCTTGTAGTGTGGGGCCCAAAACTGGACACAGTACTCCAGATGAGGCCTCACCAATGTTGAATAGAGGGGGACGATCACGTCCCTCGATCTGCTCGCTATGCCCCTACTTATACATCCCAAAATGCCATTGGCCTTCTTGGCAACAAGGGCACACTGCTGACTCATATCCAGCTTCTCGTCCACTGTCACCCCTAGGTCCTTTTCTGCAGAACTGCTGCCTAGCCATTCGGCCCTAGTCTGTAGCTGTGCATTGGGTTCTTCCGTCGTAAGTGCAGGACCCTGCACTTATCCTTATTGAACCTCATCAGATTTCTTTTGGCCCAATCCTCCAATTTGTCTAGATCCCTCTGTATCCTATCCCTGCCCTCCAGCGTATCTACCACTCCTCCCAGTTTAGTATCATCCGCAAATTTGCTGAGAGTGCAAACCACACCATCCTCCAGATCATTTATGAAGATATTGAACAAAACCGGCCCCAGGACCGACCCCTGGGGCACTCCACTTGACACCGGCTGCCAACTAGACATGGAGCCATTGATCACTACCCATTGAGCCCGACAATCTAGCCAACTTTCTACCCACCTTATAGTGCATTCATCCAGCCCATACTTCTTTAACTTGCTGACAAGAATACTGTGACAAGATGTGACAATAAATCCTGACGAATGGTCTATACAGCCAGTCATCCATGATTCATATGTCAAATTCCTACCACAGCGATCTTATACCAGAAAAATTATACTCAATACAGATAGGTGCTAAGATGCTGGAAAAGCTCATTCAGTCATCACAATTAGAGTAGACCGCACCAAGGATATTAAGTGCCCAGAAAGAACAGGCACCGCATTTTTAATAATTGGGGAAACATTTACAGTATTACGGATAATGCTAATCAATCACACTTAACTGATAAATTGTCTGACACAACTGAAAGTATAACTAGGGTTTTTATAATGACACCTTGCACTTAAAAACAAAATAACTCACCACCAGCAAAAACAGTCAGATAGACAAAAACAAATTCTTAAATTAGAACAAACCAATTATTGAGAAATTCCATTTTGGGATCTAAATAGTGTGACCCATATCTCAATGGTTCCAGGTTTTCTGTTGCACAGTAGCTTAGCCAGCTACAAATTGCACTCCAGAATATAAACTTTAATTTAAAAAAAAAACTTTCTAGCCCTTATGATTGCAAAGAAATCATTCATCATGTGAAATGAATGCAGAATTGTCCGCAATAGGCAACTTGAAACAATGTCTCTAAGAAGCATGAGGTGAGCTACTCTGCTCCCCTTTTAAGCTCCTCTTCCAGCCTTTGTATGCCTTGCAGGTTTGGCAGAGTGAAGCTACCTGAGCCCAGAGCAGCTCCTTAACCCCTTGTTGTCCAGTGTGGGGTTTGTATAGCCCCTCACATGTGGCCTTTCTGACTTTTCCTTCATTTGAGAACAAGTGTAGTGCTTACACTCCAAGGTACACTTATTTTCAGTGTGTTCATTAATGGTTCTGTTGAATATGTCCTAGAGTTTAGGGTCCTTTAAGGAGCAACCTGTTCATTGATCACTGGTTTTTGCCTTGATCACCACCAATTCCCCAAAGGGTATGATGTGAAAAAGTTACTGACCCTATCCAAAAATAAGGAAAAGGAAAATCAGAGGTTGTGACACTCTACACCTTGGAGGGAACATCCTGCACCCCTGTGTTCATCCTTATAATATGATTGTGTGGTATCCAATGCAAAGTTTGTCATGTTGGGTGTCTTCAGAAGGCTCATGATACACTGAGCATTGTTGTTACAGTAATGTTATTGGTTGTAATTCCATGTATATAGTTATGAGGCTGAAAAAGTATCCTCATGGTTTAAAGCAAGCCCAGGAAAAACTCCCCAGGAGCAGAGGGGCAGTTCACACCTCATCAGGACATGTATGGAACTGGGGCAAGCTCAGCCATACAGGAACAAAGGACACTGGACTAGGCAGCAACAAAGAATCTGCTGGACTCGAGAGAGTCACCCCCTTCCATTGGTGAGTTTGGGACTACAATGAGGTAATGCAATACAATGCGGGAAGAAAGAACATGATAAGAGGGAGACATTTGCCATGCTCTCTCTCTTCCACTTCCATCTACAAACACCACCACCGAGCGACTGAAGCGATGATCAAAGGGGAGAGCCTGGCTGAAAGGCAACCAGCCACCCTGTGGTGAGAAGCATCTAAGTTTGTAAGGGCACTGAAAGTGTTAAGATCAGCTTAGAATGTGTTTTGCTTTTATTTCATTTGACCAAATCTGACTTTTTGTGCTTTGACTTATAATCATTGAAAATCTCTCTTTTCTAGTTAATAAATTTGTTTGTTTATTCTACCTGAAGCAGTGCGTTTGGCTTGAAGTGTGTCAGAGACTCCCCTTGGGATAACAAGCCTGGTACATATCAATTTTTTTGTTAAATTGACAAACTCATATAAGCTTGCAGCGTCCAGCGGGCAAACCGGACTCTGCAAGAGGGAGGTTCCTAGGGTTCTGTCTGGGACCGGAGATATTGGCTAGTGTCATTCAGTTGCACAGTCCAAGCAGTGGCTGGCCAAAAGTGCTCACTCATGTAGCTGGGAGCAGCTTACATGCTAGAGGATGTGTGTGAACAGCCTGGGAGTGGGGGTTCTCACAGCAGAGCAGGGTAAGGCTGGCTCCCAGAGTCGAGGATTGGAGTGACCTAGCAGATCACCAGTCCAGATAACACCAGGGGAATGTCACAGAGGTACTCGCTAATTCCTCAGAATGCAAAGTCATTGTATAATCAGCTACTTTGTTGATTAACTCAGCCTATGAATCTTACTGTACAGAACTCCAAAGGAAATGAATTCCCACAAACATAATGTTCTGCTGGCTGTGGAATCAAGTGATATTCTACACTTCGGGGCATAGCACATGTCTTTTGGACAATTCCAGTCTGTTTGGTGGCTGGATTGTGTGTTATACTGCCTGAACTCTCTGTGATGGGTTGGATCACAGAAACCCCCTAGGAGCTGCCACCTGATGTGCCAAGACTACTTCTGCTCCTGCTTTCCTGCCCTGGCAGCTTAGGACTTCAGTGCCCTGCCTGGTTTGAGCCAGATCTGCTAGCCTGCTGCAAACCCAGACACAGGTCTGAATCATGTCCTCTAACAGCTGTTGGCTTAACTGAAAGCAGGTTACAGAAGTGTTCCTGTCCTTAACACTCAGATGCCTAACTCCCAGTGGGGTCCAAACCCTGAATAAATCGGTTTTACCCTGTATAAAGCTTATACAGGGTAAACTCATAAATTGTTCGTCCTCCATAACACTGATAGAGAGGTATGCACAGCTGTTTCTTCCCTGCCCCCAAGTATTAATACATATTCTGGGTTAATTAATAAGTAAAAAGTGATTTTATTAAATACAGAAAGTAGGATTTAAGTGGTTTTAAGTAGTAACAGACAGAACAAAGTGAATTACCAAGCAAAATAAAATAAAACATGCAAGTCTAAGTCTAGTACAGTAATAAAACTGAATACAGGTAAAAATCTCACCCTTAGAGATGTTTCAATAAGTTTCTTTCACAGAACGGACACCTTTCTAGTCTGGGTACAATCCTTTCCTCTAGTACAGCCTTGTTCTAGCTCAGGTGGTAGCTAGGGGATTTCTCATGATGGCTCTCCTCCTTGTTCTGTTCCACCCCCTTATATAGCTTTGGCACAAGGTGGGAATCTTTTGTCTCTCTGGGTCCCCCCTCCACCCTGCCCTAAATGGAAAAGCACCAGGTTTAAGATGGATTTCAGTACCAGGTGACATGGTCACATTTCCTGTGAGACCCCAAGCCTTCATTCCTCCCAGCCTGACTCACAGGAAAGCCTGCCTGAAAACAGAGCCATCCACAGTCAATCGTCCTGGTTGATGGGAGCATCAAGATTTCAAACGACCATTAATGGCCCACACTTTGCATAGCTACAATAGGCCTTCAGAATTATATTTCATATTTCTAGTTTCAGATACAAGAGTGATACATTTATACGAATAGGATGACCATACTCAGAAGATTATAAGCTTTGCAATGATACCTTACAAGAGACCTTTTGCATGAAGCATATTTTAGTTACATTATGTTCACACTCATCAGCATACTTTCATAAAATCATATAGAGTGTGTCACACTCTCCTTTACTATATGCTTTACAGGGAAAACCATTAGAGTCACATTAAAGCATTAAGCCAGAGACACTGCTGGCTCCTTTCTATTATTCCAGAGACACTAAACAGATGGAAAGATGGTATAACTAGTTTCAGAGTAACAGCCGTGTTAGTCTGTATTCGCAAAAAGAAAAGGAGTACTTGTGGCACCTTAGAGACTAACCAATTTATTTGAGCATGAGCTTTCGTGAGCTACAGCTCACTTCATCGGTTGCATACCATGGATACTGCAGCAGACTTTATATACACACACAGAGACCATGAAACAATACCTCCTCCCACCCCACTGTCCTGCTGGTAATAGCTTATCTAAAGTGATCATCAAGTTGGGCCATTTCCAGCACAAATCCAGGTTTTCTCACCCTTCACCCCCCCACACACAAACTCACTCTCCTGCTGGTAATTCTAAAACCTGGATTTGTGCTGGAAATGGCCCAACTTGATGATCACTTTAGATAAGCTACTACCAGCAGGACAGTGGGGTGGGAGGAGGTATTATTTCATGGTCTCTGTGTGTATATAAAGTCTGCTGCAGTATCCACGGTATGCATCCAATGAAGTGAGCTGTAGCTCACGAAAGCTCATGCTCAAATAAATTGGTTAGTCTCTAAGGTGCCACAAGTACTCCTTTTCTTTATGGTATAACTAGTTACTTGGGGTTCACCAGGGGTGGCAGCAGCAGTAAGAATGTGAGATGCCAGCCTTTCCTCTGATGGTGGATCACAAAGAAAATGAGGATCCGTTAACTAGTCCTGATTCACTTGCTGTCAAAGAGGCAGCGTTTCCCCCTGACTTTTGCCAACAACTGCTATGGATGCAGCTCTGGGAAGTTGCATGGCTTCTGCACTGACCCACTTAAAAGCAAAGGTAGTTTCTCACTGCAGCCCTAGAAAATAGCAACAAAGCTAAATGAACTCCAATAAGCCTCTTCTACGCAGCCACTAAATAGTGCTGAACTCACTCCCTCTGGGTTAGACGGCAGGGCCTTGGGACAAGACTAGGCAGTGCTTCCCAAGAGACTGCAGAGATGCCTGCCTGAGTGCATTCCAGGACTCTGGTGCTATGCTACTCACTGACGCCAAAACACGAGTAGAGTTCAGCATATTGGGAAGGGGGAAGTGATACGGTAAAGGGACATTTGCCTATTGGACATTCACACTAGTGGATGGGGAACCAAGCTAACAGACTACTCACAACGTTACTATGGAGGAGTGTTTTATTTATCATTCCATATCTATACCGAGGCTGGATTTTCCCAAGTTGATGCTGTGTTCCATTTTTTTCCTGATATAGTTTTTTCTTGTTTCATACACAGACTCAGTGCATGTGAATGGAACAATATTGCTCATTAAGGTTGCCCAGAAAAGGCAGTTAGTGATCCCAGAAACTGAGTTGGGCCACAAGTCAGTCCAGTTATTTGTCTAGAGAGACCCTTGATATATTGAATCCGGTCATTTTTGATGTTAACAGCTGACAGAAGGGTCACACATACACATGGTAAGAATCACATAAATTCAAACTACGAAAAAAAGATGATACATTATATTTATTATTAATACATATTCTAGGATCATCAGAACAGTCAAAGCAAAATGGTATTGCTAAATTCATGCGTCTCTCACATTTCATGGCCAAATTTTCAAATATAGGATTTTAAATTAGGTATTCGGGTGCCTTAATAGGAACTTAGATGGCTAGCTTTTGGTGTGAACCATTTGAAAAAAAGAGAAAATTTCATCCACGTTTTTAAATTTGTGGGGAAAATGACAAAGTTTTTTAAAAATCATATTAATGCTTTGGGGCAGGGACTTTCTATTCTGTGGAGTCACCGCTTTTATGGACAGAAGAGATCATTAGATCACCTAGCCTGACCTCCTGAATTAGATGGGCCAGAGAATTTTATTTCGATATCCTTGTCCTGAGCATGGGTCCAAGCAACAAAGTTTGGAGCTGGATCTCAATTTCTGCACATTCAAAGGAGTTTGCATTCAGATTTTTGACTTGTTTTTCCATACACAAAGAGCAATCATTTACTTTCAGTCAAAATTGTCATGTTCCAATTTAAGGTAAATGCAGCAATAAGAAAGAAAAAAGCTCAATAAGAGAGCAGAGTAAGTTAGTGAGAGAGAGCTCTGAAAAGGGGAGAGGAAGGATGGCCCAGTATTTAGGAAACTGGTCTAGAACTTGTGAGAATTAGGTTCCATTCCCTGCTCCACCATGCACTTGTTGTGTAACTTTGGGCAAGTCACTTTCTCTGTGCCTCGGTTCCCCAGCTGAAAAATGGGGATAATAGCACTTACGTACCTCACATGGTGTTGTGAGGATAAATACATTAAAGATTGTAAGGTGCTCAGATGCTAGAGTAAAACGCACCATAGAATTACCTGAGATAGTTAGAAAACAAAATGGCTGCTGTCCTGGCACCACAGTAAAATGCTTAAAAAATTAAGGTGAAGCAAAGACCCTGTTTCTACATAAACAACAGAGTGGTCCTGTTACAGAGAAAGGTTAAGGATCTGAACTTCCCCAAATGGGAATGTTTTGATCTGGGGCTTTGTTTCATGCCCATCACTACATATAATTTTTAGGCAATGACAAATCTGGATTAGTATGTACCAGAGAGAGAAGGAGGCTGGCAATGAAGATAGATAGTTAGATTTAACTCCCCTTCTCCCGCCGAGTTCATTGTGAACATAATATTATACAAGCACATACCATATTTTGTTTTACATACACAATAACTGATACCTTGGCCTGGCTAGCTGCTAGCTGCAGTCAATTGTCATCTTGTTCTGGGGCGGGGAAATAGTTACTAATTAGCCTGCAGCTTACAGAAAAAAAGTTATTACACAGTTATCCCGCACTAGAAGTCCAGGAACATGGATTGTGTCTTGTATGTCATTAGACTGGTAGTTCTTAAGCTACCCGATGCTCGGACTGGTGTCCATACCAAAAAGAGAAAGCTTTGCAGCATGATGTATGTTTCATTTGGAACACAGTTTCAGATAATTACTGAGGGTCATGCCAATGCCAGTGTATTTTTATTTAGATGCTCCTTGTAATTCAAGGCCTTCAAAAAAGCCACGCATGTCTTTACTTCTATTTTTCCTGCTTTGTCTCAGTTTTCCTTTATTTAAGTTCTTCCCACCACCCCTCTGGTGAAATCAGTGTGATGTTTAGCCTCTGGCTCAGAAAGTGAGTGGGAGCATCCCCTTCACCGCCACTGCCGATTCAGTGAATCATCTGTCGGGCGTGCTACTCCTACTGCTGTATGAATGATGCAATGGAAGCATCCTCCTCCTTTTCAGATTCTTAACACTTCCCACATCTGGGACAGACACACCCTGGGGCTTGGGAACCTGCAGTGTTTCCCAGCAGCAAGTCTCCACAAGGGCAGCCCTGCTGCACAACCACCACCATGATTCAGGCCCACCACCCATCTTGTTCATGCATTCACATAGCGAAGATATTACCAAATACAGTCAAGAAAGTCAGACAGTGAGGAGTCAAGCCTCCCACCCTGATCAGCCTTTATGTAATTTGAGGTCAATTACTGTAAACTATCAATTTTTCAGGAATGATATTAATTCAACTGCTATATAAACCGAGCCCCTTGTTTCTTTGCAGTTACAATGCACAAGATTTCAAACACAAGTAATCCTAGATTTTTCTCTCCAGTGTTTTCCTTTTTCTTTTCTCCCAGAATTAATGGTTTCCAGCTGTGTATTCTCTGGATATGTTTCCTCACCAGCTTTTTCCATAATATGGTGCTGGCTCACTTCCAAGCCCCAGATGTGCTGTTTATTTACTCTGAAGCATCTGGCCTCCGACATGGTCCTGTCACTGCAACGTGGCAAACTGATGAAAAACTCAGCCTGGCAGCCAGTTATCAGGCAGTACTATACTGGCAAGCAATGAGAACATTTCAAAGGAGAAAGGAAAAGGGGAGTGGGATGGAAATGAGGAGGGAGCAGAGTTCATGTTTTTCTATGCTGTACTTTCTAAGGTTGCAGATGATTAGTGACATTCAAATTGGAAGCTAGGGATTCCACTCTTTTGTAAACAGAACCATGCAGACATTAAACCCCATAGAAACAGATCAGCCTGGCTGCTGGCCCTTAAACATCCTCTCTTATAGTCTCCCTGCGGCTTCACGGTAAAGCTGTATGCAATCCATTTCATGTTGTTGTACGTGTTATGTAAGATCACGCATTTTTAAAGACCTTTGAAAGGACTGCAGTCCCTGGAGTAAATTAAGAATGGTGTGTTAACCTTCCCGCTGAAGGTTGGACAATGTAAGAAAGGCCCTTTGGGATAAATATTTTCCATTAGCGTTTTATATATCAGGCTGCAAATATCCTTTTTACTATCACAGCATAATAACAATTCCCTTGTTTTGTTTTAAAAGGCAAAATACAAGGAAAAAAACCTCCAAAATACTCTTTAAAATGAAAATTCCAAGATGGCAATTACAGTAAGTATAAATAATTGTTTAAATGATAGCACCTCTGCTTTGGCTTACATGGTCCATTGCCTTAAAGCCAAGAATCTGAAATTGTATAAGCTGCAAGGCGGCCCTGAAGAGACAGATGTTGAAGCAGGTGTCAGTGGTTTTTTTAAGAAATGGAAGGAATCAGCCACAGGTGTTGAAGGCCAAGAAGTCAAAAGTTTATTAAACCCTGCATGGGAGAAAGAAGCCTGTCATTTACGCTTCAGAGCTGGAAGGGTGTGTGCTTGGGTGCTTTACAACTGTAGTAGGAAGCCAGGCAGGAGAGGCTGGGAAAGTTCTAAGCAGAAGTTCTGCAGTGAAGCAGAGAGAGAGAGAGAGAGAGAGAGAAAGGCAGGCCTTAAGGAGAATATCATTTTCCTTATTCTAATCATGTTTCTTGCTCAGTATTGGAAGAAAGCAATTCGTTCTGTGATTCTTTGCTGTTTGTCATATGGTGAGAGAAGTATTTCCAGTTTTGTCCTTTCCTTCATGCCCCGATCATTAATCTGTCTCCAAAGATGCTTCTGGCTAGAGAAAAGGTGCATGTACTCCTCCAGCAATACAGCTCTCTAGCTTAAGATCTGGTCTACACTACAGATCTATATCAGTGTGCCTATGGATTTTTCACACTCCCGTGCCATGTTGTTATTCTGACCTAATCCCCCTCCCCGCCCCCGCGTAGACAGTGCTATGTCTCCCACAGACATCGCTATCGCCGCTTGGGGACATGGATTAACCATGCCAACAGGAGAGCTTTCTCCCAGCAACTTAGCGCGTCCTCATTAAAATGCTACAGTTAGGCAGCTGCACTGATGCAGTGTTTTAAGTGTCGACGTGCAGTGTTCTACCCACCAGCCTCAAGTCACTCCCTCTTCTGTGTCCTGTTTGCTATGAATGTGGCCATATTGTGTATGCAAGGACATATACTGTAACTTTTAATTTTCCTGGAGTAACATTAGTTGTGTCAAAAGTTGAGGGAAAGTTTTCAGCACTTTGGTTCATGAGATTTTGTACCCGCAATATTAATTTTTTCCACAGATGTTTCAACTGGAAATGTTTCTTACTGAAACATCCACACACACCCAAAAAAGCCACAATTACTCAAAAATTCACACCTGCAGGGGAGTTTACAAAGGGAGGAAAAAGAGGAAGGGGTGAGCCCCTAAAGGCAGGAGGGCATGTTAGATTGAGCCCAGTGCTGGGAGCTAGGCAGATTTTGTGTAACTGATTCTCTCACACATTTTTTAGTTTTGGTTTTGCTGGAGCGGGGGACAAATAATTGACCCACCTCCAGCTAGAACTTTCTAGAAGTGCCCAAGGCATGTGACCCAAAGGGCCACACTCTGACACTGCTGCCCTGCAGACACGAGGCCTGCCCCGAGTGCCATGGCCCAGTTAGATCCTCTTCTTACAAAGTGTAGTGCAGTTCCAGAGCATGGGAAACCACAGACCTCAGACATGCTCCCTCCTTTGAGGCACAGTCTGAGATTCTTCCCCTTTATTAGATATGACTATACATGGCAGTGGGTTCACTGGAGCCTAATTTCTGGGAGGAAGATGATGCCTTCACTTAGTCCCTTCAGGGGAGAATGGGATTTCCCTAGCTAAGTGACGATCGGGGACAGTGCAGGGCTGAGTGGTCATGGTGTCAGGATACCAGCTGCTATCTCCCAAATGTATTTTTTCCACAATTAAAAGTTTGAAATAGGAAGAAGGAAGTTTGCAATCAAAGTCAGTCAAGCAACCAAGCACTACAGCTCTGGAGAAGCTCTGCCTTTCCTTCTTCTTTCCTCCATTCCTTGAGAGGAAGGTGCCATGTTCAGGAAGCAGGGGGCCTCTTCAACTCATCTAGTGCAAAGAGAAGGCTGGAAAAGAGTGGAATATTTTGTTTTCGGGAGGTCTCTGGCTCACCAGTAAGTCTACCAGTTTTTCATTACTTCCATGGCCAATATTGCAAGAGGCCAACTCTGGATGTGGCAGGTTAGCGGTCAGTGGCATGAGTGGAGCTTCCCTGTACGAAATTATCCACTGAAATGTTTCTACAGGTATGGGAACTGTTCCTTTCCTATGTTAAAACATGGCCCAATACCTCAGTCATCACAACAGCTATTCCCAGGGGTCACAAATTATTTTATGAATTAAACACAATCACAGTCTTCCTCTGCTGTAGGAGAGCTGTTTGATGTTTTGTCAAGCAACCTTTCAAGCTGTGCATTCAATATCTGTGGGAAATACAAGTACCACTTATGGGATTGCTTACACTTGGCTTTCCACTGTAGAAGAACAATAGCTATTTGCTTTTCCATTCACTCTGGTTCTGATCTATTGCTACAATAAAATGGCATAGCAGCATAAAAAAATTACATATTCAAATACATTTATTTGTATCGTAAGTCTTGAGAACTGAACTATGCTCACGAAAACTTAATAGATCAGCCAGTCTTTCATCTGGACCCAAAAGAAAGGGAATCTTTCCTTCACTGTCCATTTTCTTTTTGTCAAGAATCACTAAAGCAAATTTAAACAGATTTTTTAAATGGGCATAGGACCTCCAGGGTCATCAAGTCCCCTGCTACCACAGGCAAATATCAACTCTCTTAGTTCCTCTTCAGAAATAGATTGAGTGAAATTAAATCCTCTGTTCCTAGATAAAGGCCAACAAATTATCATTATGAGCAAGGTAATGGTTATTTATGCCAGTGAATTAGCAAACCTCTTTATACACCGAGTGACATCAATATGGGTGATTTACTCTGTCCAGCTAATTGGCTTTGATGCAGATGATGTGTCAGAAAGATGGGAAGGTGAAACTCACCCCCCTAAACCCAAAGCCAGAGCACAAAAGGGCAGGTGTTACTCCATCCTAAGGGAGGGAGAAATGGCCCTGGCCCCCAGTGTGCTGGATTTACATGCCCCTTGCCACGCCCCTTCACCGTTGTCAGCAATAGCCCATGTGGATCTTGGACTAGATCTGACATGATGCTGAGCCTTCTGGACCGGATCCAGCAAAGCACTTAAGCATGTGAGAAGTCCTATTGAAGTCAATGGTACTATTCATATGCTTCAAAAAATAAAGCACATGTTTAAGTGCTTAGCTGGATCAGGGCCAGAGTACAGCTCTCCTCCACAGCAGACAGGGTATATACAGGCACCCTTTCTGCACGTCTCCTGCACAGTTGGGGCTTGAGTGGCAGGAGAGCCCATGCAGGTCCTCTGCATCACGGGTTAGTATCACAGGTGACTATTGACATATGCATACTTTAGGAAATCTCCATTAACTGTATTACACCTTGCTGATAAATGAAAATGGTACAAAGTTACAAACCAAATCAATCAAATTAAACAAATGCTCATCTGGCCTAGAACTGTGTATAGATGTTCTAACAACGTGGTCATTAGTAATATCATTTGAGGCCATCATTCTATTGCAGCCAGAAAGGATTTGGGTTTTTATTACATTACCTCTTCATGGCTTGATTCAGTTTGGGGATAGGATGCTGTTGGCACAAGCCAGAATGTATGGTTCCCAGTGGTGGAAAATCTCCCCGGAGGTGGGTGGCATTGTTCTAAGGTTTCTTTGACTCTTCTAGGAAGCTTGAAGCCAATTAGCACAGCTAATCATGATTGCTGTTCAGGGATATATAATCAGAATGACTGGGGAATGTCTGATTCAGCACAACTCCTGTGCATGCTCCACCAAGCAGAGGTCTCCAGTGCAATTTAAAGCTGACTTCTCCTCACACAGTCCCTGGGGTGCAAACATTGCCTGCCTTCTCCCAGGGGTGAATTCAAATGGCATAGAGGGAGGCAAATTTTACCCCCTACTCTACCACAGGTGAGTTACTTTATATACCGTCACAGAGCTCTGACCTTGTCCCCAGGGGTCCCGCACTTCTAGGTGGTTTATGCTAGCCTCAGTGGCTCACTGCAACCCTCCACATAGCCCTTCTCTCTCTAGAGCCAGGGTTACAGTCTACCAAGCCCTTTTCATCATAAGCCAGCAAGGAGGTTGGTGAGAGAACTCCCACAGTCTCTGTTGTCCCTAGGGGCTTATTTCAGAATAGTTTAGCCTCCTGTCCTAACAGGGGCCTGTCTTCCCCTTCCAGGAGGTGTTTCTGTAGTGGCAGGTTAGGGGGGAACCCGGGCCCGCCCTCTATCCTGGGTTCCGGTCCAGGGACCCTAATGGTAGCAGCTGTTGGCTTTCACTGCCAGAGTTGCTACATTTCCCTGGGCCACTTTCCCACAGCTCTCCCGCTTCTCTCTTCTTCACCCTTACCTTAGGGCTCCCTTACTGATGGCTTGAGGGTGTCTTCATTAACCAGCCCTTCAGCTGCGCTTCGCTTCGGCTCCCAGGCTTTCCTCAGCCTGACTGGAGTGAGCCCTTTTATAGTATCAGAAGGGCCTTAATTAGACTCAGGTGTTCACATTACCTTAATGGCTTCACCTGACTTTTTGCAGGTTAATTGGAGTCAGGTGTTCTCATTAGCCTGGAGCAGCCCTTGCTCCGGTCAGTCAGGGAACAGAAAACTGCTAATCCAGTGGCCAGTATATCTGCCTTTGGCTACTCTGCTGTACCCAACTGGCCTGGGTCTATCATAATACATAAGCCTTTTCACTGAGTTTCTTTTTGATGGGTATATGCTCAGACACCATCTGTTCTCAGGGATTTCACTACTTCCTCTCATGTGGGTATAGAACTCACTGCCCCCTCATTATCTATCTTGCAAATCTCTCCCCACTTTGAACTCCCCCTTCAGGCTTCTTTTTTAAAGTTATGATCGCTGCTCACCTCCATATTTATCGTTTTCCCTCCCCCCATGGTGAGCTCCCTCTCTTTGCTCTTGTAGTGTGAAAGTTCATGCGGTTATTCTTAATTATGTTTGCTTTATATTCAATACGCTTTTGTACTTCTATATAGACCTCCCCTCCCAAAGTGCTTTCAGAGTATTCGATACACAAAAGAATATTGTATTATTGAAAACCATATGAACTTTTCATAAATCAGCTACCTTGCTAAGAAAAATATTTAGGTCTCTTTCTGGAATTTTCAGATACAATAATCTTAAAGAGATTAATTCATTTTGATAAGTCTCTTAGGATAGTTTCCCTGACCCATTCTAACTTTGGTACAATAGATAGCCTCCTTGCAGGGTCCTAGAGCCCATGCTTCAGCCTGAGCCTGGAAGTCTACACAGCAATGAAACAGCTCACAGTCCAAGCCACAAGCGCCCGAGACAGCTGGCACAGACCAGCCGCGGGTGTCTAGTTACTGTGTCGACATACTTTTTTCTGTGGCTCTGTGTTCGCCAATGGAAAAAGCAATTGAGGAAAAAGTTGTGGATGCCTTGACAAAAACACAGAGTAATATGCAGCTTTCATAGCATATTTTGGGTTTACCGATCTAATTTACACTAATAAAAGTCCTGGCCTCCACAACCATGGATTATAGCTTCAGCTGGAAGGGAAAGGGACAGTGGGGACAAAGAATCTTTGGTGTAAAGAAAGGCTAAGTCATATGGTTTGGCTATATCCAACAAAAAAGTAAGAGGTGAACTAAAGCTGCCAAAATTCAGACTGAAGGCCTGTTGGTTTTGTTACAGAAGGAAGTTGAGAACAAGGTCTGATTCAGCCGAAACTCACTCGTATTTGTTGCATTTGGTGAGAAAAACAATAAAAACGTTCAATTCGGGAACTGTTAGCAGAAGTTTTCGGTGCTAGCTGGAGCTACTGGCTGTAGGTATCGATCAGTCAGAATCAGTCCCACACAAAATATTATCCTACTGTACCTAAACTTGCAGGTCTTTCTCAAGCTGCTGGGAGTTTTGAGTACAAAATGAAGGCTTTCACTCATGAGCAAAGACAAGTGCTTAATGTGTGCATAGTCCAGGCAAAAACAACCACTCTTTTAACAACTAAAGGAAGGAGCTTACATCTTTCCTGTTATAGACAAAAGTTCAGGATAAACAAGATACATGTGACAATATTGTGAGATTTGGAACTAGAGCTTGTCGGAAAACTGACATTTTTCCCTTGAGAAATTATTTTAAAATGAAAAATTTTCATTCAACGTTTCTCTTTGATTTTTCCTGCCGGAGGTTTCAACTTGATTCAAAATGAAAATGTTCATTGCATTTCATCTTAAGAACTTTCTTTCTTTCTAACTCAAATCCCAACTCCAAGTATCAAAAGGCTGCTGGAGGGATCAACTCTGCCTGGGCCCAGATGGCCTCTCCCTTCCCAATATTGCTAACCCTAAACATTCAAAATTCAAGAGTCCAGTCCCAAAAAATCATGATTACCTTAAAATTGTGAGTTTTAGTTAAAAATAACAACAACAACCACCGCCATCAAACAGTACATTTTGGCCTCTTTTTATTTGCCTTCTGATTTTTGGGACTTGAGGGTCACTTTGGGTACTCAGGTCACATTCACAACCTCCTCTCTCCATGACAGCTAGAAATGTACAATTTTTTTAACAAGAGCTGAGATTCCCTTGGAATCACTTGACACGTTAAGAAAAATATAAAATATTGCTAGATTCATGATAAAAATCACAAGGGTTAGCAACACTGCTTTCCCATTGCCAGTATCTTCAGCGCATACTTGGATACTACTCATCAGTGCTGGGACCGTTTAAATGTAACCCTTTTGGGCTTTGTCAGCTCCTGGAATGCTGGACTGAGCTTCTAAGGGACCTATCTTATGGACTACAACAACAATGGCTTCAAAGCATCTGGACATCATTTCCCAGCCTACTTAGAGTCTGGGGCAGGGAGAGAATAAACTGGAAACCCCCTCAAAAGCCAAGAGGGAAACTACAAGAATACATCCTAGCATACTTAAGGAACCGGTTGAAGAGATTTCTGAACCATTAGCATTATTTTTAAGGATTCATAGAGGGTGGGCAAGATCCCAGAGGGCTGGAAAAGGGAAAATATAGTACCTAACTATAAACAGGGGAATAAGGACTACCCAGAGAATTATAGACCAGTCATCTTAATTTTGATATCCAGAAAGATAATGGAGCAAATAATCAAACAAGGGTAAGCACCCAGAACATAATAAGGTAATAAGTAATAGTCAATATGGATTTGTCAAGAACAAAATGTCAGCAAGTCTAGTATGCTTCTTTGACAGGGTAACAAGCCTTGTAGATGCGGGGAAAGCAGAGGTGAAAGTAAGCCAGTACGCCCTGGTACGGTGTACCGGTAAGAGCCGGTGCGCCGTACCAGGACCGGCTTTCCCAGAGGGCAATTTAAAGCCCTGGGGTAGCGGTGGCGGGGCCGTGGCAGGGATTTAAAGGGCCCCAGAGCTCCAGCCACTGCTACCCCCCCGGGGCCCTTTAAATCCCCACCTGAGCCCTGCTGCCCGAGCCCTGGGGTAGCTGTTGCGGGGCTCTGGTGGGGATTTAAAGGGCCCCGGAGCTCCAGCCGCCTCTACTGCCCCGGGACCCTTTAAATCCCCGCCTGAGGCCTGCTGCCTGAACCCTGGGGTAGCGGCAGCGGCGGGGGTCTGGTGGGGATTTAAAGGGCCCCGGAGCTCCAGCCCCCCGCTACCCTCCCGGGGCCCTTTAAATCCCCGTTTGAGCCCTGCTGCCGAAGCCCTGGGGTAGTGGTGGCAGGGCTTCAGGGGAGATTTAAAGGGATGGGGCAGTAGCAGCGGCTGGAGTCCCAAGCCCTTTAAGTCTCTGCCTGAGCCCTGCTGCCCGAGCCCTGGGGTAGGGGTCGGGGGGCTCTGGCGAGGATTTAAAGAGCCCCGGAGCTCCAGCAACCGCTACTGCCCCGGCCCTTTAAATCCCGGCCGGAGCCCTGCTGCCGAAGCCCTGGGGTAGCGGTGGTGGGGCTCCGGCAGGCATTTAAAGGGCCGGGGCGGTAGTGGCGGCTGGAGCCCTGGTGCCCTTTAAATCCCCGATGAAGCCCGGCCACCGCTACCCCAGGGTTCGGGCAGCAGGGCTCAGGTGGGGATTTAAAGGGCTCGGGGCTCCGGCAGCTGCTACCAGAGCAGAGCCCAGGCCCTTTAAAGCTCTGCCAGAGCCCAGAGCCCCAGGGTAGCAGTGGCAGCCAGGAGCCCCCAGGGCTCCTCAGTGATTTAAAGGGCCTGGGGCTCCATTGCAGTAGTGGCAGCTGGAGCCCTGGGCCCTTTAAATTGCCCCCGAGCCCCGGGGCTCCCAGCCACCTCTGCAGCTGGTAGCTCAGGGTGATTTAAAGGGCCCTGGGCTCCCAGCCGCCAGTACTGCAGCTGGAGCCCTGGCCCTTTAAATCAAGATTTAAAGGGCCCAGGGATTCAAGGCCCTGCCTCTTCTGGTTGAGGCCACACCTCTTCCAGTTGAGGCCACGCTCCCTGCTCAGGACTCCAGCGTACCGGTAAGTCCTCTAACTTACTTTCACCCCTGGGGGAAAGCAGCAGATGTCATATATATTGACTTCACTAAGACTTTTGATACTGTCACATATGACCTCATAAGCAACCTATGGAAATATTGCCTAGACAAACCTACAATAAAGTGGGTGCACAACTGGTTGGAAAACCATATTCAGAGAGTAGTTATCAATGGATAATAATCAAGCTAGAAGGGCATCTGGCCTGGATCTGGTTCTATACAATATCTTTATAAATGATTTCAGTAATGGCATGAAGAGTACACTTATAAAGTTCGTGGATGATACTGAGCTGAAAGGGGTTGCAAGCACTTTGGAGGACAGGATTAGAATTCAAAATGATCTTGAAAAACTGGAGAAATGGTCTGAAATAAATAGGATGAAATTCAATAAGGGCAAAGGCAAAGTACTCCACTTAGGAAGGAATAATCAATTGCATAAATACAGAATAGGAAATGACTGCCTAGGAAGGAGCATTGCAGAAAAGGATCTGGACGTTATAGTGGATCACAAATTAAATATCAGTCAACAGTGTACTGTAACACTGTTACAAAAAAAGAGATCATTCTGGGATGTATTAGCAGGAGTATTGTAAGAAAGAAACAAAAAGTAATTCTGCCACCGTACTGAGCACTAATAAGGTCTCAATAGGGAGTATTGTGTCCAGTTCTGGGCACCGCACTTCAGGAAAGATGTGGGCAAATTGCAGAAAGTCCAGAGAAGAGCAACAAAAATGACTAAATGTCTAGAAAGCATGACCTATGAAGTAAGATTGAAAAAAGTGGGTTTGTCTGAGTCTGGAGAAAAGACTGAGGGGGGACATAATAACAATCTTCAAGTATGAAAAAAGTAATTATAAAGAAGCTGTTGATAAATTGTTCTCCTTAACCATTGAGGACAGGACAAGAAGCAATGGGCTTAAATTGCAGCAAGGGAGATTTAGACTAGACATTAGGAAAAACTTCCTAACTGTCAGGGTAGTTAAGCACTGGAACAAATTGCATGGGAAGGTTGTGGAATCTCCATCACTGGAGGTTTTTAAGAATAGGTTAGACAAACACCTGTCAGGGATGGACTAGATAATATTTAGTCCTGCCTCCATGGAGGAAACTGGACTAGATGACCTATGGAGGTTCCTTCTGGCCCTGCACCAGTTTTTAGATAGAGGAGGGGACATCTGGTCAACTTGACCCCAGAGCTGTGGAGGGCACACAGGTAAGCAGACAGGTCAGTAAAAGTCACCTGAAAAGCAGCATGGGATAGCAGTTGGGGGACTGGCACAGTAGCTTGCAGCAATGTTGCATGCACACAAACAAAAGACCAAACAAGCTCAGTTCACATCAGACTTAGTTCACTTTCAGAGAGGACTTCAGAGTTCGAAATAAATATGGAATGAGTGCACTATAATGAATTGTGTAATGTGTACACAAGCATTTTCAAACTGGTTTAACTCAACTTAGTCCATTTTTAAACCCACATGTAGACAAGCTGTAAGATAAGAACATACAGAAATTAAGGAACACACTGATATGGTCAAAATCCAAGAGTTTTGGTTAATTTTCTATATTGTGGAGGGGTCTTGGTTAAGGTTGAAGTTTTCCCTCTTTCTCTGTCATGCTTTATCCTTCTACAGTATATTAAATTATCTGCATGCACAGAAAAAGCTCATTTTTAAAAAAAGTGTAGCAGTATTCTGTAATTTGAAAAAGCTGATAAGTGCTTTTGGAGAATTTAACAAGAAAGATCCCAATAAATTGTGATGATATTTCAATTATCTGAGTTGTGTGAGCAGCATCGTAAAATGTAAGTGTATTACGGAGCTGTGACAGGTTCCCCTCGGGGTGCCACCTGGAACTGGGGTACCACTGAGCCTAGGCTCCCTCTCACACTGTGCTGCTGTGAGAAGCTGCAGACCCACTCCTGGGCTTACACTTCCACCAACATTCACACAGGTAAGTACGCACCCAGCTGCAGTTAGATGAAGGCTCTCTGACCAGCCACTGCATGAACTAACAGTAGAGGGGCTACCAGCTTTCTAGCCTAGGACCCCAGAGCTGTATCATCCTGCCCTGGTCCAAACCCTGGCCAGTATGAATTTATTATCCAGTTCGCTCCCCCTCAATGTGGAGAGGAAATGCAACAGCCTGCTGAGCTAGAATTCCCAAGCACTTCACTGCAACTCACTGGTTTAGATTAAAACATAAAATAAGTTTATTAATTACAAAAAGATAGATTTTAAGTGATAGCAAATAGATCAAAGCAGATCACCTAGCAAATAAACAAAAATGCAAACTAATCTTACCATACTAGAAATATAGGATTTGAATTAACAATCTCTCATCCTGGCTGATGATACAAGCATATTTCAGATTCTTAGGGCACAAGCTACCTTTGCTTTGCAGCTTGGAATCCCCAGGTTTTTCATACACAGGCTAGAAATCCCATTAGCCTGGTCCAGCACTTCCCCCACTTTAGTCTTTGGTCCTCAGGTGTTTCCGGAAGTCCTCTTGTGTGGGGAGTGAAGAACAACAGATGATGTCACTCCCTGACTTATATAGCTTTAGCGTATGGGGGAATCCTTTGTCCCAAACTCAGTTTGTGGAAAAACACTGACATCCCAAAATGGAGTCCAGAGTCATGTGGCCTGGTTACATGCCCTTGCATACCTTGCTGAGTCATAGTGGCCATTACTTACAAACTGTCTGGAATGTTCACAGGAAGGTTAAGTTCTTCCAGGGTCCATTGTCTTTGCTGATGGGCCATCAACACTATCTAGCTTCTTCATTATTGTACCAGAAAGGCTAGTTGTGGGTGTCACCCAGCGTAAGCACAATTGAAATATATATACATAGTCAATATTCTTAACTTTAGATACAAAAATGATACATGCATGAAAATAGGATAATCATATTCAGCAAATCATAACTTTGCCAATGACACTTCACATGACTTGTCTTGTACAAAATGCATCATAATTATGCCATAATCATATCATAATAATGTCACTGTGAAGAATATGTCACAGGAGCCTTCTGAACTTTGCTGGGAATCACCACCTGAGAATGGTCAGGAATCTTATTCCTTAAGGTAGTTAAAAATAAGAGAACCCTGGGAGATCTAAATCTAGAAATAAATACAAAAGGCAAAGAAGACACCGAGTTTATTAGAACATATTGTTTCATAGAAATCTGAGATAAAATGGACCTCAAGAGGTCATCAAGTCCACCCCCTGCACCCAGGTAGGATTAAATATTTACCTGTACCATCCCTGACAGATGGTTGTCTAACCGGTTCTGAAACCCTACTCCCAGTGACAGGGATTCCACAACTTTCTTAGGTAACCTATTCCTGTACTTAACTATCCTTGGATTTAGAAAGTTTTTCCTAATATCTAATCTAAATCTCCTTTGCTGCAAACTAATCTGATTACTTCTTGTCTCATCGTTCATGTTTTCTAAGCTTCTTCATTTTGTTGAAGACTGAAGCTACCAGTGCCAATTTCCAGCATCTGGAATAATGTCCAAGAAATTCACAACTATTCTCAAATTAGTAGAGAGAAGGGAAGTTACCATATCTTGATAGGAGGAGGAGAGAGAGAGAGAACGAGAACATAACTGGGCCAATTTCTCCCCTCTTGAAAACTGAAGTCAATGGGCAGAATTTGGCCTGCCTTACAAACTCAATTCTGTATGTTATGAAAGGCTTGCTGTTCTGTATATGCCAAGTTCTTACTTAAATCTTCATTAACTGTGGGATACTGTGTGGAAAGGGTGAGTTTGGGCTGCAAAGTCAAATAGCATGAAGTTGACAGCCTATCAATTCATCAATCAGCAGACGAATAAAATCAGAGTGAAGTCTGTGTGCAAGTACTCTGATTTGAAAAATTTAATCCTGTTTTCCAAAACAAAAACACAGTGCTGGCCTTTTAAGAACAGAGAACTACCAGCTAGAAATCTGTCACCTAGCAACTGGACACTGATTTTTCCCTCTCTCCTGCAAGCCAGTTGATAGCTACCTGCTGGCTTTTCAGCTTTATCAACGTCTCAGCCTTTTTGCCTGTTAGCTAGCACAATTCATCTCTGGTTTAAGAGATGCATTGAAGTCAATGGAATTACCCAGGGACTGAATTTGACCCCCATTTCTGGATTCTGGGAGACTGTATTTTCAACAGTAAATAACCCACAGCATGTCTGGCATTCTTTTGTAGTTTTTCAATCTTGCTACCTTTACTGTAGGACATATATTAACTCCCAGGAGAAAATAAAATACAAGAAGTAAAGGGACTTCACACATCTAAAACATATAAAGCACTCTGAAAAGACCTTCAGCTTAACAAAGATAAGAGCAGCCAGGGATGCCTGGAGAAAGCAGACTATCAGTGTTATGCAAATTAGTTTGCTGGGAGATTGAAAGGAAGTCAAGATTATAATAAAACTGCAAAGTCTGCAAAAGAATTTCATTCTGGTTTATTACACTTCAGACTGCAGAATAAAATTCCCAACCAAGTAATGTTTACTTACAGAACTACAGGCTCCATCAGAAAAGAGACATACCCATATAGATGAAGTAAGCCCTATAATTATTAAGCATAGGGTTGCCAGGGGCCTGGAGCTAAAGCAGGCTCCTTGTCTGCCCTAGTTCTGTGCGGCTCCCAGAAGTGGCCATCATATCCTTGCAGTCCCTAGACTCATGGGAGACCAGGGAGGCTCCATGGCTCTGGAGCTCCCATTCACCAGGAACCGTGACCAATGGGAGCTGCAGGGGTGGTGCCTGCAGGTGCGACGGCAGTGTGCAGAGCCTCCCTGGCTGCCCATGCATCTAGGGGCTGCAGGGACCTGGCAGCCGCTTCCTGGGAGCTGCGGTAAGCACTGCCAGGACCCCCAGCCCCTTCCCAAGACCAGTGTCCCCTCCCACACCCAAAACCCCCTCCCCATGCCCACACCCCAAACCCCTGCCGCAGCCCCACCCCACTCCTGTATCCCAAACCCCTCACCTCTGGCCCCACCCGAATCCACACTCTCAGCTAGAGCTCACACCCCCCCCCCCCGCACTCCAACCCCCAGCTCCAGCATGGAGCTCCCTCCTTCACCCCAAACCCTTGATCCCCAGTGCCACCCCAGAGCCCACACCCTCAGCCAGAACCCACACCCACTCACACTCAGACCCCCTCATCCCCAGCCCAGAGCCCTGCACCCCAAACTCCTCATCCCCAGCCCCACCCCAGAGTCTGCACCTCCAGCCATAGTCCTCATACCCCCTACACCCCAACCCCCTATTCCAGCCCAGAGCCCTCTCCTGCAACCTGAACCCCTCATCCCCGGCCCCACCCCAGAGCCTACACTCCCAGCTGGAGCCCTCACTCCATTTCCACACCCCAACCTCCTGCCCCAGCCCAGTGAAAGTTAGTGAGGGTGGGGGAGAGCAAGCAACAGAGGGAGTGGGGATGAAGTGAGTGGGAGCAGGGCCTTGGAGAAGGAGCAGGGATGTTCAGTTTTGTGTGATTAGAAAGTTGGCAACCCTAATTAAGCAACAAATATCTATGTTAACATTAAAAGTGGTACTAAAGGCTGAGAAGCAAGGCACTTCAGAATTAAGGCTTCAGCCTTAGCTCATCCTGTCATTACTAAGGGCTTGGCTACATTTGCAAGTTAGAGCACATTAAAGCAGCCCTGGGCACCCTAGCTCCCTACCCGTCCACACTGGCAAGGCACGTAGAGCGCTCTGACTCCACAGCTAGAGCGCTCCTGGTACTTCACCTCGGCGAGAAGGTTAACACTTGGTGTGCCTTGGCTGCAACGCCTGGGCGTCAGTGTGAATGAGGTGTTGCATTACTGTGCTCTGATCAGCCTCTGGAAACATCCCATAATCCCCTTAAGTCAAGTGGCCCTAAGTCTGAGGGCATGGCTACACTTGCACTTTGAGTTAAACCAGCCTTCCTAGAGCGCAGTAGGGAAAGCGCTGCAATCTATCCACACTGACAGCTGCAAGCGCACTGGCATGGCCACATTAGCAGCTCATGCAATGGCCACAGAGAGCAGTGCATTGTGGTAGCTATCCCAGCATGCAAGTGGCTGCAACATGCTTTTCAAATGGGGGGTGGAGTGTGACAGGCAGTGTGTTGTGTGTATGTGGGGGGAGAAAGTGTGGGTTTTTGGGGGCACTGAGAGCATGTCAGCATACTGTCTTGTAAGTTCAGACAGCAGCAGACTCCCCCTCCCCCCGCCTCTGTCTCTCACACACAGCATTCCACAGTAACGGTTGCTTTGTCTCGGAGCAGATAAGCAGCCAGCTGTCAGAAACGGAGCTTTCAAAGGGCATATCTGCATTCCTGCAGCTGATTCCAAACAATGACAAGAGTGGCCACTTGACTTAAGGGGATTATGGGACATTTCCGGAGGCTGATCAGAGCACAGTAATGCAACACCTCATTCACACTGATGCCTGGGCGTTGCAGCCAAGGTGCAACAAGTGTTAATCTTCTTGCTGAGGTGGAGTACCTGGAGCACTCTAGCCGTGGGGTCAGAGCACTCTATGTGCCTTGCCAGTGTGAACGGGGAGTGAGCTAGGGCACCCGGGGCCACTTTAATGCGCTCTAACTCGCGAGTGTAGCCAAGCCCTGAGAGGTGCATGAGATCAATATTTCCTGTTATAGAGGAGGGAATTAGCTGTGTACCACCACTAAACACAATTCATCTGACTGCAATTCCATTCTAACTAGACCCCTTGTAGCAGGATATGCTACAGGCAGGGTATGCTGGGACAGGTCAACCTGGCTACTCGAGGAAGAAAGTGCTCATCATTATTCAACACAGTAAGAGTGGCAGAACCAGGCCCTAAGTGAGTACATCCCATGTACTGGTTTATTTCCCCCCTTTGTTCTTTATCTGCTGGTAGACAGTGTTGTGCTTATTATTTTGTAAACAGAGAGATACCTACGTGGTTAGTAATACTGCTAGGTGCTTTGTTTTCAAAACATAGAGCAGTGGCAGATGAAGAGCTAGATAGAGCAGTAGAATTACAGATTGGAAAACTGTAATGCATCAGCATTAACTAACTTCAGATCCATAGTATACTGGTGCAGGTCCACTGGTGTAGCGTCAATAGGGCTCTAGCATTTCTACTAACACATCATTTAACCACATTCACAGACCACAGAGTGGCTCCTGAATGGTCTAACCATGGAGTTAAACATCAGAGCGATTAAAATGCCCAAGTCCTATCTATACTGCTGATTCAGCTGCAGTGTAATTTAGTTACTATAGACAAGGCCAGAAAAGTTCCATGACTTGCCCAAGGCCACACAACAAGTCAGTGTCAAAGCCAGGATTACAACTGCTCCTAGTCCATTTTGTTCAATCCACTAGATTAAGATACCTCTCGTAACTGAACTGGTAAAAGAATCAGAGATTTACAACCTTGGCCCTACAATCTGAAGGACCGGCCGTTAGCTTTCTTGACTATGTTACATCTAGCAGTTTCTGTGGCACTTTAGTCCACTTGAGAGTACATGCTTTTGTTAAGGTTTTTCCATCAATTCTGCAGCCAGCTTTGCAAGCAACATTTTCATGCAAGTTACTTTTAACAGTCACAAAAACAACTAGCTTACTGTGTTTCTCAAAGATAGAAAAAAAAAAAGATTTCCATTTCCTGGCACACACAAATATCTTTTAATCACTGATTTGGGACCTGAGCATCAGTATGACATGCAATTTGCAGTTCCTGGAAATGCCATTTACATTTTTTTGTAGCAGGCTGAGAAAAATCAGCAGAAAGATAATTTCAACCCAAACACTAATTCAATGGGCATCCCCTGAGTACCTTCTGTCACTGATCATTCCTTTATTTTCTAGATGAAAATTTGAAACAGTGTTCTTTCTCAACAAAACCCTAAAAAGCTAATGCTTTTATTTTTTTAAGGGGAAAATGGATACAAATGCCTCTTTTGCTAATACAATTTGACTGTTGGGATTTCTGCAAATGTGTTATCACTTGTCTGGGTTATTGCTGCTGTTCTGTCCATCATATTCTTAAATTTCTTCAGCTTGCATTGTAAATACAAAGATAGCTATTGGTTAGATCACTTCTTGTCCATTATGCATGAATCACAAGACTATTTTCAACCATCTGCTTGCTCACATTTAATTAGATGCAAGCCCAAACTGGAATTTTGTATCTGAACACATTTGAGCTAGATACTTTTTCTGAATTTCAGCTCAAACTAGATCCACAAAAAAGGTCAATCTTTGCTTTTGTGGTTCAGAAGTGGAAATTAGAACTTTATCCTGACCCCACCAGCTCCCTCCTCCCAGGGCACTTGTGAGGACTGCAAGGGTAAAGGAGACTGGGAGGGGCCCCAAAAACAATTTCTCAGGCTTTTCAGAGGGTACTAGCTGACCATCCCCACCTCCAGCTCCCTCTTCTTTGTATCAGTGATAGTGGAGAGACCTCACCCTTCAAACTATAGTTCCACAATCCTCTTGTACTCAGAGGTGTCTTTACATATTGCTTAGAAATGTTCCCCACTAATGTCCCCCCAGTTCTGGGGGGGGGGGGGTAGGGCTACCATGCTAGTCTTCCTCTCCACAGAAGCTCATGTAGAGAGGAGGAAGAGGAGGATTGGCCACCGGCTGTTGGCCTAGGTCTATCATGCATTCATGATCCAAAGCCTATTCACTTCAGTGGGCTTTGAATCAGGCCCTTAGTTACCTTCCAATGGAAGAAAGACAAAAGGAAAAACAGGAAATGGTTCCTTTCGGGTTTTTTTTTTTTTTTTTTAATGTTTCCAGGCTGCATTCTGCCTGCAAACATTTTCTGGATGAAAATGCCCAAAACTTGGGATTCAACACTTCCAGAAAAAACCGTCTCTCTCAGAGTCTCTTGTTCTTCTGTCTAGGCAACCTTCCATTCATTTCACTGTGAATTCACTGTAATAGCGGTGCCGATGCCTTCATATACTACCCCCAGGACTTTGCTGATCTTTGGGGAAAATGTCCCTAAGAAGCCAGAAAACACAACAAGATAAGACTAAACGGAATGTTTTCTTCCCTGACACCTGAGCTTTGAATGTATCAGCAGCAAGTGGTTCCATTTCCAGTAATACCTTGAGCTCTCTGAAGATGGTGCCAATAAAGAGTAAAACAAAGTACACTTGGCCAGCAGAAAATAACTGGTTTCCTTTGCAAAACAGAGGCCGAAGTGTATGATTTCCCAGAGCCCTTGCTCTGCCCTTTATTCATGCCACACTCTGATTGAACTAAAAGGGATCCCCCAGGGATGCTGTTTTTAGTAAATGTAATTTATCGCCATTATGGACAGGCAGTCAGGCCATCAGAAGTGAGGTTGGGTGACATGATCTAGCAGTGTAAGGAGTCTTTGAGCCTCAAACAAAAGTACCCACCTGAACACTTCTGACAAGTTACAAGCGTCCATGTGATGTGTGTGATGATGGGTCTTGTTCTCTGATCCTAGTGCAGCAACCTTTGCAAAGCTTTCAGTTTTATACAATCAACACACTCACTAGTTGCTCACCCTCCATAAAGTCAGGAGCTGAGCTGGTTGAAAAATTTCCTACATAGCAATTTTCCATCAGAAAATGCTGAGTCTACAAAGTCAAAATGTTCTGCAGGAACAGATCGATTTCAACTAGGTTTCATTTCAGAAAAAAAAAATCAAAATATTCTGTTTCAAGGAGGAAGAAAATTAGCTAAATGAAGATACAGTAAGGGATAAAAGAGCAGCAGAAGATAAGAATATAGACAGCAATGATAAAGAAAGTAAAATATTGATTGGAGTAGCAGTCAGGTAGGTGTCACAATTAGTGAAAAGCCTATACCTAATCCAGCTAGAAAACTGGGTGAGATCCTAGGGAAACACATGAGATGCTTGTAGACAAATACAAGAAGCCTGGGCAATAAAAAGGTGGAACTGGAACTACTGGTGCAGGAGGTCAAACCAGATAGGGATTATAGAAACATGGTGGAACAGCACTCATGATTGTAATACAGGTATTGAAGGGTATATGCTGTTAGGAGGGAGAGAGAGAAATAAAGGGAAAGGTGAGGGGGAGGGGAGAGTAGCGGCCGAACAGCTGATTGGCAGCAGGTGGACAAACAGCTGATCGGCCAGGTGGCTGGTGGGTGCTGAGTATCCACTATATCTTTTCTGTGGGTGCTCCAGCCCCAGAGCACCCACAGAGTTGGTGCCTATGCTACTGATAATTGTGTCATGATGGGAAACTATAATTTTCTGGGTATAGATTGGAGATCTACTAATGTTGGTAGGGCCCAACTGTTCCTGGACATGATAGAAGGGAGCTTTCTTCATCAAACAGTCACTGAACCAACGAGAGGTAATGAAGTTTTAACCAAGTTACTTGGACTTGGTAAGTGGTGAGGACATCATGGAAGAGCTGGTTGTAAGAAATAACCTTGGAATGAGTGATTATGAGCTGATTCAGTGTAAATTAAATGGAAGGATAACCAAAACCAGGTTGTTAACTACAGTTTTGGATTGACTTTGAGGAATTAAGGGAATTAGTTAAAGAAATCAACTAGACTGAAGAACTCAAGGAATTAAATGTGGAGGATGTTTAGAATTTCTTTAACTCAAGTATACAAAAACTAGCTGCAATTTGCATCCCAAGTAAGGGGAAAAAACATGAAGGGAAAGGATCCAGACCCAACAGGATGAATAACCACCTCAAAAAAGAATCGCAAAACCTCAAGCTGACTTAGTTCTTGGAAGAATGAAGACTGTCCGCTGTGCAATATGGATGGAAGGAGATTAAAGATAATCTAAGTATGGCCCTCACACAAAATGAATATCTTGCCTCGATTTTCAATAAGACTGATAAGATTGAACACAAGCATGAAGGCAGCAGGACTGATGGAAATGAGAGTATAGAAATGGAAATTAACACATCTGAAGTGGAAGAAAATGAACTTAATGCACTCACTTTGGGGGGAGGGAAACCAGATCATTCCCATCCCAGAATATTGAAAGAACTGGTGCATGAGACTGCTACTCCATTTGCAAGGATTTATAACAATTCTATCTAGTTAGAGGTAGTTCCATATGGCTGAAGAATAGCTAACATCATATCTGTATGTAAGAAAAGGCAAAAAGTGATCTAGGCAAGTATAGACCCTTAGTCTGTCCTCAGTAGTATGCAAGGCTTTAGAACAAATTGTGAAGGAAAGACTAATTAAATTCAGAGGCAAACAGGAAAAAGGAGATGTACTGCAACATGGATTTACCAAAGGTAGATTGTGGCAGACTAACCTGATTTTCTTCTTTGAGAAAGTAACTGATTTATTAGGTAAGGGAAAATACAGTAGATCCAATATATTTGAATTTCAGGAAAGCATTTGGGACTTGGTACTACATCCATATGGGAAATTATTAATTAAAGAAGATGGGGATTAATAAAGAATTGTAAGGTGGGAAAAGAACAAGCTAAAGGGGAGCAGGCAACAGGTTTTGCTGAAAGTAAACTTTCAGATAGAGAGAAGATACTAGTGGAGTTTCTCAAGGATCAGTCTTGGGACCAATCTTATTCAAAAAATAAGAGTGTGTTAATGAAAAGGGGTTATGAAACCACATTGGGAGGCATTGTCAATACAGAGGAGAATTAGAATATTATTCAGGAAGATCTGAATGACCTTGAAGACTGGTGTGACAGAAATGGGATGAAATTCAATAGTGCAAAGTGCAAGGCCATTCATTTGTGGTCTTATAATACAAATTTCTGCTATAAAGCTGAGGGCTCATCAGTTGGAAACACCAGAGGAGGAGAGAGACCTGGGTCTCTTGGTCTATCACAGGACAACTATGAGCCACCAGTGTGATGCAGCTACCCAAAAGGCAAATGCAATCCTAGGATGTATCAGGCAAGGCATTTTCAATAAAGATAGAGAAGTACTAATGCCATTGTACAAGGCCCTGGTAAGATCTCATCTGAAATATTGTGTACAGTTCTGGTCACCCACGTTCAAGAAAGATTAATTCAAACTGGAATTGGTGTAGAGAAGGGCTATTAGGATGATCAGGGGAATGGAAGGCCTGTCTTATGAGAGGAGACTGGAAGAGCTTGGCTTCTTTAGCCTAGCAAAATGAATGCTGAGAGGGGATATGACTGCTCTTTCTCTATACATTAGGGGTATAAACACCAGGGTGGGTGAAGAGCTGTTTAAATTAAACGACTATGTTGGCACAAGAACAAATGGATATAAATTGGCCATGAAAAAATTCAGGCTTGAAATTAGAAGACGGTTTCTAACCACCTGAGGCGTGAGGTTCTTATTTCAGCCTCCCAACTGGAACTGTGGGGGCAAACGACTTAATTAGTTTTAAGAGAGAGATGGACAAATTTGTATATAGGATTGTAGGATGGGGTTACTGCTGTGATGATGCAGGGGGTAGGGCTTAGGAGCCCTGGGGATCCTTTCCAGTTTATATCTTATGTTTCTAAAATCTGATGCTTCAAGGCTAAAGCCAGTCACCTGCAGGGGCCAGGAAGGGATTCCCCTCCCCTTCCCATGTATTCTCGTATTTTGTTTATTTGTTTTTGTCTCCTTCCTTTGAAACATCAAGGATGGCCAGAGCTGGAGTGGGGTGTACCAAGGCTCTCAGGTGGCACCCAGCTTTCTCTCCGTCAAGTGCTTGGCTGGCTGGTTCCTGCTCACATGATCAGGGTCTAAGTGATCCTCATACTTTTTTCCCTATGTCAGATTGGCAGTGACCGAAGGGGTTTAGCCTTCCTCTGCAGCTTGTGGTGAGGGTCACTCGCTGGGATCATCTACATATATCTCACTTAATTTCCTGTCATTATGGGGGCCTTGGGCACTGGTGCACATTGGTTCTTCCTATTCTCTGCGTGTGACACAAAGTAGTTTAGTCTCCTAAAGGACGTAATAATTTGGTCCAATTTTGGTTCTTGGGTTTAGCGTGTGGGGTTTGGGAGTTGCCCTATGAGTGACATGAAGTCAGACTACATGATCTGATGGTCCCTTCTGACCTTGAACTCTATGCCTATGACTCTAAGAAGTGGTGTTGGTTATACACAGAGACTTCAAAAAGCTCTTGACACACATTCTGCATGCATTCATCTTTAAAGATGCATATAGAATGTATCCAGGAAGTGTGTGTCTCTATTTATTCTGCCTGACACTGCAAAGGCAATATGATTTTCAAATTGTCATGCACTCCCTTATGCTATATCTTCAAAAGTCAAAGTCCTTTGCCTACTGAATTTTCTGAATAAATAGGTGTTGGTGAAAATACCAAGGTATAGATTAAATCAATATGAATTTATTAGTCACACCTCAGAATCTGTTAGTGCAATCAGAGATATTGGCTTTTGAATAGCGGAAATGTTAAGTTGTGAACTAGAGACAATTCTGCTGTTACCATTGGAGAAGTAAACAGCAATATTTTCAAAACAAGTGTGACACTTTTAAAATTAAGTGTTTTTTTAACCCACAGGACCTCCGCTTATTAAAGGTTCAGCGTGCTCTTACAGTAAACATTACAGATTCTCTGCTGATAACCCCTTCTAATCAGCACATCTTTTTACAGCCGTATTCAAATTAGGGTCAACAATTCTCTTAATTATGTGGGTACTTTTCCTTAAGCCATAAGATAATGCTTCATTTACCCACTTTTTAGCTCTTAGCTATAAAGCGAATAGTCTCTTTGGATTACTCCACTCACATAAGATCTAAGAACAAATCCAAAACCATTCAGGAATACTACAGACGTAGCACTGGGGACTTGTTTTATTAGCCCTGGTCTACACTAGGACTTTAGGTCGAATTTAGCAGCGTTAAATCGATGTAAACCTGCACCCGTCCACACAATGAAGCCCTTTATTTCGACTTAAAGGGCTCTTAAAATCGATTTCCTTACTCCACCCCTGACAAGTGGATTAGCGCTTAAATCGACGTTGCCGGCTCGAATTTGGGGTACTGTGGACACAATTCGATGGTATTGGCCTCCGGGAGCTATCCCAGAGTGCTCCATTATGACCGCTCTGGACAGCACTCTCAACTCAGATGCACTGGCCAGGTAGACAGGAAAAGAACCGCGAACTTTTGAATCTCATTTCCTGTTTGGCCAGCGTGGCAAGCTGCAGGTGACCATGCAGAGCTCATCAGCACAGGTGACCATGATGGAGTCCCAGAATCGCAAAAGAGCTCCAGCATGGACCGAACAGGAGGTACAGGATCTGATCGCTGTTTTGGGAGAGGAATCCGTGCTATCAGAACTCCGTTCCAGTTTTCGAAATGCCAAAACCTTTGTGAAAATCTCCCAGGGCATGAAGGACAGAGGCCATAACAGGGACCCGAAGCAGTGCCGCGTGAAACTGAAGGAGCTGAGGCAAGCCTACCAGAAAACCAGAGAGGTGAACAGCCGCTCTGGGTCAGAGCCCCAAACATGCCGCTTCTATGATGAGCTGCATGCCATTTTAGGGGGTTCAGCCACCACTACCCCAGCCGTGTTGTTTGACTCCTTCAATGGAGATGGAGGCAATACGGAAGCAGGTTTTGGGGACGAAGAAGATGATGATGAGGAGGAGGTTGTAGATAGCTCACAGCAAGCAAGCGGAGAAACCGGTTTTCCCGACAGCCAGGAACTGTTTCTCACCCTAGACCTGGAGCCAGTACCCCCCGAACCCACCCAAGGCTGCCTCCTGGACCCAGCAGGCGGAGAAGGGACCTCTGGTGAGTGTACCTTTTAAAATACTATACACGCTTTAAAAGCAAGCATGTGAAAGGATTACTTTGCCCTGGCATTTGCGGTTCTCCTAGATGTAGTCCTAAAGCCTTTGCAAAAGGTTTCTGGGGAGGGCAGCCTTATTGCGTCCTTCTGGGTAGGACACTTTACCACTCCAGGCCAGTAACATGTACTCGGGAATCATTGTAGAACAAAGCATTGCAGTGTATGTTTGCTGGCATTCAAACAACATCCGTTCTTTATCTCTCTGTGTTATCCTCAGGAGAGTGAGATATAATTCATGGTCACCTGGTTGAAATAGAGTGCTTTTCTTCAGGGGACACTCAGAGGAGCCCATTCCTGCTGGGCTGTTTGCCTGTGGCTAAACAGAAATGTTCCCCGCTGTTAGCCACAGGGAGGGGGGAAGGTTGAGGGGGTAGTCACGCGGTGGGAGGAGGCAAAATGCGACCTTGTAACGAAAGCACATGTGCTATGTATGTAATGTTAACAGCAAGGTTTACCCTGAAAGAGTGTAGCCACTGTTTTATAAAATGTGTCTTTTTAAATACCGCTGTCCCTTTTTTTTTCTCCACCAGCTGCATGTGTTTCAATGATCACAGGATCTTCTCCTTCCCAGAGGCTAGTGAAGCTTAGAAAGAAAAAAAAAACGCACTCGCGATGAAATGTTCTCCGAGCTCATGCTGTCCTCCCACACTGACAGAGCACAGACGAATGCGTGGAGGCAAATAATGTCAGAGTGCAGGAAAGCACAAAATGACCGGGAGGAGAGGTGGCGGGCTGAAGAGAGTAAGTGGCGGGCTGAAGACAGGGCTGAAGCTCAAATGTGGCGGCAGCGTGATGAGAGGAGGCAGGATTCAATGCTGAGGCTGCTGCAGGACCAGTATGCTCCAGTGTATGATTGAGCTGCAGCAAAGGCAGCTGGAGCACAGACTGCCACTGCAGCCCCTCTGTAACCAACCGCCCTCCTCCCCAAGTTCCATAGCCTCCACACCCAGACGCCCAAGAACGCGGTGGGGGGGCCTCCGGCCAACCAGCCACTCCACCACAGAGGATTGCCCAAAAAAAAGAAGGCTGTCATTCAATAAATTTTAAAGTTGTAAACTTTTAAAGTGCTGTGCTTAAAGTGCTGTGTGGCATTTTCCTTCCCTCCTCCACCACCCCTCCTGGGCTACCTTGGTAGTCATCCCCCTATTTGTGTGATGAATGAATAAAGAATGCATGAATGTGAAGCAACAATGACTTTATTGCCTCTGCAAGCAGTGATTGAAGGGAGGAGGGGCGGGTGGTTAGCTTACAGGGAAGTAGAGTGAACCAAGGGGCGGGGGGTTTCATCAAGGAGAAACAAACAGAACTTTCACACCGTAGCCTGGCCAGTCATGAAACTGGTTTTCAAAGCTTCTCTGATGCGTACCGCGCCCTCCTGTGCTCTTCTAACCGCCCTGGTGTCTGGCTGCGCGTAACCAGCAGCCAGGCGATTTGCCTCAACCTCCCACCCCGCCATAAACGTCTCCCCCTTACTCTCACAGATATTGTGGAGCACACAGCAAGCAGTAATAACAGTGGGAATATTGGTTTCGCTGAAGTCTAAGCGAGTCAGTAAACTGCGCCAGCGCGCCTTTAAACGTCCAAATGCACATTCTACCACCATTCTGCACTTGCTCAGCCTGTAGTTGAACAGCTCCTGACTACTGTCCAGGCTGCCTGTGTACGGCTTCATGAGCCATGGCATTAAGGGGTAGGCTGGGTCCCCAAGGATACATATAGGCATTTCAACATCCCCAACAGTTATTTTCTGGTCTGGGAATAAAGTCCCTTCCTGCAGCTTTTGAAACAGACCAGAGTTCCTGAAGATGCGAGCATCATGCACCTTTCCCGGCAATCCCACGTTGATGTTGGTGAAACGTCCCTTGTGATCCACCAGAGCTTGCAGCACTATCGAAAAGTACCCCTTGCGGTTTATGTACTCGGCGGCTTGGTGCTCCGCTGTCAAGATAGGGATATGGGTTCCGTCTATAGCCCCACCACAGTTAGGGAATCCCATTGCAGTAAAGCCATCCACTATGACCTGCACATTTCCCAGGGTCACTACCCTTGATATCAGCAGATCTTTGATTGCGTGGGCTACTTGCATCACAGCAGCCCCCACAGTAGATTTGCCCACTCCAAATTGATTCCCAACTGACCGGTAGCTGTCTGGCGTTGCAAGCTTCCACAGGGCTATCGCCACTCGCTTCTCAACTGTGAGGGCTGCTCTCATCTTGGTATTCATGCGCCTCAGGGCAGGGGAAAGCAAGTCACAAAGTTCCATGAAAGTGCCCTTACGCATGCGAAAGTTTCGCAGCCACTGGGAATCGTCCCAGACCTGCAACACTATGCGGTCCCACCAGTTTGTGCTTGTTTCCCGAGCCCAGAATCGGCGTTCCACAGCATGAACCTGCCCCATTAGCACCATGATGCATGCATTGGCAGGGCCCATGCTTTCAGAGAAATCTGTGTCCATGTCGTGATCACTCACGTGACCGCGCTGACGTCGCCTCCTCGCCCGGTATCGCTTTGCCAGGTTCTGGTGCTGCATATACTGCTGGATAATGCGTGTGGTGTTTAATGTGCTCCTAATTGCCAAAGTGAGCTGAGCGGCCTCCATGCTTGCCTTGGTATGGCGTCTGCACAGAAAAAAGGCGCGGAACGATTGTCTGCCGTTGCTCTGACGGAGGGAGGGGCGACTGACGACACGGCTTACAGGGTTGGCTTCAGGGAGCTAAAATCAACAAAGGGGATGTCTTTACATCAAGGAGTATTTCAGGCAGGACTTCACGGAGGGTTCCAATAAGAAATGGTGCACCTAAGTTATCATTCTTATTGGAACAAGGAGGTTAGCCTGGCCTCTGATTGATACATGGCTAGATTTACCTCGCTGCACCTTCTCTGTGAGTGACTGCAGTGTGACCTAGAGGAATGAGTCCCCTAGACAGGGGAGGAGGCAAATGAGTACAAAACAAATCTGGTCTATTTCTTGTTTTGACCCACTCCATCTATCTTTTACATCTTTGGCTGGCAGCAGACGGTGCAGAAGGACTGCATGCTATCCACATCTCATGGCTGCTCGGCAGAAGATGGTACAGTACGACTGCTAGCCATCCTCATCTCTTGCCTGCCTGGCAGAAGATGGTACAACACGACTACTAGCAATCCTCATCTCTTGCCTGCCTGGCAGAAGATGGTACAGTACGACTGCTAGCAGTCCGTATCGCCTGCCCGCTCACCATAAGACGGTTCAATAGGACTGACTGCAGGACTAAAGAGAATGACCTGGTCAAGTCACTCCAAATTTAGTCCCTGCGCCCATGTCTGTCCAGGCGCTCCCAGCCGACGTGGCCAGGAGCACCTCGGACATGACGATGACGGCTACCAGTCGTACTGTACCGTCTGCTGCCACAAGGCAAGGGGTTGGCAAGGCAAGGCAGCATACTGTGTAGCAATGCAGTACCGCGTCTGCCAGCACCCAGGAGACATAGGGAGACGGTTACCTGAGCGGGCTCCATGCTTGCCGTGGTATGGCGTCTGCACAGGTAACTCAGGAAAAAAAGGCGCGAAACGATTGTCTGCCCTTGCTTTCACGGAGGGAGGGAGGGAACGGGGGGCCTGACGATATGTACCCAGAACCACCCGCGACAATGTTTTAGCCCCATCAGGCATTGGGATCTCAACCCAGAATTCCAATGGGCAGCGGAGACTGCGGGAACTGTGGGATAGCTACCCACAGTGCAACGCTCCAGAAGTCGACTCTAGCCTCGGTACTGTGGAAGCGCTCCGCCGAGTTAATGCACTTAGAGCATTTTCTGTGGGGACACACACACTCGAATATATAAAACCGATTTCTAAAAAACCGACTTCTATAAATTCGACCTTATTCCGTAGTGTAGACATACCCTTAGTATCTTGTAGTTGAGTTGAATTAGGAAGCAAATAGGGTATTATTTCCCAAAAGAAGGGAAAGGCATCTATATTTTAGCATACATTTGTTAGCTGCAACAACACCCACCACTGTACATAGAAAAGACCAGAAATAGGTTAGGGCAGGGGTCGGCAACCGATGGCACGCATGCCAAACACGGCATGCGAGTCGATTTTTAATGGCACGCTGCTGCCTGCCGGGTCCCAGCTGCCGGCCCCACTCAGCCTGCTGCCGAACCCAGGCCGGGACCCCGGCAGGCACCAGCAAGCCATTAAAAATCCTGCCCGCCCTGGCCCAGTCTTCTCCATGCCCCCCCCCCGCCTCCCCATGGGGGCAGGGTGAAGAAGCTTAGTTCTGCCGGCTACTGCTGCAGGGCAGGCAAGCTCCTCCTCCCCTGCCTCTTCCCCCAGTGTGCTGGGTTCCTGCCCCACCCCCTCTCTGCCACCGATCAGCTGATGGCCCTTGCGAGGGATGGGGAGAAGGGGAGCCACAGAGCGCTCACTGCTCCGGGGAGGAGGCGGAGAAGAGGTGGGGACGGGGCCTTGGGGAAGGGGTGTGGAATCAGGGCATATCCCCTCCAGCCCCCCGCTGTGAGCCACTCTGGGCAGGGGGCTGAGAGCAGGCCCAGCCCTCTGCCTGACCCCTGCACCCCCCCACACACTCCCAACCCCTTGCCCTGACCCCTGCACCCCCTCACACACTCCCAGCCTTCTGCCCTGACCCCTGCACACCCCACAACCCCAGCCCTGACTCCTGCATCCCCCTCACATGCCCCCAGCCCTCTGCCCTGATTCCTGCACCCGCCACACCCCGTGCCCTGCCTCTTGCACCCCCCACATTCCCACCCCCACCCTTAGCACCAAACAGGAGCTCCTGCACACACATCCCTACATTCCCACCAGCACCCCGTGCACCAAATGGGAGCCGCCCAGGTAAGCACTCCACACCCAAACCTCCTCCCCCAACCCTGAACCCCCTCCCTCATTCTAGCTCTTGGCCAGGCCCTACATCCCAACCCCAGCCTGCTCCTTCACCCCAGCCCTGTGCTCAGTGCACTTCCACCCTCAGCTCAGTGAAGAGAGAGAGAGGAAGGGAATGGGCTAGAACCAGGGAGAAAGTAGGTACCCACTCTGTGTGGGCAGGGCTGGGATCCCAGACTGGCAGTGGGCTTAGTGGCAGCGGGCTAAGCCGCTCAGCCCACTGCCGGTCTGGGGTCCCGGTTCAGCCTACGGCCGGTCTGGGATTCTGGCTGCCAGCCCTTTGCCAGCCGGGGTCCCGGCCACAGGCCCCGCTCAGCCTGCTGCCGGCCTAGGTGAATGGAACCCCAGGCTGGCAGCAGGCTGAGCGGGCCAGCGGCGTAAGATCAGCATTTTAATTTAATTTTAAATGAAGCTTCTTAAACATTTTGAAAACCTTGTTTACTTACATATGACAATAGGTTAGTTATATCATATATAGACTTAGAGAGAGAGACCTTCTTAAAAATGTTAAAATGTATTACTGGCATGTGAAACCTTAAATTAAAGTGAATAAATGAAGACTCGGCACACCACTTCTGAAAGGTTGCCGACCCCCAGGTTAGGGTCTCTCTGGTCGCTCGATTTCTGATCTCAAAGTGACTATCCTTCAACAAAAAAAACTTTGAAAACAGACTCCAACGAGAGACTGCTGAATTGGAATTAATTTGCAAATTGGATACAATTAACTTAGGCTTGAATAGAAACTGGGAGTGGTTGATTCATTATAAAAAGTAAGCTATTTCCCCTTGTTTATTCCTTCCCCCCCCACCTCACTGTTCCTCAGACGTTCTTGTTAAACCCTGGATTTGTGCTGGAAATGGCCCACCTTGATTATCATACACATTGTAAGGAGAGTGATCACTTTAGATGAGCTATTACCAGCAGGAGAGTGGGGTGGGGTGAGAGAAAACCTTTTGTAGTGATAAACACCCATTTTTTCATGGTCTGTGTGTATAAAAACATCTGCTGTATTTTCCACAGTATGCATCCGATGAAGTGAGCTGTAGCTCACAAAAGCTTATGCTCAAATAAATTGGTTAGTCTCTAAGGTGCCACAAGTACTCCTTTTCTTTTTACAGTAGAATGGTTGCTGTTATTTTCTCCCCACTTTCCACTCTTCAAGGGTCAAAAACATGCTGTATAGTTTTCTTCTAGTCTGTGCAATGTGATATTTTCTACACATTGCATTGTTGGATTCTACCTCCCCTACTTCATATCTTGTGATACAACTAACCAAGCAGAAGCTAAAATGGAGAGACAAACAAAACCAGTGTTTTCCGCATTCATGGGAGCAGAAACAGGACTTGATAATACAAGACATGGATATTCTGCAAACAAGCTAAAGATACTTGTAACATTTGGTCAGCATATACGATGTGCTACATTTGTTTAGTGCTTTACTGACACCATTTTCTCCTGAAAAATTACAAAGTCAAACATATGTCTCATTGTTCCCCTGCCCCAAGAGAGCAATTAACAATTAGTTTAGTCAGCCTTTTATTCCAACGGGGGAAATAAAATGTGACAAAACTAGATATTTTTTGGTCATTGACGAAAATCATATTGTCAGAGACTGGGACCTGGGCAGTCATGCCTAGTGGTTGGAGCAGGAGTTGATAGGCAGGAATTGGAATTGACAGTCAGAACTGGAGTCAAAGGCCAGATGCCAGAGCACAGGTCAGAACCAAAGTCAGAGGTCAGGAATCAGAGCTGAAAGTCAGAGCTGACTTACCTGGAGTGAGGCAAGAGAGGAAAGGCTGGAAAAAGGTGGGTAACAAGCAAGCACAGAAGCTATTGCAGCAGTGGGCAAATGCTTTGCGCAGCTGCCAAACCCCTACTGGTGGGCTTCAGAGCTGGTCTGCTGACTCTTCCAACCAATCAGGCAGCGTAGCCAATCAGGCAGCCTACTACAGGCCAGCTGCACTCATTAGGTTCCCTGGAAACTGGCTCTGCCGCAAGCCCTGATTCCTAATACTTATGTTAATTCCTTCTTACACATATAAAGATTCCCTATCCCCATTCATTGAATCTGTTGGGGGCTTTGGCACTAACTAATACGCAGGACACTGTTACAAGTAATTGCTGAAAATACAGTGCACAGTTTAAAGAGATCACGATTTCACCCCGACATTGCTGCCTCCGACAAAATGTAGAACTTGGCCAAGTGAGGACATATATATTGCAGACCACACTTTTTCCATTTACCACAACCCATAGTCTTTGAAGAAAGGATTGTGCTCTTGTTTGTTTGACTTTCTAACTCTGGGCCCCCTGAAGAATCAGATGTCAGGGGCTAAAAACTGCCAAAATATGCCTTTACTTTAGAGCTAAAATATGGCTTGGTTTCTAAAGCACACTCTTTAGCACAATGAAACTATCCGTGGCTCACTAAAGATGATGATTGCCAAGGAAAATATATTTATATGGGTTGAATCTGTTCAGACTCTTTCAACCAGCAGGTGTTCAGACACCTGTAGGCAAGTCATGCATTTTACCTGCTTTCCCAGCCTCAGGATAAGATTGTAATGACATTTGTCACAGAGCACAAAATAATCACTTTTAGACCCTTCACATCAGGTGGTTGCATCAATTCATGACAAAACCGCATCAGCATGTTCTGACCTATCATCATGTATTACCCTAATGCTATGACAAGAATAAGCAAAGTCACAGTGGGTTGCTGCACTGGGATAGAAAATCAGAAGGCCAGGTGTTTTTAACTTTACTGCTAAGCTTGCATGGCAGGAGGTGGAATCATGACAACTCAGAGTATTCCATGGAGCACGGGCAAAACTAAAACCCAAAGAAACAGAAGACAACTCTTAACGAGGGTTCTTCCTCAAGTTTTATTTGTGCAGGTGAGAATTGTTTATAAGAGGAGATTTAAATAGAGAAAGGAAAAAATCCCTAGCTTGAGGCTCAACTGGTTTTATGACCTTCCCCTGGGTAGCTGTGCAAAGGGTGGAGGAAGGTGAACTGGAGTTAAGCCCCTGTTCCTAGAGGGTGCTCCAGCACCTTTTGTTAGGGTGGCAACCCTCTCTCTAGTGTGTACTACTGCTTATGAGGTGCTGATGTCTAGAGGCATTGCTGCCAGAGTAGGAATTCCAAAAATGAGGTCACTCTTGGAGAAAATACTAACTGGCTAATGCTGTAATATACAAAGTAGTTGACTTCTCTGACTGTTCCTTTTTGATTCAGTAAGTAGGATGTTTGGATGGTCTCAATAATACTTAGTCCTGCCATGAGTGCAGGGGACTGGACTAGATGACCTCTCGAGGTCCCTTCCAGTCCTACGATGCTATGAGTCTATGATCTTCCTTGGCACTTGGCTTGGCTGCCTATTTCGGCACTTCTGGATATGTTTACACTGCAAAGAAAAATGAACAGCACTGAGTTTCAGAGCCCAGGTGAATTGACTTAGACTTGAGAGGCTAAAAGTAGCAGTGCAGACATTTGGGCTCAGGCGGAAGCCCAGGTTCTGAAACCCAGAGAGTGGGGAGGACCTTGGAGTGCAGGTTGATCCGGGTTGTTTCATGGAAGGCTTATATTTGGGCAGGAGCATAAAAGTTTTCTTCTGGCTCCCATGTATGGTCCTCAGGGCCATAGCCTTCCCACTCAATCAGGTATAAAAGTTTACCCAGCCAATGTTTAGAAACCAAGATCTCATGCACAATATACTTCCTCATGGCTTTGTATGTGCACTGGGTAGAGGAGGCAGTTGGGTCCTGTGTGGAAACAAAAATGCTCAGTGATGGGTTTCAGGAGGGATCTCTTGAGAGATTGTGGTAGGTGTAGTTCAACGGTCACTGGGTTAACTTGGCAATGAATTCAATAAGGGCCAAGGAACTGGAAGTCCAAAGTATGCAAAGGTCTGTTCAGGCGGAGGGCTGAGAGACACATTTTTTGTCCCAGGTACTAGGCAGGGCCCGGCTGACAATGTTTGTGTGCATGTTGCTTGTAGATGGCTTTCACTTTTTCCAGGTGGCCCCTTACCTAAGTTTCCTGTAAGCTGCGTGGCTGGGCGGCCGCCTAGCAGGTTATCAAGTGCCGCACAGTTCAGATATCCCTGCTCCCACTGCCATGTGCTACTCCTGCTCTCTGCCTTGGAGCTGCTCCCAGGAGCCTCCTGCTTGCTGTGCAGTGGGGGTGTGGGGGAGAGGGGTGGTGATGTTAGGGTGTCTCCACAGAGCAGAGGAGGGACACAACAGGGCTCAAGACGGGGGGAGCTTGCTGGCAGCTGCTGCTGTGTCTGAACTTGCCAATCTACTTAAAAGGACAATGTACTTAAAGTGGGGTCAGCGTACTTAAAGGGGCAACACGTGTCTCCGTCTCACACACACACACACACATGGTGTGTGTCTCTGTCACACACACACACACTGTCTTTCACACTCACCTCCCAACACACACTTTTGTTGTTGTTATTGTTATTTCTTTTTACTTCTTTCAAAGTGTATTTTAGTTTTTTGACTGGTCTATGCATTTCATAATTTTTATTCCTCTCTTATGCTTACATTTAATTCTTTGAATAGTGAGTTCTAAAATGCCTAACCTGTCCTGGCTGGAGTAATTATCCCTATGGTAACTCTTTAAAAATATATATATTATATCTAGGTTTTTGGTTTCTACTGGTGGCGCACATCCACACATTACCTCGATAATTTGTTGCACATAACAAAATTAATTCCACACATGGATGGAAAAAATTAGAGGAAACGCTGCTTTACTTCTTCCTGGATTTGATTAATCCTTTGCACTAAGTCTGAGGTGATTTGGTTAGGAGAGGTCAAAGGTAGCTGTTGGTGGAATCAGGGGTGGGACCCATACTTGGCAAAGAAGTGGCTTTTACCTAAGGATGCGTGATCTGTGTTATTGTACACAAACTCTACACAAGGTAATAGCAAGGACCAATCATTTTGGTGGTGGTGAATATAACATCATAGGCATTGCTGTAAAATATGACTGACTTCCATCTGGCAGTCCAAATGGGGGTGATAAGTGGAGGAGAGATCTGTCTGCGGAGGCGACACGTAGGGGAGGCATTTGGGTTCAAGAGTTCCCCAAGATTTCTGCTAGCACTGAGCTGCCCTTGCAGGGCTGCTCTGCTAGGCCTGTCAGTGGGAGAGTGAGAGGGGTTCTGTCCTTCTCCTGTGCCTCCCCCCAGCACATTTGGCCCCTGTCCTGTAAGCTGGGCTCAGGCGGGGAGTGGAAGGGGCGGGATGAGCTGCTTCTTGTGCCAGGTGAGGGTGGCTGCTTAGGGTCACTGAACAGTACAGTGTGGCTGCTGCCTGTTAGAACCTGTCTGGGGAGGTGGCAGCCACCCACCTCTTCCACTCCCCACCCAGGCCCAGCCGGGGACAGGGACCAAGCAAGCCAGAGCCCCTCCTCCTCTCTGCCACATTTTGGGCGGGGAATGGAGGGGACAAGCTGCTACTGCTTCCCCAACAGGCTCTATCTCAGGCAGCTACCACACTGCACAAAGGCAGTGTGACTCAGAGCTGGAGAGCATGGTGACCCTGGGCTGAGTGCAGGGTTGGGGATCGCTGGGGAAGGTGCTGGAAGCAGGTTCCCTGGCCTCTGCTTGACCAGAGGTAGGGGCATTGCCTGCGCCCCATGCCTCCTCTGCTGAGGTGTCCACAAGGGTGTGAGAGCTCCCAGGAGACACTGTAGAGCTGTTCTCCCCAGGCCAAAGCTGGCCCTGGCCTGGCCCAGAGGCACATGCTTCCTGCTCCTGTGGCCCCAGCCCCCTCATTCCAGTGCCGACGAGATTGGTTGCCCTGGCCCAGGATGGTGGGGCTGGAAGTTCCTCTCAAACACAACACGTGGGGCAGTCACTTGTCCCCCCTTTACATTGTGCCCCTCCCCAATATCAGCAGACCATGAGTCATCTCTGTCTGTCTGGACTCCCTGAAGACATAGTTCCTTGCACCAGAATTGGGCCAACTGTGACCCTCAATCAGAGGTGACACAATCTGGTAGGCCTTGAAGACTAATCCACATGGCTAATCCCCAGATGGGCTATCTGTTCAGCAAAGCATAAACCATTGCAGTGAATGAAATGGGTCATTTGGATGCCATCAAGATTGTCATAAACCCATTAGACCCTGGAAGCTCCATGATAAAATCAAATGCAATAGAGACCCAGGGTCAGGACAGGGTGTCTAAAGGCTGAAGTAGACTGCAGGGTTTGCGGCATGGTATCTTGCCTCCAGCACACCCATTGCAGGATGTAATGAAGGCTCTGGGCACATTTGGGGCCAAAAAGAAAGACCAGACGTCAGTGTCTGAGGCTTAGAGCAACACAGATGTCCTGCCAGGAGAGAGTCACGACATGGCTGTAAGGCTGCCATTCTCACCTATCCCAGAGGAACGTAAATGTGGTTATTCATGAAAGTGACCTCTTCCCAAGTATTGTGTGGTTTCCTGTCCATAGCAGCTAGTTTGTCAGGTGGAATTCTTAAGGCAGAGGGAGAATAGAGCAGTGTGACTGGGTCTTGATTAAAAGCAGCGTTCAGGAAGTTGCAGAGCTTGAGAATGTGGGCCAGTTCCTGGCTAGGTCACAGGGTTCAGTATCAAAGCTTCAGGACAAAACGTCAGCCTTGCTGTTTCTGGTTCCAGCATGATATGTGATAGTGAAGAATAGAGACCCTCGCAGCTGCCATTGGTTTATTGCCTTCTCCCTGCACAGATATTCCAGGGTTTTTTAATAAGTGTATACTTGAACCAGATAGTGAGCCCCTTCCAAATAACATTGCCACTCCTCAAAGGCCACCTTAGAATCATAGAATATCAGGGTTGGAAGGGACCTCAGGAGGTCATCTAGTCCAACCCCCTGCTCAAAAGCAGGACCAATCCCCAATTAAATCATCCCAGCCAGGGCTTTGTCAAGCCTGACCTTAAAAACTTCTAAGGAAGGAGATTCCACCACCTCCCTAGGCAACGCATTCCAGTGTTTCACCACCCTCCTAGTGAAAGAGTTTTTCCTAATATCCAACCTAAACCTCCCCCACTGCAACTTGAGACCATTACTCCTTGTCCTGTCCTCTTCCACCACTGAGAATAGTCTAGAACCATCCTCTCTGGAACCACCTCTCAGGTAGTTGAAAGCAGCTATCAAATCCCCCCTCATTCTTCTCTTCTGCCATGGCTAGGAGCTCCTTACCCAGGATCTCATACTTCATTTCAGCATGGGCAAACTTCCATGAATAATAGGCACACAGGTGTAATATTTGTTTGGGTCCATGTCACTGGGAGTCAATGGCCCCAATTGCCTTACTAGAGGCATGAGCTTCTACAAGAAAGGCTCATATGGCATCTGAGTGGCCAGTATGGATGTAGTGATAAAGGTGAGTTTCAGCTGATAAAATGTATGCTCGATTTTGGGGGGACCACTGGAACTGCATATTCTTCAAGAGCAGAGCAGTGAGGGGTCCAGTTTGCTTTAGGAAATGTGGGATAAACTACCAATAAAAGTTGGCAAACCCAAAAAATGTTGCAGGTTGTGGGTCATGCAGGGGGGTGATCCAGTCCAGTCCAGGATGGCCTGGACCTTGTGTGGATCCATCCTGAGTCCCTAGAAGAGCAGAATAAAGCCCAGAAATTCTGTGAAAGTGTGGTCAAACACGTATTTCTCATGTTTAGCATAGAGTCCATGTTGCGATTAACGCTCAAGGACCACTTGAACATGACCAGTGTGCGGCTCAAGATGTCTGAAAAGACCAGGATGTCATCTGCTATATAGTGGTCCAATATGTCCTGAAACACATTATTTATGAAGCGTTGGAAGGTAGCCAGGGCATAGGTCAGGCTGAACAGCATCACCAGGTATTTAAAATGACCATAGCGCATTCAGAAGGTGGTCTTCCATTCATCACCTTCCCTAATGCACACAAGGTTATAGGATCCCCAGAAGTCCAACTTAGTCAATATACAGGCAGCTCCTACGCTATCCAGTAGCTTGGGAATCAGGGACAGCAGGTACCGGTTCCTTACTGTTATTTGAATTAGGGCATGGTCAATGATACAGCACTGGAGACTGCCATCTTTTTTCTTAACAAAGAGGACTGGGGCCCCAGCCAGGAACGCTGATTTCCAGCTAGACCCTCAGGCCAGATTCTTCAGAAGGTATTCCTGGAGCACAGCCAGTTCAGGTGCAGACATGGCACCTGAATGGCACTTTGCTCTGTCTGTAATTCTATGGGGCACATGTAGGCTCAATGTGGAGGGAGGTTTTCCACATTCTTTGTTTCAAACACGTCTGCATAATCCAAGGGCAGGGTTAGGAGCTAATTATCATGAATAAGGTCGGATTGGAACTCTAGGAGATCGGAGCTGAGAGACATACCACAGGTCAGGACTCAGGATGCAGTCACTAGGAATCAGGCCAAGTCAGGATAACATGAGGTCAGGATCTGTTGATGGACCCAGAGGGTTGGAACCAGGAGGCAGTTACCAAGTGTCAGGACTAGACAGGGTACCAGGAAGTCTGGATCAGAGGACAGGAACAGGTAAACACCAGGCAAATAGTCTGGGGCAGGGCGGAGCTCAGTTATGCACACGACTTCCTGATTCCTCCTTTGGCTTAAATAGGGCTGAAGCCAATCAGAAGCTTAGATCTCACCTGATCAGAGTGTTGGGGCAGGGCTAGTGCCCTAGTTGGGCTTCATGGACCCCAGTCGCAGCTGCTGTCTGTGCGCTGCCAGGTGGGTGATTAGAGTGTGCTGCTTTCCAGAACCCCCACGTGCCCGGATTTAAGACCTGCAGGGCCTAACACTAGTGTCGTATACACGGGTTTAACACGGGTGTCATTAAGAGGTGAATCGGAACCACTTAAAACCCAACCAACCAATTTGATAGAGCGCTTAAATGACAATATTTTCTCCCATAAGCATGAGCAAATTACCCAGTCCAGGAACTACAGGGTTCAACAAGAAAAGCATCATCATATGTGTAAGAGATGCATTTTTTCTATCCGCCACCATGCAGAGTTTAAGTGAGAAACAAAATGGTGGTATTTATATATAAAGAGGCAAAATTTTATTTCCAAGTAAATACATTTTTATCTCTGGGCCTGTGCTGTCTGAGCTATATCAGAAATAAAATGTTGCTTTTTTTCTATCCTGAAAGGAAATACCAACATCATTGCCAAACCTCAAGAATAACATGATCCTGTATCCTGTACACAAGAAAAAGTTAGGCGAGCATAGCAGGGAACAAATTAAAGTAATGGATCTCCCAATCCTTTTGAAGTGGGTGCAGTCTGAAATTCTGAAAAGCTTTATGGGGTGCTGGGGTGGGTACTTTTTTCCTGTAAAATTGATAGCATGAGAGATTAAAGCAATTGGTTTAGTTTCCGAAGCCTTAATAGCTAACAAATATGGTAGTGTCTAATGAACTGTCCCCTAGCTATTTTTTTAGGTATCAGGACTGCCCACTATAAAGTTGCATCAGTTTCAGCTATAAGAACTTGTGATGGGGATAGAGCAGCAAATATAGGGCACCCCAGCCTCTTTTGTCTATCACATAGGAGGCGATAAACACATTGCCAGAGTTTTCGCCTATAGCTAATTTATATACTATTTCCTGAGGCCATCTCAAGTTGACGTGCTGATTTCTAAGCATTGAGTAAATAGACATGAAGCCCATCCCAGAAGATTTGTCATAGGTTCAGTTCCAGCTACAAATAGACCCAACCTACAATGTTTGGTTCTGGATCAGACTCCCCCATAGCTAAGTGACGTTCAGATTCACCAACAAGCGTTAAGCTTATTTCTTATTTTACCTGCGTCAGTTCACTATTCAATTTCCAGGCTATTTGGATCCAGCCCTGCTCCCACTGAATTTAGTCTGAATTTTGTCATTAACTTCAATGGTAGCAAGAGCCAGCATCAACAAGCCATGTTTGCAAAAGAAGCACTGATTTTTGGATTACTCAGTTTTTGGTTGCCCAACTTGAGACTTCTCAGGCCTGGTTTTCTAGAGATAAGCACTTGAATCTCCCATTGCTTCCAGTAAGAGCTGTGCACGTTCAGTGCCTCTGAACATCAGACCTGAGGGGTGTCACATTTTTGTCAACACTTTCTATAGTTTTGTACAATAGTAGAAGCTAGGCATTAAACAATGGAGGTACCCAAAATCAGAGACCACTTGTGAAAATGTTGGTCTTAGTCCCTCAAATTTGGAACAAATAGAAAGTCAATGGATTACTTTGTCTTGTACCAGATTTTCAATGAAAATATCCCAAATTTTTTAGATAGTGGAGTTAGTATAAATTCATGGCAGCAGATGAATTAATATGACTTGCCAAAGCAGATTTTACAGACTCAGAGTCCAAATTCAGCTAAATAAGCAAGAGTGTAACACTAAACAGTAACTACCCTGTTAGGAACCATTATATTCCAGCAGGTTTTTAAAAAAACACCATTTGCTTCTGTACAATTGCCTGATTACAGTACATTTTAAATAGATTTTTGGCAAGCAGCATCTACTTGGTAGCCAAATAAATGCAACAGACCGTGGCAACTGCTTCTTTCTGAAATGTACTGGACCCCACAGTTAGATCAGGACTCTGCAGTTTCTTTTGGACAGATGATGCAGTTTCAGCACTGACAGAGCAGTTCAAAGAACTAGAAAGTTACTGAGAATCTCAGCAGTTGTTAACAGGAACAGCTGGGTATCTGAGACAGGCTCTTCTGTCTGCTTTTCAGCCCTGCTTCCTGTGGAGCACTCAATTCTGCAAGGTGCCAAGCCCCTTCTGAGAGGGCCTGGGCACTTTCAAAGGGAGTTAAGAGAGCTCAACCCTTCACAGATCTGTCTTGGAGACAGATGTGTGACCCAGTGTGTAAATATGAACTTTTTTAAAGTGACCCCCCTTACTCCGCAGGGATAAAGAGAAAAAAACACCACGGCTGATTATTGCTGATTATTGTATGATGGGAACACATATTGGCCACACCAAGATCATGGCCCATTGTGTTAGGCATTGTACAAACTTACAAAAAGAGAGAGAGAATCCTTGCCCCAAAGAACTGAAACAGAGAAGACAAAAAAAATTATTTTCCCAATTTTTTTAAAGAGATTGGGAACTGAGGCATAGAGAGGCTAAGTGATTCACCCAATGTCATACTGAAGTCTGTGGCAGAGCCAGGATTTGAACTCAGATCCAGTGTCTTCACCACAACAATCGTCCTCCCTCTTGGTTTTCTTTTAATGCTAGACTATTACAGTAAGTTTATAATTACCTGGGAGTTTTTTGTTATGAATATTAATGAGATGGTTATATAAATGCATAATTGCAGATGGGATCAATTATTTATCATCCATCTACAAAGGACTTTAAAGAATAAAGTACATTAGGAAAATAATTGTTGAATAAGGGTGGGATTTCCTCTTCCCTTCCTTTTCAAGTTGCAGTTAATTATCTGGGAGGCTAGAATAGCTGCACTGTGTGATTTTAAGAAGCATGTTCAGTCAGTCACCTGGGTAAAATAAGGCTAACCCAGTTTCATATAAGAACATAAGAATGGCCCTACTGGGTCAGACCAAAGGTCCATCTAGTCCAGTATCCTGTCTTCCGACAGTGGCCAGTGCCAGGTGCCCCATACAAGTGTATTGTGACTGCTACCAGGATCAGAAAGGCATTATCTGTCCATGTACAGTACTGCAAAACTGGTGAGGTGACTGAGTATGTGTGGATGGGAGTTTGTGGTCCTCTGGAGCAAGGCATATTAGCCACTGCTGGACACAGAATATGTTCCTGGACACTGATCCAAGCCTGTGTAGCAAACCTAAGAGAACAGCAGTAGAGGAGAACCAAGCATCAAACCCAAGAATTTTTAAAAATTATTTTGCTGATTTTAATATTAAAAACTAAAAAGGTTAGAATGGTTAGGAAGTTGTGAAGCTCTTTGAAGCGGTTGTGAGCTGGCTTTATCGCTCTAGAGAAGTTTCTAAGATCCCTGAATGAGTAAGAAAGGAAGAAAGAGAAAGGATACATTTTAAAAATCTGGTCTTATTGTCAGATGTACATGCTAATTATAAACGACTGAAATAAGGGTGGATTTTCCCATGTGTATAACCTGATATTAAAAGTGAATAAATGTCATCATGTTCGAAGAGACGAAAGAAACATGTTAGTTATGAAGCCCCTTGTGAAACGATTGTCTTTACTGTTTATGCCATGTGAAGCCTCTAATTTGGATTGAATACTGAATGGTTTTCAGGCAGTGCCAGATACATCAGTGCCAGTTCAGCTTACAAAATGGCTTCTCCTGTCAAGTTTGTCCCAGTACAACGTGTTCTTTCACTTGAGCCCCAAGCTACTTGGCAGGCTTCAGGCATAACTCAGCCTGTCAGAGTTTCCTGCCATTATCCCATTCAGTGTCACACATGGGTCTAGCATTTATGTCATGAGATATAAAAGATGGTTTGAAGGATGTGAAATTACAGGTGCTGTTCGGTCTTGCAAATCATAAGCAGAGTTAAACTAATTTTACTAGCTACCTTTTCTAGTCAGTAGGAAAGCGGGGGACAGGCTGTAATCACCATGTCACCGCCTGAAGAAACCTTGCACATTTTTCACTCTGTTTTAAAACATACTGAGACTAGGTATAGTGTCTTTGTTTGGGGGGCTTTAGTTAACTAAGGGCGCGAACCTATAAGGTCTTTCTGAACTCCTCTCAGCTCTACGTGTTTTATGGACACTATAGTCAGAACAGCATGGAGGATTTTCCTCTCTTTTACTATATATTATTAAATACACAACAACTACATTTAAAGAATATTGAGATTGCAAAAGTCAAGGGAAGTTAGGAAATGCCTGAATTATGGTTGTCCATGCAACCTTAATTCTGCCCTCTTGTGAGCTATGATACAGGTTTTAATTACACGAACAGATACTATTTTTCCCCTACAGGACTCCCCTCTCATTCAGTGCACAGAAAGACAGTCTGAGCTCTGAGGATGACTCAGGGTTGTGTAGTAAAGGAAGCTGTTGAGTGTAGGACCTCTACCTCATTTGTTGCAGATATTGGAAAGCATGTGGTGAATGAAGCACCACATAGGGAATTGCAGGAAAGGAGAAGGTGGTCTCCTGGTTAAGGCAGCTGAATGCTGCTTTGAGAACCACATTCTATCCCTGCCTCTGCCACAGAGTTCCTATGTTATGCTGGGTAAACTGCTTAAACCAAACTTTTCATAGATGGTTAATAGTTGTGTGTCCTTCAGTGTATCAGTACCTGACTTGAGGCCCTGAGGTTCTGATTTGCAGAAGTCCTGAGCTCTCACAGCTGCAGCTGAAGTCAATGGGAGCTGTGTTTTGAACATATAAAGTGCTATAGGATGCCTCTGAAAAATCAAGTTCTCGGTGTCTCATTATTATTCATTATTTGTACTAGTGTAGCACCGAGGAGCCCCACTCTGGGCCTAGGACCCCCGTGTGCTCGGCACTGTACAGAGCCAGGACCAGCTCTAGGCACCAGCAAAGCAAGCACGTGCTTGGGGTGGCACAGTTCCAGGGGCGGCGTTCCGGCCACCCCCTTTTTTTTCCCTTGGGCAGTTGCGCTCTTGGAGCTTGGGACAGCAAATTTTTTGCTTGGGGGTGGCAAAAAACCTAGAGCTGGCCCTGTACAGAACAACACAGAAGAAAAAGACATTCCCTGCCCTGAAGAGCTTACAATCCAAGCATAAGACAAGAGACAACAGATGGATACAGACAGGGGAGCACAAAAAACCCAATGAGACAATATCTCAAAATTGGGCATCTAAAATTAGTGGGTACTTTTGACCATCTCTCACTCTGTGCTTCAGTTTCCCATCATTCACAGGCATGATGTGAAGATAAATCAATTAATGTCTGTGGGGCACTCAGGTACTATAGTGCTGAGCACCTTAGAAAAGCCCATAAGGAAATTAATAATTCTGTCTTCAGAGCAGGACTTGAATAGTGTCTAGTAAAAACCAGTATGTGACCATATAATTAAAGACTGTATCATAATGCATATGCACAAGAGGGACTTAATTAAGGTTGCACAACCAACTTTGAATCTGGCATTTCCTAACTTTTAAGTATTTGACTTTGCAAGCTTAACTTTCTTTTAACATAATTTATTTGTAATAACATATATGAAATGTAATCTAGTGGGAAATTCTGAGACAAAGTTGATTCTCTTTGTCATTAAAAAAAATGGAGCATAACCCTTTTCAAAATCTGGATTGCTGAGCTTTGATCCTCACTTTAAAAATAATGTAAAAGCCTAAAGTATCACATTCATTTATCTACAGCACTTTTTGTCTGGACACTTTGTGACTCTACTCTGTCTTCCTAGACCATCCATTTCTTACAGCTATCCTACTGTACAGACCTAACTTCCTAACTACCTGCTGAAGATGATCAGCCTCCAAACACAGAACTAGGCCTTTAAGTGCCTTACTCAATCATGTGTACCTTTTGCACTGAACTTTTCAAGTCACCCCTTTGCAAATTCCTCCTGTGGGATGGCACATGCCTGCACTGTGTAAACAAGAGGCCACCACTCAAGCAAAGGCAAAAACAAACTAGGGATTGGGAGAACTTCAGTCTACTTCTCCTCCCCACCTTTATGTAAATACTGCAATGGAAATGGTCCAAAGTTTGATTATTTTATGTGAACGAAGTGCTTTGATATTGGTGGGGATGGAGCTGGGTAGACAGCAAGTCTTGATCCTGGAAAACAACAAATCCATATGTTATCAAAATCTGCCTCTGGCCAGTCCAGCATAGGTCAAGCAGGAAACTGAAACTATGTGTTGATGTTTTAGGCATTTCTTAACACTGAGGTCTTTTAATACACTAAAATATTTGTGTCATGAGATATCAGGTTCAGTTCACTTTCTATTTTCTCACACTGTTTGAACACAGGAGAGGGTTTCCCGAATGACCGCCTGGAAGGTCGGCAGGAGTGTGCAAATGCCATCATTTCCTTGCAATGGTTGCATTGCTTTTTACTGGATTCGTGTTAAAGCCTAAAAGCAAGCCTTCTGCACGTTGCTTCAGTGTAATTAGACAGTAAAAGACATAGAAATATCTATGCCAGTGCAGCAGCCAACCCAAACACATCTGAACAGGCAACGTCCCTTTGTTCTTTCTTTATTGCGTAGACTCATTGAACAAAGTGGTAAACTAGGGCCGTGTCTACACTATCGCTTATGTCAGCAAAACTTATGTTGCTCAGGGGTGTAAAAAAACCACACCCCCTGAGCGACGTAAGTTTCGCTGGCATAAGTGGCAGTGTGTACAGCGCTGTGTTGGCGGGAGAGTTTCTCCTACTGACATAGCTGCCACTGCTCATTGAGGTGGTTTATTAAGTCGATGGGAGAGCTCTCGTCCATTGGCCATAGAGCTGCTACACGAGCGAGCTTACAGCAGAGCTGTGGTGCTGGGAGCTTGCTGGTGTAGACATGGCCTAAGCGTTATGTTGCCAATAAACACAGGACTGTTTAAGGTCGGTCATGACAGGATCTGCACAAAGGATTAATATGAATCTGACAAATCATGTTTGTAAAATATATTTATTCTGTCAGATTTCATGAGTGGTAGCTATTTCTCCAGTCAAGCTGAATGATAGCATTCAGCTCTCATACTTACTCTTCTTGACAGCTAACAAGATAAACATGTCAGCATGTGATTTGCCAAATACTATCCCATGGAATTCAGACAGAAGTTGCCAACAGAGCTAACTTTCAAAAAGAGGATCATGGCATTAAAAAAAATAGCTGGTAAACAAGTTTTCAATTATAGTGGCCAACAATAGAACACTCTGCTATTCATATAAGTTCAATAGAAGCTACGGACTGGACAGTGCTTGTCAGGTGCTTGGTGGCAATGAATTGAAAGGGCAGTATTGTCAGGCCTGACATTTTACTTATCTTTTATTGTAGTGCAATTCTTAATGGACAGTGATTTTGTGATCTTTATCACACTGGTCGTTATTTACAAATTAGGAACAATTTCTGTCCTCTAAGATGAAAGGGATCAGAACACAGGCACAAAAGATGGTGCACAAGCCACAAAACTGACAGAAAAATGGCTAGAGAACACTCTGTATAGTACTGAGGTGACTTGTTATTTGAAGATACATATTTTATTTTCAGCTTTTTGGAACCTTTAACAAGAGTAGGAACCACAATGGGCTTCAGAGTCCCAGACCTACATCTCATTCAATAATGATTTTCTGCCGCCCTTGCGTATGTTGCCTTGTCATTTCAGATGGAGCCAGTATTGTTTTTTGCTTTCTGTATGCACCTGTTGGGTAGCATTCATTTCCATAGCACCTTTTAGCATGAAGGATCTCAAAGCACATTGCAAACTATGGACCTGAGCCACTGACCACTGACATCAATGGAACAAAATCTAGGCCCTAGATGTATGTTATATAGGAATTATTTCATTCACCACTGAAATAAAGCCACCTGTGGAGTGGAATGTGACAGCATAACACAGCCGGAAGGGAAGTTGGAAATACAGAGTCTAACTGAAATTACATGGGGAATTTAGGTATGCAGAATTCTCCACGCTGGATTTTGGCCAGGACACTAGGGCTAATGCCCGTATTATTGCTAAAAGTGCCAAGGGGTAAAAGGTATCTAGACAGAGCGGGATTGGCCAGCACAGGAGGTTAGTAAACTGAAAGAGAGCTCCTCGCTTCTAAGCTGCCATAGCTTGCCAGTACAAAATGCAGCTCAGGCTGTTAGTCACCAAAAATCACTGCCAACTGATTGCTGTTTGGTGACCTACATGAAATGAGCTGATAGGCTCAGTTCAGTTCCTGCTGGATGTGTGAAGACTGGGATGACATCTGAAAATAAGTAGACAAAACTGACACAAATGTACGCTGAGCACAAGTTTCCAGCAGTAGGTAAAGATTATGCTAATTTAAAGCAAAGGGATATCCTGCCTTTTCCTGAGGAACCCATTGCCAAAAGCATCACTGCCATTAGCTATTAGCAACTTTCTTTGCTCTTTTGCTGGAGAGACCAAGGATTGTATGGGTATGTAGACTGAACTAGCGTCTTGCCCAGAGCTGGTCTCATTAGGCCAGGGAGAAACACACAGATAAGTTAAGGAGTACTTGTGGCACCTTAGAGACTAACCAATTTATTTGAGCATGAGCTTTCGTGAGCTACAGCTCACTTCATCGGATGCATACCGTGGAAACTGCAGCAGACTTTATATATACACAGAGAATATGAAACAATACCTCCTCCCACCCCACTGTCCTGCTGGTAATAGCTTATCTAAAGTGATCATCAGGTGGGCCATTTCCAGCACAAATCCAGGTTTTCTCACCCTCCACCCCCCCACACAAATTCACTCTTCTGCTGGTGCTAGCCCATCCAAAGTGACAACTCTTTACATAATCAAGTCGGGCTATTTCCTGCACAAATCCAGGTTTTCTCACATCCCCCCCCACCCCCATACACACACAAACTCACTCTCCTGCTGGTAATAGCTCATCCAAACTGACCACTCTCCAAGTTTAAATCCAAGTTAAACCAGAACATCTGGGGGAGGGGGGTAGGAAAAAACAAGAGGAAACAGGCTACCTTGCATAATGACTTAGCCACTCCCAGTCTCTATTTAAGCCTAAATTAATAGTATCCAATTTGCAAATGAATTCCAATTCAGCAGTTTCTCGCTGGAGTCTGGATTTGAAGTTTTTTTGTTTTAAGTTAGCGACCTTCATGTCTGTGATTGCGTGACCAGAGAGATTGAAGTGTTCTCCGACTGGTTTATGAATGTTATAATTCTTGACATCTGATTTGTGTCCATTTATTCTTTTACGTAGAGACTGTCCAGTTTGACCAATGTACATGGCAGAGGGGCATTGCTGGCACATTCAGGGTAGTGTCACTCAAGTCTCAACCACCAGCATCCCCTTGGATATATGTCATCAGGAGGCTTGTGATGAAGTCTAAAGTGCTACCAGAAGGAACATACATTTCTGTGTCATAGAGATACTTCCAGCTACATCAGATGGTGTCAGGGAAAGGGGCACTACTTGCAGGCTCCCCTAAAAAGCCCTGGTGGCAATGTGGGGCGGAGATTGACTCTTCTCTTATGGCTGCCCCCGAAAGACGCATTTTAAGATGAAGCTACAACTTTAATAGTTTTGTTAAAATAAATCCTTAAATAGCAACATACAACTGTACATTATACTAAAGAGGTGAAAAATTAGTAGGATAAATTATGATTTCGTTACTGCTCCACTATTCTCCAGGACACAACTTTCTGCTGGGCAACAATAACCTAAGCTTTTAGTCAGCCTGTAATAACAACCATCATTAATATTATTTATATAGCAACACGTGTGCCTGGCACTCTACAGACAACATAATAATATTGTTTGCCTTTCTAGAAGCATGCCTTCCAAGCATCTCAAAACACATTGCAAACAATCATGAATAAAATGTGACAACACCCTTGTGAGGCAAGTATTACCATCTTCTTCTAACAGAAGGGGAAATCCAGGCACAAAGAGGTTAAGTGACTTGCCTGAGGTCACACAGGAAAAATGCAACAGATGTGGGAACAGAATGCAGTCTCACTCATCTGTGTAAACCACGAAACCCATCCTAACCTCTTATGCCTCCTTCCTTATTGTAATGCCCAGCCCATGGCACTCCATCTATTTCTCATATGAATAGCAGATATCTGGGCACCAAGTACAAAATTAACTAAAAGAGTAACTTGTCCACAAAGCTCTCCCAGGCACCTCCATTCCTTGGGTCAGAGTGCCTCACTGACATACAGCCAACATTTTGACAAGGGGCTCCTTCAAAAAATGCCCACCTCTGCAGTGCTCACAGCATTCCCTGCAATACTCTCAACACCCTCCTCCCAGACACTCACTCATGAAAAATCCATCAATTCCACACTCTCTTCCCCTCTGTCCCTCCCAAATCTGTTCATTTCATACCTTTTCCCTCCTCGACTCATGAACCCTTCCAGCCTCTGACCCAGACAGCACCCCTTTACTCACCATGGTTCCCCTCTAGTACCTCACTGAGGCTCCTCTTGATGGCTCCCTTCCACATAGCAGCAGCAGCAGCTGGGGCAAGTGTCCTGTAGCCACTGCCTGCAGCAATTGTGGCAATCCTGGCTCTCCAGGAGCACAGGGGTTTGTGAAATGCAAGGAATGGGAAATCTCCTTACGCCCTCCTTCCATGCCATACACTTCCACAGGGTCAGACCCAGTCTGACCTTCCACACAGCGTCCTGTCTTTTTCTCTGGTCCGTCCTGTTATTTCTGTAGCCATTTACCAACCATAGAGTGGAAGCTGCTTCTCAACTTTTAACAGCAAATGTGTACAAGCTGCAGCCAGGCATCTCCCATCAGTCAACACACTGAAATAAATACCATTGGCAGAAACAGAAGGATGATGTATGCGGTGGGCAGCTATGCTTATCCCATGAAAAAAATGGAAACTTTCTGGGCCAGCGTGTTGTTTTCGCCTGATGTTGTTTTTGCCTGTTTAGCTTCTAAGCAATGCAGAAGATCTGCTAGGGAAATCTTGAATTTTTCCATCCTTGTGCAGACATGGATCTGTGAGTGTTGCGGGGAGGGAAGGGACAGAGGGGCGGGAGCGGGAAGCAATGCGGTGTGTTTGGAGACTGCAAATTTCAAACAGCTACTGTCACTTCTTAATAGTGCAGCACCATTCAGCCTTGGAGAATATTGTCACAGCTCTTGGGAGAAAGGTTTGAAGCCTCATTTACTTGAATAGGATAAGGATTTTACCCTATGCCCTTTAACTTGCATTCTCTTAGGCCTGGTCTACACTTAAAAGTTATGTCAACCTAGCTACGTTGCTCAGGGGTGTGAAAAACGCCAAGCCCCCGTGTGATGTAGTTCAGCTGACCTAACCCCAGGTGTAGACAGTGCTAGGGCAATGGAAGAATTCTTTCATCAACCTAGCTACCGCCTCTCAATAGGTTGTCACTAGAGCTGGTTGGGAAAGAGTGAACATTTCTGAAGAAATTTAACACTTTTGCAAAACATTTTGAGAAATTTTGAAATTTCAGTTTTTCGGGTTACCCTTTTCTTTTACTGAATGAAGTAGAATGAATGAGATCCAGGATTACCGTCTCTCTCTCTCTCTCTCACCTACACCCTCTCTTCACTTTTCCTTTTGCCACTCTAACCTTTTGAAAACTTCCTCAGCTTTTGAAAAGTTGCAGTTGGTGGGGGAGGGGAGTGGGGGAGGAAATGAAGAGAAAGAAAGAGAAGTGATCAAATAAAAAAAAATCCCCTAAACATCACTCAACCTATTACATTCAGTGAGAAAAGGAAAAAGGGAGAGGAGGACGGGAGAAGGGGGGGATTAAAAAAAACAGGAAACAAAATTTGAAAATATTGAAATTTGGGTTTGATTAAAAAACAGAAACTTGGGGATGGGGGAGGGGGGCGAGAAGAGAACAAAGACTTTTCCTGAATGTTTCTCTTTGGGGAAGAAAAAGACATGTTTCCTTGAAAAAGTGTTCGAGACAAAAATTTCAGCCAACACTAGCTGTCACACATTACCCATTTAAAAGAAAATTGTGTGTGTGTATAATACAGAGTATGTGGTGCTGAACTCAGATGTTCTCCCACAAGAATATGAGTCGATACAAGTTTCAATTTATTGTACATCTTCCCTCTCCTCCTTGCAAGAGTATTTCCCTAATGGGAAAACTTTCCTATGAACAAACCTCCTTCTTGAAATAACTTAACAAATAAAACCAAAAACTGGTTATGAAGAACACATGGAAATTTCAAACCGAAAAAGGATCTATTGTTATACCAATAAAATAAAAACCAGCAGGATCTTATTAAAGGGGAAAAGGCAAAATAGCGCATTTATTGTGAATACAGAAAGAATCATAGTAAGCAGTTAGTTATAGCTATAACATTCCATTCAATCTCATATTTATTCACACATTCATACACACACACACACACACAGGTTCTGCAAGGTTGTTATCATAGTTACCAGCCTTAGAGTTGCTCATGCCAAGCCACTGGCCAGGTGGCCTGGACATGAGGAGGGAGCAGGGCCTTGTCAGATGCTCATCTGATGCTCCTGGAAGTTGGTTTGCAGAATCAGACCCCAAAGTTCTCACTTTCTAGAGTCCATTTTTATAGGAATTTCTTCCTATGCCAGTCTATGGGAATTGCTTCATCATGCTGTTGCTGAATCAATCAGCAGATGGCACATTCCTGATGGCTCCATGCTGCCAGATGTTATCTTGTTCTTTGGTTCTCCCATTCTTGAGGTTGTTGGGCGGATTCCAGTCTGCCCTCCAGGGGTCCTCTGGTTGTTTGACGCCTTCTTCAGCCGATGGACACTGGATTCTTAGGCTGGCACCTCCCTGATCATCCAGTTATTATCCACACCAAGCATCCATCCACATACATCCTCTATGTCTATTTTAATCACAATTGTTAACAAAGCGAGATAAATACACAAAAGGGCGGGGACTCTCTGTGTCCTGTTTCTGTTGTTACAAAGTATCGCTTTGAGTTTCTCTCTGTGTGAGTAGTTGTTACAAAGTATTGGTTTGAGAACAGACTCAGTTTCAGGATGTACTAACACAATTAGCAACTTGCAAGTTTCACACAGAGAGCGAGAGAAACGTAAAAATAAGAGACCAAGAGACCTCTTAATTAGTGATACCCTGGGAATTTAAACTATGGGAAATCTAACTCATTTGTGATTTTAATACAGAACTTCTTTAATATGATCCAACACTATGTTGGTTGGAGAGCAATATATCCCCATAAGAGGAGATAATGAGTCTGACTGATGCATGGGAATTTAGATATTTTTTCCTAGAAAGACATTCCATAGCAATTTCACATTACAGACATGCACTGCATAGGTCACATAGTACATAATCTGAGGCTGTTATTGTACACCACGGTATCCCATCTCATCCTGGAAATAGTGTTAAAACCAGCGGTAGATATCCAGTATTTGATTATACCATCCTCCTAGCCAGTTCTCCTTGTGCTAGTTCACACAAAGTTGGTTGATTTTTTAAAAACTATATAAGGTATTGTGACCCTAAGGACTCCTCCATAACACCTGGTAAAGGATTCACTGTTCTATAACAGCAATTCTTATCAGGCCTGACCAACTCACTACACCGAACACACTGCTTTCATAGTATTTCTCTGTAAAGAACGTCATGGGAGATTTTAAATGAAAGCCAGGATCACGCTGGTCATTAATATTGTTGTGAAATTATGTACTGACACTATGTAAGGAGTTAGGTCTGTATAGTGGAAAATATGTTTTCCAGTCTGAATCAAAGCACGGTTCTCAAACAGCTTTTTGACAAAAGATGTATATTCATCTGTTTGCCTCGGTTCACATGTTAATTAAGCATTGTAGGCCAACACAATGGAAGCTTCTTTTGCATACAAAGTCAACACAAGGATGTGAAGGCAACATGAAGTCAGCACACCAGGGAATAAACTGGGAGTGGGGGGCAGGGTGGGTATCATCCTGACTCAAGACAAAAGAATGAATTTGGGGGGATATGAAGAGAAGGCAAAAGGACATCCCCTGATCCTTCACCAAGGAAGCAAAAAGGACAGCACTTCTTGCATTCATGAATGAAGGATCCCAGCCATCTGGATGGAGATGCTGGAAGATTGCTTTATGTGGAATAAACTACTTTAGACAAGGGTTTAGCATGTTAAAGTTAAGTTTTAGACTCTAGGTTAAATTTTTTGTGTTATATGTAACAATTTCTGTTTACATTATTAACCTAACTCAGTATCTCTTGAATCTTAACCTTTGACAATAAACATGACTGTTTTCACTATAAATATATCTCAGTGCTGTTATACTGGAGTTGAGCCTCAGTTGAATCAAACAAGCTAATGTGTATGCTGACCTCTAGGGGTTCAAACACCTGATAACTTCTGTGAATGTCGGGTGGTTAAGGTCTGGACATTGCAGGGAGCGCTCTGAGGACTATGGGGTCAGTCTATCACCAGTCTGCAAAGAGAGAATGAGGCCCGCAGAGGCCTGGAAGCCAGTGCTTGTGTTGCCAGAGGGTGTTGGTTTCAGGGTGCTGAGCTACACACTAGAGACCACTTCATACTAAGAGCAGGTAGCGGTGAGGTGCCTCATAAGCCTACGTGACCTTGGGTCACATTTCATTTTGTTTTGCTTTAAAAATAAAAGGACTTATCCTGAGGCTGTTACTCAGCTAATGTTCCCATAGGCAAAACTTTCACTGAAGTCAAACTAGGGAAATAGGATTGACCCCAAATTCTCATTTCAATGTATAAGCATAGGCTATATCATAACATGGTACATATAAGTATGAATATTATTATAATAAATCCCTTTTTGTATGAAAGATTGTATTTTTTGACAAATTTATACACATAGAGACAGTTAAGGTTGATCAGTCAATTTTATCCTTTGTGTGCTTTCTCCTTCATCAACATTACATTCATGTTAAATTTTCTGAGTGGAATTTATACACAAGTATATATGTAAATATTTAATAACGTTACAGTACCCAAAATTGTGCTAGGCGCCTCACAGACACACAAAATACTTGTGGCTTCTTCCTTGAAGTATTTAAGGAAGTTTAGTTTAGTTTAAGTTTAGTTAAGAGCTAGGATTTGTGTGTGTCTGTAAAAATTATAAACTTTATACACAGAGAGAAGAGGGAGAGCACTTGATATCTCTCTACAAACTTCCCCATCTGGTTTATTCAGAAAATTTGCACATGGATAATTGAAGCATGAATAATGTGAGAAAGTTCAACATTAGCTTGTTTTGTAGATCTCAGTAAATGCTACTGAAACAAAACAAAACAAAACAAAACAAAGAATAGTTTAAAAGAAATCAGTTGGGTACTTCAAAAGTTTTGAATGTTTAAAGGATTTTGAGAACTACTGAATTCTGGAGGCCTGCGTTAGAGAAAGGTTGGGGTTTGAGTGCTGTGGTTTAAGGATTATTACTAGCTATCTTATAAGAGGATCCAACCAAACTGGGGCTTTGTTGTGCTAGTTGTGTAAAAACGCATACTCTGGACAGTCCCTGCCCCAAGAGCTGTATTGGATGCTGGAGGTACTCAGCTCTAGAGGGGAGTGAATAACTGATTTTTGATTCCGGGGTCACCCAAAAAAAAAAAACCCCAAAGAATTTTGGGTTTGGTTTGAACCTAAAGTGAATTTTTTTAGTTTTTCTCACCAAAACGAAAAACTACGAAACATTTTCTGATTCAGGCCAAACAAAACATCTCATTTAACCTAAAATGATTTTTTTTTCAATTTTTCATTTCTTCTGGAGTCATTTTCACCCACCCTTTTTTAAAGTTAACTAATTTCAAAAGGAAATGTCATGTCACAACAAAAAGCCAAAATGTTTCATTTCAAAATAGCCAAAACAAACCATGCCACATTTTTCAATTTTTTTTCAGCCAAAAGTTTTTGCTAAACATGACCTAAATTCACAGATAGTTTTTGTGCCCTGAAAAATTGTAAATTTTTGGTGAATTTATTGTTGGCCACAAAAATGTCCCCTAGCTCTACTCTGCACCTTGCAGGTTCTCACAGTGCCTTTCATGATTAGATCCCATGTGTCTATTTCTGCCAGGCAGAATCAGGTCCTAAAATATGAAACACTATAATCATTCACTTTAGTTGCTCTCTTGTTTTCATTTAGGTGTCAGTTATTGCTCAAGCAAGTATTCAGTTTTAAAGCTTATATGTACCTGATGTTAAATATACTTGACTGGGAAACAAAGCCAACATTGCGGTCAAAAGGAAACTCTCATAAAAGGCTGTAGGTGAAGGTATCATCCTACCAGTCTAGATGATGATGTGGATGTTGTCAAACACTGTTTTACAGTGCACAACACTATCTTGATTTTAAAGTGAAAAGGAGAAATACAGGATAGGAACCTATTCAACTTAAACAGAATATCAGAGTCTATAGCTTTGGTGAAAAACATCAAATGTAGAAATAAACTGTTTTCTCTTCCCTTTGTATCTCCTCTTGTCTCTGCTCACAACTCCCCTCTCTCGGTCTATGGTGCCAGCCTCAAAGACCCACTTAGTTGCTTCTCCTACAAATGTCTCTGTGTTTGCTGCTACATTCTCTCTACATTGTCCCTTCCAAGAAACCAGTCCATTGATAGTGGCTCCGTTTTGTTGTAGTTGAGAATAGCTAATTATATTTATTAAAAATACAACATTTTGATGTTTTAGAATCATTGAAAGTTGTGCGATTGGTGGTCTTTGTAACTACAACTCTTTTGTCCCATGTCAATGTAGGCCTAGGGTTGCCACTCACCTGGGTTTTATCCGGTCAGTCCAGTTTTTGGCTTCTATGTATGGCTGCAATTTAGAGTTGCCAGGTGCCCAGTTTTTGATTGGAATGTCCAGTCAAAAAGGGAACCTGGCAGTGCCTGGCCAGATGTACTGACCGGACACCAAAAGCCCGGTTACCATGGGGTGGGGGGAGGTGCCAGGCCATTAATTCATGCCAGCCCCTGCTCAGCTGGGGCCACCTTCGACCTGCAGGAAGGCTCCTTGCCAGGCTGCAGCAGCTCCCATCCCAGCCCCGGAGCAAACGGAGTCCCATTGGTGGCGGGGGAAGGGAGGTGGAGACGATCCAATAAACAATGAGAGGAGGGGAGAATAGGAGTGAGCAATGGGGGTGGGTCCTGGGGAGAAAAGGCAGAAAAGGGGCATGGCCTCAAGGGAAGAGGCAGGGCAGGGGCAGGGCCTTGAGGGTCCGGTTACCAGCAGTTACAAAGGTGGCAACTATGTAGGCCAGGGTTTGGAAGTCAAGACTACTGTGCCTTTTAATACTTCTTTTCCACATTCAGTATCTATTCTCACAGACTCCGAAGAGTGCTGTAATATACATTAACAAGCTCAATCAGTTCTCGCCCAGAATATCTTTGCTATAACCAGAAATGCAGCTTGCTCCCCACGGCATTAGAACTATGTAATACTTCCCTTGTCCTTTGCTATAAACAGCATGAACCGTCATAGGATAAAACTAAGTAGGTTTCACTGTACTTGGCACCTCTCCTGAGTCTTCTGACTGAAGAGGTCTTCTCAGCCCAGTGTGTTTGAGGAGTGTTCATTTGTGCAGGAGGGGGTGTGATCTAGGTGGCAGGGAAGAGTTTGTTTAAAAACTTTGTTTGCTGTGTTGTTCTAGCTGTGCTGGCCCCAGGATATTAGAACAGAAATTGGTCCAATTAAAAAATATTACCTCACCTACCTTGTGTCTTTTAAAAGCCCTGCTGTTTCAAAACAACAATGCAAGTATTTTACTGGGTTTAGGCTTTTGTTTAAGCTTGTTTCACAAAATCTAAATTATGGGCCAATCTTGAATGATGGTGTCCAGTTGCTAAACTTCCCTGGGTGTGAAGCTGGTCATGGGAGAGTGATTCTGTAGTGCCAAAAGAGAAATGTTGGTGAGCATAGGCGCCAACTTCTGCGGGCGCCAGTGGGTGCTCGACCCCAACCCGCTCCGCCCCCGGGCCCGCCCTGACTCCGCCCCACCCCCATTCCAACCCCTTCCCCAACTCCACCCCATCCCTGCCCCATTGGACTCTTTCCCCAAATCCCTGCCCCGGTCCCACCTCTTCCCGTCTCCTCCCCTGAGCACACCGCATTCCTGCTCCTCCCCCGTCCCTCCCACAGCTTGTTATGCCACAAAGCAGCTGTTTTGTGGTGGCAAGCGCGGGGACACGGAATGCTCAGAGGAGGAGGCGGAGGTGAGGTGAGCTGGGGCGGGGTGGGGAGCTTGGCTGCTGGTGGGTGCAGAGCTCCCACCAATTTTTCCCCGTGGGTGCTCCAGCCCTGGAGCACCCACGGCGTTGGCGCCTATGTTGGTGAGGGAAATTATTCAGATTAGGAGGGGGCAACCTCTGTACTGTCTATATTTTTAAAACTGCCCAATTTTAACAGATGATCTGTTATGACAGTGATGACACCGTTTATCTCACAACTAATGGAAGGGCCAATTGCTGTCACTGTGCCCACATGGGGAGTGAAAACAGCACCTCTCCAACTGAAAAAACAAATCCCTTGGCAGGCAGCCAGTAAATCCATAGTTGCCATTGGGAGTTAGAGAGGGTAGCTCTTCATCCAGCAAATACTGTCTATATATTTCCCCTGAGCTCTGCAGAGATTTTCCATTTCTTATGTTGCATAGGCAGTTGTAAGTGCATCCCCTTGGGACCACACAAAGCTGTCAGCTCTTTTCCAGTCCTAACTAATTAAATGCATCATTTGGGTACCTTTGAAATGCAGGGCCTCTGGACCACACATTTGTTTTTAAAAGCCCTTTTCTGCCCAGATGGGCTGTTCACATTACAATACTTTTCGGACAGGGTTTAGATGAATAGGGTGGGAAAAGAATCTTTGAAAAAATTCTCCTGCCCCTCTCAGGTCATGTGATCCCTCTCCAATGACTCTAAGCTCAGCACTGCCAGAAACAGTTTGTTTCCTATTTGTGAATAAGACAGTTGTCTCAGTGGCTACGTCCACACTGCACACGACTAACTGCGGCACGTAAGGTATGTGTAGCTATATGCCACAGTGAAAAGCAGGTTGCATCCACATTGTGCTGTATACCTAGATGCATCAATGCGGGAAGGCAGCAGGATGCTACACTGCTAAAAATAGTAGTGTAGAAAGGGGAGCCATTTAGAGTCCATACCCACAGAGTTCATGCGTGTCTTTACTATACTCGCCTAAGCAGGGCCTCGCTGGCTATTTACACCTGTGCTCGGGGACATGTAGCATATCTACTCTCCACATCGCCATAAGGAATGTGCAGTGTAGAAAGACCCAGTATTATCAGACAATGTTCCCAGATCAAACACATACTTTTTCTTTCTGTAAATGGCCAGACAGTTCCATAGGCTGCAAACATCCAACTGGAAGGCAATTTGTCTAAGGGCTTGGCTACACAAGAACGTCACACTGGTTTAATTTAAATTGGCTTTACAATGATTAGTTAAACTAAACCACATGTAGATACATTTCAGTTTAAAAGTGACTTACTTCAGTTTAGTTAAAGGTGGTAAAGAATCTGGTTATGCTAATCAGATACTCTCATTCCAGGTTCAGTGACTACACAGGGTTTTGCACACCAGTTTATCAAATCAGTTTAAAACAGTGTTAAACTAGCGCAAGTTTTTGTGGAGACAAGGACTAATAGTTTGGACATCTGAATGTGGCAGCCAATATAGCAATTCCAGCTATGCGTATTCAAGATCTAAGTCTTGTTTTAATACACTGCCAACTAGAAATGCAACGTGACACATTTTCTCAACAAAACCTGCAGTTATACTGAACCTTTGAGTTTTATCACAAATTTCATACTTGTGCCATGTTCATCATAAGCTTTGCTTACCTTCAGGAGCCTTTAATTGAAACGGGGTCAATTTACAGCTTTGATACAAAATCATGTGGAAAATTCAGGTTTCCCCATAACTTCACCTTGAAAGCAGGTGAAATGTGGCAGTTTTAACTGAGTTTTGCTTGAAAAGTTTGTGGTGCTTCTTTGAGTCCAAAACTGCAAGTACAACTTGGAAGATATGTTCTGCCCCAGTTTACTGGTTGCTCCTTAAATCAAAGCACAGAGACTCACTAATTACCTACATAACACTGATCCTTCAGGACCACATCTGTATCTGCACATCTCCCAGATTTCTGTCCTGGCTGTTTCTGTTGCTGTCTCACCTAGGAAGGATTCTCTGGGGACCAGGTCTTCTTTGTTTTTTCCAAGTCCTAGTCAGCAATATTAAAGGGATGATCCAAGGCTATTTAAGTTCAAAGCGAAGGAAATCACATATGAAGAGAAACCTTTGCACAATTCCCGGCAAAGTGAAACCTCACGAGTTTTGCTGCTAACTAATGAAAAACATGCTAGCTCAGATCAGAACAAAACAAAACATTGACAACTTCAGAAATATGTTAAAGTTAATATTGAGGTTCCAGATAGTGTTATTGGAAAATGAAGACTGAGGGAAGACTCTTGCTCAAAACAGTTGGAGCTACCATGACTATCCTGGAAGTACTTGAATGGCTCTTTGCAAGGGGAAGCAAATCATACTTTAAAAACTTTTAAATGTAATTAGGTTTTATTGTGGGTTTTGGGTTTTTTTTTAACTTTTGTTTGCTTTGAGATCTTTGGACTTGGTGAGATTCTGCAGCCACATCTGAGAGAAACAATAAGAATTTGGAAATAAAATATTATCAAGGTGAATGACTGGATGTTATAAAACACCAATAAAACATCACAGTGAATGACTTTGCATTCCCAGGAATCCTATAGTCTATCTCAGTGGTTCTCAACCAGGGGTCTGAGGCCCCCCTGGGGGGCCGCAAGCAGATTTTAGGGGGTCACCAAGCAGTGCTAGCATTAGATGCACTGGGGCCCAAGGCAGAAAGCCAAACCCTGCCGCACGGGGTTGAAGCCTGCGCCCTGAGCCCACCATCTGGGACTGAAGCTGAAGCCTGATCAATGTAGCTTTGTGTGGGCCCCAGTGGCATAAGGCCCCAGACAATTGCCCTGCTTGCTACTCCTGAACGCTGGCCCTGGCTTTTATATGCAGAAATCCAGTTATTATGGCACGGGTGGGCTGTGGAGTTTTTATAGCACATTGGGGGGGTGTGACGTTTCACTCCATACTCTTTATGAAAATATGCTCATTATATGAATATGACATAACTGAGATATACTTTATGCAAGATGGCTCATATAAGATATCTTTGGAAAGGTTATAATTTACTGCATGTGATTATCCAATTTGTATGCATGTATCATTTCTGTATCTGAAGTTAGGAATATTGACCATGTATCTGTATTTCATATGTGCTGCTTTGGGTGTCACCTACAGCTAGCCCTGCAGGTACAACAATGAAAAGCCAAACAGGGCTGATGGCCCATTAGCAAAGACAATGGACTGTGAAAGAGCTTAGTCTTCCTGTGGATGCTCCAGACAGCCTGAGAGTAATGGCTGCCACAGGCCTGCAGAGACATGGTCAGGGTCACTTGATACTGGACCCACACCCCTCCATCAGTGTTTTTCTACTGGAAGACAAAGGGTTTCCTCCATACCCAAAATCTATATAAGGCCGGGAAGTGACATCATCGTGGTTCTCCTCTGCCTCACCACCCAAAGAGACACTGAAAAACACCTGGAAGCAAGAGCTGAACTGGGGGAGAAGGGTTGAGCCCAAGCTGGAAGGGCATCTGGCTTGTAATATAATACCTGAGGTCTCAAGCTGCAGGCCGGTGCAGCTGCCTTTCAAGACTTTCTGTAATCTGACAATATTTAGAGTGAGAAATTACTATTTGTAGCCAATTTCTTTAGTGAATCAAGCTTAGTTTGCGTGTTTTGTTTTACTTGCTTAGTAATCTACTTTGTTCAATTTGCTATCTCTTTAACCACTTAAAATCTGCCTTTTATAGTTAATAAAATTTGTTTTGTTATTAAACCCAATTTATGTAATTTCTAACTGGGGGTCTAGAAGTCATGCATCTCTCTCTTCACACTGAGGAAGAGGGTGAATTTTTGAGCTTGGGCTGTGCAGATTTTTCTATACAGTGCAAGACAACATACTTTTGGGTTTCTCTCTCTCATGAGTGCTGGGGGAGCCTTCTCACACAGAACTGATTTCAGTCTGTCTGCAGCTGGGTGTGTCTCTACCTGTGTGTGAGTGCTGCAAGAGGCCAGAGAGCCTAATTCAGTAAAACAGAGAGAGGGAATCCAGGCTGGTGGAGCAGGAGAGTCTCAGTTAAACCTCAGAACATCAGGTGGCATCCCAGATAGGGTGTCTAACCCGTCACGGGTGTCCTCAGAAAGAAAAATGTTGAGAACCCCTGGTCTGTCTGGCAGATTCTTTTCATTTCATGCATTACACAGGAAGACAGTGGTGGGTACTGTCCACTCTTCCTCAGCCAAGCTGTAACAAAATAAAGCTTTTGGTACAGCCAGTTCAAGAAAGCTCACGTGTAACCTGTGGGTGGGCTAGAGTTCACTTCATTACCCTTCTCCAGTGCCTAAAAAAAACCAAACCCAACTCCCATAGAAGCGTAGTTGGAGACCCAGACTTCAGGTTCTCAGGATTTTCAGCAAGAACTGCACAGGGTCAACCTCCCCACGTTCAAGTCCCAAAAGGAACTAAAGAAATGAATTTAATTAAATAACTTTAAAAAATCTTCTGATAAAGAAACAAATAATAATCTAATTTTTACAGCATGACATGGCTATTTTATAATCCATAGACATTATCTTCAGTTATACATAAACAGAAATAAAGAAAACAAATTAAAATCTGAACAGTTCAGTCCCCACAGAAATACAGGGAGAAGAAACTGAAAGTTCCCAAAAGCTTAGGTTTTGTACACCTAAGTCTCAGTTAGATTCTTTGATCACCAAATCTATACAGTCTGATGAGTCTAAAACAACATCTTCCCTCCACTTGCATGTAGGGATCTTCAGTTGGAATCCAGGCAGACTCTTCCTCTGCTGAAATCCCTGCTAGCCAGTCAGCTAACTCATTAACCAATCACTGCGTTACCTGGATAGATTTAAAGAAAACCTGGTTACAAGAAAATACAAAACTGAGAATAGCAAAATAGAAACGACTCTTCCCCCATTACTGCACTTAAAAAAAAGTTGGTGACTCCGACGAGTTGAGACAATTTAACTAGAACAGTTTGGCTAAAATCAAAACCTTTAAAGCGTACAGTTAAAATAGAAGAAATATTTTTCCCTGCCAATTTTCCCTGGCTATAATTAGCATTGCGCTGCTTCCCTGTTCGAGGGTTAACAATATCACTGATCTGCTGCAAAATGCATCAGAGTTAGGGACGACAGCCTGCTTCCTGCTCCTGGGCTCAGCTTCTCCCAGCTCACACAGGGCACGTGGCCCCCCGCGAAGCAGCTGCCCTGACTGTTTGCCCTCATGGAGTCTGACCCAACAGGGAACCTACTGGAGCAGACCCAAAACAACCACACCCAATTCCAAAAGCTTCTGGATATGGAGTGCTTAATCTGCCTGCGCGAGCAGTTCGCTTGGCCCCGGAGCCTCAGGCAATCATGGATCAAGCAATGCAATTTGTTGAGCTCAGCCGTCACTTTGTAAACGATTCCATCGGGCTTGTTAAAAGATGCACTAAGCCGGACAGAAAAGAATTCCAGAAGATTGCCATGGCAACAGCAATAGGTTTTGCGATAATGGGATTTATTGGTTTCTTTGTGAAATTGATCCATATCCCTATCAACAACGTCATTGTTGGTGGCTGAACACTCATCAAGATCTGTTACCTGAAGTTTGGAGTGATGGACAATGGGTGTGGGGGGGCTTTTTTGCTTACTAATATTCCATAAGTCTGTATCTTGTTTGTTGACTGCTATAAACCAGGCTAAGATTAAAAAAACAAACAAACAAACAACAATGACCCAGACACAGCTCACTCCTACCTCCCCCTGCCATGGGTCTCTTAAAGAGATATCTCCCTATTAGGCACATGGGTTACACAGGCACCTCCCTAGCCTGCCTAAACACAGGGAGAGAGGGTTTTTCCAATAAGGCCATTTGTGGGACATTGTGAGGGTGAAATTGTGACTCTGGTGGAATGATTCTGAACCTCTTGTGAAGGCTCTTGTTTTGTTGATGTAAGAGGATTGTAACCTTTTGCTTTACAGAGCATGCAACCACATCTTTCCCCAGATACAAAGTATCCAGAATGCAATAGCTTGAATTCTTGCAAATATGCCAGCTTTGCAGCATATCACTTCTACTTTTACAACTTCATACTGGTGTCTAGAAGAGTCATGTATTGATTTATAAGTTCTTTTTATTCACTGACATTAAGAGACTTTCAAAGGACTTGCTACATCATGTTTCTCTGATCTCCATTCTATTTCTGTTCCAAATCATCCTTTAAGATGCAAATTGGCTGGCTATTTAATTTGCTCTGAATTTAAAACTCAATGATAATGGGAACTAGAGCTTTCCTGCAGTGACATACTCCTGAGTCAAATTCACTGTTGGAGAAAGTGGGCACAATTCCACTGACAGGAATGGCATTGCTCTTACCATATGCCCCTCGTCTCTGGAACATATATTGCTTCACCCAGGAGAACTTTTACTTCATGATCTTTACTAAAGAGTAAACTGGAAAAGAATCTTTGCTGCCAATTTTCATTTTCAATCCTGTTATTTGTCTTATAGAATTGTACATCAAGCTTTGGGTTTTATAAAAAGTATAAAGCAGTTTATTAAGGGCTAGGATGTTTTTAAAGTTTGGTAGCTCTAAAATTTTGTCCAGAAGTAAAAAGGCAGAGAGGCACACTTTTAGTCCTGTAAGGCTTCTCTAGATATATTTAGTGAGATGCAAATAGTCCAGACAACTGAAAAGCACTGTCTATCTAGTCTCTCTGCAGGAGGGTTTTATTTCATACATTATTCACGGCTTGCTGCCGTGACACCACAAAGTTGGTGCCCTTGAAAAGGGAGAAAAGAGAGCAAAACACTTGTGGGTTTTTTTTAAATTTAATTGTGAGAGTTGCTGTACATTGTATAAATAAAGCATCATAATTTGGATTCATAGCAACATGATCTCTTTTCTGAAGGCAAAAGAAAGGCCAGATTTTTGGTGACTGAAACTTCTGGTTAGGCACACCGGGCACCAATTTCACACTACTGCTAACTTACAAGCTACCCAGCAGTGAGTGACAGCAAGCCCAGCCATAAACCTTATTACAAAGAAAAGCCTCAGTACAAAGAATAAGTAAATTGGCTCTTACTACTTAAGTCTGGCTAAATTGCAATTATCTAAATTAATGGTGACAATGTTTGAAGCCGTCTCCAAAAGGAAATGTTTGACAAAAATAATTCAAAGTGACAATTTGTTTTAAAAATACAGTTTTAGTTTCACCTAGACTAGTTTCCTGTAGCCAAGTTCTGATGCAATTCCCCTTCAGCAAAGAGATGCAATTAATATCATATATCAAGTGAAGAGCCATGGATTGGCATGTGAAAAGGCACATAACTGATATATTTGGTAGTTTGAAATGTAAGTTATCAGGAAATAGTCTTCCTTCAGTCATTGGCACCACTTCAGAATTTAACATTAACTTTATATAATGACAAATTCTCGTTGTCATTAATTGTGCCTAGTTAAAAAAAAATGAAATAAAAGCAGGATGAGTTTGTAATAAAAATAGGATACAGCAGGAAATCCTGCGATATATGACGAACCCTTAAGTGCTTTGTGAGGGATGATTCTTCATTCTATGTGCTAAAAGTTCAGTAACCACAGAGAACAGAGGTAGAGAGAAGGTGTGTCCTTGATTTCAGTTGCTGTACAGCATGGTGGACAAGGGTGGGACCTATTTTTATTTGCATAACTGTCTCCCTGTTCATTGTGGCAGAGCTCAGTATTGAGAAAACATGATGATTACCTGTGGATAAAGTCAAAATTGACACTTTAATAAACTTATTGTGCATATTTTTATTACACTAACTCTCACCCCTGAGGAAAACTTCAAAGTTAACATATTTCTCCTCTTTCTAAACCTAGGGGTTTTTGTCAGTAAAACATTTCAACATTTCTTTCTCTCTCTCTTTTTTCTTTTTTTTTTTGGTGGCTTTTCCCTAGGAGTTGCAGGGAAGAACTGTGGAAATCTCAACAATTTCAGTGTGCAGAGGTTCAGTGCAGGCCTATTTTTGAACAAATAGGAAATTCTCCACAGTTCCTACATTTTGTCTGGTTTGCAGTTAAATCCGTATCAAACCAACAAGCCGTACACAGTTTTCATCCCAAACTCTTAATCAGACCGGGCTGGCTGGATAGGAAAGGTGGGCCGATGTGTTGGAATTCAGCTCTCATTCACATTTGGGATAGAGTTCAATGTCAAGGGTGAATCGGATCTAGGGCTGAGGTCAAGATGATGCTGAGAACTCACAAGCTGCACTCTGAAGATCAGCTGTTACCATCAGGTCATGGCCCAAAGGTGGCAGAAATCTCGGGAGAACCGATAATTTACCAAGGTTTTGGCCACATCCAAATGTAAATAATAGCCCCCACCTAGCAATATTGTTAACCTATCCAACTATACTCTCAGCCCAGCAGAAGCAGCTGTTCTATGTCGGGGCCTCTCCTTCTGCCCCTCCACCCCCACGAACATGATACAGTTCTGTGGTGACCTAGAATCCTATTTTCGACGTCTCCGTCTCATGGAATATTTCCAAAAAACCTCTGAACAACATACTAATCCACAAAGGTCTCCCTGCCAACACTACAGAAAGAGGGATTCTAGATGGACTCCTCCTGAAGGTCGAAACAGCAGACTGGACTTCTACATAGAGTGCTTCCGCCGACGTGCACGGGCTGAAATTGTGGAAAAGCAGCATCACTTGCCCCATAACCTCAGCCATGCGGAACGCAATGCCATCCACAGCCTCAGAAACAACTCTGACATCATAATCAAAAAGGCTGACAAAGGAGGTGCTGTTGTCATCATGAATAGGTCGGAATATGAACAAGAGGCTGCTCGGCAGCTCTCCAACACGAGTTTCTACAAGCCATTACCCTATGATCCCACTGAGAGTTACCAAAAGCAACTACAGCATTTGCTCAAGAAACTTCCTGAAAAAGCACAAGATCAAATCCGCACAGACACACCCCTAGAACCCCGACCGGGGATATTCTATCTACTACCCAAGATCCATAAACCTGGAAATCCTGGGCGCCCCATCATCTCAGGCATTGGCACCCTGACAGCAGGATTGTCTGGCTATGTAGACTCCCTCCTCAGGCCCTACGCTACCAGCACTCCCAGCTACCTTCGAGACACCACTGACTTCCTGAGGAAACTTCAATCCATCGGTGATCTTCCTGATAACACCATCCTGGCTACTATGGATGTAGAAGCCCTCTACACCAACATTCCACACAAAGATGGACTACAAGCCGTCAAGAACACTATCCCCGATAATGTCACGGCTAACCTGGTGGCTGAACTTTGTGACTTTGTCCTTACCCATAACTATTTCACATTTGGGGACAATGTATACCTTCAGATCAGCGGCACTGCTATGGGTACCCGCATGGCCCCACAGTATGCCAACATTTTTATGGCTGATTTAGAACAACGCTTCCTCAGCTCTCGTCCCCTAAAGCCCCTACTCTACTTGCGCTATGTTGATGACATCTTCATCATCTGGACCCATGGAAAAGAAGCCCTTGAGGAATTCCACCATGATTTCAACAATTTCCATCCCACCACCAACCTCAGCCTGGTCCAGTCCACACAAGAGATCCACTTCCTGGACACTACAGTGCTAATAAACAATGGCCACATAAACACCACCCTATACCGGAAACCTACTGACCGCTATTCCTACCTGCATGCCTCCAGCTTTCACCCTGACCACACCACACGATCCATCGTCTACAGCCAAGCTCTTCGATACAACCGCATTTGCTCCAACCCCTCAGACAGAGACAAACACCTACAAGATCTCTGTCAAGCTTTCTTACAACTACAATACCCACCTGCAGAAGTAAAGAAACAGATTGATAGAGCCAGAAGAGTTCCCAGAAGTTACCTACTATAGGACAGGCCTAACAAAGAAAATAACAGAACGCCACTAGCCGTCACCTTCAGCCCCCAACTAAAACCCCTCCAACGCATTATTAAGGATCTACAACCTATCCTAAAGGATGACCCAACACTCTCACAAGTCTTGGGAGACAGGCCAGTCCTTGCCTACAGACAGCCCCGCAACCTGAAGCAAATACTCACCAACAACCACATACCACACAACAGAACCACTAACCCAGGAACTTATCCTTGCAACAAAGCCCGTTGCCAATTGTGCCCACATATCTATTCAGGGGACACCATCACAGGGCCTAATAACATCAGCCACACTATCAGAAGCTCGTTCACCTGCACATCCACCAATGTGATATATGCCATCATGTGCCAGCAATGCCCCTCTGCCATGTACATTGGTCAAACTGGACAGTCTCTACATAAAAGAATAAATGGACACAAATCAGATGTCAAGAATTATAACATTCATAAACCAGTCGGAGAACACTTCAATCTCTCTGGTCACGCAATCACAGACATGAAGGTCGCTATCTTAAAACAAAAAAACTTCAAATCCAGACTCCAGCGAGAAACTGCTGAATTGGAATTCATTTGCAAATTGGATACTATTAATTTAGGCTTAAATAGAGACTGGGAGTGGCTAAGTCATTATGCAAGGTAGCCTGTTTCCTCTTGTTTTTTCCTACCCCCCCCCCAGATGTTCTGGTTTAACTTGGATTTAAACTTGGAGAGTGGTCAGTTTGGATGAGCTATTACCAGCAGGAGAGTGAGTTTGTGTGTGTATGGGGGTGGGGGGGATGTGAGAAAACCTGGATTTGTGCAGGAAATAGCCCGACTTGATTATGTAAAGAGTTGTCACTTTGGATGGGCTAGCACCAGCAGGAGAGTGAATTTGTGTGGGGGGGTGGAGGGTGAGAAAACCTGGATTTGTGCTGGAAATGGCCCACCTGATGATCACTTTAGATAAGCTGTTACCAGCAGGACAGTGGGGTGGGAGGAGGTATTGTTTCATATTCTCTGTGTGTATATAAAGTCTGCTGCAGTTTCCACGGTAAACATCTGATGAAGTGAGCTGTAGCTCACGAAAGCTCATGCTCAAATAAATTGGTTAGTCTCTAAGGTGCCACAAGTACTCCTTTTCTTTTAGCCCCCTTTCAGTTTTGGATGAATCAAAACCAGAGAGCAGGTATGGGTTTAGGGATTGCCAAGACCACACAGCAAGACAGTGACAGAGCCAACATTATAACTCGGGAGTTCTTGGCTTATTGTCCCATGCTCAAACCACTTTAGACCAGGTTTATTTGTAAAAAAGAGATTTCTCAAAAAAGCAAATTTTTATAACACCTTAGCAAATTTAAATTAGGTTAGAAAGCTGGTAATTAATGGCAGCATCCATCTTTTTTCAGAACCCATGAGAAGAGGGAGTTTGCTATTTTTTAAAAATTGAAGATCGAATGATCGCTCTATGCACAGTATATATAATATTAAATGCTGTCTTTCCACATTTGTAAATATTTCTTAAGCAAATCACCTCTGTAAATCTGCCTGATGCTCATCTGGAGTTGACATCTCATTTGTGTATTTCCCAGACTTTTAGGGCAGTGTCATTGAAAAGAATTCCAAGCCTATTTTCAATTTTAGATCTTATCCTACAGTTATTTTAAACTGTGCTAATCATTTTTTCCAGAGAGGAAACAAAAAGGGGTTTGAGTTTGGGTGGGGGAGGGAAGGGAAATCTGTCATTTAATTTGACTGCATAATGCACATTTAAGAGAGACCTTTTTAAAGGTTTTAGTTTTACATTAAAAAATGACTCCAGCTGATGCAAAAACCTTATGCCTCTATTTTAAAGGATCATCTCCCACAGTGTCAATAAAAATTAGTATATGATAAACAATGCTTGTGTAACTGGGTATTTGCAAAGTCCGCAAAGTTTGCTGAACAGTGATGTCTTATTTAATCTTACACATCAAACAGATTTAGAAGCGTTACAGTGGCATCTCCCAGACTAAAGGCAGTAGAAGTATATATCATGGATGCCTGCTCTGTCCATTACTGTGCAGCTGTGGAAGAGATGGATAAAACTTTCATAGATATCTAACAAAGAACATGCAGCAAATGTTTACTTGGTTCTTTCACTTTAAAGATATTTCAAGAGCTCTATTGACAGCCATTGCCGTTCCTGCTTGTGTGGATGCAGCTCTGAAATGGCTGAGATATAGAACATGAAAATTATTTGACTTTAGTGATTTCGCAATGTGGTGACAACTCTATAAATTACAAAACTATTGCATGTTTAAAAGTTAGACAAGTGTTGTAGTTTTTAATAGAATTCAGGCTATCAGAAAAACAAACTAGCAAACCAAAACCAAAACCAGGGAGTCTTCCACCAGGGCCTGGAACTGCTGTTGCTTGTCCTGTGGGATGTCCTCCAAGAACTCTGCCAGCTTGGCATAATTATTAAAATCATACTTTGCCAGCAGAGCCTGGTAATTCAATATACAGAATTGCAGGGCTGCGGAGGAGTACAGCTTGTGATCCTTGAGTCCAGGTACTTCACCGCCTTATCTGGATAAGTGAAGGTAGAGAATCATCATCATAGAATCATAGAATATCAGGATTGGAAGGGACCTCAGGAGGTCATCTAGTCCAACCCTCTGCTCAAAGCAGGACCAATCCCCAACTAAATCATCCCAGCCAGGGCTTTGTCAAGCCTGACCTTAAAAATATCTAAGGAAGGAGATTCCACCACCTTCCTAGGTAACGCATTCCTGTGTTTCACCACCCTCCTAGTGAAAAAGTTTTTCCTAATATCCAACCTAAACCTCCCCCACTGTAACTTGAGACCATTACTCCTTGTTCTGTCATCTGCTACCACTGAGAACAGTCTAGATCCATCCTCTTTGGAACTCCCTTTCAGGTAGTTGAAAGCAGCTATCAAATCCCCCCTCATTCTTCTCTTCCGCAGACTAAACAATCCCAGTTCCCTCAGCCTCTCCTCGTAAGTCATGTGTTCCAGTCCCATAATCATTTTTGTTGCCCTCCGCTGGACTCTTTCCAATTTTTCCACATCCTTCTTGTAGCGTGGGGCCCAAAACTGGACACTGTACTCCAGATGAGGCCTCACCAATGTCGAATAGAGGGGAACAATCACGTCCCTCGATCTGCTGGCAATGCCCCTACATATACATCCCAAAATGCCATTGGCCCTCTTGGCAACAAGGGCACACTGTTGACTCATATCCAGCTTCTTGTTCACTGTAACCCCTAGGTCCTTTTCCGCAGAACTGCTGCCTAGCCATTCGGTCCCTAGTCTGTAGCGGTGCATGGGATTCTTCCGTCCTAAGTGCAGGACTCTGCACTTGTCCTTGTTGAACCTCATCAGATTTCTTTTGGCCCAATCCTCCAATTTGTCTAGGGCCCTCTGTATCCTATCCCTACCCTCCAGCGTATCTACCTCTCCTCCCAGTTTAGTGTCATCTGCACACTTGCTGAGGGTGCAATCCACACCATCCTCCAGATCATTTATGAAGATATTGAACAAAACCGGCCCCAGGACCGACCCTTGGGGCACTCCACTTGATACCGGCTGCCAACTAGACATGGAGCCATTGATCACGACCCATTGAGCCCGACAATCTAGCTAACTTTCTATCCACCTTATAGTCCATTCATCCAGCCCATACTTCCTTAACTTGCTGGCAAGAATACTGCAGGAGACGATGTCAAAAGCTTTGCTAAAGTCAAGGAACAACATGTCCACCACTTTCCCCTCATCCACAGAGCCAGTTATCTCATCATAGAAGGCAATTAGATTAGTCAGGCATGACTTGACCTTGGTGAATCCATGCTGACTGTTCCTGATCACTTTCCTCTCATCCAAGTGCTTCAGAATTGATTCCTTGAGGACCTGCTCCATGATTTTTCCAGGGACTGAGGTGAGGATGACTGGCCTGTAGTTCCCAGGATCCTCCTTCTTCCCTTTTTTAAAGATGGGCACTACATTAGCCTTTTTCCAGTCGTCCGGGACTTCCCCGGATCGCCATGAGTTTTCAAAGATAATGGCCAATGGCCCTGCAATCACATCCGTCAACTCCTTTAGCACTCTCGGATGCAGCGCATCCGGCCCCATGGATTTGTGCTCCTCCAGCTTTTCTAAATAGTCCCGAACCACTTCTTCCTCCACAGAGGGCTGGTCACCTCCTCCCCATGCTGTGCTGCCCAGTGCAATAGTCTGGGAGCTGACCTTGTTCATGAAGACAGAGGCAAAAAAAGCATTGAGTACTTTAGCTTTTTCCACATCCTCTGTCACTAGGTTGCCTCCCTCATTCGGTAAGGGGCCCACACTTTCCTTGACTTTCTTCTTGTTGATAACATACCTGAAGAAACCCTTCTTGTTACTCTTAACATTTCTTGCTAGCTGCAACTCCAGGTGGGATTTGGCCTTTCTGATTACACTCCTGCATCCCCGAGCAATATTTTTATACTCATCCCTGGTCATTTGTCCAATCTTCCACTTCTTCTAAGCTTCTTTTTTGTGGTTAAGATGAGCAAGGATTTCACTGTTAAGCCAAGCTGGTCGCCTGCCATATTTACTATTCTTTCTACACATCGGGATGGTTTGTCCCTGTAACCTCAATAAGGATTCTTTAAAATACAGCCAGCTCTCCTGGACTCCTTTCCCCCTCATGTTATTCTCCCAGGGGATCCTGCCCATCAGTTCCCTGAGGGAGTCAAAGTCTGTTTTTCTAAAGTCCAGGGTCCGTATTCGGCTGCTCTCCTTTCTTCCCTGTGTCAGGATCCTGAACTAGACCATCTCATGGTCACTGCCTCCTAGGTTCCCATCCACTTTTGCTTCCCCTACTAATTCTTCCCAGTTTGTGAGCAGCAGGTCAAGAAGAGCTCTGCCCCTAATTGGTTCCTCCAGCACTTGCACCAGGAAATTGTCCCCTACCCTTTCCAAAAACTTCCTGGATTGTCTGTGCACCACTGTATTGCTCTCCCAGCAGATATCAGGGTGATTGAAGTCTCCCATGAGAACCAGGGCCTGCGATCTAGTAACTTCTGTGAGTTGCCAGAAGGAAGCCTCATCCATCTCATCCCCCTGGTCCGGTGGTCTATAGCAGACTCCCACCACGACATCACCCTTGTTGCTCACGCTTCTAAACTTAATCCAGAGACACTCAGGTTTTTCTGCAGTTTCATACCTGAGCTCTGAGCAGTCATACTGCTCCCTTACATACAGTGCAACTCCCCCACCTTTTCTGCCCTGCCTGTTCTTCCTGAACAGTTTATATCCATCCATGACAGTACTCCAGTCATGTGAGTTATCCCACCAAGTCTCTGTTATTCCAATCACATCATAATTCCTTGACTGTGCCAGGACTTCCAGTTCTTCCTGATTGTTTCCCAGGCTTCTTGCATTTGTGTATAGGCACTTGAGATAACTCGCTGTTTGTCCCTCTTTCTCAGTATGAGGCAGGACCCCTGCCCTCTCGCGTGCTTCTGCTTGTGCTTCCTCCCGGTATCCCACTACCTCACTTACCTCAGGGCTTTGGTCTCCTACCCCCGGTGAATCTAGTTTAAAGCCCTCCTCACTAGGTTAGCCAGCCTGCTTGCGAAGATGCTCTTTCCTCTCTTTGTTAGGTGGAGCCTGTCTCTGCCTAGCACTCCTCCTTCTTGGAACACCATCCCATGGTCAAAGAATCCAAAGCCTTCTCTCCGACACCACCTGCGTAGCCATTCGTTGACTTCAACGATTCGACGGTCTCTGCCCAGGCCTTTTCCTTCCACGGGGAGGATGGACGAGAAGACCACTTGTGCCTCAAACTCCTTTATCCTTCTTCCCAGAGCCACGTAGTCAGCAGTGATCCGCTCAAGGTCATTCTTGGCAGTATCACTGGTGCCCACGTGGAGAAGCAGGAAGGGGGAGCGATCCGAGGGCTTGATGAGTCTCGGCAGTCTCTCCGTCACATCGTGAATCCTAGCTCCTGGCAAGCAGCAGACTTCTCAGTTTTCCTGGTCGGGGCGGCAGATAGATGACTCAGTCCCCCTGAGGAAAGAGTCCCTGACCACCACCACTCGCCTCCTTCTCTTGGGAGCGGTGGTCGTGGAACCCCCAACCCTAGGACAGTGCATCTCATGCCTTCCAATTGGCAGAGTCTCCTTCTGTTCCCTTCGCTCAGATGTATCATCTAGTCCACTCTCTGCATTAGTATCTGTGGAGAGGACATGAAAACGGTTACTTACCTGTATCTGTGTTGCTGGTACATGGGCGCCCCCCTTTCTTCTTCTGGAGGTCACATGCTGCCAAATTTCTTCACCGTCCTCCTGTCCCTGCTGCACAGCCTGCTCTGAATCTTCAGAACATTGTGCCCGTAGATGCATATCCTGACGTCTGCCCAGGAAATCTTCAGTTTCTCTTATGCAACGCAGGGTTGATACCTGTTGCTCCAGACCTTGAACCTTCTCTTCCAATATGGAGACCAGCTTGTACTTTGTACAGACAAGGTCGCTTTAGTCCTGTGGAAGAAAGACAAACATGGCACATCCAGTGCAGGTCACAACAGCTGAACAGTCCCCATCCATATTACCTTCCTTCTACGAGCTCACTCAGGAGTTGTAGTAGCTACTCAGAGAAGCTGGCAAGATGTAAGCCTCAGTGGGCGCTCCCCAGGCGAACTCCCAGGCAAACTCCTGTTAGCCGCTCTGCTGTTCGCTGCTCAGCTGGTTCACAGCTGACTGGCTTTTATACAGTCAGGCCCACTCAAGGCTCACCTGGAACAAAGCACTCCCTATTCACACTTTTCAAACCACCAATCAAGCACATGGTCAAACTGTCAAACTGTCCCCACAACAGGCATTCAGATACTCATCAACACAGCCTCCTTAATGCAACCCTTAGCGTACCTCCTCTCAGGCAGATCCCAGGCAAACTCCCTCTGTTAGCCGCTCTGCTGTTTGCTGCTCAGCTGGTTCGCAGCTGACTGGCTTTTATACAGATATATAGCAAATACTATATATTTATATATATAGAGGAGTGCTCACATGCCCATTCCATGGCCACATGCACTACCGAGGCTGGGGTGGGTTAGGAAAAAAGAAAGTCAGCCCCCGTAGATGGCACAAATTATCTACAGCAGAACTGGCGGTACCAGGTCGTGCTCTGGGTCCTCTTCCGGGTCCAAGCCAATTGGTTCTGGCAGAGGGGCCCAGGTGGAATGGCGCAAGACCATCAACAGTGGGTACAGCTGGTAATAAGGGTACCAGGTAGGCCATTGCTGCCAGGAGGTTGGGCCCTGAGGGAACTGGGGGCCCCCAGGGTATGGGTACCACCCCTGTGGGACTGGAGAGTACCCTGTCTGGTGTGGCAGATGCGCTTGGGAGTCTAAACTACGTCGGGAGACTAGGGAGAAGAACTGCTCTTCTGCCGAGAAGCCCGCAGAGTCCAAAGAAACCTCCAGTCGTGGTGGAGCTGTGAATGCAGACGGTGCCGTGACTGGCAGAGGTGGGTCCCAGCTGAGGAGGATCGGTGCATATGCTGGTGTAGGAGGCTAGAGAACAGAGAGAAGTGGTGAGGGGGGTACAGTAAGTCGAAGAGTGTCACCAGGAACAACAGTTCCACCCATCCCAGTGTCCAGGGCATGTCCCGCTGGCCACTGAACTGAGGGGGTGCGCAGAGCAGAGCCTGGTGTGTCCTGACAGGTCAGAGGGGCATGTCCCAGTGGCCTGTCTCGTTGCTCAATTGGCGCAGCGGCCGTCAGCGCCAGTGCCTCTCTTTTCCACTTGGCCTTGCCCCCTGCCTTAGGGAGTGAAGTGGTGGGGTTTGCACGTGACATCTCGCCCGAACGGGCGACGCTCGGCGAGGAAATGCCGTGAATCACAGTAATCTGCAACAGGGAGCTGCTGCAGCGTCAGTTGGAGTGCTTGCAGCTCTCCTTTGCCTTGTTGGTGGTGCCATTGGATCTGGGTGGGAGGTGGTGGGTGGTGAGGTGCATCTCTCCCAGGCAGTAGAGACAATGAGCATGCTCATTGCTCTCAGAGAACGAGCGAGGGCACAAGACACAATTTTTAAAGCCCGGAACGTGGGGCATAGACACACCCAACCAGGTCGGGGCAAGCCCTGTATGGCGTGACTAGCTAAACTAACTATGCTATTTACAGAACTAATAAAGAAAGAAATGGAACGAAATAACTATATACAAACAGACTATCATTCTCATAGAGACTACGAGCATGCAAAGAGAAGATTCTGACTACGACCATGCGGTAAGAGGGAATTGACGGGGCATCAGCCCACACGGCCTCTTATAACCTCGCATGCAGCATGAGGCAAGGTAAGATGCGTGTGCGCGTCAATGGACAACTGCTGCTAAAACTTCTGGCTCCGGCGCATGGCGTGCCTGCATACCCCCACATTTGGAATATGTAAAGGGACCATCACTTGAAGAAGAATATTACTTTTGGATTTTTTGGTTTGAAATGACTGTTTCAAAATTGCCTCCAATTAAAAAAAAATATGTTAACAAGTACTTGAAATTGAAACAAAATGTTTCATTTTGAGTCCAGCAAAATGGTTTGTTTGACCCGACATTAATTGTTTTTAACTTTTAAACTCTGAAATTTTCAGAAAAATTATTTTTGGGTCTACCCCACATGGGTTTTTTCTCCTTTCAGAATTGCCAGCCAACCAAAAAGTCAGTTATTCACACAGCTCTAGTTCTGACTTCTGTTTCCATTAGTGCCACTGGTTGAACTTAACACTATTATGAATTTATATTGCACTTTACAAAGTGTTTTCTAAGTCTCAAAACACACCTATGAGCTAGGTAGGTATAATTGTCACCTTTTTACACAAAGAAACTAAGGATCACATCAGGTGACTTGCCCAATATCACACAGAATCAGTGATAAGAACCAGGATTTGAAACCAAGTCTCCTGATTCTCAGCCTTATCTCTACCTAACCAACTCACAGCAATACTGCCTAGCAGGCAAAAATAGCCTCTAATTTTGTGCACCCAACTTTAGACAGTGTGGGCATGCTTGCATTTATTACGTTTGTGCAATGCTCCGTACACTTGATCGAGTCCTTTAATCATTACCATAAGATAAATGTTAAATAATTATAATAAATCTAAGACCCAGTATTGGTCAAACACTATGTAACTGAAATTTGTCTGAACTTCTGGAGAAATGCACGTTGAAGACTGTTTTGCCTACTGCGAAGGGATGCTAAACCAGCCAAGATAAAAAGCATTTCACAAAAATGGCACGAAGACACAATTGGCTGGTTCACTTTGTGCACAAAACTTTCTTTCCAGATCTACCATCAGCTCTGACATCACTTCATTTTTCATAGAAATGCTTCCAATTCTAGCCTGGAGAGGGGAAAAGAATTCAAGTGCCTTCTGCTTCAGGAAAGTCTTGAATTTTCCCAGTTCAGCCAAGAGAGTTGAGCTGTACACACCATTAATTTCTATGCAGAAAACAACGTTCACTTCAACCAGCAATTAGTGGCAACATTTCTATCTTGTGTAATGATGAGATTTTTATGCTAATCATTAAATAGCAGTAAATTAATCATTTGGGCATACTTAGATGGGATGTATATTTCATGAGACAGATAAAAATATCGAGATCAGTTTGATATTTACTCATGGTAAATGTAAGTGTCTCAGATCATTATGAGGGAAGCATACTAAACACATATGCAGCCAGAAACGTCTGTAGCGTAAATGCATAAGAATCAGAGCTTCACCTCTAATACTAGGAAATTACTGTCCTTCTCATCTTTGTTTAATTATTATAAGGGAGGTAAAAACCCTAGGGATCATACACTTAAATCATTCCAAGATACAGTATAAATTTCAAATATCACCATCACATGAAGGACAAAATCAGTAACCTGATTTCTCATCCTATAACTCCCTCCCTTTATAAACGGAAAATTTACCCACTTTGCATTAGGCATACATCTCAATTTGCATGATAGTCCAGTCAGACAAATGAATGATGGATCTGATTTGACCCTCCCCCACCCGCCCAAAAGAAAAGTCTGGAAGCTTTGACTCCTAACGGAAAGGAAGCAGGCCTGCATCTGTCCCCTCCTCTCAGTTGATGAAGGAGATTTGTAACACCTCAAATAAAATGTTTAAATTTTCTGACACTGTTTCACATATTTTTATTACATTTAAATACCTTCACTCTTTCTTGGATTCGACACAGGAAATGGCATCCCAGAGCAATTTTGGAGGTATTCTTGTTGACTTGACGGAAATTTACATCTGGTGCATTTATTTTATCATGTCATTATAATATTTACAAGAAGCCCTGACTTCCTATTTGTTGCCTGTACATGAAAAGATAAAAAGGTTTCCCCCCTCTTAATTTCTTGTCTCTGAAGGAAGTATGACAGGTGGTCCTCACTCAGAGATCAAAGGCAGTGTACAAGTTGAAATCAAGGCTGATTCACCCAGTCCTCTTACAGATATCTCTGAATCACCTGGATAGGTGATTGCAAATGCTTCCAAATAGAGAACTGAACAACCTATGTATAAATTTAATAGCTAACACCTAAAACATCATCACTACTAAAGAACGTAACTCCTACTTTGAGCGGGAATAAAGGCAAAATATTGAAGGGGAGCTACAAATACCCAATAGAAATGGAAAGAAAAATCTATACATAAATCATTTCATAATTTTTTTTACCACTGCCTGTAGGACCTTTGAAAGAGAGGCATTTGAAGATGCAGATTTAATCAGTTCTATAGTGTCTACTGAAAAACGTAAAAGTTTGTCAAAAAAAGCTGGCATGCAAATCTCCCCTGAAGAATATCCATTCCTCTCAGTCCATGAGACTGGTGGAAGGAGTGATATTATCTTCAGAAGTAATTTCCTTAGTTTTATAGGCTCTTCCATGGAAGCTATGATCTACCATGGAATCATAAATATAGGAGTTTTGCTCTCTCTGCATCTCTGATGGTATTTCATAAAGACTGTGGTGAATTTTCTCGTTGGTCCAGTTGTGTTCAGGTAAATGTGGGCTGCCCTTTTAACATCCAAGTTGTACTACAGATTCGCTTTTGGATGGACTAAGGAAGAAGGTGGGAAGAATAATCTCTATGTGAAATCTGGAATTGCACTTTGGTATGTATCTTGGAGCTGTGTGCAGAACAGCTTGGTCTGGGAGCCTAATACAATACGGCATTCAATGGAGCGCTCCCAACTCAGAAACTGCCAGTTGACATGATGGCAGCTAACGAACATGCGTTAATTGAAAAGAATACCTCTATCAATGGCTCAAATGGGGCAGAGGTTAAGGCTTGTAACACCAAGTTTACCCTTCCTGTTGGAAACCTATGCCTGAGGAACAAAGTCACTTTGACAGACCTTGATAGACAAAGATGTGGTGCCAAAGTTCATGTAAGGTCTCAAAAACAGGACAAAGATTTGAATTTAAAGACTGACGACAGCAAAAATCTCCCATTAGTGAGGACCACCACCCATGCACTCATCAAAGAAACAGTTCTCCTACTTTTAAACTACACTGCTCTTGAAAGCTGTAGAAATTTTGTGGTTAGTTTATTTCAACCATTTCTTTTAAAAAAAGAAGAGAGAATATCTATATACAGTGTCTGTATAGGATTAGTGAAACGCATATATTAGTTAAAAATCAATATAGGAACATTATCAGGGCTCTATTGTGGTAAATCTCAATAGCTGGAAGGAAATGGATAGCTCAGATAATTATCATTCGGATACCAGAATCTTCCCAAATAGCTCAACAGTTCAAATCCATCACAGGCCAATAACAACTGGAAGTTATTGCAGATTATTGTATTAGCAGGAGTGTTGTAAGCAAGACACGAGAAGTAATTCTTATGCTCTACTCTGTGCTGATTAGGCCTCAACTGGAGTATTGTGTCCAGTTCTGGGTGCCACATTTCAAGAAGGATATGGACAAATTGGAGAGAATCTAGAGAAGAGTGACAAAATAATTAAAGGTCTAGAAAACATGACCTATGAGGGAAGATTGAAAAAATTGCATTTGTTTAGTTTAGAAAAGAGAAGACTGAGGGGGACATGATAACAGTTTTCAAGTATGTAAAAGGTTGTCACAAGGAGGAGGCAGAAATTTTTTTTTTCTTAACCTCTGAGGATAGGACAAGAAGCAATGGGCTTAAATTGCAGCAAGAGAGATTTAGGTTGGACATTAAGAAAAACTTCCTAACTGTCAGGGTGGTTAATCACTGGAATAAATTGCCTAGGGAGGTTGTGGAATCTCCATGATTGGAGATTTTTAAAAGCGGGTTAGACAAACACTTGTCAGGGATGGTCTAGATAATACTTAGTCCTGCCATGAGTGCAGGGGACTGGACTAGATGGCCTCTTGAGGTCCCATCCAGTCCTATGATTCTATGATTAGTGGCAAGTTTAGTACCTGATGTGACATTTATTTTGTTTTCTTTAGCTATTTTCCGAGTTGTGTATATCAATAAACTTAGTAGGCATGCTGCAAAATTTAAAAGCTTAAACAATAATTAATATATGCCAAAAGAACATGAGAGGAAAACATGCCCTAGAATCTCTCACAATTCTGTCATCTCCTCTTCTAAAAAAAGAACCCCATGCCTCAACACAGTGGGTCTGGAAGGCCACCCAGGCTGGGCAAGAGAAAACCAATAGTGGATGAGGGAAGTCAATCCCCAAATTCACTTCTCATTCTCAGCTACCAGCCCTCTCCGGTTTAAACTCCAACCGCCATGATATTGCATGGGAACAGAGACAGCTCAAGGACTAGAAATGTTTAGAGCTGTACAGGTAAAAACCAACTCCTTAAATTTCACCCAGGTATCAGTTGGCAGGCAGTGAAGATCACAGAACACAGCTTTCCTTTGTCCTCTGCATGAAACGCTGTGTGTGGTGGGAGAGTGTAGCCATATAAAAATGTACTGCAGATACATACAGTGAAACCTGCATTAGAAAGAACAGGATACAGCCTTCTTTCCAAAAGAAAATGACCGAAAGCACTCGTGGCAACTGCTGTTACTTGGACATTCAGAGGCAGGTTGTGAAGCTTAAAACCAAATGGCCAACAAGCTCCTTCCAACCGGGGGGTACTGACAGAATTCCCACTATTCCTTCTGTTTCCCTTCCATGATGTAAGACTTGGCTTTTCCTAGATGAAGTGTGAATTGAACAACATTATCTCTCAGCACGTGTAAGATTTCATTACGTACTGTGTCTGAAGCCTCAGTAAGGGTGACCAGCATGATTTGAATGGATTTGGAAATTTTTAAAGCTATATTATTTTAGCCATTGCACCTTTAAGACATTAAGCAAATTGTAACATCAAGGGTTAGCCTGGCCTATAACCGCAACACAATGTAAACACTGTATTAGTTTAAAAAGCTATGGAAGCATGAGATCATTTTTAGTGCTAATGTCATACTAATATCGAAACTAAAAAAATCCTTCACACATTACATGTAAACACAGTAAAACTACTATTCTGATGCAACAGATTTATTCAGTGTATTTTCCTGCTATACAGGGTTACTTATTTACAGATGGCTATTCTGCCATAATTTTAGGAGACAGACATTAGACATTGATTAAAGGGTAAAAATACTTAACAGAAGAAACATGAAATAAAAATCACAAATGGAAGGCATTACATCAGTAAACAAGACCATGTAAAAGGAATGTGCTTTGAGGTCAGAGAACAAAAACAAAAATCAGCAAAAACCAGGATGGAAAAGGAATTTCCCACAGCTGTGGACCACATGCATTAGTGGACTGAAGAATATAAGTCTTCTTTCTTGTTTTTTTATTACCTTGGCAACATCTCTTCTATGTCAGCAATTACATAGGAGACAACAGTCCAAACAGCAGCACAGAGATTCATTTGGCTTGGATCCTGAACTGTCATTGTGTCCCCTTGAGTATGATGAAACCAGAAGTATTTACTGATGTCATCACGCAAACTGGCACCTACAGAGAAAAATGGGCAATTCCTTATTATGTGAATACATATATTTTAAGATGAACATAAACATGAATTTATTCCTGTGCTGGTCTTCATTAAATCCATATGCAACAGAGTAAGTTTTCATATGATAATTTCACTGAGCCATAGAACATGGGATTTTTCAGCATTTTAGTATAAACAAATTTTACATGTTAGCAGCCTTGTTATGAGTACAAGAAACAGCAAACATGTGAATTAACATAGAAGGGAAAGGCAGTAGTTCCCTTAATATCTCTGTTGCATCAGCAGTAGTATAAATGCATTTCTATATACAAAACACAGGAATCCAACTTAAGGAAATCCAGATAATTATTCCAAGTGTGGTGGTTTTTTAATTTTTTGTTTTTAATGTTGGTGAATTTGAAATAGACTGCTTCTTTTCCTGTGATGCTAACCATCATGTATTTATTAGTAAGGCTGCGAGTCTGTCACAGAGGTCACGGAAGTCATCCACTCAACTGCTTCACTTCAGGTTCCCTCCACCTAACCTTCAGACCCTCCTCCTTTCTCTTCTCCCCTGCTCTCTCCCCATGGCCTCCCATCCCTTCAATGAGCCTGTTCCATCCCCTTGTCTTGTCTTTCCATTTAGCTAATCATTTCCTATCGAAACCTCACACAATTTAAAAAAAACAAAACAAAACAAAACCATGGCTCTAAAATGATATTTGCCACCACCACATTGATTGCTCTTTTTGTATGTTGCATCCCTTTCCTTTTGTCTGATTCATCTATTTAGATTGTCTGTGCCCTGAAGAGCTTCCAACCTGCTACTCTGTGTTTGTACAGTACCTAGCACAGTGGGGCTTGATCTTGATTGGTCCTTAGGCACCATCATTAGTAATATTAGTACATCATACATCATTAGTAATAATAATGCTATAGTGACGGGTAGAAGAGGCCCCAATCAGAAATGCAGATAGAGCTTAGAGGCTGCGCTGAGATGCACTATAGGCAAACCTCAGATGGAAGGCCATTTGATTGTATAACCTTGTGAATACATTTCTCAGATGTTTATGTCTGAGCTCTGGAAACAGTCTATATCAAATGATGAGGGCTTCAATAAACTTTTTATTAATGTTTCTAAAGCTTTCTATTCTGATTTTGCTTCGTCTCAATGAAAGGTCTCATGCCTTTGTAGAGAATGAAAGCAAAATCTCTCCGCACAGTTCTATATTCCCAACTATTCTTGCTGAAATATGTATCTTTTGATCACATCCTATAATAATTCAGCACCTAGTCCAGTTCTCACTGAAGTTAATGGGAATCTTTCCATTGACTTTAATGGGAGTTGAATTAGGATGTCACTGAGTCTGATGAAATGAGCTCTGAATTTCTGTTATACATTTCTCATAAATGAGATTGTTTGTTCTCACTGCTATTTTAGAGTGTGAGGTGAGGGGAAGAAAAGGGAATGAATTTAATAATACTGTCAAACAGGAAGATCCTCTTTACAAGGTGACATAAGATACAAAAAGAAAAAATGCTAAAGCATGCTGTTATCTGGGTTTCCTTTTAACACGTTCCTTTGGCACTTGTGCCATATACATAGGCAGTATAAGTCAAATTTGCCGCTGACATCCAGTGTGATTCCACTGAAGTCAATGGGGCTGGGTGGGTAATAAGTGCTGAATATGGTCCTATAACTTTGTGCAGATTTATAGAAGTTTTTGATATACTCCAAGTACTTATTAAGATAAAAATATAAACACATGTTATTGTGGTAAATATATTAGCTGCTGAAAATACTTCACTAAAGATGCACTTGTAGTCAAACAGCTGTGGAAAATCCATTATATCTTTGTAAACAGATCTTTTCCAGGAACCAGGGTACAACTTACTTGCCTGGAAGGTATAATAGACATTCCACAAATAATTATTATGGGTTTATAGAATAGTGCTTTATCCTGGGTTTATGTAATAGTGTTTTCCTTAATTCAGAGAAAAATACCTTTCATCTTGTAAAGTATAACCCACATAAATGCTAAGATACGTTTAATTTTTTGTTTCTTTAAAAAAATCATAAAATGATAATACTCTGTCACCAAAACAATTAGACAAGTGGGCTTGCAGATAGTGTTTTTTTTAAAAGAGAACACAGAATATTGAGAATACAACACAAATTGCACTCACTGTACTGCTTTTTCTTTAATGGCTTATACTGTATATCATTAAAGTCAGGGATCAATTGCATCTTATAAGGTCAATGGAAAAACTCTAAGACAACAGCTATGTAAACAATTTTATACATAACTAGAAACACAAGAGAAAATCCATGTTCATGTCTGAGTGAAAGAAAAAACTTTCCAAGCTATGGGTCCAATACTCAGTTCTAGTTAAGGACTGCTTGCAAGTGCAAATGTAGCTCTAAGCCATCTTCATATCCTCCCTCCCCAAACCTGGGGCCATTCTAAATTCACACTATCGCTGCCAGTGACTCCAAAAGGCCTTTATGGCAGCCAGAGACTGATGTGGTGCAGGAATGTCTTGGTCACACTTCATGCATGAGGAGGGCATATGCTGCAGGAGGGCCTCTGGGCCACCATGCAGAGATAATCCTCCAGTGGCCAGGTAAACTGGCTTTAGGAACATTTTGGGCTGCTCCATCAGCACAAAGCCATCATGATATAGGCAAAGATCTGACCCCTTTAGTTCTACAAGATGTGCATTTGGATGTCTATAGATGTTATCCTTTTTTAATTAAAAAATCATCCTATAGAATTTTATAAAAGGGATGTACCGGTAATAATCTTAAATTCTATGCAATGATTCACAACATATGAAGATTTTAGTATAAAATGTTTTTCTGCACAACTTTTCCATATGGATATGATTACAAGGAATCCTGGAATCTCTTAATCTGTATTAACATAGCAGCTCTGTTATCAAGCTTTTCTGTTTGTCAAACAAAACCCACTCAGAAGTCACCAATCTCGCCACTTCAAACAGCTTGAAAGTAAAAAGAAATGAAGCTGAGAAAACCAGCTGGGCATAAATTCTCCATTTTCCTGTTTCTAACCCAATCTGTTGTTCCCTACAGAATTGACTGAAGTATTTCTTTAGATTATGGCATTATCTACTGAGCACATTAGACATTAACAAAGGGAAGGTCCTTAATGCAAGGAGTGTTTTCTAATGGTTAGAGAAAGAGACTTGGAATCAGGCCTCCTGTGTCCTGTTCTTTGACCTGCCAATAACTTGCCACTTGACATTGGGAAAAACACTTAATCTCTCTGGCTTCATGCTACCTATCTGTAAAAAGGATAGCAAACATGCCTTACAAGGGGTTTTGAAAAACTTAGAGTGCTTTGAGATCTTCATGTGGAAGATGCTATAGAAGTGCAAAGTATTATTTGCTGATCCTTTTCCAAAGGATGCTGATTTGCAAAGAAATACAGCTCACATTCAGGAGACAATTTCCCTTTTTCTGGACTTGCAGTCTGAGAAAGACACAGTCAGTACTGATTATGAGATGATTCATTCTGAAACAGATATGAATGCACTCTTATTAAACAAGATATTGAACTGGCCTCTTCAAAGACAGTTTAATTAAAAACAGAAGCAGCTCTGAAAAGGAAAGTTACTATACATCACATCTTTAGAAGTTTAATAGCACAAAAAACATGTGTAGAGTGTTCACTTGGCTCTTCTTTCCACTCTCCTCCATTTCTTACATATCAGAGAGCACTAACTTGATAGATCTCACTGCTGCTGAGTTTCCCGCTCTTACCTGTTCTCCTTCAGCATCAGTCCATCAGCCCTCTCCGCACTTACTCTGTCACTCAGCTTCTTGTCCATTCTCAGCCTTCTCCTCCCTGACCTCTCTTTCTCTTGATATGGCTGATGATTTCCTTCCTTCCTTCCTTCCCTCCTCTTTAACTTTTGCCCTTCCCTCACATCTGCTCTGCCAACTTCCAGCCCTGGCTCACCTGCAACATCCACTTCCTCTACTCCAGTTCTTACACTGCAGAGAGTCTCTGGCAGAAACCTTGTGACCAGGCTGGCTTCATTCACTACAAATTAGTTCTCTCCTCATTTGGTTCTACCTTCCTAGCCATAAAACCTCTATTTTTCCAACTTAATTGAATTCCATGCCCACAATCCCTGCTGCCTTTTTGCCACTTTTGATTTCATCCTCAAACCCTCCCCCCATCTCCTCCTTCCTTCACTGCTCTCTCTGCACGGGATTGCGCCAACTTCTTCCATGAGAAAATAGACAAAATACAATGTGCCCTTCTCTCTGCCTTTGACTTTCCTTCTCTTCCCCCTTCTCCTACCACAACTCCCTCCTTCTCCTCCCCTGTCAGAGATGCAGAAGTTTCTCAGCCGCTCTCCTTCTCTAACCCCTCCATTTGCCCCAGTGACTCTGTCCCGATCCATCTCTCCTCACCTCCCTCACTAGGCCAATTACCCTATCAAAGAAGGAAATTATGTTGATTTGGCATGATTTGTTCTTGACAAATCCATGTTGGCTATTACCTATCACCCTATTGTCCTCTTGGTGCTTACAAACTGATCATTTAATAATTTATTCCAGTATCCTGTATATCATAAGCTGCTTGTCTTCACTTCCAAGGCCCTTTATGGTCTACACCTGCCCTGTCTATCATCTTGCAGTCAGTATTGAAATGTCGACTCCTGCCTCCGATTGGCCCACAGTGCCGTCACCTCCATCACCTACTTGTTAAATATCCAAACAAGTGCTTTCATGCTTTCTCCCCTGCTGCCCCTCATGCTTGGGAGGAGCTCCCAGTAAATGCCACACAGTTAACTCATTATCTTCCTTCAGATCACTCTTGAATAGGAGAGGTTGCTCACCTTGCACAATAACTGGAGTTCCCTGCTGAGGGGTGCTCCATGTCAGGATGTGCACATATCTGTGATCTCTTGATCAAAAATTTTAATCAGCACTGTCCAAGGGTCAGTGCTTGAGCCCTAGACACCTCCATTCTCCAAAATGAGGACATATAGGGAGGGGTGGACTTGCTGCCACTCTAGTTCCTTCTCAACCACAAAGTCCAATGAGAGACTCTGAGGCAGAGGAGAGGGAGGACGGGTACTGGAGCATGATAAGGACACACATCTCAAAGAATTCCAGTAGCTGTACAAGGTAAGTAACCTCTCTGTCTTCTTTGAGTAGTGTTCATGTGGGTGCTCCACATCAGGAGGCACCCAAGCAGTACCTCCATCAAAGAGGAGGGTTCTGAGGAGGTGGATTCCGTACAGAACATAGAACAGCCTTGGTGAAAGCCATGTCAGCTCTGGAAGTAGTCACAAAAGATAAATGCTGGGAAAATGCGTGTACCAAAGACCAAGTGGCTGCCATGCAGATGTTCGAAATGGGTATGCTTTTCAGCAGGGTTGCTGAGGCAGATTGAGCCCTGGTGAAATAAGCAATGACTCCTGGAGGAGGGCAACCCCCTAACGTTTTGTAACAGGTTAATATGAATCATGCAACCCATTTGGACAGTCTTTGGGTGGAAATCACCTGACCTTTCATGCATTCTGCAACTGAGATGAAAAGCCTGGGTGAAGCCCTAAAGGGTCTAGTCCTATCTAGGCAGAAGGCAAGGGCTGTTCTTACATCCAGTGTGTGAAAGCTTGATTCTTCTCTTGAAGAGTGAGGCTGGGGATAAAACACCTGTACCTGAACCTCCTGGTTGATGTGGAATTCTGAGGAAACCTTGGGAAGAAAGTGAGGTTGCGGACATAGCATCATCTTGTCATGACAGAACACTGTGTACAGTGGATAAGGCTCCAAGTTCCCCTATCCTCATGGCCAAGCTGATGGCTATGAGGAATATAGTCTTAAGGGAATGGATGAAGGAGGGAACAGTTTGCCATAGGTTCAAATGGGGGTTTCCTCAGTGCGTTGAGAACTAAGTTGAGGTCCCAGGGTGGAGTTGATTCCTTACCAGCAGGCAAGAAGTTGAAGAGATCTTTGATAAACCTTGTCGTGGTTGGGTGGTCAAAAACTGAAAACCCCTCAATTTGGGAAGTGAAAAGCTGTCATAGCAACTAGGTGAACTTTGCTGGAACTCAACGATAATCCTGAGGCTTTTATATTGAACAGGTAATTGGGAATGTGTGTTAGATGAGAGACAAGAGGAGGTGTAGATTGGTGACTGCACCAAGTCTTGAAGCATTTCCACTGCTGGAGGTAAGTTTTCCTTGTTTTAGGTTTTCTGCTATGAAGCAGTACCATTTGTATGTCTCATTCTATATCAGAGAGCCATCTAGTAGCCACGCCATAAAGTGAAGTGCTGAAAGATTTGGATGAATGATCAATCCCAACTCCTGGGTGAGAAGAATCACCACTGGGGAAGGCAGATAGGCGGTCGGTGGAGACATGCGAACGCGCTCCAGGAACCACAATTCTCTCAGCCATGATAGTGCTATAAGGATGGCTCTAATTTTTCTTCTTTCAATTTGTTCAGAACCCTGAGCAGTAGGGGAGTCAGGGGATATGCGTATAGCAGTATGCAAGGCCAAGGAATGATTAGGGCACCTCCCATCCATGCCCTCCCCTCAAGCAAAATGGTCTGCATTTTGGATTGGATGGAGTTGCAAAGAGATTTATCAGTGGGTGTCTGAGGTAAGACATATCTCTCAGAATACCTCGTTGTTCAGTTCTCACTTGTGATCAATGCTGAAATATCTGGTGCAGGAATCCCGCACTGTATACTTTAGTCCTGGAAGATAAACCGTTGAGATCTGTATGTGGTGTGATATACACTAGTTAGATAGTTTTATGGATTAGGTACATAAGGACTGGGATCTTGCTCCTCCGGGATGATTCATATATTGCTGCTCTGTTGCTCAGCATTATTCTGATCAGGTGGTCCCTAGTGTGTGGTAGGAAGTGTTCACAAGCATAACCAACTGCTTTGAGCTCTAATATGTTGTTATGGAGGATAGCCTCCTAAGGGGTCCATCTTCCTTGAACTGTGAGGTCCTGGGAATATGTGTCCCAGCTTATTAAGGAGGGGTTTGTAATGCTGATTCTTGGGAGAGGAGGCTGCAGGAACAGAACTCCCAATCACACCATTTATGGTTCTTTCCACCAACTGAGAGAGGTGAATACCCTTCAAGGTACTGACTGACAACTGTTTGCATACACTGTGCTTAATGGGAGTATAAATGGGTCTCTGCTAGGCCTGAAGACTTTGAAAGTACAGTCTTGGTAAGGATGTCACAAACATACAGGCTGCCATATGGCCCAGAATTTGTAGGCAAACCTCTGCTGTAGTTCGTGGGATTTGTTGTATCTTTGAAACAAGTTGGACTTGGTGGTAAATCTGTCCTTGGGTGAGTACACCCTGGCAGTGGAGTCCAGAGTAGCCCTAATAAAGTCTATGTGCTGAGTGGGTACGAGGGTAGATTTTTCCATGTTGGGGTGGAGGCCAGTGAGTGGAAAAAAAGATAGGGTTTTGCTGGTTGCTGTCTGAGCCTCTAGAAATGAGCGCCCATTGTCAATTGTCCAGGTAGGGGAAGACAATTATTCCCGTTTGGTGAAGATGGGCCGCGGTGACCCATAGGACCTTAGTAAAGACCGTTTGTGTGGTGTAAAGGCTGAAGGCTAGGACATAATACTGGTAGTGGTTCTTGACTGCCACAAAACATAGGAATCATCTTTATGAGGGATGCATGGCGATATGGAAATAGGCATCCTGAAGGTCAAGGGAAATAAACCAATCTCCCAGATCCAGAGAGGGATTTTTCATTGCTCAGGTTACCACTCTGAACTGTTGAGCATGGATGAAAGTGTTCAAAGTTCTGAGGTCCACAAATGGTTTCCCCCCATCATTTATCTTTTGGAATAGGAACTATCAAGAATAGAGCCCTTTTCCAATATAGTCCAGTGGAACAGGTTTGATCACCCTCAGTGATAGGAGGGACTGTACCTCCTCACTCAAGAGATCCCTGTGAGAAGGGTCCCCAAAGAGGGACAAGGAAGGGACAACATAGGCCAGATGGGCCAATTAACCTATTAGGCTGCAAACCAGGGGATATTTAGGCTAAGAAGAAAGCTCTAATCAAGGACAGCTCTCTTGTGAGGGAACAGACGGGGCTTCTATAAAGGCAGGGAGCTGTAGCAGAAAGGAGGCTGCAGCGGTGAGGGCTGCTGTCACTGGGTCGAGGGAGACAAAGGGATTTGGACCCAAGAGCAGGGGTTTATCTAGAAGACCCAGGACATAGGGGTTTAGCTAGAAGAGTGGAGAATGTAAGCCTGGGATAGGCAAGGTAGGAAGTAGTCCAGGGGAGTGACAGGAAGGTTCATGGTAGTACTGACCTTAGCTGCTGGACATATGGACCCTGGGCTTGAACCCAGTGTAGGAGGTGGGCCTGGGTTCCCCTACCAGGCACAGAATGAGTGGCACAATCTGTGCAGTGAACTTGGAGACTGTCTGTTCTAGCCATGGAGGCAGTGGCAGAGCCATGGCAGTGGACTTAAGGATTGTCCGGGACAATGTGGAAGACTTTGATAGTACCCTAGAAGGGGAGGACTACTGCAACTTGGCTAGAGGGCTAAGCCATGAAGACGAGGAGCGTTAACTCCTGAGGAGCAAGAGAGGGGCCACAGAGTGAGAGAGTGAGATGACGGACCGAGGAACTGCGAGAAGAGGGCATCAGGCTGGCAGAGTTAATCCCCAGACATGGCCAGTGAGAAGAGGTACACAAAAAGCCTTGACAATAGTTAGTCTGATAGTGTGCTGATACCACAGGCTATTACACTGACCAATACTGTCTCACTGTTCCTTTGTATGCCCCATCAATCTGTATCCATCTGTTGTCTTTTGTCTTATACTGTGATTTCCTTAGGCAATAAGGCAATACAAATAATATCAAAGGAAACTATCTTGGGTACTTAAAACTCAGCGTGCATTTGCCATTCAACAATATATATGGTCTGCCCACTAATATACTAAACTCCCACTGTCTCCACCTTCAAGAAAACTCTTGAAACCCAGCTATTCCATTAAACTTTCAAACTGTAATGGATACTCCCCACACAGTGTATATTCTGTGTTGTTTGTATTGTATCTTCATGGTTCAGTACCTCTAGATTGTAAATAAGACCTGCTAGATGAAGGGTACTGATTTTCTACGGTACACTGGTGTGTCCATCTAAGTTGCTAAGCAAATGAACGATAAAGATTTATAAGCAGCTAATTATTATTTGTATTATAATAGTTCCCAGAGGAGCTCCATTATGTTAGGCACTGTACATATACATATTAAGAGACAGTCCCTGCATGGAAGTGTTTACAGTCTAAATAGGCATGAGGGAGAACAGGGGAAAGAGGTACACATAGGAGAAGTGACATCCTCAGTGTCGGATAGCAGGGGAGTGGTTGAGCCAGGAACAGAAACCAGAACTCCTGATTCCCAGGGCAGTGCCCTATTCAGCAGACCATGCTACCTTTCATTGCTTGCTTGCCCAAACAGTAAGCAAAAGTCTGAAGGACCTTGACAAAATCCCCCAAAATCTAAAGCTAAAATAAACCCTGTAAAGAACAACTTACAATGAGCTAAAGCTACTCCCCTCACATCTCCCAAACACCTTTATACAGATGGATCTAGAACATATTCACATCCATTCCCATAGCAGCAGAGGGAGCCTTTGGAAAGCTGGTAATTCAAGCACAAGGATTCAAAAAAAGCTAATTTTTGTTGATGAAGTTGCTTTCCCCACCATGCTGAACACATGCAGTTTTGTTATCCGGTAAACAAAGGATTATTTTAAAAAAACAACATGAAAATCTTTAGACCTGAACATCAACCTCAAGTTCTCCTTGACTTTAATGCCGCTACTCAGCGGAGAAGTGCAAACACTACTGAGTCCTAAAAGGAATGCAACTTTTGGGAAGTAAACCATGAGATATGTAGAAACATATGATACTGTACCTCTTTTAAACAGAGTACACAGCATAAGAATACATACATAAAGAGGAAACCTCAGCCTTGGCATAACTGTGCTGTGCACTGGGAAGCTCACAAGGTCCTGTGGAAAGGGAAATTTTCCTCCTCAGATCACAGAGCATGAGCACAGCCACTCCACATTGTGCTTGGCATTCCTACATGGACGAATACCTGGTGGATCCATTTAGTTGTAGATTCAATAGCCCCAAACTCCTGTGCGTTGGTGCACAGGAAGTTTTCAGGGGTGGACCCCATGTGCGTTCTTGGGCATCTGCAATTATGCAGGGAAGGGGAGATGTATGATTTGCCTTCAAAGGAATAAACTTTAAAGTGAAGAGTAAAAGGAAAAACTGATCTGTTAAAAGATCTGTACAGTAATAATGTCTTGGTTTTTTGACAAACAAGAATTTCACAAATATCAGCTCCCCTGAGGCAGCTACACTTTTAGAAGAATAGGTGTTTTCAGAGCTACTTTGGGTATAAAGTTATCCATTTTAAAATGGTATCTATTGTATTGCAAGTGATGTTTAGCATTTAGATTGCAAATGTAGGTGTTCCACAAATGGTTTTTGACCTGACTTTGGTTAATGCAATCATCAGAACAATTATTGTAATGAAAATCCACCTATTGTAGCTGATCCCTGAAAACATTATGTTGCATCCGATCAGCTGCTTCTTCCCTGGGATAAACCGTAGATCATTGCTGATTTTCATCTAATGAATTTAGGGTAAATTTTACAAATAAAGCAAAGGTGATGGAGGAAATTAATATTTGTTTGGAGAGGGGAAACAATGCCATTAGTTCTATCATTTAGTTTAAAATGCTGAAATTACAGGGTAAGGTGCTTGAGCATCACTGCTACAGACGATGAAATAGTTTCCAGCACAGAGCTTATACATAGTATCACGTCATGCTGTATTACCTCTTGAGTCATTTCTTTTGAAAGGCTTTAAAATTCATGATTTATACAGAAAAGTAAAAGGAAAGCATTCAGTCAATTGCTTCCTTGGCTAACTAAATGAGACCACAATGTAAGAGAGACAAAAACTGAAGTATGCATTATTTCTTGTTTTATTTGATGTATATGAGCGTTAATCCTGTGGATACACTAAACAGACTAAATTACAGTTCAGGATTATTGCAGTTACTTTTACAGCATATTAACCTTTCACTCATTGCTCCAGAGCCACAGTGGCAGCTGGGGAGACTTGCATTAAATTGTATGAAATCAGGTCTCAGGAAAGGAAGTGGTTCTGCTCTGTAGAACATAGGTTAACTGGAATCTAATACAACATATCTTAAACTGCTCCCAATTTACCAAAAGCAGATTAAGCTGCAACATTAAAAGTGTTCTGGAGGCCGTTTCTCCGCCCACCCTCTGGTTTTAAATCAGCACAGATTTAAAACCAAACCAAACCGGGGGGTACTCAATCTCAAACAGCACAGCTTGAAATGGGACCTCATGTTTGACCCACCATCTTCAGCCTGTTTCGTTATAAGAATACGGTGCAAAAAAATGCTTCAAAATGAAGACTTGGTGTGGAATGTTGTGAGGAGAAAAGGCAACGACTATGAAATAAAAACTAACAGTTTGTAAAGGTGCTGTGTAATTGCTGATCAGGGTAACAAATCCATCCCATCCCCCCTTCTCAACTAGTTTATCAACTACAGTCACTGTTTTAATGGTAGGAAATGTCAGTGTGACAAACAACTTTTCTCATGTATCTGAGTAAAGTGTTGTTACCAATGCCCCAAGTGAGCAAAGCACTTACAGAACTATGTGATGTAAGTAGTCCCACTGACTTCAATGGTACTGCTCACAAGCTTATGGCCCAGATTTTTAACAGTATTTAAGTGCCTACCTCCTATCTGAAATCAATGGGAATTAGGCACCTAAATGCCTTTAAAAATCTGTCCCTATGCTATGTCCTTAAATGCTGTGCTGGATAGGGGCCTGTACAAACCATCTTTCTGACTAACTGCTCTCCCAAAATTTAAATTTCTTTAATTTTTCAAAGTAATGACTGTCCTCACTAACTTGTTGCATCCTTATCTAAGACTAAACTGTAAGATACAACTGTACAGTGCTTTGCACAATTTCTGCCCCAAACTACACACTACTGAAATGGAAATTAAGAAGTATATTTTGTTACTCTGACTACATAATATACACCTGAGTTGTAAAACAATGGTGATTACTCTCCTAATATAAATATAAATATTTTGGATACTGCTGCCAAAATGCCTCATGCATCTGACCTCCCAACCAATGTGTGTTCAACTTACTAGTACATCACCAACAATTTTAACTGAGATATGCCTGAGCCACAAAGTTCAGATCGGGGTCCTATCTTGAGGTTCACGGCTCTTCAGATCTGGGGTTTGCTTCAGGCTCTCTTTAAAATAAGGCTGTGGGTCATTAATCTCTTTCTAAAAAGAAAAGGAGTACTTGTGGCACCTTAGAGACTAACCAATTTATTTGAGCATAAGCTTTCGTGAGCTACAGCTCACTTCATCGGATGCATACTGTTGAAAATACTGAAGACATTTTTATACACACAACCCATGAAAAAATGGGTGATTATCACTGTAAAAGGTTTTCTCTCCCCCCACCCCACTCTCCTCACCAGCAACCACATACCATACAACAGAACCACTAACCCAGGAACCTATCCTTGCAACAAAGCCCGTTGCCAACTGTGCCCACATATCTGTTCAGGGGACACCATCACAGGGCCTAATAACATCAGCCACACTATCAGTGGCTCGTTCACCTGCACATCTACCAATGTGATATATGCCATCATGTGCCAGCAATGCCCCTCTGCCATGTACATTGGTCAAACTGGACAGTCTCTACATAAAAGAATAAATGGACACAAATCAGATGTCAAGAATTATAACATTCATAAACCAGTTGGAGAACACTTCAATCTCTCTGGTCATGCGATTACAGACATGAAAGTTGCGATATTACAACAGAAAAACTTCAAATCCAGACTCCAGCGAGAGACTGCTGAATTGGAATTCATTTGCAAATTGGATACAATTAACTTAGGCTTGAACAGAGACTGGGAGTGGCTAAGTCATTATGCAAGGTAACCTATTTCCCCTTGTTTTTTCCTACCCCTCCCCCCCCCAGACGTTCTTGTTAAACCCTGGATTTGTGCTGGAAATGGCCCACCTTGATTATCATACACATTGTAAAGAGAGTGATCACTTTAGATAAGCTATTACCAACAGGAGAGTGGGTTTGTGTGTGTGGTGGGGGGGAAGAGGGGGGGAGAAAACCTGGATTTGTGCTGGAAATGGCTCACCTTGATTATTATACACATTGTAAGGAGAGTGATCACTTTACATAAGCTATTACCAGCAGGAGAGTGGGGTGGGGGGAGAGAAAACCTTTTGTAGTGATAATCACCCATTTTTTCATGGTTTGTGTGTATAAAAACGTCTTCTGTATTTTCCACAGTAAGCATCCGATGAAGTGAGCTGTAGCTCACGAAAGCTTATGCTCAAATAAATTGGTTAGTCTCTAAGGTGCCACAAGTACTCCTTTTCTTTTTGCAAATACAGACTAACATGGCTGTTACTCTATCCCTTTCTAAGACACAAGCCACAATTCTCTCAGTGGAGTTGAACAGACAGAAGTAGGCAGGTAGCAAGTGGTGGGTTCTAACTTCCTAAATATTCCTGAACTATAAAGTGTATATTTTTCTTCAGCTACATTTCAAAAAACCAGCATACTTCAATGGAAAAGGAATCTATATGCAATTAAAACTCCTCCTCCATCATTGTCGACAGATTGCATTAGCTTTTTTTGTTTACATTCATTCATGTAGCAACACTGAGCCAAATTAAGAAAGGGGGAAAGAAATGCAATTCAGTGAATTCGGTGAGGGCAAGGGGCGGGCTGTTTGAACTTCCTTACATCAGTTCTGAATTTGGATCACTGGATGTAGCTAGTTGCTGATTGCATATGAATTCCAAGTGATCTACATGAAAGAACAAGACTAACATTAGGAAAATAAACAGTAAGTAAAGCATCATTGCTAACTAAACTAATTCTTTCTGGATGCAAATTCAGGATGATATGTTCACTATCCTCTCATGACAGATGATACAGATGATACAAAACTACTCAAGATAGTTAAGTCCCAGGCAGACTGTGAAGAACTACAGAAGGATCTCTCAAAACTGGGTGACTGGGCAACAAAATTGCAGATGAAATTTAATGTTGATAAATGCAAAGTAATGCACATTGGAAAACATAATTCCAACTATACATATAAAATGATGGGGTCTAAATTAGCTGTTACCACTCAAGAAAGAGATCTTGGAGTCATTGTGGATAGTTTTCTGAAAACTTCCACTCAATGTGCAGCGGCAATCAAAAAAGTGAACAGAATGTTGGGAATCATTAAGAAAGGGATAGATAATAAGAAAAAAAATATCAAATTGCATATATCTAAATCCATGGTTCAACCACATCTTGAATACTGCATGCAGATATGGTCACCTCATCTCAAAAATGATATTTTGGAATTGGAAAAAAGGTTCAGAAAAGGGCAACAAAAATTATCAGGGGTATGGAATGGCTTCCTTATGAGAAGAGATTAATAAGACTGAGACTTTTCAGCTTGGAAAAGAGATGACTAAGGGGGGATATGATAGAGGTCTATAAAATCATGAGTGGTGTGAAGAAAGTAAATAAGAAAGTGTTATTTACTCCTTCTCGTAACACAATAACTAGGGGTCACCAAATGAAATAAATAGGCAGCAGGTTTAAAACAAACAAAAGGAAGTATTTTTTCACACAACGCACAGTCAGTCTGTGGAACTCCTTGTCAGAGGATGTATAATAGGGTTCAAAAAAGAACTAGAGAAATTCATGGAGGATGGGCTGGGATGGTGTCCCTCGCCTCTGTTTGCCAGAAGCTGGGAATGGGTGACAGGGGATGGATCACTTGATGATTACCTGTTCTGTTCATTCCCTCTGGGGCACCTGGCATTGGCTGTTGTTGGAAGACAGGATACTGGGCTAGATGGACTTTTGGTCTGACCCAGTATGGTCGCTCTTACATTCTTATGACACAGACTGGCTAAATTACCTGGAATTTTCAAAGACACATAGGGCAGTTAGGTGCCCAACTCCAACTGGCTTTCAGTGAGAGCTGGATACCTAATTCCCATTGGTGTCTTTGAAAATCTATCCCTAGATAAAGCATTACCAGCTCCTCTGTGATCATACAATTGTACAATTCAGGAAGCAATGCAAAAATATGTATTTGGCAACCTTTTTGGATAAAAATATCTTTAGCCTAATTTTGTATTTCATGTTAACATTGCTCTGTACAACCTTTATACAACTTTCATGAGCTGCTTGCTACAGGATAATTATGATGCAACTAAAGCAGATATTTTGATAATACAGGGCTATCTTGTGCAACACAGAGTAAACTAACCTTGCCTATTTTAAACATTTGCTACAGTCCCTATGATGTACTGTGACCCTGACAAAGTCTAGGATGTCATTTTTCACTGTGCAAGTCTAATTGGGATATTTCCCCATTTTTTATTTAAGAAAAAAATCTAATGTAAATAAATGTTGCTGAAAATTTTTAACTTTTGTTTACATAATATTTTATCTATGCACAATGCAAGGAAAAGCACAGTAGACTAATATTGACATCTGACGATGGGTAAGAATACCAAGTGATTCGATCTTTTATAGAAACTCACCATTGAATAATGATCTGTAGATTTTGATGGGGGATAGTAATTCAACACATTCTTTAAAAAAATCTTAATTTATGCATCACTGGACTTGGCTCCCACTGCAAAAAGTCATAATTCCAATAAGCAAGTCTCCATAATTAAGAGTCCAATTTGACTGGCATCTGGGAAATTCAACTTGATTGTTTAAATCTTAAGACACTGTGGGAAACAGGTTTGCAAGTAACAGATTGCATTTAACTCATTTCCCTCCATCTACTGTCCTCATCATCTGGCCTTCCCTCTCTTCTATTGTTTTTACTCTTTCCTGCATTATCCTCTTCTCCTGGTCCAATATTTTCAGTAATGCATCTGTTTTTCCCCTTTCTTCTTTCTTGCTGTTTCCTTCATTTCCTAATTTTCTTCCTCTCTTCCACTTCCTTGTAGCCTCTCTCCCCCTCTAGAATTTCCATTCTTGTTCTCTTCCCTCCCACCACCTGTTTTCTCTCCTCCTCATCTTTGCCCTTTCCCGGTTTTTAATTCTTGTCACACTGCATCCTCCTTCGCTTCTATCCTGTTCTTCTCTTCCTTTATCAAAAAGCAATGTGTTACTCCCTCACAATAATGGCACATTCTCATGAGATTTTTGTACTCAGAAAAACGTTCAAGTTTATTTAAGAACTTCTGGAGTTGTCTAATCCCAAGAGAAAAGTTCTTATTATACCTTGAGCTGTGAAATGAAACCTCACAGTTTACCTTCATTCCAAGGATTATTATGTACAGATCATAGAACTGTCTAACAAAACTATCTTTTCTGTGAAGCTTTATTTAGAAGGTCATAACAAGGCAACCTGTCAAACTGGGCCTGACAATCACACCACCTGAAATGTTTTGAGTTCCTTCATGTTTTTAAATCGTTTTGAGGACTGGGAAAGGCATAGAGATCGTTTTGGTTTTGTTGGTTAATGATCTCCTTTAGTCAATGAATGAAGATCATTGGCTAGCTGGGAAACTAGCAGAAGTCTTTGACAATATTAACTGTGAAGTATTTTTAACATAAGTGCAAACCTTGGCAGGGATGGCTGAAATTTTGCTTGAGTGGCTCCATTCTTCTCTTTTGGAGAGGAGTGAGAGATAAGTATGAGGCAATTGCTCATCTTCTGCAACGGCTCTCTCATGTGGGGTATCAGAGCTCTATCGTACCCAGTTTTCAGTGTGCATGTGAGACTGGTAGAGAACATAGTGAGAGGGTCTGGGCTCCTGTGGAGTCATCAATATACTGATGAGTCAGCTCTCCGTGGGATCCTCATGATGCATTTGCTCCACTTTCCTAATGCCTGGTCAAGACTGGGGTTTGGAGGAGAACTAGCTGGTTGAAGCTCAGTCTGGATGAAAAAAAGAAGTCATGTTGGTGGATTGGGGAGAAAAAAAATCAATCCAAAGAAATGGTGGATGGTATCTACCCATCCATTAAAAAGTATGCTTGCTCTTTGTTATTCAGGTTCACAATCTAGAAACCACATTGGATCCCCTGCTGTTTCTGGATGGTCAGACAGCAGTGTGCTGGATAAGACTTTTCATCATTTTCATTTGAAAAAGAAGTTGCAGCCCATGTCACTTCTAGTTTAGATTATTGCAGTGTATTCTCTGTGTGGAACTACCTTTCAAAGATTGCTCAGACATTCGCTGATACAAAATGTGATGCTATTTCACATATGCAGCTTATTGTACCTCAGACTGTATGGCTTCCAGTTTTTATTTTCAGATTGGACTTAATATTTTGACTTTGATATGGAAGGTCCTCTATGGTTTGCAGCCTAGGTATCTTTAGAGAGATGATCTCCCTCTTTGTATTTTAACCTGGCTGTTGAGATCAACTGAATATACAAACTGACAGTTCTTAAGTAGAATTTGCTTCCTTATTTGGCTCCCTAAATTTGAGCTTGACACTAAATTTTGAGACACAAATATATTTCTCAATCCAGCTGAGACCCTCTCTACTCAGTTCCCATCATTAAGAAAAGCCTGATTAAATAGACAGGCCTTACAAAATAGCCACAAGATCAATAAACTCAGGCTTCTCAGCCTGAGATGGAAAGCAAACTTCAGATAAGACATTTGCCTCCCCCCAGATGTGCAAATTTACAGAAATTTTGCATGCATGCACACACCGCTACATTTTAAATCCACACAGAAGTTGAAATAAATGAACTACCACAATCTGCCTTAATCAAGTGGAATACGCTGCCATAAAACCACAAGCTGCACTACCTGCCAATTAGCCTTTGAGTGCAATTTAAAGTGTTCATTTTGCCCTACAAAAACAAAACAATTGGGGAACACATTTTTAAGATTATATCCTTTGCCCAAGTAACTTTTCATACTTGTACTCCATCTCTTGAAGCTTTTAAGTCAAGACAGAATGTCTTTCTAAAAGATATGCTATAGCTCAAAACAGAAATCATGGGCTTGAGGCAAAAATTATTGGGTGAGGTTCCTCTGCCGGTGTTTATGCAAGAAGTGATGATCATACTGGTTTCCCTGGTCTTAACATGTATGAATATAGAATAATCTTGTCTGTTTCTCAGTTGAGCTCTGTTACGCTATTCTGCAAAATGTAAGATCACAGGAACTGACATACATGGAGCAGTCAAAGGCTGTCTGTCTGGTATTCTTTTTCCAACCATAGCTAATACTGAATGCCTAGAAAGAGAGGTAAAAACACTAACCTCTCTGCAAATTCAGATGTTAGAGAGTATGTCTGCACTGCAAGCGAAGGTGTGACTGTAGCAGGGGTTGGAATATTCATGCTAGCTTTAATTCTAGCTAGCACGGGTAATACTAGGAGAGAAGTAGTGGCAGGGACTAGCAACCAGAGTCCAAGCCCATTGGGGACCCTCGGTATGTATTCTGGTTGCTAGATCTTTAGTCCTATTGTTACCCGTACAAACTAGATTAAAGTTAGACCAGTCCACGTTACAGTCAAGCACATCTTCACCTGCAGTATAGACGTACCTAAGAAGTATTGATGCATTGCCTGGAGGACTGATAACAGTCTGAAGTCATGTGTCTTCAGGATCAAAAAACATACAAGGGAGAGTTCAAAAGAGTCACAGCATTAGAGCTAAGTGCAGTCAAATTGTTCCTGAGACTGCCCTCACTTCTCACAGTTGTCAGCGGAGTCCAGATCTGCAAATGTGGCTTTGGGCTTTCAAAACCCCAGCTCAGCAGAGGAGGCAATACCTACTTCAGTAATTAGGTTCTGTCACGCTCTGTATATCTAGGGCCCAGGGCTGATTTGGAAGTTGAAGAGGCACCCAGAGTGCTTTTAGAGCAATCTATTTTAGTGAATGTTGCAGTCAAATATCCTTTTCCTGAAACAGGGAAAGGACAATCACACTGTTTTCAGTTTCAGTTAATTTCAAAAGCATTGCAAACCAAAAGAAAAAGGATTGAACAGAGGGAGAAAGCAACTGACATGGAATAATGCTATCCAGGAAGAAATCCACTTATTGGATATTGCCCTATTTTTCTGAAGAGGGGACAAGTCGCATTCATCAAATTGCACATAAACCACGCTGCACAGGAAATGTGAGGAGGAGGAAGTTCTTTATACGGCTTGAAGAAGCTGAAAGGAAGCAATGCAGATCTGCAACAAGGAGTTATATCTAGTAGGCTCTATGTAGGGACACAAGGACTGGTGAGTAAGTGGGTGCAAGGAATCTTCCCCCAGCCCTTCATTCCTAGGCAAGGTTGAAACACAAATGGTGTGGGAAATGCTGACAGTTGTGGGCTAGTGACCCAACTGGAGGGGAGGGGCAGCGTTCCTTTTTGCCTAATAAACCCAGCAGAGCTGGCCCAGTGCATGGGGGCGGGGGAGACTTGCACTTCACTGTGTTACAAGGTATTTATTAGGTTTACAAGGTTTATTAAGCAAGGTATTTTTGCCTAATAAACCTACCAGAGCCTCAGAAAGAATGCCGGCTCAATTTCTCTGGGGATTTCAACTGCAGTGTGGCCCCTTCCAAATTCCACTCCCCTTATCACTAGTAGCTGAAAGCCATAATTTGGTTCAAGTGATATTAAGAAGTAGAGTTACTAAATAGGGTATTCTGAATAAAGAGTTTCCAAAAACATCAAGAACGCCATTATCAGAAAGACTGAAGTGATGCTTTTAAAGTGTCCACATCTGTTTCACAACTGAGACCTCAGAGAAGCTACTCCCCCACCTTGCAGCCTACACTAAAGAGAGAATTTAAGAAGAAAGCAGAGAAAATAAAAACTATGTTTCTTCACCATGCTATGGCTTTTCTCCCTACTCCCAACTACCCTGAAATAAAAGATGTACATGCAGAGTGTTCAGCACAATCAAACCATATCCAATTTATGTGTCCCAAACTATGATTATCCACAAACAGCTGTGCTATCCCTAGCCAGCAGCTTTTTGGTGGACGAGGGGAAACCCATCCACAATCATTAGGAAAGAGAAAGAGAAGCAGACTAATTAACTCTCCTCACTGCTTCCTGTTTAGCACTTACTATGAAAATGAGATGCATAATCTGTGATGTTTTCCAGATAAAATGTTTAGAACATGAAGGGCTCAGGATTGGTTGCACAGTGGAATCTGCAACACAAGTCTTGGACTGTTCAAGTACAAAACAGAAATTTTTGGAGCGGGCTTTAGATATTAATATATGAAATCCGCTAGACTTTTTGTCATGGAAAAAAACCGAATCATGAGTTAACTTTGTGGCCTTGTCTGTACTGGGGATTTTCACCACCAGAGGCCATCTATCCATGTAGCTGTACCTAACTCCTGCTTGAAACTCAAATAAACTGCACAAGTACAAATTGCAGCTTATAGCCGTTCTGCCTATGGTAGGGTTTGCATTGCTGCAACTACACTAGTGTCTAATCATCCCTAATGGTTTTAACTGTGGCACATCCCTAGCATAAACAGGGCCTGAGCTATCCTGTCAGATGGACTTGATTTGTTAAAGTCTGAGTGAGAGAAAAAGATAGATAATGGCTGGATAGACTTCAGCATTTTGCTTCCAATGAGATTTCTTCCAGTGACATACTTTGTACATAGAAGGGGTTTTAATTCTGCCCTTGAAATGTAAATGAAGGAATACTGCCAGCACAGACTTCGATTTCAAGCACATTCTGCTTTTATTGGAATCTGTGTATAATTTAGAAGCAAGGTTTCTACTGCTGCAGTGTCTCATTTGCTTGCAAATTCAGTTAGCATTTTAAGCATGTGGCAGAGATATCAATAAATAACCACATAACAACAGCTAGGCAGGTGGCCAGTAGGGATTACAGATATCACTAATGATTCTTGTTTATTCATAGCCTAAAACTGATAACAAACAAAAAGACCCTTTGGCTTGAAAGCAGATAGTTGTGCACATAGTTAGTCCATGTCACCATATAATACTGTCACAGTTACTCTCATCTTTTCCCTTCCATTTCTTTATCTGTGCATCTTGCCTTGAATTAGAGCCAGAACCTGCAATGGGGTCTTACCTACAGAGCCAGATGCAGGCACAGCTGCCCAGACAGAGCCAGCTGCAGGATAGGGGCCTTAAATTAGAAACTTCTGGGGGCAGGACTGGCTCTTACTGTGTGTTTATACAGTGCTGAGCACAATGGAGCCCCATTCCTGGAGCACTACCATTCATTTACATTTGAATAATATGAATGAAGGGCTGAGTGATGCACGTGTTGATTATTCAGAAGATAATCTTGTGGCAGTGTTTTTCTGATTTTTGAGTACAACATTTTAGTAAACTTTGGTGTTTCACTGAATGCATGCATGTTAGGTCCTTGGTTTACCCTGAATTAAAATGCCACTGACATCAGACTGAGATTGTGACTCAGAGCTGAGACTGAGTAATAATTTATTTCAAATTCAAAGGAAAATTCTAGTATTTTAAATAATATGCCTAATAGTCATTGGATCAGAAATCTGGATCTGATTGAACAAAATAGCAGTAGCCCAGTTCTTCCTTATTACTGCCTGCTGGTGCTGTTTGTATACACTGCCACTCTGCCTAAAGTTATGTTTTGTTCCTGGTCCCCCTTTAAGACAGAAGAGGATAATCTGATGGGGCTAGACAGTACCTACATTTGGGGTATTTACTCATATCTGCATCAACTCCTGGAGCGTACTTTGTGCATGTGTGGATTGGTTTGTTTAAATTAATTGTGTGCAATCACATTCCACCACTGTAGTAGTGAGAACAGCATTTGCACTGGGATCCTAAGAGAGGGGTGGCCTGGTGTTGAAAGGCAGTGCTGGGGAAGAAGGGGATTTTCCGTTGCGCCAGAATTCAATGATTATGATTTTTTTTCTGTTCTGAAATGGAACAAAAATGAACATGTGAGTGGTAGTAATAGGAGCCTGGTGAATCTGGCATCCAGCTGTTCAGCGGCAGTTTCCAACATACCGATGCAGATCCTGAGCTAGTGCAGAATTATCATAGCACTGTAGACTTCAATAATCCTATGACAATCTACAACAACTAAGGATGAAATTTTTTTTCCAGCTTTGCCTCAAAGACCCAGAAACGTTTACCCCTTCACATAGGCTGTCCTTAAGACACATGGGCCCTTTCAGATACATGGGCCAGGATGGTCCTCGGCATAAAACTTTCTAGTATTCTGCCAATCTCCACCAGAAAATTCTCTCCTTGTAAGAGTGCGACTTTAGCCACAATGGTGATTAAGTCCAGCAAAATACAATATGCCCACAAATTTGCCTGTCGTGATCTCCTTAGAAAGGCCCTTGATGATGCCACATCACCTCCTGACTCAGTTTCTGCAATACAGTCCAAATAGGTGTCAGCCAAATGATCAATTTCAGATCTCTGCCTTCGGTATCTACCACAATTTGATGGGGGACAATACCACAGTACAGTATAACAGAATACTCTGGCCTAAGTAGCAATCCCCTGCAGATAGAGAATGCCTCTGAAGTAGCTTGCAGTTCCCCTACAGGCATCAGCAAAAGCTTGAAGTTATTATATAGTCTTTGGAAACTTACAGAGTTGTTTGCAAATATCTTTCAAAAATAAATCCTGAAGGCTATGGTTATGCAGTGCACAATGCCAATCCAGTGAAGAACCTCCATATAAGAGCTGGAGAAATTGGTGAGTATAGAATCCAAATAGCAAAAGCTGGAGGCTGCCTTGACAGTTTCATTATTCAAAGAGATTGGAGTCACGGGTGGACCTGATCTGATGTTTAGCAAGAGCTAACGATTGTCCCAAAGAATAACTCATCCCACTGGGATGAGATGGAGGTGAGGTGAATTTTTTCCTGGTCTACCAGTACTGGCTTCGTGCTGTGCGACCCGAGCCATTAAGTCTTTCTCAGCTACTTCCTTCACCTGAGGTACGAGGCGCCGCCCGCATTGGCCATCATTTTCAGGGTTCTTATTGGACTTGTCCACCTCACATAATGTCCAAGGCGATATTTTGGACCAGCCTTCAGAGCTGATGGCATAGCTCCAATGAGCAATCCCCTCCACCACAATACAGGTTGGACTCTGGGGGAACGGCTAATTTAGACCCCATCATTTTGTATATATAGTTGGGATTATGTTTTCCAATGTGCATTACAGGTAGTCCTCGGACTTGCAACACAATTGTTTCCTGAAAATTGCGTCATAAGTCTAAACGTTGTAACTCGGAACCACAGTATGCTCCATTGCGGGACCAAGCATCGTAAAGTCGAAACCAATGGTCATAAGTCGAATCAGGGTGTCAATTCAAAAATGTCGTAAGTGCCGTTCGTCTTAAGTCCGACATTGCAAAATCAAGGACTGCCTGTACTTGACATTTTTCAACACTGAATTTCATCTGCCATTTTGTTGCCCAGTCATCCAGTTTTGTGAGATATCTTTGTAACTCTTTGGACTTAACTATCTTGACTAATTTTGTATTGTCTGCAAACTCTGTCACCTCACTGTTCAACCCTTCCCCAGATAATTTCGGAATATGCTGAACAGCACAGGTCCCAGTACAGATCCTTTGGGGACCCAGCTATTTATCTCTCCGTTATGAAAGACCATTTATTTCTACACTTTGTTTTCTGTCTTTCTGTTACTGACCCATGAGAGGACATTCCCTCTCATCCCATGACTGCTTAGTTTGCTTAAGAGCCTATGGTGTGGGACTTTATTAAAGGCTTTCTGAAAATCCAAGTACATTATATCCACTGGTTCATGCTTGTCCACATGTTTGTTGACCCCCTTAAAGAATTCTAACAGATTGGTGAGGCAGGATTTCCCTTTGCAAAAGCCATGTTGACTCTTCCCCAATGAATCATGTCCATGTATGTGTCTGATAATTCTATTCTTTACTGTAGTTTCAACCAATTTGCCTGGTACTGAAGTTAAACTTACTGGCCTGTAATTGCCAGGATCGCCTCTGGAGCCTTTTTTAAAAATCAGCATTACATTAGTTATCCTCCAGTCAACTAGTGCAGAGGGTGATTGCTCACGTTTAATATAATTAAATAGAACTAAACTCACTTATAAAATATAGTCCAGCCAGCTCACAACAGGAACAGGGTTTCCAAACTCTACACAGAGATTGAGACACCACTGTGTCACAGCACTGCTGCTGGCTCTGGGAGAGTGGCTTTGCGAGAAAATCAGTCTGAATCCGGTTTTCTGGCACTCTTCGGGGAGTATATGCAATATATTGTAGCTTCTTTATATATCTGTCTTTTGCTTTTGGACAGGTTTGTTTTCTCAGTATCCTCTATCACAGACTCTTAAGAGGCTATATTTAGAGTTCCATTTCGTGTCAATCACTAATTTCTTCACCTCCTCTTCACTAGACTTCATTGACTACATTCAGCCCTGGAGTAAATGGATGCAATGTTTGCTGACTTCAATGGAAATTGGGCCAGTTAATGCCAGGGCTGAACTAAGTCCAATAATTTAGTAGTTAAAGCTCTTTCCCTCTTTCAAGCACTTTACAGAAAAAGTAATCTTCACAACACCTCTGTGAGATAGATACTGTCCCCCATTTTACAGATCCATCAGGAAATGTAAAAAGACTTGGTGAAGAAAGGAGTTCATATCAGAGCTGGAATGATAATTCTGTAGTTCCTGGCTAGCAGTCTTGTGCTTAGACCACAAACTTCTCTTGATGGCTCTCTACTGCAGGTTACAGACTTTATTCTCATTTCCCCTCCATGACTTACAAGTTCCTGTGTAACTCTCCATAAAACTGTGCTCTGACTTGAAAAGCACGGTGATCCTGTCAGAAAGACTGCAGCAGCCTGAGAAAACTGACAGCTTGACATAGATTCATGTCTTAATTGGGATGGGAGAGGGTGTTCTTAACTCAGGTTACAGTAGTAGTGAAGATACTGCAACTTAATTCCGCCCCCCCCCCACTACTATTTTAACCCATGTTAGCAAACTCAGGTTAGCTACCCAGGTTAAGAACCCACTTTGTTTCAATGAAGAGATATCCTTAGATTCACCACCACAAGGACCAAATCCTTGGGGCCCAGGTCAAAAAGGGACCTGCCGCCAGTCCTGTGAAAATGAGCGAGTGAGTGAGGGTGGGGGAAAGCGAGTGATGGAGGCAGGGGGGGATGTTGTGAGTGGTGTGGGGCGGGGCCTCAGAGAAGGGGCGGGGCACGGGTGTTTGGTTTTGTGCGATTAGAATGTTGGCAACCCTAGGCTGCAATGCTCCAGTCTTCGAGAGTTCAAACAGAAGCTTTTAACTGTTTAGGACTTGCTGCAGACTCTCTCTGAAACCATTTTAAACTTGTTCCTCAGGGTCAGAAGCCCACTGCCCTCCCTAGGCTTCAGAGCCTTAGCTCCAGCCCAAGTCGCAACTCCAAAGCACTGTTTACATAGTTATTTTTAGAGCACTAACATGAGCTCTGCTAGCCTGAGTCTCTTGACCCAGGCTGGGAGACTCATTCCAAAATGGTATGTAGACACACCAATACAGCCCTCTATCAGGCCTGTTGGGAGGTAGCTAACTAGTCACAGGTGAATTGGATCCATTCCTTCTTAAATGGGCCAGTCGCCTGGTTTCACACTATTAAAAGGCTCGTTGTGCCTCTGTTCCCTTTGAGGTCTCTCTGAGTGCACCCCCTCAGTTCCCAGATCTTAAACCTAAAACTTAGATCGACCTACCCATGTTGCTTATGGCTCTGAAAAATTTCACACTCTGTGTGAGGTCTAACCTCCACTGCCAACACAGCTAGGTTGAGGGAAGAATTCTCCTGTCAACTAGCTACCACCTGTCAAGGGGGTGGATTTACTAGTGACAGAAGATCCCCTTCTGTTGTTATAGTAAATGGCTACATTGCAGTGTTGCAGCTGTGCTGCTGTAGCACTTGTAGTGAAGATATACCCTGAGACTGGAGCCTGGCCTACATCACCCTGTGTGTCAACTCTGCTTCCCAGCAGGTCTGACTGGATTCAGCACCTGTGGATCTTCCCGTCAGGAGTCTGTGACCAATGGTGTATATAGTGACCAGACAGTCTTCTCAAAACCAAAGAACTGTTTATTTTAAAACTACCTGCAGTCTATATGCATGTCTATCTTACTTAAAGGCTGTCCATCCCCTGATGGTAACCTGGGCAGGCCTAGCTTCTTCAGACATCCCAGCCTGTGCGTGTGCCTTAGTCTGGTTCCCCCAAGTTCCCTCCTATTTTGAGATGGAGAACCCCTTTTTATATTGCCATAGTCCTTTTGTTCTTCTGTGTCCCCAGGCTTTGGCACTTCCAGACCAAATTAGTCTTCAAAGCAAACAGTTAGGGCCCTGCCACTTACCAGCCCTGAGGTGTTTGCTGAGAAGTGGCTTATCTCGAGCCTCTCTTTTTCCTTCCTGCTTGCTTTTTCCTTACAGCCCCCATATAAACTAAACCAATATATGCATATAGTAAACACCCCAATAACTGGTCCTCATATTACTATATTATTATTACTGAGCAGCTCCACTTAAATCAGAAATAAAATGAAGGGGAAATGAGAGTGTATCATACAGTTGCTATGTATCTATTATTACTAATTCTTTGTATTACAATAGCACCTAGAGGCCCCAACTGAAATCAGGGCTCCATTATGCTAGGCACTGTACACACACAGCCCCAGTGAGCTTACAGTCGCTAAATAGACAAGACAGACGAAAGATGGAAGACCAGAAGGACACAGTTTGCAGATGGGGTATTGAGACAGATTGGTTAAGTGACTTGCCCAAGCTCCTAGAGGAAGTCTTTGATAAAACTGGACACAAATCTCCTGAATTCCAGTCCAGTGCCTTAACCACAACACCCTCCTTCTTCTCCAATTTCTATCTAAATTCTTATTTAGTACCCATCTGTGTTGGTTATGTGTATCTCTCTCCCTCTCTCTACCCTCCAGGTATCAGGATGGTGGTTTTTTGGGGGAGGCTAGGTTGAAGAAATCGGTTTAGCATTTTGTTCTGAAGAAGCCAAGGTTTGTGATCCTCCCAATATCTTCCTGAAGCGAGTTGTAAATTAGAGGCTAATCACTCTTACTGTTGACAGTTCTGCTGCAGTGGAATGCAGCTGCCAAAAGAGGTCGCAATTACAGAGGGTGAGGAGACCCATCAAGTAGCTTTGACCAACATAATGGAGGGCTTTGAAGATAAGGACCAACACATTAAAAGTGACCACATATTGAACCTGTGAAGAAAGAGCACTGGGATGATGTGCTCTTAGCCCTGGTCTACACTAGGACTTTAGGTCGAATTTAGCAGCGTTAAATCGATGTAAACCTGCACCCGTCCACACAATGAAGCCCTTTATTTCGACTTAAAGGGCTCTTAAAATCGATTTCCTTACTCCACCCCTGACAAGTGGATTAGCGCTTAAATCGACGTTGCCGGCTCGAATTTGGGGTACTGTGGACACAATTCGATGGTATTGGCCTCCGGGAGCTATCCCAGAGTGCTCCATTATGACCGCTCTGGGCAGCACTCTCAATTCAGATGCACTGGCCAGGTAGACAGGAAAAGAACCGCAAACTTTTGAATCTCATTTCCTGTTTGGCCAGCGTGGCAAGCTGCAGGTGACCATGCAGAGCTCATCAGCACAGGTGACCATGATGGAGTCCCAGAATCACAAAAGAGCTCCAGCATGGACCGAACGGGAGGTACGGGAATTGATCGCTGTTTGGGGAGAGGAATCCGTGCTATCAGAACTCCGTTCCAGTTTTCGAAATGCCAAAACCTTTGTCAAAATCTCCCAGGGCATGAAGGACAGAGGCCATAACAGGGACCCGAAGCAGTGCCGCGTGAAACTGAAGGAGCTGAGGCAAGCCTACCAGAAAACCAGAGAGGCGAACAGCCGCTCTGGGTCAGAGCCCCAAACATGCCGCTTCTATGATGAGCTGCATGCCATTTTAGGGGGTTCAGCCACCACTACCCCCGCCGTGTTGTTTGACTCCTTCAATGGAGATGGAGGCAATACGGAAGCAGGTTTTGGGGACGAAGAAGATGATGATGATGATGAGGTTGTAGATAGCTCACAGCAAGCAAGCGGAGAAACCGGTTTTCCCGACAGCCAGGAACTGTTTCTCACCCTAGACCTGGAGCCAGTACCCCCCGAACCCACCCAAGGCTGCCTCCTGGACCCAGCAGGTGGAGAAGGGACCTCTGGTGAGTGTACCTTTTAAAATACTATACATGGTTTAAAAGCAAGCATGTGAAAGGATTACTTTGCCCTGGCATTTGCGGTTCTCCTAGATGTAGTCCTAAAGCCTTTGCAAAAGGTTTCTGGGGAGGGCAGCCTTATTGCGTCCTTCTGGGTAGGACACTTTACCACTCCAGGCCAGTAACACGTACTCGGGAGTCATTGTAGAACAAAGCATTGCAGTGTATGTTTGCTGGCATTCAAACAACATCCGTTCTTTATCTCTCTGTGTTATCCTCAGGAGAGTGAGATATAATTCATGGTCACCTGGTTGAAATAGAGTGCTTTTCTTCAGGGGACACTCAGAGGAGCCCATTCCTGCTGGGCTGTTTGCCTGTGGCTAAACAGAAATGTTCCCCGCTGTTAGCCACAGGGAGGGGGGAAGGTTGAGGGGGTAGTCACACGGTGGGAGGAGGCAAAATGCAACCTTGTAACGAAAGCACGTGCTATGTATGTAATGTTAACAGCAAGGTTTACCCTGAAAGAGTGTAGCCACTGTTTTATAAAATGTGTCTTTTTAAATACCGCTGTCCCTTTTTTTTTCTCTACCAGCTGCATGTGTTTCAATGATCACAGGATCTTCTCCTTCCCAGAGGCTAGTGAAGCTTAGAAAGAAAAAAAAACGCACTCGCGATGAAATGTTCTCCGAGCTCATGCTGTCCTCCCACACTGACAGAGCACAGACGAATGCGTGGAGGCAAATAATGTCAGAGTGGAGGAAAGCACAAAATGACCGGGAGGAGAGGTGGCGGGCTGAAGAGAGTAAGTGGTGGGCTGAAGACAGGGCTGAAGCTCAAATGCGGGGGCGTGATGAGAGGAGGCAGGATTCAATGCTGAGGCTGCTGCAGGACCAAACCAGTATGCTCCAGTGTATGGTTGAGCTGCAGCAAAGGCAGCTGGAGCACAGACTGCCACTGCTGCCCCTCTGTAACCAACCGCCCTCCTCCCCAAGTTCCATAGCCTCCACACCCAGATGCCCAAGAACGCGGTGGGGGGGCCTCCGGCCAACCAGCCACTCCACCACAGAGGATTGCCCCAAAAAAAGAAGGCTGTCATTCAATAAATTTTAAAGTTGTAAACTTTTAAAGTGCTGTGCTTAAAGTGCTGTGTGGCATTTTTCTTCCCTCCTCCACCACCCCTCCTGGGCTACCTTGGTAGTCATCCCCCTATTTGTGTGATGAATGAATAAAGAATGCATGAATGTGAAGCAACAATGACTTTATTGCCTCTGCAAGCGGTGATTGAAGGGAGGAGGGGCGGGTGGTTAGCTTACAGGGAAGTAGAGTGAACCAAGGGGCGGGGGGTTTCATCAAGGAGAAACAAACAGAACTTTCACACCGTAGCCTGGCCAGTCATGAAACTGGTTTTCAAAGCTTCTCTGATGCGTACCGCGCCCTCCTGTGCTCTTCTAACCGCCCTGGTGTCTGGCTGCGTGTAACCAGCAGCCAGGCGATTTGCCTCAACCTCCCACCCCGCCATAAACGTCTCCCCCTTACTCTCACAGATATTGTGGAGCACACAGCAAGCAGTAATAACAGTGGGAATATTGGTTTCGCTGAGGTCTAAGCGAGTCAGTAAACTGCGCCAGCGCGCCTTTAAACGTCCAAATGCACATTCTACCACCATTCTGCACTTGCTCAGCCTGTAGTTGAACAGCTCCTGACTACTGTCCAGGCTGCCTGTGTACGGCGTCATGAGCCATGGCATTAAGGGGTAGGCTGGGTCCCCAAGGATACATATAGGCATTTCAACATCCCTAACAGTTATTTTCTGGTCTGGGAATAAAGTCCCTTCCTGCAGCTTTTGAAACAGACCAGAGTTCCTGAAGATGCGAGCATCATGCACCTTTCCCGGCCATCCCACGTTGATGTTGGTGAAACGTCCCTTGTGATCCACCAGAGCTTGCAGCACTATCGAAAAGTACCCCTTGCGGTTTATGTACTCGGCGGCTTGGTGCTCTGGTGTCAAGATAGGGATATGGGTTCCATCTATAGCCCCACCACAGTTAGGGAATCCCATTGCAGCAAAGCCATCCACTATGACCTGCACATTTCCCAGGGTCACTACCCTTGATATCAGCAGATCTTTGATTGCGTGGACTACTTGCATCACAGCAGCCCCCACAGTAGATTCGCCCACTCCAAATTGATTCCCAACTGACCGGTAGCTGTCTGGCGTTGCAAGCTTCCACAGGGCTATCGCCACTCGCTTCTCAACTGTGAGGGCTGCTCTCATCTTGGTATTCATGCGCCTCAGGGCAGGGGAAAGCAAGTCACAAAGTTCCATTGAAGTGCCCTTACGCATGCGAAAGTTTCGCAGCCACTGGGAATCGTCCCAGACCTGCAACACTATGCAGTCCCACCAGTCTGTGCTTGTTTCCCGAGCCCAGAATCGGCGTTCCACAGCATGAACCTGCCCCATTAGCACCATGATGCAAGCATTGGCAGGGCCCATGCTTTCAGAGAAATCTGTGTCCATGTCCTGATCACTCACGTGACCGCGCTGACGTCGCCTCCTCGCCCGGTATCGCTTTGCCAGGTTCTGGTGCTGCATATACTGCTGGATAATGCGTGTGGTGTTTAATGTGCTCCTAATTGCCAAAGTGAGCTGAGCGGCCTCCATGCTTGCCTTGGTATGGCGTCCGCACAGAAAAAAGGCGCGGAACGATTGTCTGCCGTTGCTCTGACGGAGGGAGGGGCGACTGACGACACGGCTTACAGGGTTGGCTTCAGGGAGCTAAAATCAACAAAGGGGGTGCCTGTACATCAAGGAGTATTTCAGGCAGGACTTCACGGAGGGTTCCAATAAGAAATGGTGCACCTAAGTTATCGTTCTTATTGGAACAAGGAGGTTAGCCTGGCCTCTGATTGATACATGGCTAGATTTACCTTGCTACACCTTCTCTGTGAGTGACTGCAGTGTGACCTAGAGGAATGAGTCCCCTAGACAGGGGAGGAGGCAAATGAGTACAAAACAAATCTGGTCTATTTCTTGTTTTGACCCACTCCATCTATCTTTTACATCTTTGGCTGGCAGCAGACGGTGCAGAAGGACTGCATGCCATCCACATCTCATGGCTGCTCGGCAGAAGATGGTACAGTACGACTGCTAGCAGTCCGTATCGCCTGCCCGCTCACCATAAGACGGTTCAATAGGACTGACTGCAGGCAGGACTAAAGAGAATGACCTGGTCAAGTCACTCCAAATTTAGTCCCTGCACCCATGTCTGCCCAGGCGCTCCCAGCCGACATGGCCAGGAGCACCTCGGACATGACGATGACGGCTACCAGTCGTACTGTACCGTCTGCTGCCACAAGGCAAGGGGTTGCTGCTACTGTGTAGCAATGCCGTACCGCGTCTGCCAGCACCCAGGAGACATAGGGTGACGGTTACCTGAGCGGGTTCCATGCTTGCAGTGGTATGGCGTCTGCACAGGTAACTCAGGAAAAAAGGCACGAAATGATTGTCTGCCCTTGCTTTCACGGAGGGAGGGAGGGAACGGGGGCCTGACGATATGTACCCAGAACCACCCGCGACAATGTTTTAGCCCCATCAGGCATTGGGATCTCAACCCAGAATTCCAATGGGCAGCGGAGACTGCGGGAACTGTGGGATAGCTACCCACAGTGCAACGCTCCGGAAGTCGACTCTAGCCTCGGTACTGTGGAAGCACTCCGCCGAGTTAATGCACTTAATGCACTTAGAGCATTTTCTGTGGGGACATACACACTCGAATATATAAAACCGATTTCTAAAAAAACGACTTCTATAAATTCGACCTTATTCCATAGTGTAGACATACCCTTAGGGTCCTTTGTTGCTCAGATCAGGGGCTGCTGTATAGTTTCAGACTGCAAGATCTTTATGGACTTGTAAGACAGATCTCTGCTCTAAGATGCCCAGCAAACTTTTGAGTGTTTAATAAATAATGAAAGTGACATGACAGTGGTTTCCAGTTTGATAGTTTTTTAGGAAGTGCTCCCTTTGGTGAGCAAAATTCCAGCAACAAAGGACACAGAAGCAATGGTCCTTGTAGATTTGGTCAATGTGACAAACTACTAATACCTAAACTGGGTAAAGTTTTTAACTCCCTTTTTCATTATATTCATCAATGAACTTTATTTCGGTAGAATATAATGGATCACTGAGGGAAAAAGTAGTACAAATACAGTATTACATATAGCCTAAATAATGAAAGAAAAGATACAGAAAACCTACAGCAAGTTTGTGTTGAGATTGTATCTTCCCATGGTATATAAAGAAATCTCTGCTCACTCAGTCAGAATTTAAGGCCAGAGGGACCATTAAATCATTTAGTTTGGCTTCCTGTATGTCACAGGTTATTACATTTCTTACAGTTACCTCTGTATTGAGCCCAATAACTTGTGTTTGGTTAAAGTATCTTCCAGAAAGGCATCCAGTCTTCATTTGAAGATCAAAAGATAGTTTGTTCCAATGGTTAGCACCCTCAATTAATATTGTGTCTTATTTTTTATTTGAATTTGTCTGGCTTCAGCTTCCAGCTGGAGGTTCTTGTGTCTTTCTCCACTAGATTAAAGAACCCTGGTATTTTCTCCCAATGTAGGAAGCTATAAACTGATCAGCCAGTCAAATTTCTTTTTCTACAAGAGAAACACACTGAGCTCTAAGTCTCTCGCCGTTAGGTATTTTCTCCAGGCCTTGAGCAATTTTTGTGGCTTTTTTTGTGAACCCTGTCCAAATTTTCAACATCCCTTTCAACATGTGGACACCAGAACTGTGATATTGATGTAAAAGCAATTTGTGCTCCAGAAATGAAATACTTCACTAATATGCCTTAACAATAATACCACAAGTATTAATAGGTAGCCGCTCTTAAAAAGTAGCCTTTCTGAATCCACAGACATTTATCTAGAAAAATTCAGCACTCCCAACTATTAATGCACCTAATTTCTTGTACAACAATATTCCAAAAGGGAACAATTAGAGAAAAGAAAATTAAAATAGTTACATTTAACTTCCATAATTTTCCATTTGGAAAATACTACTCTCTTTCTTCCCATCCCTAACTTTCTTAAGGAGCTTAAACTAAGACAGCTTTGTTTCATTTATTCCATCATTTGTGTTTCAGCTTCAATGAAGATGGAACAGTTCAGGGAATAAGGTTTGTTTTATTAACTTGTTACTTCTAAACGGCACATTGCCGCACATCAATACTCAACGTTGTGTTTTAATGTAGGACACTGCATGTTACTTTTTAAAATCAGCTAGCAGTTAATGATCACATATTAAATGAATAACCATTCCCACATAAAGAGTATAGTTTCCTGTATGCTGAACAGTAGAGCCACAATGTGTCTCAGGCTTGCTCTACACTATGGAGTTAGGTCATAGAATCCTAGAAACGTAGGACTGGAAGAAACCTCGAGAGGTCATCTAGTCCAGTCCCCTGCACTCAAGACAGGTCTAAGTATTAGTCAGGACTAAGTAAGGCCGCTTACATCAACCTAATTATGTCAGTGTACACACTGTACAGCCTTGCTCCTCCCAATGTAAGTGTCCTACTACACCGAAATAATAACAACTCCACCGCCACGAGAGGCGTAGGTGTTATGTCGATGTAGTTAGGGTGACTACTACTTCAGTTGTCAGCTGTCATTCTTGTCAGTTTCATGGCTCCATGTGAGAGCTGTGAAATTGACAAGAAAGAGAGGTGGGGGTGGGGGCTCCCTGCTCCCCGCCAGGCTGCTGCCCAGGCTCCCCACTCTCAGGCTGCATCTGCAAGACTCCCCACCAGGCTGTCCCCACGGTCCTAGCTCCCCACTCCCAGCCAGGCTGCTGTCCAGACTCCCCACTTCCTGCGGGGAGCTCGGCTGCACCGAGGCTCCCAGCTCCACACTCCCTGCTGGGAGCCTGGGTGCTGCCCTAAGGCTCCTGGCTTCCTGCTCCCCTGAGGCTACCAGCTCCCCACCAGGAACACAGCATCCACCAGGGCTCTCGGCTTCCCGCCAGGAGCACAGCAGTCACCCAGCGGGGAGCCAAGATCTGGACGTGGGGGCAGCTGTACTCCTGGCGGGGAGCCATAAGCTTCAGGGCAGCAGAGAGCCTCATGGCAGCATGGCTCCTGAGGGGGGGCGGGGGAGGAGGAAGCTGCGTTTGGAGCTGAGAGCACAGTCTCTCAGCACCTCCACACTGCCCCTCAAGTCAATGGAAGCACTCCTGGTGAGGATACACACCAATGACAGAAGAAGGGCAGTATGGACATGAACCATCACATTCATTACTGTGGTGGCTGTAAGTCAACCTAACATAGACACATAGACCCTCAAAGAGACACATCTGATCTTCCTTAAAGAGAGGGGTCTTCTGAGTATTAATCAATTGATGCCTTTGAAATGTTTTGAGACCTTCATGTGGTTAAGTGCTTAATGTGTTTAGCATTAAGTGTTTTTATTCTAATCCATGTCATATTTCCACAGCCCAAAACAAGGGAACAAGATGGAACATTTGGACTGGTATTCACAGAAGTAACAGTGACCACATAGCTAAAATAGAGGCAAATCCAGTAACAAAAAAGGATACGAGAACAATTGGAAACGACAACAGTCTTTAAATCTGTTAATTCTGCTTTTCACTGTTAAACCTAATGTGTCCATTTAATATTTATAAATATTCATATGAGATTCTTTAAGGGCTGCTTCCTCTCTTTAATAAGATAAATGGTATGTTATACCGTTGTTAAACCAGTGTGTTGTAGTTCCTTAGTCTATCGCCACCAAAGAAACACTACCAATTAAAATGCAGTGCAAGTGATTATAAAAAAGAGAAAAGCCATTAATAAAGCAGGAAAATCGAAGTAATGCAGCAACCATTTATAATTAAGCTTTCCACGCAGTTTAATTTTATAGTTTAACTCTTCCAGAAAGGGTGAATTTAACAGCACCGCTTTCTCTGTATTAATTAGGATTCTCAAATGTAGTACATTTGCACATAATAAAAGATAAAGCTCCCTTGATATTGAAAACCTCAAGTATATTTGAGATGGCTGAGAGTTAAAAGTAAGGAAGCATCTTTTTATATCAAATGTTTATGAGATTTACTTATAGATTTATATATTTTTAAGGCTAGAAGAAACCATTACAATCATCTAGTCTGACCAGCATAACACAGACCACAGAACCTCAGCCAGCAACTACTGCATCAAACCCCTTACTTCTGTGAGTGAGCCATGGCCAGCAAACAACTATTCCCATTTTGAAGAAGAGAAAAAGTAGCGATGTTTTGAAATTTGTTTTTATTCTGCATTGGAACAAAGACAAAACCTTTCGACATTATTTGAGAAAAAACATGAGTGAGAGAGACCAAGAATAGACAATAGCCCAGTGACAGGGCACTCATCTGGGATGTGAAAGACCCGGCAGAACAGGGAACTTGAATCTAGGTCTCCCATCTTGCAAGTGAATGCTCTAACTACCAGGCTATTAGTGGCGGCGGCGGCAGGGGTGGGTGGGAGGAGGGACAGCTCTCTCCTCTCCCTTTCTGCTCCTCTCTCCACAATCCTGGACCTGAGAAACCTTCCCTACACATTTTGATCTAAACTGAACTGGGGAGAGGGATCCTAGCGGGAAGGCTTTCCAGCTAGCACAGACTGCTGTAACCTTTTTGGTGAGAGAAAGCTTTTTGCTTATTAGCCTTGGTAAAGTTTAGGAATTAGCTGGCGTGTTTATCCTTTTATTTCTTTTGTAACCAATCCTGACTTATATGCAGCTATACTTGTAATTACTTAAAATCTGTCTTTGTTTAGTTAATACATTTGTTTTATTGTTTTGCCTAAACCAGTGTGTTTTGGTTGAAGTGCTTGGGAATCTCTACTTAGGTCAACAAGCCTGGCGCATAGTCATTACCCACTGTTGGAATGACAGATTGCCTATAAGCTTATACTCTCTAGGAGGGTCCTGCACAGTATAAGACACACATTTCTGGGGAGCAAGCCTGGGGCATATGCGGCTCTCGCCCTCTATGTAATTCATGGATGCCTGGGCATAGCATTCATGTATTCAGCTGGGAGTGACAGTACATGCTGGTGGCTGTGAGTGAGCAGAGTCTGGAAGTGTTTGCTGCTCATCAGGAAAGCAGAGTAAAAAGCATCCCAGGCTGGAGAATCAAGGAGACACAGCAGTCCAGAATGCACCCCAGGGAATGTCACAAGGATACAACAGCCTTTCTTATAGATAGGACAAGTTTTGAAAGGTTAATATAGACGTGATATTATGCTAAACAGTGAGCATTTTAATAATGCCCTATGAAGTAACCTACATCCACTTTTATAAAAGTTACAGTACATTTATTTCATTTAATTACAGCACAGTAATTCCTAATCCTAAAGCTTATTTTTTATGGGACAATGATAAATGAAAACCATAGATGAATTATTTTACAGGTTAATACTCATGGCTCTAAATTCAATCAAAAGATTTTAAATGGTTCTAATAGATGTAATAGTTATAGCAGGTTCTTTAAGTGCCAAGCAATTAAAATTGTTCTCTTAGCATACTGCTTTAATTTAATATCTCCCAAGTTACACAAAATTTGACTTCTGCTGAGAAACATGCTCATATACTACATTTTCCTCCTGTACCACAATAAAAGACATTAAAAGAGAGACTAGGTGACTCACAGAAGTTGATACATTGATGCCAAGATATGACAAATATATGCCACTTGTCTAAGATTTAGTTTTACTTGTAAAAATAAATGGTACCTAAAGATAGGCACCTAAATATGGCTACAGAGCCTAAGTCAGTGGCCCAGTGGGGTACTTCTGAATGTTTGGCTTCTTATTTAGGTGACAGACATGGGCTTATGAATCTAGTTTTTTTTTAAATCTTGGCCTTGATGTATGTGATCTATGTACCTGAGAGGAGTTGTTTTTAAACGGTTGGAGATTGTACATAAACTACTGCGTAACCCCAAACTGCCACATTATCACTCTAAGCAAGAGCTGCATCAGGATGTGTCTCAGATTCACTGAGGCCTGATCTACACTACTAAGTTAGGTTGATGTAAGTCACTCTGTATCGACCTAGTTGTACAAGTCTCTACACTCAAATTTGTCTCCTGTCGATATAAGCACCCTGTTATGGCAATACAGTTAAACACCCCCACTCCCCACCTCTGCCCAATGGCACTGAGCCACGGTCAAAGTACTGTGGTCGATGCAGTGCAAGTGTGAACACCATGTGACCTATGTCGACCCTGACAGTACTCCAGCAGCAGTCCCACAATGCCAGACACTGACTGCTCTTGTCACAATTGTGAACTCCACTGCCCAGGGGTCACAGAGACTGGAAGTCACCACTCCCTACACCCCACCTTTAAAAATTCCATGTACTTTTGAAATACTTGTCCCGATGCCCTGCTTGTAGAGCACAACTTGCAGCTCTCCCTTGTTGTGTGCAACTGCCCTGCTGACCATGCCAGCTACATACTTCAGATGCATTTCTGCCTAGAATAGACAGGAGGCATTGGATCTTCTGGGCCTGTGGGGAGAAGAGACTATGCAGGAACAGTTACGGACTAGCCATAGAAAGGTGGACATCTAACGACCAGACTGATGGGGGATTCAGGTGAAGGGGTATGACAGGGTGTGACGTTATTGACATGAACTGTGACCGTATAGATCATTGACGCAATCAAGGTCCTATAGTTGCACCAAATCTTGTACAAAGGAGGTCAAGTAAGGTGTCTATAGAAAGGTTGTAATTTTCTCATTATGATTATGCTGTCTGTATGTGTGTAAATTTTTTTAATTTGAAGTTATGAATATGGGCTATGTAGTGGTATCTCAATGTGTTTGCTTCTAAATTGCCTCAGTGAAGCATTTGGTCAGCTTCTTGAGAAAGGACTATTCTCAGTAAGTGCCCAATCAAGAAACACTTAACTGACAATGGACTTTGGGAGACGCCAATCCACATCTGAGCTTTTCTGGGAACGTTCAAACTAACATGTAAACAGTGGCGTTGGCCTGCAAAAAGCTGACTCATTCATGGACATGTGATTTGCCTAGGTGGCTACAAACTCGATCTTGTTGCTGTGACTTTGCACAGAAGAAGAAAGGGGTTTCCGCCCACAAGAGAGAGAATATAAAAGGCCCTTTCCATTTTCTCTTCAGCTGGCTCAAGAGATGGCCTCTCCACCCCAAAGAGATGCTGAAAGAAACTGGGACAAAGGGCTGTAACTACACGGATGTGAGTGATTGCTGGACCCAGGCCATAAACCACAACGTTGGTCTGAAAAGGATTGGTCCCAGACTAGGAAGGAATCTAGTCTGTGAAAGGAGCTTATTGGGACATCTCTGAGGGTGAGATTTACCTGTATTCAGTTTCTTAATGTATTAGGCTTAGACTTGCGTGTTTTGTTTTATTTTGCTTGGTAACTTACTTTGTTCTGTCTATTATTACTTGAAACCACTTAAATCCTACTTTTTATACTTAACAAAATCACTTTTGCTTATTAATTAACCCAGAGTAAGTAATTAATACCTGGAGGAGCAAACAGCTGTGCATATCTCTCTATCAGTGTTATAGAGAGCAGACAATTTATGAGTTTACCCTGTATAAGCTTTATACAGAGTAAAATGAATTCATTTGGGGTTTGGATCCCATTGGGAGCTGGATGTCTGGGTGCTAGAGACAGCAGAACTTGCTAAGCCATTTTCAGAGACAGCAGAACTTGCAGCTTTGGGGGCATCGGTCAGACCCTGGGTCTGTGCTGCGGTAGATTAGCGTATCTGGCTCAATAAGACAGGGTTCTGGAGGCCCAAACTGGCAGAGAAAACGGGCTCAGAGGTAGTCTGAGCACATCAGGTGACAGTCCCAAAGGGGTTTCTGTGATCGAACCTGTCACACAGGGATCAGGAGCAGTGCCAAGTGAAAGCAAAGAAACTGTGGCAGGCATACCAGAAGGCCAGGGAGGCCAACAGTCTGCAGCTTTTACAATGAGCTGCATGCCATACTTGATGGATTCCCCACCAGCAATCTGTCTTCCACAAAATCATTATGTCCCCTGCTGCTGTGTTTCTTCTAGCAGCTCTGCAAATAGTGGATGATCATTCATCCTGTGTTTGCAATGCTCATGACAACAGCGCAGCACTGTATGGGCTCCATGCTTCTGCCAGAGACAGTGGGCAGCAAAAGATGCTGCATGGGCTTGTGGAATTTAAAAAAAAAGGTGAGAAAATTATGGACTATAGATGGCATTGTGGGATGGAGAACTCGACCCCTTATTTCCAGTCATCCCTGATTACTTGTTTCTGCCCCACCCATGGATTGCCAACATTTCCCAAAAGATTGGATACAATGGTGAGTGGCAAACTGGGACACCTACTCATAGTGCACTGCACCGTGTATCAGCACAAGCACTCCTGGTGAGTATGGCATAGTGCTGATGCAAGGAGTTAAGTACGCACCTCATAAATGATATACTAACTCTGGCATCTTTACCCCAATGTAACTTGTGTTGAACCAAGTTTGTAGCATAGACATGACCTAATCCAGAATATAGAGGCCAACAGAAAGAATTGGGATAAACAAACTAGCAAATGGTATAATTGACTCAAATATCTATGTATAGAGCTTATTTCTGGCGACCGGTGATTGACATTTTTGGAGTTTAGCACACTTAGCTATGTGCTCCTGTGAAAGAAGGAGTCATTTTACTCCTGCTTAGTTGCTGGAGTTGATGTTCAGAGCGATAGTGTGTGACATCCTACATTGAATATTTTATTTTGCAATTTATGAAAATACTAAAAGTTAAAGGGGGATGCTGTTTTCTACATTTTTAAAGAAAGCTTTTATTTTCTGTTCCCTCTCCCCACCTTCAAAAAATCTCCCTTTCAAGTAAAACAATTCTTGCCTATGCCCAACTAAAGCACAGATGCTGCAGGCCTGTGCTCAGAGCTCTGACTCATGGAGTCACATGATTATATCAATCCTGGTTTTAATTCAAGTTTTTAGCCCTTGTAGTTACAAGGAAAAGCTTGACAACTAAATCTAAGTGTTGCCAATTCAGTGACAACCGCTTGTGTCTGCAGACAGCCTGAAGCAATAGCTGTGAGGGAGGGACAAACTTATGCATCTCTTCAAAGCGTTACCTCCAAAAGCCACGGCTATGGGGAGGACTCACCGATACCAACTCAGCACGGAACTCTGTATGTAGCAGGAAAAGAAGAGAACAATCGGCCTGGCCTGCCCACCCTCCCACCCACCCCTGCAAGCATACCCTGAGTTGCCGGGCGTAAGTGTAACCCACACACCTTCTGGATGTGGTATTCTGTCCCATCTAGTGGCACTGAGACCAGAAAAAGACAGAGACAGAAATAAGAAGGGAGTGCAGGAAGCACACACTGCCTCTCTCATATATCAGATACCTTGTTTTCTTGACTAAAATATTAGAACATCTGTCTAGTTAGGGTCAGTACATGTCTTTCCACCTGTTCAGAGACCAGACAAACCTGTTATAACACAACATGTGAAACAATATAGTATACTTGCAAGTGTTGACCAAGCCTCTTGGTAGAACACATGTGCTGTAATAAAAGGCATTATGTGTATATAGAGTTTAGAAATAAAGCTTAATTGAGAGAAAGCAGAAATGTGTAATAAAAATGACTGAAATAAAGGATTTTGGAAGACAATTGAATAATTAACAAACTAGTTCTTTAAGACGAACGGCCATCTCAAATCACTAGATCATCCTAAAATAGACTTTACAGCATTCAACTGCCTTTGTCTACCGCTTTATGAAAAAGCAACACAGTTATAAGACCACAAATGTTAGAAACACAATATTGTCTGATTTTACAAAGATCACATGATTGTAGAGATTTCTCATTCTTGGTTCAAATTATTCTCCAAATTGTTGAATATAAAGACCACTGCAGGAAAGCTCTCAAGCATTCAGAAGCTACATAATGTATTAAATTCCACTGCTGTGTTCTTCCACATAGATTCCACCTCTTGTACCACATAGGTGGTGTTTGGACGCTTAATTAATGTTTTTAGATCACTTCGCATATCTGTGGCACTTGACAGTAGTTAGCGCTATTATTACTACAAATACGGGTACTCTGTGAAGTTCCACAATTTAAGGGAAAGGATAAATGAGTGATACAATATTCAATCATACTCCCATGTAAAAGAAAATAGCTTAGACTCAGAGAAGCAGGAGTGCAGTAGTCTGAACCAGGAGTGGGTGGGAAACAAAAATCCTGTTTTGTGAAAAATTTTGCGGTTTCAGAATTTTTTTCATTCCAATGCTGAATGAAAATGAGATCTTTTGAAATTTTTGTGAAAAAATATGAAAGACACTCACCTCAGAATAGCCAGTAGTTTGGTGGCTGGGGCACTCACCTGTCATGTGGGAGACCTAAGTTCAAGTCCCTACTCTACCTGATTCAGAACTGCAGCTTGAACCCACGTCTCCTGTATCCCAGGTGAGTGCTCTGGTCTAGAGAGTCAATCCCACCTGTTGGAGAGATCTTTCTCTCCTATTTATTTGTATAATTAAATATTAATTGGGCCAGAGAGTTGGTCCCTTCTCTGAATTAGTAAACCTTCCAGACAAAAGAGCCAGCATTCTTTTGTGGATAAATTCCTGACTAGCTAAACCTAATCTAAACCTTCACCAGACGTAGTAATGAATGAATGTAAAAAGCACAAGTAGTAATGTTTTCACTGGGGTTTTCTGACTCAAAGGAGAAGGTGGATTTTAATACTGGGAACAGAAGCTACTCCTGAACTCTAATTAATACAGTAAGAAATTAAATTATAAGAAACTTAATTTTTTGGGTCACAAATTCGTATCGCTGACGTATTCCATGTTTTCTGTAATGCATTATGGAAACAAAATAGCCAAGTGTATTTTCAGAAAACTATGTAAATGAAATTGATAAAGTGTCAATACTTGACTGCTTGTTTCAATTGGATAACATCGGAAAAGCTGTTATAGTATGTTCAGATTGTTACAATATTGTCATATACCATAAGTGTTCATTTGAACAATGAGAATACTGCAGACAAAGCGTGAAGCTTGCAAGATGTTTAAAACATTCTCTCTGATACAGTATGATACAGTCTGAAGCAGCAGTTCTTTTAATGGAGTTAATTCTTTCAGTCCGTCTCTCAAGGGGAAAGCACCATACTTTGCATTGTGGGGGTACTTAGTGATTCGCTTAGCAGGAGGTTAAATGAAGCCAAGTTTCAGACAGCAAAGAAATAAACCAGCTCATGCTCCTAATGTTTAATGTTAAAGGTTAACTGAATTTCAATTGATGAAAATTGCTACGTAACAGCAAAGTTTAATTATTGAGTGGGTTAAATAGATTTGAATCTTAAGACCCTCCCCCCCCCCCATACAGTTTCTCTCATCATGCACCTCACAAACAGGTGAATTCCTCTATATTCCCAATGCTTCCCCTTCAGCCCCTCTGATGCTCCAATCACAGACAACAGCTGGGGTTCCAGATATTTCTACATACCCATTCACACCTCTGCAACCAGGGGCATGACCACAGATGTAGGTGGTAAAGGCTGTGTTAGGTGGCAGCGTTGGTGGTTGGGCACTGTCCCAATCTGTCAGGGACACATGGAAATAGACAATATGGGGTGGAGGGAGGAATTCATCAGCCAGTAACAACCCCATGGCTGAGGGAAAACTCTCCCTTTTCTTTACAGTGTATTGGTCCCTAGAAAAATCCATCTCTTTATAAAAAGGGATCTTTCTTCCCAAATATGCCAAAGCATATTTTACCATGACAGCATTTCTGCCCCTTTATATTTTCTAAACATGCACCAGATATACTGGGAAATTCTCATATGTCAATGACTACACAGATACACAGATCATCTAGATCTGAAGTCCAGGAGCAGTGGTACATATGCACAGACTTTCAGAAGAAAGGGAGATGAAGTGGCATGGTTATTGACCATTGGCAGCTCTTACCCATCCCCCAAGTTAGCATATGTTTATGCTGCTGTAAAATATATACAGTTAGAGCCTAGGATCAGGGATGTGTAAATTACAGGGTTACAACAGTTTGACATGCCACTTAGTAACTTGTGCATGGAACAGAAACATGAGCAGCTGGTGACCCGGCCCTTGGGGAGGCTAGCCCCCAGCCCCGCTCTTTCAGTCCGAGGCCTCTCCCCTTCTGCCCCGCCCTTCCCCGCAGAAGCCCAAAGCACACTGACCATGGGCCCCGGCGTCGGACAGCCAGGCAGCATGGTCACAGTGCCCCCTACCAGGAGCACCAGGTGGCGCAGATGCAGCGCCCCCAGCCCTGGAGCACCAGGTGGCCGAGTCAGAGCGCTGGGCGGGCAGCACGGCCCTTGTGCCAGCCTCCCCGAGTCCCCGCGGCACGTTGCCCAACCCCAGCCAGCCTGGGCCAGGGCAGAGTGCCGGGAATTGCAGGAGTAGGCCTGGGGGCGGAGCATGGGAGGGGCTACGCCAGGCTGTTCGGGGAAGCATAGCCTCCCCTAGAGTGACCGGATGTCGCAATACAATCGGAACTGTCCTAATATTTAACTCTTTGTCCTGACCAATGTGCGATCAGGATGCCATTTGTCCTGATATTGTAGGGTTGCCGGCTCCACGCAGCTCCCTCAAAGTGGTGACATCTCCCTCTGGGTCCTAGGTGCGGGGATAGCCAAGGGGGCTCTGCATGCTGCCCCTGCCATGAGCGCCAGCTGGAACCACAGCCAATGGGAGCTGCAGGGGCAGTGCCCTTCAGACGAGGCTCTGTACAGAGCGGCCTGGTCGCGCCTCTTTCTAGGACCCAGAGGGAGATATTGCTACTTCTGGGGAACCACCTGAGTTAAGTGCCTCCTAGAGCCCATACCCCACACCTCAACCCCTGCCCCAACCCTGAGCCCCCTCCTGCACCCAAACTCCCTCCCAGAGTCAGCACCCCAAACCCCCAGCTCCAGCCCTGAGACCCCCCCGCCTTGCGGTGGGGGCCGGACCTGGAGCTGTGCACCACCTACCTGCGGCTTGCGGAGGGGGCTGGAGCTGGGGTTGTGTGCCTGTGACCTGCAGCTTGTGGCGGGGGCCAGAGCTGTATGCCCCTGACCTGCGGCTTGCTGGGAGGGCCGGAGCCGGGCCCGCGACCTGCAGCTTGCAGCATCCCCTGCCCCCATGTGCGTCCCCCACCCCCATGGCTCCGGTGGGGGCTGTGAGCCTGTGGCTGTCCCCCCCATGTGTCCTGATATTTTACTCCTGTGCTCTGGTCACCCTAGCCTCCCATGAGTAGAAACAGTGCAACTAAGATCTGAGCCCTAAGCAAACAACATTTCCCCAAAGTAAGAGGCATATGCTCCACAGCCCACTGCAGTACCTATCAACCTTCCACAAGGTTAGGAGAAGAGAGAAGCCAGAAAGATTCCAAAACTATCTGACATGTATCATTCCCGTATCACAAATAGACAACAAAGTACTTTAGACGTAAACCAGCATAAAGAGAAAGCTTTTGTTTTGTTTTTAAATACCAAAACCAAAAACTCTTCTGCTATTATTCAAGTGTTGAAAACATGGTAAAAGCTCAGTTAGTCTCAGATCCTTCAAGCCTATAGCCTGGCTGTTAGGATGCTCACCTGGGAGAGGGGAGATCTGAGTTCAAGTCTCCGTTCCGGAGTTGAGATTCAAACCTGGGTCTCCCATATCTGGGCAAATGCCTTAACCACTGGCTAAAGTTATACAGGGACAGAATGGTACACACATGGCTAAAGGTTATAAGGGGACATACACACAGTTTGCTGGCCCTGAAAAACTTTTCCCCAGCTGAAGCTATCACGTCAAATTTGCAAATACTTTCTGTCAACCCGAAAATGCATTTTTTGGCAAATAAACTATTTGTCCAAAAAGTTTTGTCCTGCTCCAGTTTCAAGTCACAGTACTTTTGCAAAAAGATTGCTACTTGTACGAAGCTCAGAAGTGTCACTGAGAGTAAATGTAGAACCTATTTCTCAAATACATTTACAGGGTTTTGTCCTTCACTAGATTTTAGTGCATCATCACCTTTTGGTCTTTGAATGCTGAATCCCCACAGAATAAATTTATTGAAAACAATTAAATTTTTTAAATGAAATTAAATAAGAACAAGTGAGAAGTGGGCTGAATTTCAAAGGGATATTTTTGTTTTGGGGTCCTGTATTAGAATAAAGCTGAGGGAATTCTCTACTATTTTTAAACCACTGGTACAGGAAAGATTAATATAAATTGTAAAGCCTAAAAGAAGATTTTAGGCCTGTTGTCCCATGCATAATCTAAATCTTTATTAAACTGATGCTTAAACACACATTCTGTCCTAATTCTGTGGTTAGTCTTTAAATATTTACACATTTCCTCTCTAACAAATATTACTCAAGAAAAAGATTTTTTAAAAATGTTGTCAAACATCAAATAGAGCTACAACCAGAATTTAAGAAGTAACAGCATACAGAAACAACCAGGCCAACTCAGCCACTTTGTCTATGACTTCATCCAGCATTCTTACCTGGTACTCCATTTCTCACCCAATAATCAGTGTCTGTTTCACCACCATTTTCATAAATATTTGTAACATTGATAGGCTGCAGCAGCTGCATAATCTCCTTCAGGATGGCACGAGCTTTATCACTGCCTGTAAAAGCCAGGCCCATCGGCATGAAGGTACCTGAATCAGACTCCATGACGATGTCAAAGTTGGAGATGTTACCCTGAACACATAAGAAAAGAACATTTTAATATTTATTTGCAGACTATTTTTGTAAGAATCCAATATTTGCCATTAGCTACATGTTACTGACAGAGCATGCAATACCAAAAAATTAAAGAGAATGCAGACAAGATATATATATATATATATATGTATATGAACTATATAAAACAGAAAGCCTCATTCCTCGTATATGAATTGCTGATAAGTCTCTCCTTCCTGAGGAAACATAAAACATAAAACTGAATGCATCCGATGAAGTGAGCTGTAGCTCACAAAAGCTTATGCTCAAATAAATTTGTTAGTCTCTAAGGTGCCACAAGTACTCCTTTTCTTTTTGCGAATACAGACTAACACGGCTGCTACTCTGAAACCTGTCATAAAACAGAAGGCTTTCACAAAATAGCCCATCTGGTGGCACAAACTCATTGCACTACTAACTAGTCCTCTTAATAACCCGACCCTGATGAGACAGTTTAGAACTAGTTATACCTGAACTGTCTTGAAGGCATCTAACAGAACACACTCAATCCTCACAAGTTAGAGGTTTTGCTTCTATGCACATGTCTGGGAAATTCATGACAGCATAAGTAAGTGTTATTGGGCAGTGCTTCCCATGAATAATAGACCCATGCGAAATTGACTCACTGGTAACTATGAAAATGATCTCACACAAATATTACCAGCAATGAATGTTCAAAACCTGTCACCCTGGTGCCACAGGTTTCCTGAAGTTCAGCAACAGAATGTGTTGTGCATGCTCAATGTACTATTTTTAATTGCCTTATCTTGGTTCTTTCAAGATCTAAGTATTTCAGATGTGGCAAAAATAGGAGTTCCTAATTCAGGAATGGGTAGGCTAAAAGTTTTAAAAGAAAAGTCTTTGAGATATCTGAACACACGGAAGTGTCTGAAAAGCAACTTAAATAAAGACTAAGGGCTTGGCTACGCTTGCAGATGTAGAGCGCTGGGAGTTAAACCAGCCTTCAGAGACCGCAGCAAGGAAAACGCTGCCATGTGTTTACACTGTCAGCTGCAAGCGCACTGGCGTGGCCACGTTAGCAGCTCTTGCAATGCCACAAAGAGCAGTGCATTGTGGGAGCTATCCCAGTGTGCAAGCGGCTGCAGCGTGCTTTTCAAATGTGGGTGGGTGGGTGGAGCGTGACAGGGAATGTGTTGTGTGTATGTGGGGGGAGAGACAGTGTTTTTTGGGAGGCAGAGTGTGTGTCAGCATGCTGTCTTGTAAGTTCAGACAGCAGCAGACCCCCTTTTTCCCCCTGCCTCTCTCTCTGACACACACTCACAGCAGCAGCATTCCACAGTAATGGTTTGCTTTGTCCCGGAACAGATAAGCAGCCGGCCGTCAGAAACAGAGCTTTGAAAGGGGATATCCGCATGCCTGCAGCAGAGTTCAAAAGAATGAGACGAGTGGCCACGTGACTTCAGGGGATTATGGGACGTTTCTGGAGGCCAATCACAGCACACTAACGCAACACGTCGTCCACACTGACACCCGGGCGTTTCAGCTGGGGCGCAGCAAGTTCTATGCTTCTCGTGGAGGTGGATTACCAGGAGCGCTCCAGCTGCAGAGTCCAGGCGCTCTACGTGCCTTGCCAGCGTGGACACCTCAGGAGTTAGGGTGCCCGGGCCTGATTTAATGCGCTCTAACTTGCAAGTGTAGCCAAGCCCTAAGTCACCTCCCCAACTGTTGGACAACAAAATGGCTAAACAAATTAAGATATTTTTGAAAATAATTAACTTCTTGGCTGAGTTGAAAAGCCTGAAAGGTTTCATTCTAGAAAGGTAAAAAAGTTACAAGTAACTGGGAACAGAGAATTAGAATGGAAGTGTCCTCTCAGCCCTATCTCCAGTGCAATGGCATAGGTCATGGGTTCTCACTCTGGGGTCACGACAACCCTCCCTTTCCTTATGGCAAAATGAGAAGAAGGACCAGAAAGTGCATTCTGTTGCAACGTGCTAACAGCATTGGAAAGGCTGAAAACCATGGGTATAGTTGATAGAATGTGTAAGACACTAAGCTTTAAATTTCGGGCCGGGTTAGCTGCCAGAGATAGTATGAGAGAGTGTTCAGGACAGCATTAAAACATTTCAGTCCCCTGGGGCATGAACACAGATGTACAAGGTGTCACAGTTCCAGGGTGATTGCACCTGTATTCCCCCTCTGTGGTCTGCTCCAGGAGTGCCCAATCAGGTCTCAGGCCTTAAGCCATCAGCTGTCTCTGGTCCCACTCCTTTCTGACCAGAGTTTTAAGGCTGCACATCCCCCTGTCGTACACAGTGATATCCTCAGCAGCTCTCAGATGTATCCAGCCCCCTGCTCTTTACTTTCACTGCCAGAACAATGACAGGGTTTTTACCAGTGACCACACAGCTCTTAGAAAGCAAAGTACATTTATTTTTAAGGCAAAAGCGTCACAGAAAAAACATATAAAAATGATAAAAGGATGTAAATGCTCACTAAACATACCAGGACTCTCCCATCTTCTACATGGGAAGTCTGTTAGGTCAAAGTCTTTCCAATCCTTCTGCAAGGGTTGGAGCCACCCTACAACCAAAGGTCCTGTTTGCTGAACCAAAAGGAAGGCCCTGAGTCTGTTTAAACTCAGCCTTTTATACCAAAAGTCTTTCTTTATCCTCCAGCCTCCTGAAAACAGTTAAAACCAGACCCTCCTGCTCTTTCCCAGCAGGAGAAGCTTCAAAAGATGGAGAATCTACATAGCCAGGCTTGGGATTTTGCATTAATCACCTCTTAGTGATCCCAGATCCCGCTGGATCCCCCACCCCACCCCCAGTGATCCAAGATAGCACAGGAAACCACCCCTATTTCCACCCCAAAGTGAGCCAGGAAAACACAGATACATTTGTATTGGTACAAAGGACTATTCTACCAGCTCAAACTGTGCAGCTCATCTCAGTATAATGGCTTTTTGAGGCTTTCATGCTTTCTATGTACAATACAATATGGTCCCCAAAGATACCGCATGTGGCTGCAATATCTATCACACAAGAGTTGCCAGTTAAAAGACAATATTTGCTACAGTAACCACATTTCTCTCCTGTATTAGGTGTAGGAGGGAAAAATCTAGGTATCATTCATACCACCAAACTGGCAAATGCCAATGTTTTAATGCTGACCATTGTATCCTATTTGGCCTGGAACAGAAGCATTTCAAACACTGGCTCTTGAGCAGCTCCGCTGGATGCCTGTGAAGCATTGGCTATGTCTTCAAAACAATAACTCTGCTCAAAACAGTACTCATGTTTAGGGCCCTACCAAATTCATGGTCCACTTTGGTCAGCCATAGGATTTTTAAAATCATAAATATAATGATTTCAGCTATTTAAATCTGCAATTTCTCGGTGTTGAAATTGTAGGGGTCCTAACCCAAAAAGGAATGGGGGTGGGGGGGATGGCGCAAGGTTATTGTGTGTGGGGGGGGGAGGGGGGGAAGGTTGTGGTACAGTTATCCTTACTTCTGCACTGTGCTGGCGGCGTCACTGCCTTCAGAGCTGGGCAGCTGGAGAGCAACGGCTGATGGCCTGGTATGGTATTGCCACCCTCACTTCTGCGCTGCTGCCTGCAGAGCTGGGCCCTTGATCAGCAGCTGCCACTCATTGGCTGCCCAGCTCTGAAGGCAGCGACGCAGAAGTAAAGGGTGGCATGGTATCGTATTGCCACCCTTACTTCTGCACTGCTGCTGGCGGGGCACTGCCTTCAGAGCTGGGCATCTGGCCAACAGCCACCACTGTCCGGCCACCCAGATCTGAAGGCAGTGCAGAAGTAAGGATGACAATACCGCAACTCCCCTAAAATTACCTTGTGATACCACCCCCCGCCACAACTCCCTTTTGGGTCAGGACCCCCAATTTAAGAAATGCTGGTGACCCCCGTGAAATCTGTATCATATAGGATAAAAGCACACAAAAGAACAGATTTCATGAGGGGAGACCAGATTTCATGGTCTGTGACACGTTTTTCATGGCTGTGAATTTGGTAGGGCCCTACTCATGTTATAATGGGTTTCTAGTGCAGTAAGAGTGATCAATAGCATGTAAATGAATTGAGACAGACTATCTGTGGTTGGCAGAGTGAAGTGTTGGTGGGAATGGAAGAAAGGATATGGGGAAAAAGATTATCTGAAAAGCAAAATTGGCCACACCAAGCAAACTTCAATATATCAGCAACACGCGTGTGCAGAAAAGACCAGTTAACCATTGTAGAATTATTTTATAAGTAACAATATGGCATTCTTCAATTATTTTCTATTTATATAAATGTTCACATATGTTTTCAATATTAAACTGACAAATGAACCACCCACAGTACACAACACTGCCTTTTCCCTCCTCGTTTATATTGTAACTGTTTAAATATTAGCACATGCAGGAGGGGTATGAAAACAGAATGTCTTTGCACAGAGAAACCAGATCGGGATGGGGGTGGGGAGGAAGAAACAGGCCACAATGGTTAGAACTGCTCTTTCTCCTTTTTAAAGCATTTTGTCCATTAGAATGTAATGAGTAATTACAAGTATATGCATAGTGGATTTAGAAAACAACAGTAATGTAGGCTCCCCAAGAGGTGGTCTGGGCTGATTTCACCACACCAACTTTAGCATTTGTAATAAGATACTAAGGTTCCTACGTATGAGGGAAGAAATATGTTTCATGTAAGACTATCCTTTATTTCCTTTAGATGGTGCAGAGATAAGAGGCTGAGGCTGCATTTTGTTCTCATATGTAAACTGTTGACTATAACTGTAGGATTACAGAATAACTGTGGTCTCAGCTGTTCCCTCCACCTCTCCCTGTGCTAAAAATTTAATTCATATGCAAGCTTATTAAAAACTCAGGCCACTGAGATAATCACTTTTGTCAGGGACCAATGTATTTGCTGCAACTCGCAATAATGCAACATACTTAATGGTATAATTCTTACCATTGTACACAGCACAGAGGATTAAATGAAACACACTGGCCCTTGTTAATGGGAGTTGCCTGCTTAACTCTCTGCACACCAAGGACATTTATCCTTTACATTCCTGTGACTTGATCCTGTCCACAAACCATATTTAGTACAGGATGAATCTGCCACAAAAGAGGTAACTTTTTTCTGGCTTATTATGTCTATTTCTTACACTGAAACTTTGAAATGCATCAACGTAGAGTTTATTGCTTGCATATGCAAATAGACTGATCCCTGCCAGTATTTTCCCAACTTTATTTTTAAATATGTATTCCTATCAACCAAAGCTAAAACACATTTTAAGCATATATCCCCTCCTCCCTTTCAACCCATAAGGCAAGCAGCTAAAACCATGAAATCACAGCCAAGTCCTTTCAATCTATAAAAGGAACCAAAACATCTGGATCTCATGAGCCTATGAAGGTATTGATTCTGTCAGAAAGGTAACAAGCCCCACTAAGGCTAGGAACTGGGAATCTTAGTCAGCCAGGAAGCCAACTGTTTAGTTAAAAAAAACCTTAATACTTAACAGGGATAATGATGCTTGGTCAGGCATAAGACTCAAACCATGTTCCCAAAGTCTCATGACTTTGAGTCACTGAATTTCCTCTTTCAGAGCTGCAGCACTGGGAGACCAAAACTCCCAGATTAAACAGGGGTCGGGGGGACCAAGCTGTTCTAAAAGGCTTTGGCAGCATTTGGGCTATTTAAAATACACTTATCTCCTTTCTATAAATCTGAGAATCTTAAAGATAATTTGGAAAAAAGAAAGAAAGAGTCCAATGGCTTAGCTGTTATTGACTGGTTCTACCACCAGTCCGAATTAGAAGACTCACCGCTTCACAAGGAAAGCACTAAAATGTTCTTTTATGACAAAATATTGCCTTTGATTTGCAGGCTACATATATGTTCCAGTATATGGGACGTGATGTGAGTTTGGCAGTCTCCCTCAAGATTTCTGTTACTGAATTACGCTTAGCATTAGGAAACACCTACACTTGTATGTCAGGATTTGATCCTAAGCAATTTGGAGCTAAATATAGTATTGCAATAACCGTCTTATACCAGATATAGTCAAATGAAAATCACCTCAGTCAAGTAACTATATACAACACTACAGGCTTATTAGCCTGGTAACTAAGAGTACGGAAAATGTGGTAGGAAAATATGCTAAAAGCCTAAGTGTGTAACTTGCAGGTAAAAAAGAAAACAAGAAAATTAATTAGATTATTTTTAAAACTCATATATCACTATAATGTCAATTTGAGTTGCTATTTTTAGCCAAGCTCAGTTAATAAAGCAAAATGGCATACATGGAAACTGAAGAAAAAATTCAGAACAGCTGTTAGGAAGTAGAGATGAGCTGGTCTCAGAATACAGTAGCTGGCAACCACAAGTACAAAAGCACAATTCATACTCCAAAAAAGCGAGAACTGCAAAAGTACAGGAAAGTGTGACTGGGAAAATTTCCACACAAGTGACCCTGTTATTAAATGGGAGAACCTTACTGTGAGGCACTGTACAGGGAGGATTCTTTGCCCCTCTCAACAGTCAGGTGTTTTCTGTTGCACTTAGTTTGACCTATGTTTTGTACCTCTAGACCAGTGGTTCTCAACCTATTTATCACTGTGGGCCGCATATTGCCTGGGCCACAGATTAAGAACCACAGTGTGCTCCCCACCCCCTCCCACAGATCCCTACGTTCAGAGCTTCCCACCCAGAAATCCCTCCACGAAGTGGAGCCCTGGGCAGGGGGCTGGGTGGCAGGAACCCCGGACCCCTCTGTGCAGGTCCAGGCAGCAGCCCTGACCCTGGACCCGGCTGTGAGGTAGGGCAGCCAGGTGGCAGCCCAGATCCCGACCTCGTGGGGTTGGCAGCCCCAGACCCTGGACCCCACCGTGCGAGGATGGCTGACAGCCCCGGGCCCCAGACACCTGCTGTGTGGGGCTGGGCAGAAGACCTAACCTCAGATGCTGCGGGGCCAAGTGGCAGTCCCAAACCCGGACCTCTGCTGTACATGGCTAGACGGCAGCCCTAGACCCCTGCTGTGTGGGGCCAGCTGGCAGCCCTGATCCCAGCCCCCCAACGTGCTAGGCTGGGCAGCCCACACCCTGCTGCCCTGGGCAGCTAGGAACCCGGAACCTGCCGCACAACCCAACAGCCTTTAGCACCCAGCTGGTCTGCAGCTGTGTGCTAATTGGGCCACGTGGCCCACGGGACATGGGTTGAGAACTACTGCTCTAGATCAGCAGTTCTCAAACTATGGGCAGGCCTCCCCAGGGAGGCGTGAGCTGTGTGCCCTCTGAACCCCACAGTCCCAGCCTGGAACACCTTCCTGCACCCCAAATCCCTCATCCCCGACCCCACACCAGATCCTGCTCCCCCAGCTGAAGCCCTCACCCCCTACACCCCAAATCCCTCCCCAGCCTGGAGCCCCCTCCTGCACCCTGAACCCTTCATTTCTGGCCCCACCCCAGAACCCACCCCCCCGGCCCAGAGCCCATATCCCCTCCCAAACCCAAAACCCCTGCCTCATCTTGGAGCCCCCTCCCATATACCAAACCCCTTGGCTCCACCTTCCAGCCCAGAGCCCTCTCCTGCACTCCAGACCCCTCATTCCTGGCCCCATTCCAGAGCCTGTCCCCTCAGCTGGCACCCTCACCCCCTCCAATACCTCAATCCCCTGAGCCAGCCCAGTGAAAATGAGAGAGTGAGTGAGGGTGGGGAGAGTGAGCGACAGAGGGAGGGGGGATGGAGTGAGCAGGGGCAGGACCTCAGAGAAGGGGCGGGGCAGGGGGGAGGCCTCAGAGGAGAGCCAAGGAAGGGAGTGGGGCAAGGGTGTTCAGTTTTGTGTGAATAAAAAGTTGGCAACCCTAATCTTTCCTCCATAGAATTCAGTGACAAAACTCCCATTGACTTGAATAAGGTTCAGATTTCCCCTATAATCTTTTTCTTAATTATTACCATTTTGCTTGGTGAACACAAATTACCAATATGTCTATGTGTTTTGTAAGCGCACTATTGTTTCTCTCAGTTTGGCAACCCTCACAGACAATACAATTTGTTGTTATGTGTTTTGAGTGTCAGTCTCAATTGATATAAACGGCAAAAGGAAAAGGAGATAGCGTTAAGAACAGCAACATGCTACATACAGTAACCCTTGAGATTATCCATGGGCTTATTTGTGGCCATTTTTTCTCTTTTGACCATTTTAGTATAGTAGAGAGTTTTGCCAGTGAGAGATTTTTTTATTCAGACCTGGATACTTATTATACGCAAGCCCCTTTATTGTGCGGGAGTAGAAATAGTCAACATTTTCTGAATGTTATTTTTTCAATCACTGGCCTTTTTACAAACATTTTCTTCCAAAATACTGTCAACATTATTAATGTTTTTCAATGTAAAAAATTATGGCTTTTTCATGTTACCCCCAAATTTTTATTCAAAACATCGAACTGGTTACCAATTTTTTAAATTTCCTAAATCATGGGTTTTTAATCAATGAAAATTTTGGTAACATTTTAAATAATATTTTTAATAAAATTAATTGATTTTTTGGAACAATTGAAAACAAACAATACTTTAACATTTCCTAATCTTTTGCAAAAATAGACTTTCATTATTCAACCAGTTCTGCTCATGAGCCAATGCAGTAAAATGAAACTAAAGTATTGAGGAAAAACAAAGTAGGAGCAAATAGAACATGTGTTCCTTTCCAGCTCTGTCATCTCAGACCCCTTTCTACGGGTGGAGTCTGTCTATCCCTTTCTCTCTTCGTTAGCAAACAGACAAACTTTGGCTCTTTCCACAGTCTGTCCCCAACTTCAGGACAAAGGAGCTCTGAAGTAACTGTAAAGCAGCCCATGTCTCCCAGTGACAAGATGGTAGCCAAAGCTGTGGAAAAATCAATGGCAGAATCGGTTTTTCAAACATTGTAAATGCTTATCCGATGCACATCCCAGTAGTAGCTCTACATCACCCTGCTTGTAACTTGGGGCAGAAAGCCATCCATCCTCAAAAGCTGTCTCCGTGTTAACTCCAGTGAGCCTCTGGATGGGAGAGCAGGAGAGGAAGACTTGATGGTTCCTCCAAGGAGCCAGGGTGTGCTGGCAGCTGCAGACTGTGGAAGCTAAAGAGGGATCAACAGGCTGCTTGTACACACTTTGAGGCTGTCCTCCTTGCAGCTTAGGTTTATGAACAATAAACAAATTGAGCACATATTCCCTATTAAATGTTCATTATATTTATGTTCTACTGGGCAATGCTCTCCAGGGGCCAATAGATACAGTCTACTAGGTATTACTTATATTTTTAAGTGTTTGTCAGGGGTACCCAGGAAAGGGCACTCATATAGTTAGTACAAGTCCCACTAAAGTGGTACAATAAGAAGCCTATGAGACAGATTCTCCAGTCTGCCAAGTTTATCTTGAGGCACTTGTGTGCAAAGTGAATTTAAAGCATACATAGGCTTGCACTGGAGAATACCCCAGGTTTAGGTGGATTCTCTACGCGTCCAAAGCTAGCTGAGGTGGCTTCTGCTACCCAGAGTAAAGGGAGGGAAAAGGTGTATCGCAGCGTAGAGGAGTGGGGAGGTGGGGGAAGGGCAGGTCAGAGGAAAGGAGGGGAGGGAAGGAGGCACGGTGGAGCGAAGTTCTACTAAACCTGATTCCCCACTGGCTTTGAGTACCTGAGGGGCATTTTGCCAGCAATGTAAATTAAAACTGCCCACATGCTGCTTAATTTATGCTGGGACTATGCAGCTGAGAATCATACAGCCACGACTGGCTCCTTGTCAGTCCTCATTTGGGTACAGTGGAGAATCAATCTCTTTTTGTGTTTTATAAAAGCCTGCTTTTCCATTAATGTCTCCTTTGGAAAAAAAATCACAATTTAATATTAAGAAATGTATATTATAACTCACTAAAATCACTGTTATGCAAATATAATTGTTCATGTAATTATATCTACATTCAACTCATTAGCACAATAAGTGATAGTAATAAATATTAACTGTGATTGTAGAGAATTAAGTAGAAGTGGCTTTTTCTTTTTTGCATCTTTATGTGTGAGTTTCAGAGTAGCAGCCGTGTTAGTCTGTATTCGCAAAAAGAAAAGGAGTACTTGTGGCACCTTAGAGACTAACCAATTTATTTGAGCATAAGCTTTCGTGAGTTACAGCTCACTTCATCGATGTAGCTCACGAAAGCTTACGCTCAAATAAATTTGTTAGTCTCTAAGGTGCCACAAGTACTCCTTTTCTTTTTATGTGTGAGTATTTTTTCTTATCCGTTTCTTCCATTCTCATCCTGATGACTCACAAACGAATGCTTAAATAGAGATATCAAACTGATCTCCCTAATTCAGATCTCCATGTTACATTATTTGCCTAAAACATATAGGACAATATAAGTGAGAGGGAGGTCATACCATTGCCAAAATAAGCACTCAAGAAACAATTAGCTGAAGCCTGAGGCATAAAACCTATTTGTCTTTCATTCTTATCTTTTTTCCTCTCCTGCACTATTATCTTCTCCTTTACTGCAGCAGCCATGTATTGACAGAAAAAAACTCTTCCAATTAATTTTAAAAAAAGTCACCCTACCTGTTTTTACAGGTACAGAACCACAACAAACACACACTTCTATGCAACAAGATATGAAATAACATGCTCATTGCGAATCCATAGCACACACATCCTGCTTTCTTAATGAAAGGAAACATCTCGTAAGCAGGGGTTATTAGATTCCTAGAGTTTTCATCAAATACCTAAAAGGAGAAATCCTATTATCCTCATCTCAGCAGCAAGAGAGAGCAATCCTCCTTACTCTCAAGCCATATGATTCCCTTGTGAGCGTGCATGCAAATAAGGACCAAATTTTTGAAATTTTCTGTTAGCAGAAATAACCAAGTAGGGCAAAAGATGAAATCTTTTTTCTAGTAAGTACAAAAGTAAATCAAAATAAGTTGTTCCCATTAGTATCTTTGATACAGTTGAGTCTTAATCTAAACGTTACAACCATGCATTACGGGCTAAATAGTTTTACATTACTTAACTAGAGATAGCAATACTACTACAAAGAGTTATTGTAAGAAAATTTTCTTTAAGAGGATTTGAGTTAAATTTACACTTGATGTAATGCTTCCAATGATTTCAATGGAATTACAAGAGTATGAATTTGGCCTATTGTCTCTTAATTGTAATTTTCTGTATTTTCCAGTTGTAGAGATTGTATTCAGTGTTGTTGTAGCCAGGTTGGTCTAAGAGGATATTAGAGAGACAAGGTAGGTAGGAAAAACAATTATTTGTAAGCCCTTGTCTCTCTCACCAACACAGGTTAGTCCAATAAAAGATATGACCGCATCCACCTGGTCTCTCTAATTGCAGAGATACTTAGTTTCCCTTGGAGTTTTCCTCTATTCCTAAATAAATATGATTTGCCACTCATGTTTTCTTAAATTTATCTACAGAAAGAGCCACAATATGGGTGCTGATAACCCTTCTTATGACAAGTTCCTTCCTCTTAGCCTATGGAATTGGGAAAGAATAGCAGTATTTGTGATGTTTTGTGTTTTTAGAATTTTTTTTTATTATTTGTATAAAACCTAGGGGCTATACAATCAGGGCCCCAGTGCATTAGACACTGCACAAACACTAAACTCCAGTCCCTGCCCCGAAGATTTAGGGCCTGTGATGGGGTGCAACTTATCACTGTGCTGCCTCCTGCTGGCTGTCCAGGGAATTAGTGCTGCACCCTCTCTTGGTGGTGTCTCGCCCACTGTCACCTCCGTTCCTGGACCCACATCACTCCCAAGACCACGGCGTCCACGTCAGTGGCCCTGCCCTCCCACTGTGCCACACTCTATGTTCCCCTCCTTCCGGGGGGACCTGCAGTCTACTGTCCGGCCACTCCCTTCAGTGGCAAACTGCAGTCCACTGTCCAGTCACTTCCTTCAGTGGCTCCAGCACCCTCTTTGCCCTTGCATCAGGGCCTCAGTCTGCAGATCCCTGTAGCCTGCCTGGAGCTGCCTTTAGCTCTCTGGGTCTCTGCCTCAGTGCTCTGTCCAGGGTGCTTTCTGCCCTTTGCCTGCAAGGAAGCCAGTCCTCCTCCCTTCTCAAGCTCCAGAAAGTGATTGAAATGCTCTGTCCTGCATTCCTTCTTATATGTGCCAGACCAGCCCTGATTGGCTGCTCCTATAAGCCCTTCTGTGATTCGCTGCCTCCTGCACAGCCTCCCTAGGGCTGCTTTTAACTCCTTTTCTGCCAGTGTGGGACAGATGCCCCATCACAGGGCCTGATTCTCATTTACACCACAACTGCCAGAGTAAAGGGGCCTCAGTGAAAATGAAAATCCGGCTCTTTAAGATCTAGGAATCAGTCTCAACTTAAATGTAGCAACTAAAAGCAATGACCATTTCAGCTGGTAATACTTTTATGAGCAATGGTGCTGGTGATTCAGTATGCAGACATCTACCCTTTGAGTCAATACTGACCAAGTGCCTTAGTATGGTGTTGGTAGGGGACACTGCACTGTTGGAGGTATTGTTTTTCAGAGGCAACACCTGACCAGCTATATTCATATATTAAATATGCTGTGGCAGTTAACCCTGGTGTCCTGGCCAAAACCTTAGGGATGCTGTGATGGGACTTAGCCCTATCACCTATTAAAAATATTCAAAAGCCCTGAGGTATGAGGATGCACAGGGAGTAGCTTAGGCTCCTGTGAAGGAGGCCCTGAGGTAGGGTCAGTTAAGAATACTTTAGCAGAGCCCAAGAGGTATGGAAAAGTGGTTAGACCAGCAAAGAAAGGAGAAGCTTGGAGGATCTAGGGAGAAGCCAGAGAATCAAAGGGAGGCTGAGTTAAACACAAGCTGTGGGGAAGCAGCACATCGGGCTTGGAGGTAGGAAGTAGCCAAGGGAACCAGTAGCATATCTGAAAAAGCAGACCTAGCTCCTTAATACAGGGTCCCTAGGCCACAACTCAGAATAGAGGGTTCCCCTGAGGAAGGGGCATGCCAGCCCAAGAGAAGAAATATTGAACTAGGGTGGAACTGAAGACTGTCCCCAAAGGACAAGTCAAGGAATAGCTGGGGGTGCGGGGGGAGGCGCTTTTGTGTTAGGATGCTTTGTGAACTTTCAAGTTGGACCTTTCTGTTATTCTGGAAGGGGACTGAACTTTGTGAGACTCGGCCAGTAGAGTGAGTCACAGAAGACCCAGTGAGAGACATGGGCTTATAGGCGGTGCCAAAGACAAGGACCTCCAGTATCATCACACCCTGACACAAGAGGGCACGACAGGTGATGAGTACACTACTTTGCAGTCGCCATTAGGTCAGCGTGCAAAGGGAGTGAGAGACCCTCTCCATAGAGCACCAAATAGCCTGTACACCCCGTCATTAATGCATCTAGTGCGCAGATACTGCAATAATGGGTGCCACATAAATACTTAAGAGTGTTACAAATAAAACTGTACATAGGTCTATGAGTTACTTACTACTAAAACATTATCTCCCTAGTAGCTATATCATCTTTATTCTGTTGCTACATCAACTATGTCAGAACTGTACGATTCCCGCTATAGTAATGTCACCCTTCAAGGGTCTATCTGCCAGAAAATAAATATTCTTGGAACCGAAAACTAAATTGACAAAGCAAAAAAAGTAATCTATTCAATTCCATTTTATGCAGCTAAACTGTACATACAGAATCTTTAAAATCATACATCTACAGTACTTATACTTGTTCAGCTCTGTTATCTTCATTATTCTACCCTGCCACATGGGAATAGTGCATTTGCACTCACACAAACACATTTCAATTTCAAAGAAAACCATGTCCTGTTCTGTGCTGACTTACAGCACCTTTAAAATATTTCTTTTATTTGACTTTTAATCATAACCACCAAAAAGTAGTTCATGCTATCATAATCCTATTGCCCGAAATCAGCACAATAAATCATTAAAAGGTTAAGATATTTTTCATGCTCAAATAGAATGTACAGAATTAATCTGCTTTATTTGGTTACTATGTATAATGAGGATTTCTTGTAGCTAAATTATCAAGAAGGGGAAAAATAAATACAAATGAGGATATGATTCTTACTTATTTTTTCCAATTAAGTATTAAATGCATATTAGGTTAAACTGTGCAGTCTTCATAAAACAACATCCAGAGCTGAACCGCAGTGGCATAACAAAAATTAACATCATTTTTTCTGCCAAATTAAAAGTGAGTTAGGTATCATTCACCCCCTTTATTTACTAATTTGATTATTAAATGTAATCATTGATAATATTTCTCAATCTACACCTAAAACCAAACAAGACTAGCCACAGCAAACAAGCACAGACCTCTTGGCAAAGCATGGGAACAGAATGACATGATTCCATATAGTGGTAACATTTCTTTTTTAAGAGACTACTAGGCTAGCCCTGGCAGATCCTATTCTCTTTATAGAGTGAAAATGGGTGATAACTTCACCATCTGTTTTGGCAATGTTCCCTTTACCAGCATCATGCATACAGTACAGTGTGTCTGCTGTGTCTCCATCTCCTGCATACATAGATTTTTGTAAAGGATTTATATAAAAATCTTGTTATATAGTCTCCTGTTTTGTTACATCTTAGTCCATCTGAACACCGTAGTGTCAGTGATCAATCCAGCATTTAAGAGACACTATCCTCCTCCAATTATACCACAGCAAGCCTGTCCAAGTGTCCTCTTTGACATATCTACCAACTGAGGGCTTGTCTACATGGGGAGTTTAATTCACAGTAAGCTACTGTTTGTCAACAAAACTGTGTAGTTTAGACATGGCCTCACTCATGTTACTGAAGGTTAAACCACCCCCTTCCCATGTTGACAAGCCTTGAGAAGTCTAAAATGTCCTAATAGCGTTGATATAATAGGTGCGTAGGAATCCACATTATCCAATGCCTATTTTAAAGCATACTAGTAAAGAAGCAAATTGGGACCCACTCCCTCTGTTCCTTATATGGCACCATAGTGATGTTAACTCAAGCCACTATATCATTGCTTTCCACTACATACAATCTGATTTAATTCCATTTATTTTTTCACAGTGAATTTTTAATTCTGTGCCTCCCTCTCAAAATGAAACTTCCAGTTATTTGTTCTTTTAAGTTAAATAATGTTATGAGCTAAGTGAAACCTTGTTATGGGCTGAATTAAAACCTCATTCACATAGATGTGTGAATGAATCCCCCATTTAAGACAGCTGTAAGAGACAGTTAAGGGGCCACACCTCAAACAAAAATTTTTAGGATCTACCCAGAAAGTAGGTCAGTGGTGGTGGGTTCAGGTGTGAAGAGGCGGTGCGGAGGGGAGAGAACACACAGAAAACTGAAAAAGAGATAGACCGAAGGAGCTGCTGAAATCACAGTGGCTGACTAGAAGAAACCTGGGAAGTGGTTTTTGAGCAAGCTGAAAACAGTGCAAGTTGAAAAGAGTGCTCTTGGTGCTGTGAGCAAAAAGAAGCTGTTTCCTGCTATTTGATTCCTTCTGTGTTCAGAGACACAAGACTTTGTGCATTCTTTTTAAATAAACAAGACTTCATCAGAAAAAATACCAGACTCCATCTACTTCTACATTCCCTGAGCCCTGAAATTCAACTAGCTGCTGGGATCAAAAAGGGGCAGAGAGGTGTCAAGAGAGGGATCCAGCTTCCAGGGAGACAGAATGTGAGCTGGTATTCCTGTTGACCGAAAATGGAACAAATAATGGAGATGCTTGCAAAAATCAAATATGGCCAGTGGGATTTAAAACAAGATCTAAAACAAGAGCTGGTGAATTTTCAAAAGGAATTCAGACAAGACCTGCAACAAAAGCTGGAGATGTCCTGGAAAAGGCTCAGAGAGGATTTGTAGGCTGAGATGAGATCTATGTTGGAGCAACAACTACAAAGTACCTGGACAGATTGGGAAACCCAGCTGCAAAATACTCAGGCTGGGACAGTAAAATGGATTCATGAGGTGACCAGCAAATTATCTCAGTCATACACCAGAAAAACTGGAGACGAAGCACATTTCAACCAACTTGGAACTTGCTAACAGAGATGAGCTGCAGCAAGGACTTATGGAGCTAAAAACTCAGATACATAAGGAATTCAAAGAGTCGATGATCACAGTGGATGGCAGCTACCTGGATGATTAATTGAACCAATCAGATGACTAGGGTTAAGACTGGACATTAACAACAGTTTTCTACCTCCTTTGTTACTCACAGCGGCCCAGAGGGGAGAGGTCAGGCTGTCCCAGCTCAAATAATGCAAAATCCCACTCACTATCTTTAAGGGAAAAACTCCCTGGAGGTTATTTGGTTCAATTCAGTGTTCTACAGTAGCTCAAATGAATGGCTGGGAAGAAGGACTAAAACAGGAGGGGTTACTAGCAGCCAACGTTGGTGGCCCAGCTCTGACTGTACTGCAGAGCTTACCACCAGAAACGAGACTGAGTTATCCAGATCCAGTACAAGCCCTTGACATGCAATTTGGAGTTAGTCATCGATCTAAGCTGTCAGGGGCACAGCTAAAAACTAGAATGAGAGGACAGAAGAAAACCCACCTGAACTGGCTGACGACTGGCAGAGACTTGTGTTCCTGTCATACCCAGATACCACCAAGGCCTTTCAGGATAAACTAGCGCTAGACAGAGGACAGCAACAAAAATGATAAAAGGTTAAGAAAACTGGGCACATTTAGTCTTGAGAAAAGAAGACTGAGAGGGGACCTGACAACAGTCTTCGAATATGTTAAGAGCGGTTATAAAAAATATGGTGATCAATTGTTCTCTATGTGCAATGAAGGTAGGAAAACAAGTACTTGGCTTAATCTGCAGCAAGGGAGATTTAGGTTAGATATTAGGAAAAATGTTCTAACTACATGGGTAGTTAAGTTCTGGAACAGGCTTCCAAGAGAGGTTGTGGAATCTTGATCACTGGAAGTTTTTAAGAACAGGTTGGACAACACCTGTCAGGGTTGGTCTAGGTTTACTGGGAACTGCCTCAGTGCAGGAGGCTGGACTTGATGGCCTCTTGAGGTCCCTTCCAGCCCTACATTCTATGATTCTAACAGTTCTGTTAAAAGCTGGTTGTGACAGTCTGTACCTCTAAGTTCATTCCTTTTACAGACTCTGTTAAATTTTTTACAAGTTGCATTTTACCTTTTACTTCCTTGTAACCAATTCTGACTTGTATGCCTCATAATTTGTAGTCACTTAAAATCTGTCTTTCTCTAGTTAATAAATTTGTTTTGTTGTTTTATCTAAACCAGTGTGTTTAGATTGAAGTATTTAGGAAACGTCATTTGGGATAACAAGATTTGTGAATATCATTTTCTATTAATAAAATGACAGACTTTATATGAGCTTGTATTGTCCAGGAGGGTGCTGGGAAGTACAAGACGCATATTTCTGGGGGAAGTCTGAGACTGGGAGTTTGCTGGTGTTTCCCTGCAGTGTAATTCATGGGTGGCTGGCTATAGCACTCATACAGTATAGCTGGGAGTGATTTACATTACATACAGCAGACCAGTGTAAAAGGCACTGCAGGCTGGAGAACTGAGGGGACACAACTATCAGTCCATATTGTACCTGAGGTAATATCACGCTAGTACCCTCCCACAAGTGTCTAGAGAAAGCCTCCCTCCCAGTTCAGGAAACAAGCTGAAGGGGCAAAGCTTGGAGGTTCGAGGATCAGTCTCACAGTTTTTGTTTGTGACTGGACAGTTAAACAACAATAATGGGAGTTTGTCTATACAGTGTATAATAGGATCTGTGAGGTGTATAGGGATAGTTGATACAGGTTCAATCATAAAAGAGTTATTAGACCAGACATGATGAAAAGATAAGGGAATAGGGGATCCAGAACTGAACTAATTGGTCTCACATGGAGATAATGACTGGCACAACAGCACCCATCTAAAAATTGGGTTTGACAATTGGACCTTAAATTTAAGCAAGAAGTCTGGGTGGCTGAAATAGTGGATGAGCTAGTAATTGGCTTAGATTCCATTATGGCTGATAACTGTAATCCATGCCAGGAAAAGGGTCTTACAGATTCTGTCTGTGGAAATTCCCTTTAAAGATATGGCCCAGGTGGGACAAATGGTTTGTAGATAACTGGTTTGCAGTGAAAGGATTGTCCTGCTCCAGGGGCATAACCCATTACAACAGCTGCATGCTGTGGTAGCTTTCCAGCAAGGGAAAGATGGGGAGTGGCTGAAAACTGTTCTGAGAGCCAGAGTTTCAGGGGAATCTTAGCTGCTAAAGCTCTTGTGGATACGAAACAAGAATTAATCCCTGTTTGTTTGATTAATGTTTCTGACAAGCAGCAAATAGTAAAAAAAAAAAAAAGGACTGCAATCTCAAAATGTGAACCAATGGATCTGTTAAATCCTACCATAGAAGAAAACTGCAAGGGGAAAGGTGAGCTCCCAGAGTTTCTACTGTACTTGTTCCTGAGCAGTGCTGTACACTTAAATGGGGAACAGCAGAACAGTCTAAGAGTTTGTGGTTAAGAATCAGGAGTTGTTCTCTTGAGCCAATAAAGATATAGGTTGTACTGCACTGATTCAGCACAAGACTGATACTGTGGGAAACCAACCTATTGAACAGCCACCTCACCAGTTGCAAATAACAAAAAAGGGAAGAGATACTCCAGGCCATTGAGGAAATTTATCACGAAGGCATAACTGAGCCTTCAACCAGCTCCTGGGCCTCACCCATAGTGCTGGGTAAGAAAAAGGATGGCAGCACCCAATTCTGTGTGGACTATAAAAAATTAAATGAAATCACTTCAAAGGTTTCTTATCCATTACCACAAATAGATGATACCCAGGATGCAGTAGCAGTGTCAGTCTGGTTTTTCACAATGGATGTTAAAAGCGGGTATTGGCAAGCAGAGGTAGATCCAAACAACAGGGGGAAAAACTGCTTTCACAGCAGGACAAGGCTTATGGCTTAAAGCGATGGCTTTTGGCTTGTGCAACGCATAAGCCACATTTGAGAGGCTAACAGAGATGGTATTACGTTGCATGCCCTTCTCAGCCTGTTTGTTATACCCAGATGATATCCTGGTACATGCTAAAACCTTTGAACAAGAACTAAAATATTTACAAATGGCCTGTGATAAGCTGAAGAGGGACAATTTGAAACTGAACTCAAAGAAATGTAAGGTGTTCCAAAAAAAGTTAATCTACCCCAGACACACAATTAGTGAGGAGGGAATGTCCACTGACAAAAATAAAACTGAGGATGTAAAAAGCCAGACAACTTCCCAGACACTCACAGATGTGCAGAGTTTTATAGGCCTCTGCTCCTGTTACAAAAAGTCCATTTGTGGGTTTGCCAATATTGCAAAATACTGCATAGGTTGTGTGAGAAAGGGAAACCATTTCAGTGGTCAGCAGAGCAAAGATGTAGCATTTTGAGAGTTAAAAAAGGCTCTACTGACCGCTCCTGTTTTGGCCTATCTGTGTTTCAAACCCTTTTCATATTTGATACAGATGCTAGTAACTAAAGTCTGGGGGCAGTATTGGCACAAGACAACAAGGGGCTTGAGAGGGTGGGAGCTTACTATAGCAAAAATCTAAGTTCTCCTGAGAGAAATTACTGCACCACCAGAAAGGAACTCCTAACAGTGGTTGCATCTATAGAAAATTTTCATCATTGCTTGTATGGGATGAAGTTTCTGGGCAGGACAGGACAGGCTTCCTTGCAATGGCTCATTAGATTCAGGAATCCTGAGGGACAGCCTTTACTGTTGGCTGGAAAAATGTCAGGGTTAGGATTTCACAATCAGACAGTGGTTAGGTCATAAGCATGGTAATGCTGATGCCTTGTCCAAACAGCCTTGTTGGGAGGCTAATTGCAAACACTGTCCCAAGCAGGAGAGCAAGGAATTAGTTGCTCAAGGTAATGGATGTGGCTCTCTTTCTTGATTTTTCAGAAGTACCTATGTTCTTAATTCATCCCTGGAACAATGGGGATGGAGCTGCAGGAATGGACCCCAGAGCAGTTAAAACTTCCCCAAAGAAAGAATCCTCATACGGCGATACAGTGTGAGTGGAAAATCAACTGGCAAATGCAGCCAGCCTAGAATGCAGTGTCCCCTAACACCACCACAATAAAAGGTTTCTGGTCACACTGGGAAAACTTGGAATTTAAAGTTGAAATATTGTACAGAAGATGGGAGAAACCAGTGGGTGATGGATACAGGCACCAGCGGGTTGTCAGATACATTGAAAAAAAGAAGTTCTGAGGTTATGTCATGAGATCAAAACTGATGAACATTTTGAGGTTGCAAAAACCTTAGCCAAGCTAAGGGAGAATTTCTATTGGGTAAAGTTCAGGGAGAATGTAGAAAGCTGGTGCAGGAAATGTGATGCTCACATTGCAAAGAAAGGCACTGGGAGTACCCCTTTGCAGCAGTATCTTGTGGGGACACCAATGGACTGCATTGCCATTCATGTTCTTGGGCCCTTGCCTGAGACAGAGACAGCCAGTCATTATTTGCTGGTAGCTATGGACTATTCACAAAATGGCCTGAGACTTACTTAATAGGAAATTAAGAGGCTGTGACAGTAGCAGTAGTTCTAGTGAATTAATTCTTCACCAGATTTAGGGTCCAGGGGGAGGTACTCACTTTGAATCCAAAGTGTTTCAACAGTTTTGAGGGATTCGGGGAGCCACAAAACTCCACCATGCCTTTATATTCTGCATGTCTGGGGTGGTGCAAAAGGTTCAGTAGGACTTTGGGGTTTAGCTGGTAACCTTTGTAGAACAGCACCAAAGGGACTGGAACCAGTATATCCCATTCTTTCCGATGGCTTATAGAACAGCAATGAGATTACAGTGTGCCCCAGAACTCTTCATGTTTGGGCAGGAGCCAAGGAACCCAGCAAACCTTTTGTACGGAGTTTCTGAAGAGGAACAAAAGGAATTGAACCATTTGGACTACACAGAAACCCTATAATACAAAACTGAAAAACTTCACACCTTTGCTACGGAAAATTTTTGGATAGCCTCTGATAAAATGAAGAGACTCTATGATGTAAGGTCATATGGGGAAACTTTTAAAAGAGGGAACCTTATTTGGTGAAAGAAGGGTAGGAGCCCTAAGAAGGGTAGGAGCCTTGGGAGGGACCCTATACAGTAGTGACGCAAATAAAGAAAGGATGCAGTTGGGTCCCAGGACTAAACCCAAAGTTATCCATAAAGGCCATTTAAGGCGATATCAGGGGGACAGGATTTCAGCATGGCTGCTCCCTGAATCTGACAACTGAGGATGCTGAGGCTGGGAAAGTTGTGACCGTAATGAGTCTCCCCATTCTGACAGAAAAGAGCAGGAATTGTTCTTGGAACTGTTACAGCCACCAAGTTCCACAGAAACAACAGACATACCTCAGGAGCACAATTAAAAGAAGTTCAGGGAGAGAAAAGCCCCAAAGCCAGGTTTGGGTGGGAATCCAATCCTTTTCTGTTTGTGATGTGAAACTTTCTTGACAGAAAGACCCTGAACATATGTAATAGGTAAGTGTGTATCATTAGTAATTTGTTAAATTATTTCTTTTCTTTCTGTTTGGGATGGGTTATTGCGGGTCACCATTTTAGGCCTCATCGAGATGATGGGCAAAGCTCAGGTGGGGATTATTGTTATGAGATGGGTGAAACTTTGTTATAGGTTAAGTTAAAACCTCATTCAAACAGATATGCGAATGGGTCCCTCATTTAAGACAGTTGTAACAGACAGTTAAGGGGCTACATCTAAAACAAAGCCTAATAAAGTCCACCCAGGAGCTACCACCAGGTGAGTGGAGAGTTCGATAGGATATCGTGGCCAGGTGGAAGGGAGAGAACACTGAAGGTACATCTAAACTTAAAATGCTACTTCAGTATAGACACTCACTACGGCAAAGGGAGGGGTTCTCCTGTTGCTGTAGTTTATCGCCTCTCAAGGAGGTGGACTGCTAGGTCAACAGAATTCTTCCATCAACCTAGCGCTGTCTACATGGGGGATTAGGTCAGCATGGCTATGTCTCTCAGGGGTGTGTATTTTTCACATCCCTGAGAGACTTTGCTATGCCGATATAAGCTTTCCTGAGTAGACCAGCCCACAGAAAACTGAAAAAAAATGACAGAGTGAGGAACAGACTGAAGGAGCAACTGAAATCATAATGACTGTCTCCGGAAGAAACCTGGGGAGAGGTTTTTGGGCCAGGGTGCAGGCTGAAAAGAGTGCTCTCGGTGCTGTAAGCAAAAGAAGCTGTTTCCTGCTATTTAATTCCTGCATTCAGAGACACAGGACTTTGTACTTCTTGGTCAATAAATAAAACTGTATCAAAGAAAATACCAGACTCCATTAATTTCTGCTTCCAACGAGATCATCAATGGAATCCTGAAATTTTACTAGCACTTGGGTCAAAAAAGGAGCAACAATAACATCATAAACGCTCTGCCAGGAATTTTTATTGCAAGACATGGATTCTGAAAAAACCTGCTGTCATGGTAGAACAAAAACTTTAAACACATTTTTCTTCATCAATTTCTTGGCTTTGCATTGCAGGTTTAAGCATTGTTGAGATTAACTACTACCAAATAAGGGATCACAAAACACAGATAAAAATCAGGAGTTAGTTATATGATTACAGGGTTAGCTTCCTACAAAATGTTTATATTTTGAAAATTGTTGGCTCCAGGACAGTTTTATGAAGTTATCATTCATGTCATGCAATCCTTTGAAGAGACAACTGTGCACAGCTAATATGGAAATAATATTATGTGATATTTTCAGCCTAATTACCAGTCCTAAAAAGGAGTTTTATAATTTTACTTAGCATAAATCAAAAATAGCTAGTGATGGCATTTAAAATGTCCTTGATCCCATACAGTAAACAATAATTGGCAGAAAGCATTTTAGATCATACTCACCATTAAAATGTTATATATCTGTGCTTCCAAAGAGAGTTCTCTCTTTACTAGTTTATTCATTACATTTTAGTGGACTATGCAACATGCAGTGAAACAGAAATGTAAAGGGTAAATTAAATGGATTAATATTGACAAAGTGTATGGATTGCTCACCCCATTTGAGGGCAGGCAGTTAGCTGTTTTTTGAAAGCCACAGCAGATATCCTCATGAAATATTCGCTTCATAACAGCTTTGTGACATGGTATGGTACATCAAGTAAAGTACCTGCAGAGCTTATCATACCCATTAACTTTTGACCTTCAAATGAGAAGTCCCTACCATTTTTCCCTTTTGCAATCCAAATGAATGTCTGAGTCAGAGAGTTACATTAACAAACCAATGGAAGAGAAGCACAAGAGGATGGAACTTCCTTTTTTTCTAAAAGGACTATATTAAAACACAGAGTATTTCACAACATCTTGCACATAAAGTTGTGCCTATGTATCTGCAGGCAGAACTGGACCCTATATGGTTAGACGAAGAGTCTGACATTTTGAAAATCTAGTATTCTCAGTCAAAAAAGCAAATACTATAACATGGATCATTTTATTACATTGTTTACCTTGTGTAACTGGTAGTACTGCTCAGCACCCACCCCTCCTGGTTCTTCTGCAGTCCATAGCACCAACCGCAGAGTTCTCTTGGGGCGGAGCCCTAGGACATACAAAATTAAATATGGCTTTTAGTCCCAAACGTTCTATTTGTCTAAACAATTCATGTGTTGGCCTCCATTTCCCCAGGGCAGCTGCATATGAATTTCCATCAAACAGCCACCTTTGCTCTATGACCGCAACAAAAAGCGAGCATTAATACTTTTACTGCTGCAGAGTAGAAGATGTATAGCTGGGGCCACTATTAGTGTGGTAGCAGGGGAAGCTGCTGTGTGTTACAGCCATCTGTACAGGCCTGAACAACAGAGGCTCCATGGTCACTTCCTTACCTAGGTCTCTTACATGGCAACATGTACTACTTCCCCTGTCATTCCTGAAATCAATCAACTAATCATACCGCTTTCAGCGGACTTGCTGGTAAGGATCCTCATTACCGTCACCTTAATTGAAGATATGCTATCAGATTTGTATGAGAAACTCTAACGGTTTTAAGTACTAAAGGACAGTAGGATATAATTTTGCCATTCATTACACATTACTAAGAATGAAATAGCAGAGAGAGCTGTACTTCAGATCCTGATATACAACCAGCTGCTGAGCATATGCAAAGCTTTTTAAAGCAAGGAAAGTGCAGGACAATTCTGTGAGAGCAATGAGAAAGGAGAAGCAGAAAAGTAGAGTCTACCCTGCAAAAGAGGGTATTGCTGTAACAGATCCAGGCAGATATAAATTCTGGTCTTTGATTTATGGTTAATTAATTCAGTTAATTAAATCTGGTAAATCAGTTCATGAATGATTATATTTATTCTGTGCATCAACATTTAACACTTAAAAAAAAATGCTTAGAGCTCCCCTACAGTATAATTTTTAAGAATGGTCAAGAAAAGGCATAGGGGGAAGCCAGTTGTGAAAAAGTTATTGGAACGTAGTCATGCACATCTCTTTCACTAATTATAACCACCACCATCCATTTTTCCCCACCTGAAAGAAATCAGGAATACAAACAGATTTGACCCCCCCCCATTAAAGTTCACTTTCAACATAAATGAAGAGAAGCAAAAGGTTTGCTATTAGAAATAACACATTAGGGACCCTAATAATTGAAGACAGACAACAGAAACAAAATATGAAAAACTTACACTTTCCATTATTCTGTAATTCAGGAATTACAAACAATAGAATCCAGTAATTAAAACTACATTTTCTAAATGCAAGTCACCTGACTCTAAATGCAGAAGAACCCTCATTTTTTAAAAACAACCCCCCCCCCAAAGTAATTACAACACAGGATTAGTCTCCTTCCTATTTCAAATCAGCCAGATGGCCAATGATGTCATATTATGACAATAATATAGATATCACATTGAAGTTAGCAAGACTATGGCCACAAAATAACCAAATGTGGCAGCAGCTTGGTTAATAAAAAAGGCCACTCTAAGTCATAAATCATTATCTGGCCCCAAAACCACATCAGAAGAGTGTGTGTCATGTTCCAAAGGGTGCTGAAGGTTAAGACTTAAGTGACAATTAGATACGATATTTGAAAGGTTGTTTTTACTTAACTATCACATCACAAAATACTACACACGGAGGGCCAAGTCTTCGTCCACTGCATAAAGTGTATATAAAAGGGCTTTGTGCAAGGGTATCTCTTGATGGATGGCACCAGAATTTTCCCTCTCTCCCTAGGCCGTGGAGCACCAGCACAGCTGCTGCTATACCGCAGAGACTTGTAGTAGCCCCTGCTGCCACTAAAGTTGCACTACATGGGTGAAGGGTTTGGCCAGTAGCTTCATGTGGTCATGTTCAAACCTGCACCCCTCCAATGGCTCACCCCTCATACTGCTGTGGTATGAGCTACTGAGGTGTTCTGTTCCCTGGCATAAAAGGAGTATGAGACCCTAGTGTGTGGCCCCTTCTTAGGCCTGTCATTCCACCTCTCCAGTGCAGTGGAAGAATAGTAGCTACACTGAATCTGGGTCCTTTCACGCCTGGAAGTGGGGAGAAAGGATCTAGCACTGAAGGCCTAAGAGGTTGCTGGGAGACAAAGATTTGGTTTTGTGTTCTACTGAATTGTAAAGTACATGTTAAAAATATAAGCTATTCAGGTTTGGGTTTTTTAAAATACAGATGAGGTAATTTAAATTCCCTCATTATCAGACTGTAAAAAGTCAGACTGTAAAAAGATAACAAATATTTCTCTACCTGATATTCAAAAATAACTCTTGTGACCACAGACTATCAAACAAATCCAATATTCACAAGTTAGCAGAATTGCAAAGAAAACTGCTCTGTGCCTGCTGTTATTAAAAAGGAAATTATTTGTTTAAGGCACATTCTTGTTAATCAAGTTTACTATGGCTTAAATAAGGGTTTTGTTTTAAAACACTGCTTCCTAGTAAGGTATAATCCACCAGAACAGCAAGAGATTTTTTTTGTTGATTAAGGCACAATATCATCTAGTAAAAGTATTGGTAAAATGTAATTTAGCCTAGAAAACCATGTTCTGTGATGATTAGAGTACACTATATGGAGAACTGTATGGCAAACTTCAAGCCAATCACTGCTTTAGTGCACAGAACAAAAGCATAAATAAAATAATGTGTCTCTGCTTTTCCACCTAGATAAATGATAGAATATACACTTTAAATAATGACAGTAGAAAAAGAAGATTTTTTTATTTAGATGTTATATAAACATAAAATAGGTCACTCTTGCAATCTGTAGCTGGTTATAACATTATTTTCTTGATTTATTAATGCAATGATCCTATTGTGTCCTTACTGATGCCATGTATACCTAATACCGGTATGCAATTCAAATGAAAGTGGAGGAACCTGACATTTGTTCAAACCATACAAAGTCAATATTCCTCATTCTGAGAGATGTAACGCATCCAAATAAGACTGTCTAGCACTGGAAGAATGTGGGCGGATAAGACAAAGATGATATCCAAAAGGGGATGGAAGGCACCCAAAGTAATAAATAATCTCTGCTTAATCATGCATAATTAAGAACACATCCAAGGTAACCACAGAACCCTCCTCTAGGAACAGATTCATTCAAAAGTCAGCCAGGTTCCAATACAGCAGAAAATTAACTGCACTGTGTGGAATCTCACCTTTAACTAGGAAAAGTGTTCATTCACTCACATTTTGAACAAGTCCCTTGACTTTATTCAAACACATAGGGCCGGATTCTGATCACATGTTTCAATGGAGTTGTTCCTGATTTACCCCAATGAGAGTAAGAGAATAGCCCCATACTGTACAAATGCTTGTCACACAACCTGGTTACCACACTAGCTTGGTAAAATGTCACAAAAATGCATTTTACCTGGGGTGACCAGATGTCCTGATTTTATAGGAAAGTCCTGATATTTGGGGCTTTTTCTTATATAGGTGCCTATTGCCCCCCTTGTCCCGATTTTTCATACTTGCTATCTGGACACCCTATTTTACCCCTAGTTTCTATACCCACATTGCCCACTCTGGGCAAGAGAAATAATAGAGGGGCCAGGCCCTCAGGATAAATTTTAAAAGCCATTTCAATCTACCTCATTTTTAGGGTGACTAGAGCTAAGTTCCCTCCAACCTGCACAGCTGTGCAGCAGGCTATCAAGGGCCACGCAGGCGGGGAGAGGTGTCTCTCTCCGGCACTGGAGCTGCCCCGGTGGGGAGAGGTGCTCTCCTTTGGCCCTGGGCTGCTGAGATGAGAGAGTGCTTGGGGGAGTCCTCTCTCTTCACTGCAGCGCTGGGGCAGCCTCCATCCCAAACCCCTCATCCCTGGCCCCACCCCAGAGCCCACACCCTGCGCCAGACCCCACATCCCCCAATCCTCTGCCCTAGCTCTGAGCCCCCTTCCGCATCCCAAACCCCTCATCCTCAGCCCCGCTCCAGAGCCCACAACCCAACCATCTGTCCCAGCCCCTGAGCCCTCTCCCACACTCTGAACCACTCGACCCCACTCCCACCCCACATCACCTCCATATTGGTGCACATGGTGCAAATTCATTCCACATATGGATGTAAAAAAATTAGAGGAAACATTGGACTGGAGGTAGAGGTGTGTGTGAGTTTCATGCCACCACTTCTGTCCTATTACATCCTAGATGCCAATGCAGTTAGTCGGCATTCCTCAGCATCTTTTCATTGGACAGTACTTTACTGTAATCACCCCCAAACACTGCAGTATCACTAATGTAAGATGCAATCCTTATTGATGTCATGTTCTCTTATCTCACTTAAGCAATCCTAAAGCATGCACCAACTTCAGTGGGAACAAGATCAGACCTAATATCAAATAACCAAACCAAATGAGTACATGAGAACCATTAAAAACCTGCCCTGTAATCACATTGAAAGTGTTTGCTGGATATTCACAAAAGTTAGTTTTATAAGATTATCTTTGATCTGAGTGGCCTCCCACACTGCAACCAAATGCATTAATAGCAGTGTTTATGCCATAATTAATTGAAAAGTTGATTGCTAGAAATATGGAGACATGTATATATGCACTATTTGTTAATCTTGAGTTGCACCTGGATGCATTATATATCTTGATGTGCTTATTGTTACCCCATATATGTTATTACAACCCTGGATTAGTTCCCCAGGTGAAAATGCACCATGCTGCTGTACTGGACCGAAATCACGGATCCCATGTGCTCCTAGTTTGGTGGAGCTGAGCAGAGTTTAGGTGCTGGGCCTCTAGGTACAGACACCCTTCTTGGGAGTCCAATTGCCTAGACCTTGAAACTACTGCTTTTGCTCCAAGCCTCCCCAGTAGCTGCTACACTTTCACAGAGTTCTAGTCAAGCTGTGGACCCTGTGGTTTACAGTTTCCCTCTTCAGAGGCTACATGACAGTAAAAGCAAGTAATACAACGACTCTGCAGAGGAATGTTTAAACGCACATATACTTAGACAGCAAACGAGCCATACAGGTCTATGGAAAAACAACAAAACCTGCACACAAATCCCTGCCTCAGTTTCCCCAACAGCCATGTGGGATTTAGTTAGTCTCTCTTCCGGGGGTTCAGGATTTATCTTCTCCTCCTTCTCAGCCATGTCTGCTTCTGATCTTAGTCTTCTCCCCTTTCAAAATGGCCAGCGAGAGCACCTCCCTTTTATAAATTTCCAATCCTCCCCGCCCCCTCCCCCGGCCTCTGCCCTTGTCAGATGAATCTCCTCAGTGACTTCAAGTCCCTCATCAAGCAATTGCTTGGCTGGTTACAAGCTCGCTTAGGGTATGTCTACACTGGCAAGTTTCTGCGCAACAAGTTATACCTCTTTCATTAAAGCTCTGGAATTAAAGTGCTGTTGCGTGCCCACACTGTGCTCCTTGTGACCCTGGAGCGCATCCACATTAGCAGCTCTTGCAACGACAAAGAGAGCAGTGCATTGTGGTAGCTATCCCACTGTGCAACTGGCCGCAGGGTGCTTTGGGAAGGGTTTGCAATGCCTCATGGGGAAGGCACAGCGTCACATGATGCAGGTTTCCCAATCCCATAGTTCCATGGGCATCCTACTACATTGCCAGCTGCTTTTCAACTGAAGTGTGCGGGGGAGAGTGTGTGACAGGGAGTGTGTGTGTGTGTGTGTGGAGGGGGGGGAAGAGAGACAGTGTATTTCGGGGGACAGAGAGTGTGTCAGCATGCTGTCTTCTAAGGTCAGACAGTGGCAAGAAGCAACACACACACACACACACACACCCCTGCCTCAGGGTTCAACAGCACAAGCATTCCACATTAATGGTTTGCTTTGTGTCCAGGAGCACAATATGCAATGGCTGTCAGAAACAGAGCTTTGAAAGGGGAGAGGTGCCTGTCTCCCGGGAAGCCGAGTTCAAAACAATGAGCAGAGCAGCCACTTGAGGGATTATGGGACACTTCCGGAGGCCAATTGATTGCTTTCTGGGCTGTAACGTGTTTACACTGCCAATACAGCACTGGAGCCTCTGCGCTTTGAGGCTTACGACTATCGTCGAGGTGGTTTTTTTGCAACGCTGCAACTGGGGAGTTTCTGCGCAAAAGTGGCTTGGCAGTGTGTACATGTCAGGAGTTACACTGCAGAAAGCTGCTTTACTGCGCAGTAACTTGCCCGTGTAGACAGGCCTTAGTTGAATGGTTGCATGGGAGGCTGCTAGCTTGCCACTTATATGAGTTCATTCTATTGGTGAGGAGAGCACACTGATATTTCTCCCTCTCTTGCACAGCAAGCATAAGGGCCAGGCAGAATTACAGGCGGAAGTCAGCTGCACCTAATAAAAAAAGCATAGCAGCAGATGTACAGATTGTGCCTGGGAACTCTGGAAGCTGGGATGCCTCCCAGGGCTCCCTCTGGGGTATTGCAGCTCCACTACCGCCACAGGGCTCCGCCTAAATGGAACACTTGAGTCTCCACTGAATACCAAACTGGTACAAATTACACTACATGACTACTTACTCCACTGTTTAAGCTACTGCTGTATTTGTTACAGAAATTTCCATGGAGCCGCACTTGCTTACACCAGCTTCAAGTTTGGCCCACTGTTAAATTTAGCATTTTTTTCCATTAGTAGCCTACTGTCTGGGTCTGCTTTTATAAAGTACATTTACGTATCTGAAACAAGATACAAAATGTACAGCATGTTCCATTGTTGTTACTCATTAAATCCTTACTGCATCCTCTATGTTGTTCAGGTTTGTAGGGTGATCTGGTTTCATTAGAATAAAGAGATTCACTGGATGACACTAGCATTTAAAGGCCTGGCAGGCAACTTGAGACATCTTTGAAAAATGCCTGATGCCAATAAAAGAGGAAGATCTAAATTCTCTGTGTAGAAAACACAAAAAGAAATGTACGACTACATGCTTGGTTAACAGAAGCCTCAGAATTAGGTGCCAAATGCATTCGTAAGATTTGTGTATGTTCAGGCACCAACATGGTTTCCCTAAGTAAAATTAAATGGTACACTAAATATGATTTCCTATGGGGGTTCTCACTGTGATATTAATGAGTTGTTTTCATAGTAGTTTTCTCCTGATTCTACTCATTTACAAAGGTGTAAGTTAGGAAAAACTCCACTCATCACTAGTTTGAATTAGTTAAGCAAGATAGGTTTCAGAGTAACAGCCGTGTTAGTCCGTATTCGCAAAAAGAAAAGGAGTACTTGTGGCACCTTAGAGACTAACCAATTTATTTGAGCATGAGCTTTCGTGAGCTACAGCTCACTTCATCGGATGCATTTTTCCATGGTATGCATCCGATGAAGTGAGCTGTAGCTCACGAAAGCTCATGCTCAAATAAATTGGTTAGTCTCTAAGGTGCCACAAGTACTCCTTTTCTTTAAGCAAGATAATAATCTTACATAGCAAAAAGTCTGTGTCTCTAACACCAGCATACTATTTGCGTCTGTGTCCCATCATCACTCTACTGTTCCCCAGAGTTGACACCTATGTTCTCCTTGTCTAATGGTTTGTATCTAGTAGTTTGAGGGCCCATTTATTTTCTCCCAAACACATAGTGCTGAGGATTCAACACTATTAATTAATATGCTGTACATCGTGCCATTCCTCTAATTCAAACAGCCTAATACCAACAATTAAAATTAAGTGCCTGATGCACATCCGATGGAAGTTCCTATTTATATTTGTCAAATGATAGTGGCCCATTTTAAAAAGGAATCCTTTGATCCTGGGTATGAGTTTAGAATCTGAAGTTGAACACAACCTCTTGCTTACAACCAGTTAAGAATTCATTGCAGGTGCAGGAAGGCTAGGAAACTGTCCCTTTTATGAGAAAAATCTATTCACATTAGAATAAAAGAAAAGGAGTACTTGTGGCACCTTAGAGACTAACCAATTTATTTCAGCATAAGCTTTCGTGAGCTACAGCTGCTGTAGCTCACGAAAGCTTATGCTCAAATAAATTGGTTAGTCTCTAAGGTGCCACAAGTACTCCTTTTCTTTTTGCGAATATAGACTAACACGGCTGTTACTCTGAAACCTCACATTAGAATAGCATTCACCTGATTGAATGACAACTTTAGGAGAACAGATAGACAATATTCAACTAAGTTATACAACATATACAATTCTTTTGCATGGCAAGCCCCTACCCTATAACAAAACAGAAGCTTTCCATTGACAGTCAATAGAACTAAGCACCCTAGGTGTTTTTGGAAATCCCACCTGTTCTGATTTTAAAAAGTCTCTTTGCATAATTGTGCAGAAAATTAGCAGGTGGGAGAAAGAAGGATTTTTTTTCTTCAAAATTAAGGGAGAAATTTAAAGGGTTATTTAAAACCATTAAAAAGAGAAAGAACTTGATGGAAAAACACATTTACATATTCCTATCCTTTAAAGCCCAACTTTGGATTACCAATATCCCAGTTAAGTTAAAAACTGGGAAAGGAATATACCTTTTTGGGTTGAAAAATGTAGCATGCGTGTGTTTTTTAAAGTAGATCATACAAGTTGCTTTGTTTGTTGCTGCTTTTGCTTTGTTTGTGTGGGTTATTTTATTATATTTTATTTTTGTTATGTTCAGGCCCAAAAGCAGGAGTAGACAGTGTTGGAGAAGATATTAGTGATAGGAATCTAGCAAAGATGCAGTGAATTCTGAAGATGGTTTGAGGGAAGAGACTGAGGATTCTTGGACCTCAGGAACAAGGGAGGCTGTTGCAGTCGTATGGGTTAACTTGAAAAGAAGCAGAGTCATGAGTGGGAAAACCCCACCAAAGGTGTAGTAGGCAGAATGTAGAGGAGAAGAAGAGGGAAAGGAGGAAGTGAAAACTGAGATATAAGCAGTGCTGATGAGAGCTCTGGAAGTGAGGACAAAGTTTAAATGTGATCTGGGAAGAGTCCAGTGAAGGGATTATAATGTGTGTGTTCGGTGAGAGAGAGGAAATTACACTGTCAGAGTGATGGGACAGGAAGATTATTTCAGCTGAGCATTCTGGATACACTTCAGAAAGGAGGCTGGAAAGGAGGAGGCAGAGCATGAGATAAGGAAAGTACATGGAGTATGGACAGAACAGGAGGGTTGGATTTTAGAAGTCATGTAGAGGAAGAAGGGAAACTGCATTTGGTTACAGTGTGAATGTGGGAAGAGAAGGACAAGGAGAAATGGAGAATACTCCAAAGACTTTGAGCTCAGTGGCAAGCAGCGAGAGAGAGGGGGAACCATGAATTTGTCATTTGTTATAGAGAACAAAGGGAACAGAGATAGGGGAGGGTTTAGGAAGGAATCATGGGAAGCTTACTTTTGGCATGCTTAGTTTTGGAAAGTGATGGGATATCCAGGAGGAAATGTTAGAAAGGCAGCTCCTTATGCAAGACTGGACAGGACAAAGGAGTAGATTTGTGAGTAATCTGTAATCATGGTCAGTGGTGGATTAGCCACTGGGGCCCGTGCCCAAGGGCCCCAGCCAACTGGAGTGCCCCTGCGCCCTGACCTGCTCTGTCTGCCCGGCATTCCCCAGCAGGAGCGCTGGGCGAGCAGAGCAGAGCAAGCCCCTGCACCCCGACCCTCTCTCCTGGTGGCAGTGCTGGTGGGGGGAAAGACTGCAGGCGGAAGGGGTGGGGAGAAGCCCCCACTTGCTCTGGTCCAGGGCCCCACAAAACTGTAATCCACCCTGATCATGGTAGCTAAAGCCATGTGAATGAGATCACCTAGGGAGGGGGACTATTGGAAGAGAAATAGGGAATCAAGGACAGAGCCCTGAGATCTCACCTGAAGAGAAGGACACTGAATGAAAATGGTGGGAAGAACCAGAACAATGGAGTCACTGAAGCTAATGCTTATTTAAGGTGCTCTTTTTACAGTGACTACAGGGCCAGGTTAAGTGAGTGTTACAGAGCAATATACTGAGTAGCTGTGCCTTCCTATATCTGGGGTTTTAAACAGAGAACCAATTAGTGCAGTGCCTCAACAGCAATACAATTCACACCCTCAAATACTTCCTATTACTCTCTCTTCCTGACTAGTAGCCAGTGTACATTTAAAACAAACCCCCCCAAAGTAAAATTATACACATAAAAGACCGAAGTGCTGTTTCAGCCACCTCCCTGCCCCTATGGAAGGTCCAGGTTCCTGAGCAAACCGCAACAAGCAGAGAGACATTCTCCACCTGTGATGTTCATTTTTTTCCGCTTGAGTTATCTAATTTGGGGACTCCCGTCCTCTCTTCCAGCAGCAGATTATTAGAAATACAGGAAAGCATTGTAAAAGTCTTGTAGAGCAGAAAATACCATGTCCTCTCACTCTCGTTCCAACACTTTACGAAGAGTGGCTGGGATGTTAAAGTAGTCTCAGCTCTGCCTCTTGCCTCTGTTGTACTTTCTGTTTTTGAAAAGTAGATTGGAAAAGCAGCTCAGTCCACACTGCCTTTATCTTCCCTCAGTCTTGATGACACAGACACCTGTCTAGTGCTAGGCTAGGCTAGGCTATACTGAAAATGTATAAATAAAAAACACCAAACAATGAGAACAAGATGATGCAGTGACCTCATTCTGAATGGTTCTTTGCATTTCAGTAGCTCCATTGGGTTTTGCACTTCGAAAAGGCTGAATTTCCCTCTTGCACCAAGCTTTTAAGACTTTTTTTTTAAAATATAAATAAAGAGCCGTTCTTTCACTTGAAGCTAGTGAGTACATTTGAGTTTGCAGTGAAGAGGAAGCCATCAGAAGAAAGGACAATAAGCATATAGGGGTCTGTTTGCCTAAATTTACCAAAGCAGCAAAATACTTTATGGCAGGACCACAAATATAATCATTCCTTTAGTATACTGTATTAACATGGGAACTAAGTATTCTGTTATTTTCTAGATGTGCAGTTCAGCTTGGATGTTAAAATGAAAGCATGAAGTTACTTTCCACACTTAAAATAAGAGCAGCACAGGGAAAGATTTTTCCTATTTAGCAGATTCAAAAGTTACTTTCTCCTTATATAAAAAGCAGTCACATACCAAAAGATGCAACTTTTGGAGGGAGAGTCTGTCAGAACAAGGAGGTAATATCAGGGATGCAGATATTTTAATTAAAAAGTAACTATTGTAAAAGGTTTCAGAGTAGCAGCCGTGTTAGTCTGTATCCGCAAAAAGAAAAGGAGGACTTGTGGCACCTTAGAGACTAACAAATTTATTTGAGCATACGCTTTTGTGAGCTACAGCTCACTTCATTGGATGCATTCAGTGGAAAATACAGTGGGGAGATTTATATACACAGAGAACATGAAACAATAGGTGTTACCATACACACTGTAACGAGAACGATCAGGTAAGGTGAGCTATTACCAGCAGGAGAGTGGGGATGGGGGAGGGTGGGTGGAGCAGAGCAAGCAATCTAAAATTATGTTAGATGAAATAGAATATTGCACCAACAGAAAAGGAATTACTTCAGTAAGAAGCATTTTAAATAGATAGCTTCAGTCCTCATGTATTAAGTCAGCGAATATGAAATAAGAGAATAAGAATAAGAGAAATGTGAATTGACACACGGGCTACAGCAAACGGAACAGAAATCTATTCTATGTAATACTTCCTGACTTATAGTTTTCCAGACACATTAGCCAAGGCCATAATTCAGGAAACAATTTCAATTACAATTTTAAAAAGTCTTAAAGGGACACTGTCAACTCCCATTCTTGTGAGTTCCAAAAATTTTAATATAGGTAGGACCTTGCAGTTCATGCCCATGTTGTTTTTAAAACATTCTTTTCAAGTGTAGTTTTCTCTGGGTTTGTCCACACTAGGAAACAGGAGTTTAGTTTTACCAGTGCTGACCACGGTTGTCCTTGTTAACATTTACAGCTAATCCAATTGCTGAAACCGTGCTATTTCTCATTGTACACATGGTCTCTCACATGTGTATATATATTGCACCTGTCAGTGTAGTTTGTGTGGGTCACACAGCCAGTGAGCGCATGCAAGCTTTATACGCAGGGATCCTAGTTTTCCATAATAAACCCCCCATAATTCTCTGATTAAAACCCCCCCATAAAAATCCATGTTTTCCACGATTAAAATGAAACGCTGAACTTTAGTTCCCTAGCCATAGTATATATAGGTATCAGTTGAACACATTTTATTGATATATTTACAATTTTTAAGCAAGTTCAAGGCTTACCAGTGCCATCAATCATTATAATAAAATAAAATTAATAGAACTGCCATTTGTATTTGTCTACCTTCAAATGTCATTTACAGCCTTGCTGCATAAAGTACAGAACAGAACATTACCATCAATGTGAAATGTAGTCCTTGCCAAACTCAGTGACACTGTCTTTAAGGGTGATTTTTAACATTTTTAGAACCTTTTCATAACTTTAATTACTCATGTCTGGAGGCTGAAGTGAAATCTGAGCTGCATTAAAACACAACCCCCTATAGATTGTTCAGTAACCTCTATACACCAGAAGCAATTTATTGGAATATGTTTAGCTAGGTAAATTTAAAGTGCATTCAAAAATCAACTACAACAGGAGGAACACGCACTGAATAAGTGACACTGGTATTTTCAGTAAAATTTAGTTAATAGTTAATATATGTGTGACACTACACCCCATATTCATGCTAGTAATATTATGATATAATTATGCATAATTGTGATGCATTTTGTACAAGATGGGTCTTATAATGTGTCATTGGAAAAGTTATGATTCACTGAATATGATTATCCTATTTGCATGTGTCAAGGTTCCTTCCCCACTCTGAACTCTAGGGTACAGATGTGGGGACCTGCATGAAAACCCCCTAAGCTTATTTTTACCAGCTTAGGTGAAAACTTCCCCAAGGTACAAACTAATTTACCTTTTGCCTTTGTACTTTATCGCTGCCACCACCAAACGTCTAACAGATATATAACGGGGAAAGAGCCCGCTTGGAAACGTCTTTCCTCCCAAAATCCTCCCAAACCCTACACCCCCTTTCCTGGGGAAGGTTTGATAAAAATCCTCACCAATTTGCATAGGTGAACACAGACCCAAACCCTTGGATCTTAAGAACAATGAAAAAGCAATCAGGTTCTTAAAAGAAGAATTTTAATAGAAGAAAAAGTAGAAGAATCACCTCTGTAAAATCAGGATGGGAAATACCTTAAGGGTAATTAGATTAAAAACATAGAGAATCCCTCTAGGAAAAACCTTAAGTTACAAAAAGACACAAAAACAGGAATCTACATTCCATTCAGCACAGCGTATTTTCTCAGCCATTTAAAGAAAACAGAATCTAACACATATCTAGCTAGATTACTTACTAAGTTCTAAGACTTCATTCCTATTCTGTCCCCGGCAAAAGCATCACCCAGACAGAGTGAGCCTTTGTTTCTCCCCCCCTCCAGCTTTGAAAGTATCTTGTCTCCTCATTGGTCATTTTGGTCAGGTGCCAGCGAGGTTATCCTAGCTTCTTAATCCTTTACAGGTGAAAGGGTTTTTCCTCTGGCCAGGAGGGATTTTAAAGGGGTTTACCCTTCCCTTTATATTTATGTCAATTACTATTAGACAGAGGGGATTTGGGGATCCAAACCCATTCTCCTTCCATTGTATTATAGTTTAAATAAATTGCCAAAATAATTGAAACCAGTGTGATTATATTGTGTTATTTTGACAAATAAAATATGCAGAATTTTATAATATTCTACGCATCATTTCTAATTTCTTGGTGAAGAATTCCCCCAGGAGTAAATATAACTACTACTGTGAGTTATTGTGGGAGCACAGGACAGCACATGGAGTAATATGGTTGTATTAAATTGTATGCAGTTCACTCTGAAATTAGTATTCACCTACAGCTATCTGCCATGGATCCTATTTAGTTTCCTTGTGTAAGCCCATGCTCATATGTAAGACAGTATGCAGTACACCCTTTAAAGTTGATATTTTCTTTCTTAATTGTGTATATCAGTGGTTCCCAAACTTGTTCCACCTGACCAGTAACTGCACAAAATAAAGAGATCTGGTTTCCATTCCTACCTCTGCTACACACTTCCTATATGACTTTGAGCAAGTCACTTAGCCTCTCTGTGCCTCAGCTCCCAATCTGTAAAATGGGGATAACAGCACTGCTCTGCTGCACAGGGTGCTGTGAGGAAATAAATACATTAAAGGTTGTGAGGCACTCAGATACTGTGGAGATAGGGGCCATAAAAATACTTGACAGATAAATTTTATTATTTCATGGGCTCTTGTTAAGAGGTGCAGAGATACCTGGTTTACTTAGCAAATACTTTCAGAAAGTATATACAGTTAAAAGCTGCTTCAAGGATATGACAAACAGCACTTAACCTCATACTTAGAGCTCACTCAACTATTTTGTTATGAAGCTAGCCTTTTTTTAAATTTAGGAAATTGTTTACAAACTGATATGATTTTCTTTCAATATTTGTGTGAGGCCAGTGGATTCACAACTACTTTACATTGGTCCTTTGGCCATTCTCTAAGTATCTTTTTTAATCTTACCCTCAGGAATTTGATAACTCAACTGTTTCAGTTTTACCAGTCCTTCCACCTTCCCCTTCCCTCAGAAAAACCCAAAAAACAAAAAATAAAAAGACAAACTGGAGCTAACAAGCAAATCAGCCAAACACATATACACAATGAACAGCTGAGAATTTCTTTATAAATACAGAGCCTTCCCATAGCTAGCACATATAATTAGTGACAACAGCAGATGCAAGACCACAACTGTACCATGGCTAGGTTCTGTTAGATCAATGGAAAAGTTTACATAGTGTTATTATTCAAACAACTTTGTAATAATCAATGAAAGTGCCTCATTTTAACAGAATCAACAGTGTACAACAGCTCCATCATATAAACAATCAATCAATAAATTATTCTAAAATTCATAATCCAAAATGCTCACCTCCCTTTAAAACAGTCTCACTTTGCCATTGATATTGGAAAGCTAGTTTTTATACTCATACATATGATAATTTACAAAAAACCAACAAAGCAATGCTGAGATGTAGCTTTCTATATCTAGAGAGAGAACCAAGACAGCACATTAGGAATCTACAGTAAGCAATAGAACTTATGCATGTGCAAACAGACAAGTCAAATTATGCAGTGCTTTTATATCCTCTCTGGACTAGACTGAGATCACAAACTCATTTCATTGGGATCCAAGCTGGATATGAAGGCAGGTCTTCATGGTTCAAAAGTAGTGTTTGAACTCACTGTTCTATAGCTAGCCCCAAAGTTAAACCATATTCTGTGTGTTTCATTCTAAACAAAGCTCAGCTTGGTTCAATAATTTATTTGTCACATAATTTATGCATATAGAATTTTGCTGTCATTTATTGTGGAATATTCTGTTCTGTGCATCTGAATTTGTAAATCTTGCATTAACAAACAGGCATGGGAAGGTCAAATGCACACTATGTTGGTATAACAAGAACTTATGTAATGGCAAACCAGAACAGAGGTCACCAGCAAAGACTCTAATAATTCCCGACTGAGAAAAATAGGACTTTGCCACAAGTTTTACAGTAAACAAAAATGCCACCCAACCTACTACCCGAGGAAATCAAATATTTCAACGAGGAGTGAGCAATGCATTTCATTCTTGCATGAAAGGAAACCTACTGAACAAAAGTTATACGACATCACTAAGAACTTGCCCTTAGCAGATACAAAACAGTACACTCTAAAGGGCAAAGTCAGCAAATAAGAAACTTGATATTATTTGGGGTGGGGGGAAGGGGAGGGACTATACATGATTTTTTCAAGAATCAAACAAAAGATGACAAAAAACAATTTGAAAGTAACTAAGAATTCCCCCATAGAAAAACTGAAAATGATTTTACCCCTCCTTCTCCCCAAAAAACAAAATCAAAAACAAAAAATCCCCAAAGCCATAAGCTAAATTACTTTTAGTCACAGACTTTACTCTATTTAAATCTTCTTTCTGCGGCCAGGAAAACAAGAGAGAAAGGTTTCAAATAAGCAAAAGGAAAGATGCGCTTATTTATTTATTGAAGTGTCTGGCACTTGTCATCGTTGTAGTATATGAGTGGCTAATAGCATAACAGAACACTTAACATCCTTCTCCCCCCATTACTTAAAGCTGCCCTATACAGAGAGTATACACAATCTGATGGTTAGAGCCCCAGATAAGCAAAACACTTAAGGACTTAGACCCCTGGGACTTAGACCCCTGAATAAGAACAGAAGAAGATGCTTAAATTGTCTGCTGAATTGGGGCCAAAATGCAGAAGTATTTTACACAAGCTAGTTTTCACAGTTGTGATGCTATAGACCTTTTATGGGCCAACTTTGAGCGAATCCTAAAAGTACCATCCTTTTGCAAGTGAGGCACATAGATGTAAGCAGTGTCAGAATGAGCTCCAACCTGACATCTGGTGGTGAGGTGTGGCAAGTTGTGGAAAAGAACTTCAGGGGCCGATCTCATTTGCATAGGCACACCCACCCTGCCTAGAATGAGGCCATAGCTGCCCAAATGGTCACTTTGGCTGCTGTGGGATCCCCAGTGTCTCTGTTATTGGGGCAGGAAGAATAAATTGTTATTACCCTGATTATGGGAACTGTGCTTGGAACTGTACTTGGCCTTTTGTTATGATGGAGGGACTCACCATCAACTAAGTAGCACTCGCTAGGCAAGGGTCATGGGTTTTAAAACTCTGTGAATTGAGAGAGGCTGGGGACAAGTATTAATACTTGGTGGCATAGGCCCCTTGGTGAGGGCCTTACATGCTAATTGCACTTCCTCCTCTCTCCACTGTGGAATATCAGAGCTAATTTTGATTCCATTAGGAGTCTAGTTACAGGCTGCTGAGCTCACTTTGGGCTAATGGTGCACCAGCACTGAGGCTCCCCTACTACAAGCTGAATTCACCAAAGAGCTGAACTGACTAAGAGCTGAAATCACTGAGCGTTGTGTTAAGTAGTGGGGGAGCCTGAAGATATATTGTGGAGCAGTTTGCGGGATGGCTGGAGTGCCTTGTGGACAGGCTGGTGGAGCAGTTTGTAGGATGGCAGGAGCTGTTGGTGGGATGCAGAGCAGTTTGTGGACCGGCTGGTGGAGCAGTTCGTGGGACGGTGGGAGCTGCTTGTGGGCCATGGAGCGGAGCTGAGCGAAGGAGTTCGTGGGGCGGCTGGCGGAGCGAAGCGAAGGCCTATGGAGCTGTGGGGCGGTCAGCTTCAGATCATGTAAGGTGCCTCTTACCCCCGTCCCATCTCCACCCAGGTTGGGAGGTAAAGTTCTGCAGATAAACTTTCAAACTCTGGGGCTGCCCTGACGAGGGACAGAGACTTTTGGGTCACTGGACTTTTGGGACTTTGGGTGATTTCGGGTTGCTGGACTCAAGAACCAAAGGGAAAGGGGCATGCCCCAATTTGCTTGGGGTGGGTTTTTTTTGCTCATGGGTTGTGTTATGAATCCTGTTGGTGGTGTTTCCCCAACATAATGCCACTTTGTTTCTCTCTGTTATTAAAAGGCTTTTTGCTACACTCAGACTATGTGCTTGCGAGAGGGGAAGTATTGCCTCTTGGAGGCGCCCAGCGGGGGTGGTATATATTTGTCCCAGGTCACTGGGTGGGGGCTCGAGCCGGTTTGCATTGCGTTATTGAAATGGATCCCCTAGATATTGAACCCGGCCCTTGTTGCTGCCAACTCTGACGGGCAGAAGGGTTACATTTTTGGGGGCTCGTCCGGGATGCCTGGGTCAGTACCCCTCACAAGCACCTGTTGAGTGATCTACTACATTAGGATACAATTTATATATTTTTTGTTTGTGCTTATATTTTGAGGAAATTACTGTTTGTATAATGGCTAATATGTCAGGTTTGTTGGGCCCTGGCTCAGCAGCTTCTAGCTCAGAGGCTGCAGCCTCGGCTGATGATTGGACAAAAGCTCTGGGGCAAACATTGGAAGAGGTTGTGCTGTCCCATGCTGCGTCAAACTCTTGTCGTAAGTTAAGATTATTTGCTGGGGAGGAGGAGTTTGAACCCTGGTAGAGCATACCACTGAAATGCTGCAAGAGTGTGCCGTACCAGATGCAGAAAAGCGAAGATGCCTCATAGAGAGCTTTGGCGGCCCAGCATTAGATGTGATTCGCACCCTGAAGCTCATTGACTCTGGGGTAGTGTGAAGGACTGCCTAGAGGCCCTTGAACACAACTTTGGGAGCGTAGAGGGCCCTGAAGACAGCTACTGTAAGTTCCTTAATTCCCGACAACAAAAGGGCGAGAAGGCTTCAGCCTACATACAGAGACTGGAGAGACTGCTTCAGAGAGCTGTCATGAGGGGAGCAGTGACTGCTGAGCAGATGGATCGGACCAGACTGGCTCAAATTGTACGAGGAACTCAAGTATCAGAACCCGATTCTACTTCATCTCCAGCTTAGAGAACGACAGGAACATCCCCCAAGTTACTCCCAGCTGATAAAAGAGGTCAGAGAGGAGGAAGAAAGGCAGGCAGCCAGTGAATTTTGGGAAGCCCAAACATTGGATCCAGCCAGCACAACACCACTGCAAACGGCCAGTGTACTGATGGTGAGCACCAGAGAGGAACTTGCCCAACAAATGCAGGTCCTGACGGAACGGATAGCTGAGCTGCAAAGTACCGTTGACCGAGTTAAGACTTCCAGGAATAAGAAGCCTCAAACTGTGGCGATTGAGAAGCCCGCACTTAGAGCCACCATCCCACCCAGGCGAAGGGGGAAGGGTCAGTTCTTCTGCTACCGATGTGGTCAGGATGGACACAGTGCTGCCAAGTGCCATAATGAAGAAAACCCCTCCTTAGTGTATGGAAAGCTGAGGATCAGTTGGGAGAGATCCGGTAGCTGCCAGAGGGTCTGGGGACAGGGACCCGCCAGGTCTTCAGGATTTGAAGATTCCCCCAGAAAAGACTGTCCAGCTGGGATCCCCGCAGGACTGATAGGGCCTCAAGCAGAGGTCATGGTGAGGATTGAAGGGGTGCAGTGTAAAGCAGTGCTTGACACTGGATCTCAAGTGACTATTATATTTCAGTCATTCTACCAACAGATGCTTAGGCACCTGCCTATACAGCCACTGACTGGCCTTGGCCTGTGTGGCCTCAGCATGGATGAATATCCCTACCAAGGGTATGTCATAGTGCACCTGGAATTCCCAGAGGAGGTTGCTGGGGTAAGAGAAGAGGTAGACACAGCTGCCTTAATATGCCCTGACCCTAAAGGGACTTTTGATGTGTCTGTGCTGATAGGGACCAACTCCAGTCTCTTCAAGGTACTCACGGATTACTGCAGAAGGCGGGCTGGGGACCAGTACCTGAATACCCTGATGATCCATACGCTTTGTGCTGAAGCCAATAGGAAAATTGAGAGCGCTAAAAGGGACACATCTGAGCTACCGCTTGGGGCACTGAAGTACGCGGGCACGACCCCCTTAGTAGTGCCTGCAAGGACGCAGCAAGAAGTGCTTGTCATGAGTACCTGTCTGAAAGGCAGTAAATGGACGTTAGCAATGATAGAGCAGCCGATGGGAGGAGAGCTCCCTGAAGGAGTGCTGGTCCCCAGTGGAGTCATAACTCTACCTGCTGAAGCCCAGGAAAGGGTGACTATACTGATTGCTAATGAAACGAGTTGTGATGTTGTTGTGAAGCAAGGACAAAAGATAGCAGACCTCTTTGAGCCTGAGTCGATTGTAAAACCCCAGTGTGAAACTCAAGTTCCGACAATAGACCCAGCAAAGTTTGACTTTGGAGATTCACCAGTGTCCGAGGACTGGAAAGATCGCCTGAGGAAGAAACTTTGTGAAAGATCCAAGGTGTTCTCACTGCATGAGTGGGATGTGGGATGTGCAAAAGGAGTAGAGCACAATATCAGACTACATGACTCTCGACCTTTCAGGGAGAGATCTAGGAAGATTGCTCTCTCTGAGATGGAAAATGTGTGACATCATCTTCAGGAGCTGGCTGCGAATGGCATCATTACAGAGTCCCGCAGCCCATACGCCTCACCCATTGTGGTAGTCCGTAAAAAGAATGGGAAAATCCGGATGTGTATTGACTACCGCACCCTAAACAGCTGTACTGTGGTCGACCAGTACACTATGCCTCGAGTGCAAGATGTCTTAGACTGTTTGCTGGGAAGCCAGTGGTTCTGTGTTGGATCTTCGAAGTGGATACTACCAGATCCCTCTGGGAGAAGAAGATAAGGAGAAGACAGCCTTCATCTGCCCATGAGGGTTTTATCAGTTCGAACGCATGCCCCAAGGGATTTCTGGAGCACCTGCCACCTTTCAACGTCTCATGGAGAAAGTTGTGGGAGACATGAATTTACTGCAAGTGTTAGTTTATTTGGATGACCTGATTGTGTTTGGAAGAACCTTAGAGGAGCATGAAGAAAGACTTCTTAAAGTGCTTGATAGGTTGATATGGTCTGAAGCTTTCAATTGATAAATGCCAGTTCTGCAGAACCTCAGTGAAGTATGTGGGTCACATCGTGTCCCAAGAGGGTGTGAGTACTGATCCTGATAAAATAGAAGCACTCACTGCATGGCCGCATCCAAGTAACTACAGAGAACTCAAGACCTTTCTTGGATTTAGTGGCTACTACCGCAGATTTGTGAAAAACTATGCTACGATTGTAAAGCCTCTGAATGATCTTACCAGGGGACATCAGTCAAGCAAGAACAAATCTAAGTCCAAGAATAAGGGGAGGTCACCAAAGCATCCTGTGCAGAGACACTATGGCCCCTTTGAACCATTTGGGCCACGGTGGGATGAGAGATGTGAAAGGGCTTTTTGAGAAATCATTACTTGCCTAACTCATGCTCCAGTCCTAGTTTTTGCTGACCCAAGCAAACCATTTATCCTGCATACTGATGCCAGTTTGGAGGGTCTGGGAGCAGTCCTGTACCAGGAAGTGGAAGGCAAACGTAAACCTGTAGCCTTTGCCAGCCGAGGATTGTCTGATAGTGAAACTCGCTATCCCACCCACAAGCTGGAATTTTTGGCCTTGAAATGGGCCATCACTGAGAAATTTCGAGACTACTTGTATGGTGCTCAGTTCCAGGTGTGGACAGACAACAATCCACTGACGTATGTGTTAACAAGTGCTAAGCTGGATGCTACAGGGCAGAGATGGCTGGCTGCCTTGGCTAGCTATTAGTTCAGCATTCAGTACCGATCAGGGAGAAGCAATGTAGGTGCAGATGCATTGTCCAGGCGTCCGCAGGCTCCAGAAGTTGCTGTGATACCCACAGATGGAGTGAGAGCTATTTGCAGTGTGAGTCGCCGAGAGCCAGAGGCCCGTGAGAGCCTTCAGGGATGTGTTGCAGAAGCTTTGGGCCTGCCCCCTGAATGCATGCCTTCTGCTTCAGTGAACTATATTGCATTGGATCAATCTCCTTTGCCCATGCTCAATGAGGCTGACTGGCAAGAAGCCCAGAGGCAAGATATTGACATTTGTGATACACTACTTGCCAAAAGGGAGGGGCGAAGCCCAGTTGCGGTTGTCCCACCTAACCCGGAGGGTAAACTACTATTGAGAGAATGGACCAAACTAAAACTGATTCAGGAAGTGCTACACCGAATGACCAATGACCCTTTACAAAAACAACAAGCACAACTAGTACTGCCAAAAAAATACAGAGCCCTGGCCATGAGGGCCCAGCATGATGACTCTGGGCATTTAGGGATGGAGAGGACCCTGGAACTTATTCGTAGTAGGTTCTATTGGCCCCAAATGGCTGAAGATGTTCGCAGGAAATGTGAGACTTGCGCTCGATGTGTTCAAAGGAAAACTCTGCCCACGAGGGCTGCATATCTCAAGAACATCACCAGCAACAAACCTTTGGAATTGGTATGCATTGATTTCTTGTCTGTAGAGGTAGACAAGAGGAATGTTGGGAACATTCTAGTAGTGACTGACCACTTTACACAGTATGCACAAGCATATCCCACACGTGATCTGAGGGCCACCACCGTTGCTCGAGTATTGTGGGACAAATATTTCTCAGTCTATGGATTCCCGGCTCGGATACACTCTGATCAGGGGCGGAATTTTGAGAGTCACCTTCTGAAGGAGGTCCTGAAGATAGCAGGAATTAAAAAGTCTAGGACAATGCCTTATCACCCCCAAGGAGATCCTCAGCCAGAGAGGTTCAACTGAACCCTATTAGATATGTTGGGAACTTTGCGACCAGAGCAGAAGGCAACCTGGAGCCAGCATGTCGCATTTCTGGTGCATGCTTACAATGCCACAAAGAATGATGCTACGGGAGTCACCCCATATCTCTTGATGTTTGGGCGAGAACCAAGATTACCCATAGACTTGTGCTTTGGTGTATCAGAGGATGGAGATAGCTATGAAACTCATCAGCAATATGTATCCCGACTAAGATAAAAGCTGCAGGATGCTTATCGCTTAGCTACCGCTGCGGCTCGGAAGAACGCAGACCGCAACAAACATCGATATGATGCTAGAGTGCATTCGCAGGAGCTCCAGCCGGGGGACAGAGTCCTGCTGCGAAATTTGGGTATTGGTGGCAAACACAAGATAGCTGACAGATGGAAGGCAATACCTTACCTGGTGATGGAAAAGCTGGGAGATCTGCCGGTCTACAAGATCAAACCTGAAGATGGTCCAGGGCAAATAAAGACGGTGCATAGAAACCTTTTGCTCCCTGTGGGGGAATTGGTAAGCACCCCTTATGAGATGGGTCATGACAGGGCAGCTGGGCAGAACAGAGGTGCTAGACCAAAGCCGCCATCCAACACAGACAGCGTGCCCTGTGCAGCTAACTTACCCCTATTCTGCACATCTGAGAGTGAGTCTGAGGAGGAAGACACAACACTGGTGTATCCTGGGATGGAGACAAGATTTCAGTCTCGATCAGCTGAACCAAACGAGAGTTTTCCCTCTTCTGCCCTAAACCCCATGGCAGAATTATTTAGGCCCCTTTCTGACACCCCGGTGCTGCTGATGAGACCCCCCTGTGATGACACACACAGGTTATTGGACAATGGGGACAGACAGGTAGAGGATGTCTTGGGCACCTTGGACCCTCCAGCGTTAGAACTAGGAGTGCAGGGGCCTACGCCAGTAGCCGAGGGACACTCCAGGGAAGCCTCTCCATCCGTCACTCAAGAGGATGTTCCCCCTACCTCGGCAACAGAGATTCTCAATAGACGAGACAGGGTGATAAGACCAGTGAAACGGTTAACTTATGATGCACCTGGGGTGACTAGTGAGGAGCCAATACATTTAGCCCACAGGCTTCTGGAAGTTAAAGTGGGCTTCCTGAGGCCCTTTGGAGGAAACCAATGAATTGGTATAAAGGGAGTGTGATTTGTCGGGACGACAAATTCTCGGCTGGGGGGAGGATGTAAGCAGTGTCAGGATGAGCTCCAACCTGACATCTGGTGGTGAGGTGTGGCAAGTTGTGGAAAAGAACTTCAGGGGCCGATCTCATTTGCATAGGCACACCCACCCCGCCTAGAATGAGGCCATAGCTGCCCAAATGGTCACTTTGACTGCTGTGGGATCCCCAGTGTCTTTGTTATTGGGGCAGGAAGAATAAATTGTTATTACCCTGATTATGGGAACTGTGCTTGGAACTGTACTTGGCCTTTTGTTATGATGGAGGGACTCACCATCAACTAAGTAGCACTCGCTAGGCAAGGGTCATGGGTTTTAAAATTCTGTGAATTGAGAGAGGCTGGGGACAAGTATTAATACTTGGTAGCATGGGCCCCCTTGGTGAGGGCCTTACATGCTAATTGCACTTCCTCCTCTCTCCACTGTGGAATATCAGAGCTAATTTTGATTCCATTAGGAGTCTAGTTACAGGCTGCTGAGCTCACTTTGGGCTAATGGTGCACCAGCACTGAGGCTCCCCTACTACAAGCTGAATTCACCAAAGAGCTGAACTGACTAAGAGCTGAAATCATTGAGCATTGTGTTAAGTAGTGGGGGAGCCTGAAGATATATTGTGGAGCAGTTTGCAGGATGGCTGGAGTGCCTTGTGGACAGGCTGGTGGAGCAGTTTGTAGGACGGCGGGAGCTGCTGGTGGGACGCGGAGCAGTTTGTGGACCGGCTGGTGGAGCAGTTCGTGGGACGGTGGGAGCTGCTTGTGGGCCGTGGAGCGGAGCTGAGCGAAGGAGTTCGTGGGGCAGCTGGCGGAGCGAAGCGAAGGCCTATGGAACTGTGGGGCGGTCAGCTTCAGATCATGTAAGGTGCCTCTTACCCCCCGTTCCATCTCCACCCAGGGTGGGAGGTAAAGTTCTGCAGATAAACTTTCGAACTCTGGGGCTGCCCTGACCAGGGACAGAGACTTTTGGGTCATTGGACTTTTGGGACTTTGGGTGATTTTGGGTTGCTGGACTCAAGAACCAAAGGGAAAGGGGCATGCCCCAATTTGCTTGGGGTGGGTTTTTTTGCTCATGGGTTGTGTTATGAATCCTGTTGGTGGTGTTTCCCCAACATAATGCCACTTTGTTTCTCTCTGTTATTAAAAGGCTTTTTGCTACACTCAGACTATGTGCTTGCGAGAGGGGAAGTATTGCCTCTTGGAGGCGCCCAGCGGGGGTGGTATATATTTGTCCCAGGTCACTGGGTGGGGGCTCGAGCCGGTTTGCATTGTGTTATTGGAATGGATCCCCTAGATATTGAACCCGGCCCTTGTTGCTGCCAACTCTGACGGGCAGAAGGGTTACATACATAAAACTAAACAGCACTTTCTGAATCTGACAACAAACACATTTCCAACAGTTCTGAGGCTGAACCTGATTGAAGTAGTGTAAGGGCATTTCAGCAAAGGGGATTTTGTATTGTTTTATTTTCAAGCATCTTGAATGGTGGAACTACAGACACCATTTTGGAGTCACTTTTTCAGATGAGTACCCATGGGCACGGCTACTTTCATAATTTCCTTTTCTTTGCACTCAGAACTTCTGTTGTAGCGGAATGTCACAGTTTTCAAAGCACAGAAACACCATCTTTTACAAATGACAGCATTATACGGTTACAAGGTGGGCGAGATAATATCTTTTATTGGCCCAATTTCTGCTGCTGATAGAGACAAACTTTCAGGCTACACAGAGCTCTGCCTCAGGTTTGGGAAGAATGCTTAAGAGTCAGGCTATGTCTACATGGCACAGCTTACAGTGGCACAGCTGTGCTGCTAACGCCTTGTCGCTGTGAGATATACAGTGTAGCTGCTCTTTGTTGAGCTCTCTCCTGCTGAAAAAATAAAACCACCTCCAAGAGGACAGCTCTACAGTCCCTGAAATCTAACCACCAGACAGCGATCAAACCAGCAAACAAAGGGGGCACCATTGTAGTCCTCAACCATGATGACTGCGTGAATGCAGCCAACCAATAAGTCTCCCACACCACCTACTATAAAGAACTCAAAGAAGACCCCACACCACAATTTACCAAGGAATTTAAGGCTATCACCAAATCCTTCCCCAAACAATTCCAGGAGAAATTCTACTACCTCATCCCCCACAAGCCCACCCCAGTGACCTTCTACATGCTTCCCAAGATACACAGACAAGGGAACCCAAGCGACCCATTATATTGGGCCACAACACTCTTACTGAAGGAATACTAGGACTCATAGAAACCATTCTGTGATGGGATATACTCCCCACACTAGTCCTGAGAGGGCTAAATTAGGCCAGGTGGGCCCAATCACCCAATTAGGCAGCAAATGAGGAAGACTGAGGCTGAGTAGAGAGCCTTGATTACAAAGAAGCCCACCTGTGAGGGAACAGGTGGGGCTTTGATAAAGTCTGGGAGCTGATAACAGATGGAGGCAGCAGAGAAGTAGGCTCCAGTCACTCCCTGGGGGAAAGGATTGTGTGTTTGGAAACTACAGAGTGTAAGAACCCAGGAACTACAACCCAGATCTGCAGAGCCTGGGATGTCTGATATTCATGCAGTGCCACTGGAAGGCCATGCAGAAGGACAGCCAGGGAGCACTGTGGAAAGTAGGCACTGCAGGAAGTACCACCCACAAGACCCAGAGTGTCAGTACCCTGCGGCCCTCTGACTGGTCAAGTGTCCCTACTTAACCACAGGGGTTACTCCAGGAAGTTGTGTGGGCAGCCATACAGATCTTGGCTTGCTGCAATGCCAGACTTTGCCTGGTCTCCAGTCTCTCCCTTCAGCCTGACTTCAATCCAGACTCCTGCCTCCAATTCTAGCCCCGTACTGTCTCTGATATCCACTCTCCGACTTCAGCCTGACTCTGACCTTGATTCCTCCCTATCGATTCTAAGATGGTACTGCCTCTGATCTCCGACCCCATCCTGACTCTGACCCTGACTCTTGTTTATGGGACCTGGCCTTGCAATTCCTCCAACTCCTGCCCCAAAACTCCCATCCCTGGGGGGCAGACCTCCGCCCAGCTGTTACTGCTAGGCCTGACCACCTACACCCCGGTCCCTTACACAGAAGCAGGTAGTCTACAGTTACTCCCTGGAAGGAAGGACTTGGAAGGCTGGTAAACCCAGAGTGGGGAGGAAGCCAGACATGTAGGCAAGGCTCAGGGAAAGTGGCAGCAAGGTCCAGGAGAGAATAGACCTTGGCTGCTGATTAGAGGGACTCTGAGCTGGAACTCAGAGTAGAGGATGGGTCTGAGTTCCCGCACCAGAGGAAAACTGCCTGAATCTGTTCTTAAGAGACTGTTATACCCCAGAAGGGGAAACCTCTGAGTGACCTGGCCAGAGGGCCAAGTCACGAAGAGGCAGCAGCAGCTCCTGGAGCGAAAGAGGGGCTGCAGACAGAGAGAGAGGCAGAGAGATGGGGTGCAACCGCAGGAAGGGGCGTCGCTAATCCCCAGGACAGCTAAGAGGAGGCTCCATCCTAGCAGTGAGTAAAGCACCCCCACCACACACCCTCAAACCAGTCATCACACAAAGGGCTAGCTTCTTCCAGGACACAACCGACTTCCTCCACAAATTCTGCAACATAAACAACCTCCCTCAGAACACCATCCTATCCTTGCCACCATGGATGTCACTTCTCTTTGCACCAACATTCCTCACAATTACAGCATCGCTGCCTGCCCCAAATATTTAAAAGACAATGGACAAGCCTCAGAAATCCACCCCAAACACATCACCAAACTCATCCATTTTATCCTCACTCTCAACAATTTTACATTCAACAACAAACACTTTTGTACTAGGATGGCTCCCCAATATGCCAGGCGCTTCGTGGGCCACCTTGTAGAAGGATTTCTGGAAAAATGCACCACAAAACTAACGATATACCTGAGATATGTCGATGATATTTTCATCCTCTGGACAGATGACAAACTCCCTCAGATTTCCACCAAAATTTTAACCACCACCACCTGTCCATTAAACTCTCTCTGGAACATACCCATGCCAGCATCAAATCATGGTCTTAACAAAGAGACTGCATTTATGGCTTATTACAACGATCTGTAACCACTCACTCCCCTCTTTGTCCTATGACTACAGAGGTGTTAACACTTCACCCTGAATGGTCCCTTAGAATATGTTCAAACTACTTATGTTAAACTATCTGTTTGATAGTGCATTTAGCTGATACTAAGGCTTTGCCTACACTACAGAGTTTTGTCAAGGCAAGTTAAGCAGACAATCAAAAACTGGTATAATTACAACACCTGTGCATGTTCACACAATGCTCCTTTTGTTGGTGGAGCATGTCCACAGTTGGTACTCTAGCACTGACAGAGAGCAGTGCACTGTGGGTAGCTCCAATATGTTTGCATGGCACTGATGCGTGTCCCGTTCCTAGCCCGTATCCAACAAGCAAGAGAAAGCTGACTGTAGGTATTGAAGTTCCTACGGCTGGAGAAGAACTGGGATTGCACAGCCTCCTCTCTCCACAGTGCCAGCAGATCCAACAACTCAGGTGTGCTCCAAGTGGGAGAGCACTTGCTGTGTGGAGCCACCATGGTTAGCAGGGAAGATGCAATGTGAGCTGTCCACACTGAGCAAACAGGAAGTGGAATTTCAAAAATTCCTGGGCCTTTAAGTGGGGTACGGGAGCAGGGGCGCTGATGCCTGCATACCTGACTGTGGGGCAGCCAAGTTCAAACTGTTGACCAGAGTGGTCAGGATGGGCATTGTGGGACCACCTCCTGGAGGCCAATTATAGCGACATCCCCAAGCAGAGTGTCTACAGAGACACTTTGTTGATACAACTTTGCCGCAAAAAGCTCTATGCCTATCATTTTATTTTGTCGGCAAAGCAGGAGAATTTTGTTGGCAGAAGGAACATTGCAGTGTGTACAACTCCACTGTTTTGTCGATGAAAGCTGACTTTTTTGTCAACAAAACTTTGTAGTGCCTAAGTATCTTTCCCAGACCTGAGGAAGAGCTCCATGTAGCTCAAAAGCTTGTCTTTCTGACCATCAGAAGTTGGTCCCATAAAAGGTATTACCTCACTCACCTTGTCTCTCTAATATCCCGGGACTGACACAGCTACAACAACACTGTAAAGCACTATAGAGTTTCTCTCTGTCAATAGTTCATTCACTTTTTTACTATCTTTCCCAAAGCTTAGTGTCCAGGACAATCACAGCCAGACCCCATGAATGTTGTTCCTTCACTTTACCAGCAGTGGGACTGTAGGTTTTACTGTTCAGAATGGATCTGTCCCCCCACTTAAATGGTGCATACACAGTTAGAAAATTGTATTCTAATTATTTGAGCTGTCAAGCCAACAATATACATATCACAGAGTGTCCTTATTCTAACATACATTTATTTACAAACTTTCATTATATTTTGGTGATGGCTATGAATATTCAAAGCACTCTTTATGCACTCTTTTTTATTTTGGGAAGGTGACTAATTTGTTCAGTCTTCTGAAGAAGGTGGCATAAGAGGGAAATCTTTAGGAATATTTTTCTGGATGGTGACTATTTGTGCTCAGAATGGTAGAGCTGATGACTATCTTCAGTTTAAAAAAATTACACTGAGAGTCTTAGAACCTTACACATTAGAACATTTCTTTAAATAAATATTTACCAAGATCCTTAATAAGAGATAATGCTTCCCATGATATAAATGCTCCACCACCGTCATCCATGGCTCCCTGCCCAACATCCCAGCTGTCCAGATGTCCGCTGACCACTACAACCTAAAAATGCAATCAGAAAAGGACAGTTATATGAAAATATCAAACTAGATAAGTCATACAAGGTGCTTCTACCTATTGTGGTACAAGCATTCATGGGGTAGATATGCCCCATGTTGTCTAAAGATTTTCAGAGTTCTGCTTTTTAGTTTAAGACAAGCATAAATCGAGGACCCCAGTACTTGCCATACTGGCTCAGACCATTGGTTTAATCAAGTCTGGTGTCCTATATCTGCTAGTGACTAATAACTAATGCTAAGTGAAAGGTTTAGCCCCTCACTGCATGCCTAGTAATCTTTAGTGATCAATTTAAACTCTTAAGCATGAAAACCATGATTAACCTTATTTTAGGATGTGTAACTAGTAAATATGTACTTAGATTGTAGGGTCCCCCAGGCAGACACAGTGATTTTATAACACTTTTGTGCAATGCCAAGCACAGTGAGGCCATGGTCTATGATTGGAGCCCCTCCCTGCATGCTACCACAATATAAAACACCACCACCCATCTACCCCCATCACTGTGCCAACCTCCAGCACCATGTAGTTTCATAATTACACTAGTCAAATGGAAATTTTAAAATAAATAACATATGAGTTTAGAGTTTTAGGAAGACCCTTAAATTATTATAAGTAAATATTTGTCAATATTATCCAGTTCTTTCTGATCCTTATAACTAAAGTATTTAATTCTAATATACTATAGCTGTGAATATCTTAGGTTGGCTACACACTGCAGATGAAATCTACCCTACACAAAGCCTGAGTAACAGCTTTGAGCAGGAGACAATTGCTTTCAAACATTTCAACTGAAAAAGGTATCCACCAACATATTTAGAGATAGGGTATGCAGTACATGTGGTGACAATGACCATCAAAAAAAGTGTCGAGGGTCTCTGGTATGCAGACTTCATGAAGTAATACTGCAGCTAGATTGGCATAGGTTCATTACTGTCCACTGGATCAGTGATCTGCAAACTAAGAGGATTTTAGAGAAGAGATGTAAGAGCTCTGAAGGAGATGTTAACTGTCTAGAATGTCAAAAATTGTCTGTGCCACAACTTTAACATGGCCATAGCATTTTAACCAACAATTGGTTTTGGAAAGATAAATATTCACTCCTGGGAAATATAACTTCTGGCTGAAGTGAATTGAGTTTAAAGTTTAAAAACATATTGAAAACTGACTTAATAGATGTAATGCCTTAACTTCAGCAGTGAAAGAATGCCTCACTAACACAGGATGATGTTCCCTGGCAACAATCTCTACACAAGAGTCTGATAGGGAATTACTTCTCATTCCTCTGAAATAACATATATTGCAACAGCAGGAAACTTTGAATGAGACAATGGTATAATCCCTTTTGGATTACAGAATCTAATCACAAAGCATCTCTCCCAGCTTCAGAACATTACGCCAAAACAGGCTAAGGTTCAAGTGGATTGAGAAAGTCAGAGTGTTTTATGGATGAACTTTTACTTATACTAATGCCAAGAATAATTAAGTAAATGCAATCAGTGTACTTCTAAGAAATTTTACAGTATACAACTGACTTTTAACCAACTACTTCTACAGTAACCACTGTTATGGAGAGTCCCTCTAGGAATTCTCTCTGCACTGTTCAATGGTTATACACATGAACACACATTTATTTTGATTCGTAAAATATATTGTAAAAGGTGACCAAAGCTCTAGGCACTTTTGACATAAGTTACAAAAAATGTATAGCAACTCAAGCTATCAGCCAACCTCCACTGAGAGCTTCTCCAACCAAACAATCCCCAGGACTCTCACAAAAACACTATGCCCGGCCATCCTGATATATGCCCATCCAGACATATGGGTAAGGGTTACAGATGGAAACATTGCTGCAGGGAGTTCCCTTTTAAAATAATATGGCAGTCATTTGAAGTGGCTTAGGGGTCTGTGGATGCATTTGTGGACTAAGGTAGTTCAGGCTATCAAGAATGTATGATAAATGAATTTGTCACATACCTTTCCAATTTGTCACATAGCTGTCACCTCCACAGATGTGCTACATACTTTGTATATGTACATACATATAAAGATTTTTAAATTTGCACCAAATTTCCATATATAACTGTCTGCTGGTGCAGATAGAACGTAAGCATGATACAATGATATAAGTAATCTATTCAGTTTCACTAATAGAGAAACCACAAACATCTGTGTAAAATAGCACTGGACTACATGCGCCAATTCTATAAAGATATTTTTAGGATTAGATAGGTTTCCATGCAACATGACAGTCTGAGCTTTGGCTTTTCTGCAGTTTCACCATGAAGGAACTTTCTTTCTACCACAGAATCCTTATAAAGGGCAGTAGGGAAAGAGAAATGAAACACAGGAAATGTTATTCTATTTTCTTGCAGGCCAGCATTGTTGACTGATACCAGATGCCTATCAGTCATATACGGAATTCCTATAAATCAGGCTGCACTTAATATGAAAGCTAGGCAGAATCGCTATCTAGCCATACATCCATCAGAGCACTCTCCTTTTCCACGTCTGAGTGTCTTATGACACTACAAAACAATTCTCCATGCCATATTTGCTCAGACCTACTCCAGTCATTATGCAAAAATTGTTTGTAAGCAAAATGTCAACATCTCCAGTAGGAAGATAAGGTAAAAGCTTCCATTATGTGTGCCACTTTCAGACTCCTCTCAAGAAACCCTCTCTTGACACTGATACTCTTCCCAATTACCATCTTGTCTCAAATCTTTCCTTTTTGAGCAAGGTGTCTCTAATAGTTGTGGTAGAAGGGACTCTGCTGTTACCTGGAGTCATTAGTTTAGGCAATGTGGGTAACTATGCCTAAAGTTACGGTTGCTCAATCACTTGGCGTGAAGTTTTTCCATGCCTTGTGTCTGTTTCAGGCTGCCTTTTTTTTTTTTTTTTTTAAATTTCAGCTAAAAGTGCTCAGCGGTTTCTGAGAATGAGTCGAGGGGGAAATGTATTGTTTTGCCCATATTGAAATATTCTTACAGTTTCATTAAAATGCTCTAGAGCCTCCGTGATTTGGAACAGAGGCTTGAAATTAGGCAGGGGAGGGAGAGTGGCCTGATATCAGGGATGTGCCTTTTGCTGCCCCCATGAAAACTTCAGTTGACACATGTTCAGTAGAGACTTGTTAGAGTTGGAAAGCTAAATTCTCCAAACATTCTGTCTGCACTGAGCATGCTCCAGTATGGGGCTGCAGGACTTTCCTTGCGATGGCTGGCATGGCACCCTGACTGAAATGCAGCGGGTTGACTAGATGAGGAGAGAGCATGTATGGGTGGCTGGGATGAGGAGCCAAAGGTGGAAGTGGGGCAGGAAGGCCATAGGCAGACAGGTCGGTAACTGAGCCCTGGTCTACACTGGGGGGAGGGAAATCGATCTAAGTTACACAACATCAGCTACATAAATAACGTAGCTGAAGTAGAAGCTCTTAGATCGATTTACTGTGGTGTCTTCACTGCAGTGAATCAACGGCTGCCGCTCCCCCGTCAACTCCGCCTGTGTCTCTCACGGCGGTGGAGTAAAGGAGTCGATGGGAGAGTACTCGGAGGTCGATTTATCGTGTCTAGACTAGACGCGATAAATCGACCCCTGCTGGATTGATCGCTGCCTGCCGATCCTGGAGATCCTGGCCAGCTGCTCCCGGGAGCCTCCTGCTTGCTGTGCAGAGCAGAGTGGGAGGGGAATGCTGACGTCAGGGTACCCTCCTCCCCCCTCCTTTGCCCTTTTACCCTATCTCTGCACAGCAGGGGAGGGGGACATGACAGGGCTCAGGAGTGGGATGGAGGAAGCTTGCTGGCGGTTGCTGCTTGGCTGAACAAGCAGGCTTCAAACTGGTGAGTTCCAAACTACTTAAAAGGGCAGCATACTTAAAGGGACAACACATCTCTCTCTCTCACACACCACATTGTCTCTCTCCCTCTCACACACAACACACTGTCTCTCTCTCACACTTGCATGTTGTTGTTGTTGTTACTTCTTGATACTTCCTGCAATGCACATATATTCTCTGTAATTTTATTCTTTCAAAGTGTGTTATTTTAGTTTTTTGACTGGTCTATGCATTTCATAATTTTTATTTCTCTCTTATGCTTAAATTTAATTCTTTGAGTTTTAAGTTCTAAAATGCCTAACTTGTCCTGGCTGGAGTAATTATCCCTATGACAAATTTTTAAAAATAAATATTTCTATTATATCTAGGTTTTTTGTTTCTACTGGTGGCACACATCCATACATTACCTTGATATTGGTGCACATAATAAAATTCATTCTGCACATGGATGGAAAAAATTAGAGGGAACATTGGTCTGTAACCATTAGAGGTTACTCCTCTCAGAACCTGGAATAGAACTCAGGAGTCCCAAGTCTCTGCATGCCTCTGCTGTCAGCAAATAGACTGTGCCAGCAGGTTTCATAACTATATCTCATCCCCCTTTAGTGGCTGATCAATATACTCACTCAACTACTGCTGTCAGTGACTCTCATATCTTAAGAGGCAGAGGTCTGTGCTGTGAATCTAAAAGGTTCTAATCATGCTGATGTATCATCTTGGAGTCAATGGATGAAATCTGTAGTTTTTTCAGTTTGATTTTTAAAAAAAACCTAAGAAATTAGATACCAAAAGCTACAATAGAAGAATGTGATAGTTGCAAATTCAATCACTCATAACTTAGGAAGTACCAGAATTAAGGTTGCTTGTGCAACCTTAATTGTTGGTCCCCTTGTCGTATACACATTAAAATAAGGTCTTTAATTATATTACCATATTTTTCCCCACAGGAATCTTCCACAAGAAATCAGAAAATTTGCGAAGTAACTTCCATATTGGCACACCAAATGCAGTTTTTTTGTATGCAAAATATGCAGGTTCAATTTTTGAAGGCAGCTTGAGGCCATCTGAAAATTCAGATCACTAGATTCAATTCAAAAAAGTACTTAAAAATTTCTTTACCCCCATTTCAGAAGTCCTTCCCCCTTCCACAAATCAAACCAAACATGATACTACTGTATTTCATAGCTAGGACTTAAATATTGTTAAAACAACTCCTCAGATGGACTCTTTGCTACTTCCTCAGATGGAGGAACCCACTTACAAATTGTGTCTGTGTGTTTAAGAACATACATGCATAAAGTGTGTGTGTCATTATTTATTTGTGCCGTAGTGCCTAGGAGTCCTATTAATGGACCAGGATCCTATTTTGCTAGGTGTTGTACAAACAGAGAAGAAAAAGAGTGTCTTGTGTCCTGGGTAATTTGTCCACTCTGCCAGCATGGCCACCGTGAGCAGGCACGTTTCTGCAATTTATAAAACTCCAAGGATTCTCTTTGTTTTAGTAATCTACAAGTTTATGAGAAATACCAAAAGAGCAGGGACAGAACGTTATATGCATTACCAACAAAAAACTGATACATTTAGGCCCACCAGAGTCAACAAAGTCCTCTAATTAGTACAACATCTTCATATACATGGAGTACAAATGTGACACTGCTCTCAGACACTCTTTAGAATATATCATTTATAATATTAGTAGCTTTAAATATGGGAAACGCTGGAGTACTGTATTGAAATATAGTATATAGACAGTAGTATCCATGATCATCTCTCTCTCAAATTATTTCCTAATCTATTGGCTGTAATATAAAATATGGCCTCTGCTTATTTTGGGTTAGTTTACACTGTTGTCTTTTTATGCTTTTTTGTGCATAGACTTTTACCCTGCCCAAAAAAACAAAACTAAAGGTGGTCTACCCCATTGCGGCAACCCTCCTCAATCCATACAAAACAACTTCCTGTCACAATACCCTACATTCCTCATCTCCAGACCAGTTTTTAACTCTATTACAATAGTTCCTTATGTGTATAACGCAATGACATTTTGTAAATCAGTCAGCTGTCTATTCCATCAAAGGCCTTCCTGAAATCCAGATAAATTAGGTCTTTTCTTTCATCCTTCTCCAGCCTGATAATGTGCTTGAAAGACTTGAAGTGAATTTGTCAGGCATGTTCTTCCTTTCATGAAACCAATCTAACTGTTCCAAGAACAGAAGAGACATTGGTGGATGAAAGAAAAAACATCCGCTATTAGCAGACTGTTTCAGGAAATGCTGCATAATGATTGTGACCATTCAAACAGACAGCATATTTGCTTTTGAAAGCATGCAGCATTCTACACCATTACTATCAGTAGTTCTTAGCAAAGTTTGGAGAAGATTAATTTAATTTTAAACATCTTAAGGTGTAAGAGGAATTTTATGACTAGTATTGTTGTCCCTTTTTGACCCAAGTGGCTGGTCACATTTCGGGGCCTTGGGGATATTCCAGTTGAGAATAGAAATTTGTGGTAGTCAGGTATTTCTTTGATGCAGTTTTATTTACAAAGAATGTACAGAGTCCAGTGTCCCTGAACACAGAGGGAATCAAGAACTTAAGAGGAGTAGTTTCTTAGCTTATAGTCCCCAAGCCTCTTTTGCCAACAGAAAGCCCAAAACCTCATTCTCATTTTCTAGCTTTTTCCAGGGTCACACTGTGTTTGCTGCTGCTTGGCTTTCATAAAATCATAGAAGATTAGGATTGGAAGATACCTCAGGATGTCATCTAGTCCAACCCCCTGCTCAAAGCGGAACCAGCCCCAACTAAATCATCTCAGCCAGGGCTTTGTCTAACCCTTTCTTGCCTCCCCTTCTCTCTCTGTTCTTTTCTGAGCTTTTTATGTGTTTTTCCAATCCCCCATCCCCATCCTTCCACACACACACCTAATAACAATACCCAGTCGAACCCTTCCCTCTCCCAGCATGGTGCTAGTTTCTGGGCAGACTCAATTAGCATTTGTTTAGGTGTGCCCCTTTAATGGTCTCTTACAACTATCTTAAATGGAGGACTCGTTCACACATCAGTTTGAACAAGTTTTTAATTCAACCCATAGCAAGGTTTCATGCAGCTAACAACAATATGTTGCTAGTGGACAGCATTACATATATCACTAGATCATCATAACACAACATACTTGTCAAAACATACATGAGCTCATTTCTCCATTGCCTTACCTTGTGCAGAGTAATGTAATAAGCTACTACTAGAGAAAGACCTTGTCTAGACATATTTAAAACCTGGTTTATTCATCCACAATGTAATTCCATTGACTTCAGTGGATAAATTCAGCCCATAAAGGGTGGGTGTTTAGTTTTTAGTTTTGTTTTTTAACCTTGAGTTAATCAATTGCCAATTAACTCAAGGTAAATAACTCTTTTATAAAGGCCACCCTGGATATTCTTCACTTGTTTGTTACAGGCTTCAAACATTTGTGATTTACCCTGGGGGTCAGCCTAGGGTAAATCACAAATGTTTGTCGCCTGGAACAAATGTTTGGTGAGTGTCCACACTATGATTTACAAGGTGTTAACTAGCTTGAATTAATTAGCAGTTTACTCAAGTAAAAAAGTCTAATGAAGACATGCCCTAACTGTAAATCGAGAACATTAAAATTTTTAATTGATTTTATTTGTATCTAAAACAAATTTTCCTTCAAATTCAGTTTTCTGCTTTGGTCTCCAAATAATATGACTTCACCCTATAGCCCCTTTTATTAAATTTCACAAGCATTCAGAATGGCTTTCAAACAATCAGCCTAGCTGTCTTAACCAATTTGCAGTCCTACAGATACGGTGATGTTCAGAAAGAAAAAAATGCTTAAAATAAAAAAAACCCTGTCTATTCTATTTAATATCCAGTGTAATAAATCTCAGCTTCCAGGCTCCTGATTAAATGACATTTCTGTTCGTGAAACAGAAATGACACACTCGGTTGCACAAGAATCAAAAACCATTACTGCTAAGAAGCTGACTAACCTTCAAAGCATCTCTGTATCACAACATACATAAAACATTTTGTATGTTGAAGTTTAGAAAACATGAAGTGATTTGAAGTCTGGTGCTACCTGAAAGTATACTTTTCCCATAAAATATTGTAACTAAACCTCTTCTTAACCCTATTAAAAGAGAATCTCAAAAACACTGAGCTGATACCATTTGTGACAAATGGGAAGGTCTGGGAGAAAATTAATCTAAATTTGTCTAATTAGAAGCTGTTAGCCGATAAGGGACATGCAGTAAAGATAGGGTTGGCAGAATTTGATTTTTTAAAATATAATATTGACAGATATTTTGTTTAAGCATTTTAAATTTTTAAATCAATTTAAATTTTCATTGCTGTGGGAAATTATGGAGGGGGTCAGAAAATAATTATTTAGTGACACTAGGTGTTGAGCTTTCACCATCAAAACACAAATGGTCAACATCATGTATTACAATATACAAAGTAAGTATCCTTAGATCAAACTCTAAGTTCTGAAGCAGATTTTTCTTACTTTGCCTAATTGTAAATTTTGATTATCATCGACAGAAATATATTTTTTCTGTTGGTATATGGTGAAATTGATTTTTAATGACACTTACTGACAAAAATCTAATCCTTTCAAGCTTAAGTAAAGATAACAAGACAGAGACTAGATGGAATTTCTACTTAAAATTATTACCATTTTCCCATTAAATGATGGATTTTAAACCTCACCATTTCCATATGCTTAACATAGTTTAAAGTTTATAGTTGCCTAACTCAATATTTCCTAGAGCTCTCATGTTTCAGAAAGATTGGGTGGTGTGGGTGGCCTGTGATATACAGGAGGTCAGACTAGATGGTCTGGTGGTCCCCACTGGGCTTAAACTCTATGACATCAACACTGTTTTAAAGGTAATTTTTCCAAAAGGCATGACGTTTACACAGTTAACTCCATTTTAAATACCGCCTTGTCTGGGAATAGTATGAAGAATAACATCTTAGTAATAAACAACTAATCATAAAGGAAATATCACAGAAGTGAGACACTTTCTCTCATTCAGAAATGCCAGTAGCCACATATTACTCATGCTCCCAATTTAAGGATTAGCACAAGCAGAGTGTGATGAGTGTTCTGAGCTGGAGTGTTCTGATGAGTCATTTAAGGCAGTTACCCATGAGTCCCAAAGGTTCAGCCAATCCACAAACAATGGTGTAACTATGTGACACTCCCCCCCCCAAGGTACATATACAGGCTCCAAAAAAAAGCATCCTCAATCCAGTCTGCTCAATGTTGCTACCTTGTTGGGGATACGCCCAGCTGCCTGGTAGTTGTGATAGACTACTTCCGCTCCAGCCAGAGCCTGTTCCCTGCCCCTGATCCAGAGATGGACAGTTGTCCAGCCTGTCTTGACACAGAGACTCTGCAAATGCCCCCATGTAGAGGCAACAGTTATCCCTGAACTAATTTGCAAAAAGGCGCAACTACCACTTCGGTTTTAACTAAAGGTGACCAGGATTCCTGTTTTGATCAGCTCTAGTTAAGGGTAACCCGAGTGTCTGGGTCAATAATTTCTCTGTTAATCCCCAAAATTCTAAAAAAAAATTTCCTCTAGGGATATATATGATACCTTTCTCTCCTCCAGTCACACAAGTCACTGATGTGAATTTGCTCCAGGTTTGTGGTGACTACTAGCTGATTATGGATGCTTGGCTACTGTGTGTGGTCGCAAGTCTAATTCCTAGTGGACAGATGTTTATATCACACTCGTCACCCACATAGGCAGTCTAAGAAGAGAGGCAATAGACTTAATGGCCGTGGAGAATAAGCTAATCTTACATTCACAGACATGGTCCCTCCAAACCAGGGAGAAGGCACCGTGACAAGGTAGCATCCCTTGCAATGCCTCTGACCATACTGTTTATGCTTTGTGGATAGCAAGGGGCAAGGGTCAGCAGGGCTCTGGCCAGCTCTGCAAAGTGGGGTCCATGGAGGGAGCGCCACCTCCATCCCCGACTCACCTCAGCAGGCCACCACCTGTCTGGGGCTGTGTGCCGGTGGCTACTCCCCGAGGGCTCTGCTGGGCTCAGAGCTGCCCGGGCAGCTCTGACTGGCTGCGTGAACACTCAAAGTGGGGGCTGGGAGCTGAGGAGCAGCTGCAACCCTTGGCACCAACAGCAGATGGGGGAATGCCACGGCTTCCCATTCCATGGCACCACTAGCTAGAAGAGCAGCAGCCTCACACTGCCTGGCTCTGGCTTTCTGCCAAGGACCTGGCCAGAGGGCGGGGCCTGAGGGGCGCGGGGAGAGGAGGAGGTGGGGGTGGAGCTGCCCCCAGGACTACCCCACTTGGTAAGGCACTGCAGTTTGGGGGGGCACCTCCCCTTCCAACGCTCAAAGTTTCAGTCCCACATCGCTCCTGGCTGCAGCTGGGGGGGTTGCGGGGAGAGGGGAGCTTGGCAGGCTCCCCCCCTTCAGCCCCGCTTCTGGACTGGGTTTCAGCTGCGGGGCTCTGCAGACCCCGCGAAAGGGCTTGTGGATCCCCGATTGAGAACTGCTGTTCTAATCTACATGAAAGACCAAACTAATGGATCGGGGAGCATGAGCTGGTGGTGGCAATTCCCCAGGTGCAGCTTAGCTGGACCCAGGTATCAGTGACCTGGAGCATTATGAGATACAGTATCTCATTAAACTCTGTTAAATAGTTCTGAGAAACTGAACCAACAGCTTTGTGCTGGCAACTCACTAGTCTAACTCATCATTTTTGAGCTCCCTCCCTAACAACCCTGCATCTATAAAGCTCTTAAATATCTCAGTCAACTTAAACTTAACATTTGACAGATAGAAAAGCAGTACTTGTGGCACCTTAGAGACTAACCAATTTATTTGAGCATAAGCTTTCGTGAGCTACAGCTCACTTCATCAAATGCATTCAGTGGAAAATACAGAAGATGTTTGTTTTTATACAGACAAATCATGAAAAAAAGGGTGTTTATCACTACAAAAGGTTTTCTCTCCCCCCACCCCACTCTCCTGCTGGTAATAGCTTATGTGAAGTGATCACTCTCCTTACAATGTGTATGATAATCAAGGTGGGCCATTTCCAGCACAAATCCAGGGTTTAACAAGAACGTGGGGGGGGGGGGGTTTAGAAAAAAACAAGGGAAATAGGTTACCTTGCATAATGACTTAGCCACTCCCAGTCTCTATTCAAGCCTAAGTTAATTGTATCCAATTTGTAAATGAATTCCAATTCAGCAGTCTCTCGCTGGAGTCTGGATTTGAAGTTTTTCTGTTGTAATATCGCAACTTTCATGTCTGTAATCGTGTGACCAGAGAGATTGAAGTGTTCTCCGACTGGTTTGTGAATGTTATAATTCTTGACATCTGATTTGTGTCCATTTATTCTTTTACGTAGAGACTGTCCAGTTTGACCAATGTACATGGCAGAGGGGCATTGCTGGCACATGATGGCATATATCACATTGGTAGATGTGCAGGTGAACGAGCCTCTGATAGTGTGGCTGATGTTATTAGGCCCTGTGATGGTGTCCCCTGAATAGATATGTGGGCACAGTTGGCAACGGGCTTTGTTGCAAGGATAGGTTCCTCGGTTAGTGGATCTGTTATGTGGTTGCTGGTGAGTATTCGCTTCAGGTTGGGGGGCTGTCTGTAGGCAAGGACTGGCCTGTCTCCCAAGATTTGAGAGAGTATTGGGTCATCCTTCAGGATAGGTTGTAGAACTTTGATAATGCGTTGGAGGGGTTTTAGTTGGGGGCTGAAGGTGACGGCTAGTGGCGTTCTGTTATTTTCTTTGTTAGGCTTGTCCTGTAGTAGGTGACTTCTGGGAACTCTTCTGGCTCTGTCAATCTGTTTCTTCACTTCCGCAGGTGGGTACTGTCGTTGTAAGAATGCTTGATACAGATCTTGTAGGTGTTTGTCTCTGTCTGAGGGGTTGGAGCAAATGCGGTTGTATCGCAGAGCTTGGCTATAGACAATGGATCGTGTGGTGTGGTCAGGGTGAAAGCTGGAGGCACGTAGGTAGGAATAGCGGTCAGTAAGTTTCCGTTATAGGGTGGTGTTTATGTGACCATCGTTTATTAGCACTGTAGTGTCCAGGATCTCTTGTGTGGACTGGACCAGGCTGAGGTTGATGGTGGGATGGAAATTGTTGAAATCATGGTGGAATTCCTCAAGAGCTTCTTTTCCATGGGTCCAGATGATGAAGATGTCATCAATATAGCGCAAGTAGAGTAGGGGCGTTAGGGGACGAGAGCTGAGGAAGTGTTGTTCTAAGTCAGCCATAAAAATGTTGGCATACTGTGGGGCCATCCGGGTACCCATAGCAGTGCCGCTGATTTGAAGGTATACATTATCCCCAAATGTAAAATAGTTATGGGTAAGGACAAAGTCACAAAGTTCAGCCACCAGGTTAGCTGTGACATTATCGGGGATAGTGTTCTTGACGGCTTGTAGTCCATCTTTGTGTGGAATGTTGGTGTAGAGGGCTTCTACATCCATAGTGGCCAGGATGGTGTTATCAGGAAGATCACCGATGGATTGTAGTTTCCTCAGGAAGTCAGTGGTGTCTCGAAGGTAGCTGGGAGTGCTGGTAGCATAGGGCCTGAGGAGGGAGTCTACATAGCCAGACAATCCTGCTGTCAGGGTGCCAATGCCTGAGATGATGGGGTGCCCAGAATTTCCAGGTTTATGGATCTTGGGTAGTAGATAGAATATCTCAGGTCGGGGTTCCAGGGGTGTGTCTGTGCGGATTTGATCTTGTGCTTTTTTAGGGAGTTTCTTGAGCAAATGCTGTTCTTAACCTATCCAACTACACTCTTAGCCCAGCAGAAGCAGCTTTCCTGTCTTGGGGCCTCTCCTTCTTCCCCTCCACCCCCACGAACATGATACAGTTCTGTGGTGACCTAGAATCCTATTTTCAATGTCTCCGACTCAAGGAATATTTCCAACACACCTCTGAACAACATACTAATCCACAGAGACCTCCCTACCAACACTACAAAAAGAAGGATTCTAGGTGGACTCCTCCTGAAGGTCGAGACAGCAGACTGGACTTCTACATAGAGTGCTTTCGCCGACATGCACGGGTTGAAATTGTGGAAAAGCAGCATCACTTGCCCCACAACCTCAGCCGTACAGAACACAATGCCACCCACAGCCTCAGAAACAACTCTGACATCATAATCAAAAAGGCTGACAAAGGAGGTGCTGTTGTCATCATGAATAGGCCAGAATATGAACAAGAGGCTGCTCGGCAGCTCTCCAACACCACTTTCTACAAGCCATTACCCTCTGATCCCACTGAGAGTTACCAAAAGAAACTGATAAGAAAATGATAAACACCCATTTTTTCATAATTTTTGTGTATAAAAACAAACATCTTCCGTATTTTCCACAGTATGCATCCGACGAAGTGAGCTGCAGCTCACGAAAGCTTATGCTCAAATAAATTGGTTAGACTCTAAGGTGCCACAAGTACTGCTTTTCTTTTTGCGAATACAGACTAACAAGGCTGTTACTCTGAAACACTTCACAGATGAAGCTCCTTGTGTTTCCTCCCAAGCCCTGCCATTTCCCCCATTCCCTCACACTACTGACAACACCAGCATCCTTCCTAACTGGGAGCCATTTCACTTTGTCCTCTCTTGCTCCACAAATCGCTGCTGTAACCAAATTCTTATCATGTTTTTCATAGATTAATAGACTCTAAGGCCAGAAGAGACCATTGTGATAATCTTGTCTGTCCTTCCATATACCACAGGTCATAAACTTCCTCAAAATAATTCCTATGGCAGATCTTTTACATATCCATTACAGTGACGATCTCATTATCCATGTTGCTAAAGTTCTCATCCAGGCCTCATCATCTCCTCTTTGACTACAATCTCTTTTTCTCACCTTGCTTTCTCCCTGTAGGGAGGCGCATGCTGGGCTGCTCTGGTTTTGGCCCCTGTTGCCTTCTCCAATCAGTCAGGAATGCTTCAGCTTGATGCAACACCAGTGTTCTTTATTTACAGTTGTTTTCCCACCACCACTTTCCACCTATGTACAGGTTTTGCAGCCAACTGTGCCAAGTGCAGGCTTGGCCAGCAACAGACCAGAAGGCTCCCACCTCCCTCTGTGCCTAGCCTTTCTCAACCCCTGCTCCCCTTTCCCCTAGCTTCCTCTCAGCTTTTATAGCCCTGGCTAATAAGGCTGGCACGTGCTGCCTGTTACCAGGCAGACACGGGGCTATCCAACCAGCCCCAATCCATTCCCCTAGATTGGGGCTGGAGTGGCAGAGGCTGATTAAGTGCTTCTCACTCAGCACCCTGTCACACCCCCACATAACCTACTAAGGTCCTCTCAAAAAGCTGCTGGCTAAGATCAGCTTTCTTGGTTACTGCTGGCTATTGGGGATCACTGATATGTATTATTTTTTAAAATTAGTTATATTGACTTCCCCCCACCCCTTGTTCCTTTATATCAGTGGTTCTCAACTCTGGTCCACCGCTTGTTCAGGGAAAGCTCCGGAGCGCTGGGCCGGTTTGTTTACCTGTCGTGTCCGCAGGTTCGGCTGATCGCGGCTCCCACTGGCCGCGGTTCACCGCTCCAGGCCAATGGGGGCTGCAGAAAGCACGTGGGCCAAGGGACCACTGCTTTATATGTTGCTTCTCTCCTTACACTGTAAGCTCTTCACAGCAGGGACTGTGTCTTCACATCTGTTTTTGCAGGGTGCCTAGCACATTGTGGGCAGTACTAGAATGAAAATAATAATAATGGAAGCATCCCAATTTCATCTATTTCTAAGTCAGACATGACCAGTAACAGAAAATCACTGGCCATTTCAGAAGCATAAGAATCAAGCTTACATTTTCTGTTTCCAGTAGAATCAGGACCTACATAGTAATACTAAAGGCAAAGCAGTTTGTCAGAAAGCTTAGCAATTACTAAATAACTTAGCCCCTGTGCAGTCTTGTACTAAAGATTTCACAGTTGCCATTAGTGGTATTCCACTTTAAATAAAAGTCCAGTTATCCTATGATATATGGTTTTGAGTAACTGAATAGAGGCCAATATGTGTCAAAGTTATCTTATATGATAAAATATTTTAAATGGGAGCCCCTTTGTAATGAGGACATTGATTTCAGAATTAATAATCCACATTTTTTTTTAGTTCCACACTAAATGTTGTTGTCAGTGAAAGAAAGCCGTTAAGTAGTACAGAAATTAGGGACCAATTCTGGAAGGTGCCAAGTGCCTCCCTATGAGATCAGGCACTTAAGGTACAATTGCAGCTGTCTCTCTGGAATATTTTTACTGTGTAATCCAGTACTGAAGCGATCACAGGCCCCCAGTTCTACTTACAGTAGTCTTTATTGTGGTGCAGAATTATGTGTCTTAAAATTCAGTTCAAAACAACAAAGTTCAGGAAGCATTTGGAATTTTTGTTTTATAAATCAAAGTGAAAGCCCATGAAATGCTGCCATTTTCTATTTAGGGAAAAATACAAAACAGTCTCAATCACATTTTTATCTACTTACTAAACCACACTTTTAGGATCTCAACATAATTAAATTTTCAGCTGGAAATCCATAAAAGGTGAATATTCTTTCTTCCCCAGTAGTTTTCTTTATATAATATTTCTATAAATGACTACAGTACTTGTGAAATGTCTAGTGGATTGAACACAGGATTGGCAACCAGGTGTTTCTCATCTGGGGGGCCTTGGGTGAGATTGTTAACTATGCTGCCTCCATTGCCCCTTCTGTAAAAGTGGGATAATAATTTCTTAACATAAAGGGATACTTTGAAGAAAAATGTATGTTTGAAAATGCAGAATGAATATAAAAGTGCTAAAAAATGTAGATCTAAATTCCCTGCTGTTGTAAATTGAAGATAAGGGAACTGCACCGATTTACACCACCAGAGAACTAGGTACATTATTTTTAGTGTCTATCCACAGCCCTGGGAACTAAAGGCCTCTGCCTCGAGAGGCATATTAGGGGCAGCACTAGCAAGTAACACAGACAGGTTTTCCCACACTATCCCATCAACATACTTCAGCAACCCTGACTTGGAAAGATCCCCTTTAGATATGAGATGATGGTTCACTCTCCGTGTTAATTCAGTTTTGGGCATCTCTGCTTAAATACTGTGGTAAAGACATCAAGGTAAGAATCTAGACAGACAGACCAACCAAAGGTGTCAATTAGTGCCAAGTGTGAAGGTTTGGGTGATGTGGACAACTTATTTTCCTAGGCCATTAAAGAATTATCAAATAGTGATCACTTCTATCTACTGCCATTCTAGGTGGGATTTGAACTGCTGACCTTCAGTTGGAAGGTTCTAAATCCCATGATGAATCCCTGGAGTCACCTCATCTCCCAACATATTTTTTTTTCTTTTTACTTAATGCTGCTGCAGTAATAAATACCATAAATTAGTTACTACTTAATTTCTTTCCCCCCCAAACGCCACATGTGGGATGAGGCGTCCACACCACACAAGGCCTGAAGGGGTAAATTAGACCAATTACCCTATAGATTGCACCTGGAGGAAAGCCAGACAGGCTAATGAAGTCCAGCTTGGGGGAGGAGCTGGGCCTGGTATATAAAGCCAGGAAGCTGGCAACAGAAGGGGGTTTCAGGGAAGCAGTCTGCAGTCACTGTGTGGGAGAAGGAAGGTGTGTTTGGGACGACAGAGGGTAGTCTACAGTTACTCCCTGGGAGGAGGGAGTTTAGGCTGGCAAACCCAGACAAATGGAAAGGAGCAAGGAATAGGATAGTGCAGACCTTGGCTGCTGATGAGAGGACCTCTAAGTTGGAACCTGGAGTAGAGGGCAGGACTGGGTTCCCCTACCAGCCACTGGGGAATTGGCATAGACCAAGCAGTGGAGAGTGGACTGCCTGAGACAACTCATGCTGGAAAACGTTGATACCCTGGAAGGGAGGAACAGGCTGAGTAACCTGGCTGGGGGGCTGAATTGTGAAGAGGAGGCAGTGGCTCCTGGAGTGACAGAGGAGCCACAGATGGCGAAAGACAGAATATGGCAGAGGGTAACTGCAGGAAGGGGTGTCGGCCAGCAGAGCTAATCCCCAGTACTGCCAGGAGACGGCACCCTCCAGCGTTGAGTAGAGTGCCCCATCACAATATGCAATGTTAACTTCAGACAATTTTTAAATGTTGGCTGTTGATCAGTTTAAACATTCTGATAGCACCTATGTTAGTGATATCGAGTGCCATTACCTCCATCCTCAACAGCCTCCAAAAACCAATGTTATTTTAATACAGAGACTTATTCTGCCAGGACAGTTGGGTCCAACACAGATTGAGTTTTCTTAAATGAAGATTTTTGTAGTATACTTAAATTGCCATTCCTCTTCCATTTGTCCTTCATTTCATATCATGCTCTGTGGTAAAAGGGATTTAATTTTACCCCCAGGCTGTGTTCTCATGGGCTGTTATTGAAGCAATATTAATATTTGTACCTACAGTTTTCACAATTTAACACAGAAATATGCAAAACTGATACATATTGGATTAATTACCTTGAAGTGCACTGTTAGCTAAGAATATCAAGGGACCTTATTTGTTAAAATATTTTAATGCTCAGATGTTGAGTGTGACAATTACTTATCCTTTAAAATAAACTTTTGACAAGACTGAAAGCATAATGTTAAATATTAACACTTTTTTCCTGTATGATACTTTTTGCAACGCACTATTACATAAACACATTTGCAAGTTCAGAGTAAAGCTGGATAGCCATTTGATTTTATAAAGAATTAGCTATAAACTATCATTAGCTGAAGAATTTTACTTTTCCATACAAATGGAAAGTAAAATTTCCTAAAATAGGAGAAAAGCTAATAACATATAAAAATCAGAATGTTGAAGGTTTATAATTAAAAACCTCAATCATATCCTACAATAAAGTATATAAATATAATGTGTGTATTCCTTATAATATCTCTAGTCATGAATAATGTAACTATCAAATTTAAGGATAAATATCAGTCCATATTTCTACCTGCAATCTGAAATTAAAATAATTCAGAATAACTATGTACATTAGTGTGACCCTTTTTCTATTGTGATTGATACAGTATTATTTTAATACACTTATATTTTAAAGTATGTATTTTTATTACAGTATTTCTATTTTTCGTGTACAGCAACATTTTCCAAAAAGCGGCCACTGATTGTGGGCAGCTGAGTTCTTGGGTGTCCATCTTGAGACAAACTTGGGCCTGATTTTCAGAGGTGCCCAGTACAAGTGTCATATATTCTCTCTTGCTTATCAGATGGATCCTGAGTTACCAAGGGACAACGTGTATCTCCAAGCCTTGCTTACCCTCTCCTCCCTTCCACCCAGACTCTGCCCCCTTCACCTGCAGAGACCTCAGATCCAAGGAGCACCATCCATAATATCCAGGATGCCTGAGAGAGAACTTGTGCCAGAAAGATGGCTGACATCCCTACCATCTTCTGCACAGGAGGGTAAGATCCATGCGCAGTAAGTTCCCTTTATGCACGGATCTGGATGGGGAGGAATGTTGGATGACCTGAGATGACACTGCATTTCTTTCTTTAAACTAGGTAACACCTGAGGACACTGAAATATGGCTTTACACAAAAAAGAAACAGCTCTCCACCCTCACAAATATCCATGTTCATAGATTCGTGGCTTTTAAAGCTAGAAGGGACAAGTATGCTAATCTAGTCTGATCTGCTAAACACAGGGCAAAGAACCTCACTCAGTAATATCTGCACCAAGCCCACATTGACTGTTTAAGCTACAGCATATCTTAAAGGAAGGCATCCAGCCTTGATTTAAAAACTTCAAGTGACAGAGAATTCACCACATCCCAAAGCAAATTGTTTCAATAGTTAATTGCTCTCACTGCTAAAAACATGCACCTTATTTCTAATCTGAATTTATCGCTTCAGCTTCCAGTCATTGGATCTCATTATGCCTTTTCAAGTAGATTAAGGAACCGTCTACTATCAGAAATCTCTTCCCCATGTACACCTTTATCAAGTTGTCTTTAACCTTCTCTTGGGTAAACTAAATATATTGACTTTTTGAAGTCTCTCACCATAAAGGCAGGTTTTCCAGACCTCTGATCATTCTTTTAATTCTTTTCTGAACCTTTTCCAGTTTGTCAGCATCCTTTTTGAAGTGTGGACGCTAGAACTGAACACACTATTCTAGTAAAAGTCTCACAAATGCCATATGCAGAGGTAGTATCATTTCCCTACACCCATTTGATATTCCCTTGCTTATGTGTCTGAGAATTGTGTTTACCCCTGTAGCGCTAGCATCACATTGGGAACTCACACTTAACTCGTTTTCTACCGTGACCCCAAGTCATTTTCAGTGTCGCTGAATTACAGCATACAGTGTCTATTTGGTAAATGTGAATGACATTCTTTCTTCCTAGATATGTGACCGTACCTTTCGGTATGTCTACACTTCAGGCCGGAGGCTAAATTCCAGCTTGTGGAGACAAAGCTGAGCTAGCTCTGATTGAACTAGCACACTAAAAATAGAAGTGTAGCTATGGTGGTGAGTGGCTAACTGCCCTGACTACATGCCTGCTATCTTGACAGGACTGTACTCAGGGTGGCTAATCCCTCCTACTGCCAGAGCTACCCTCTATGGGTATAGGTACGTCTCCTTGATCTGGAAATTAGATCTCTAGCGCAAAGTGTAGACGTAGCTTTTGAGTCATAGCTGCCTAGTTACTGTCAAAAAACCAAAATCCTACTAGTGTCAGCTCTAAAAAAGTATATATATGGAGTAAGATGTATAGCATCCCATTCTCTTTCATGCATGAGTAAAACTGATAGCTCAGTTCCTATTTCCAAAGCTTTATTACTGGGGATGGTTAGAGCAAAGACAAAGAAGGAATAACACAACTTAATTTTCAGATGCCAGGTTCAACTACAGTAGCACTACTGATATAAAATTGCCTGTCCTGACAAACAAAGAGTACAAATTTGACATGGAAGTCACTGAGGGAGAATAACTATGAATGTTAAGGTGCTATTTTTCTCTCTCTCTAGCTGCTCTTTAATATACTGCTGAGATAAAACTACCCAAAAGCTTAAAATGCCTCATACAAAAGTTCACAATTATTTCTAGTTAAAAGTAAGTTTTTAAAAGTTTTGTGGAAGAAGTTAGGAAGTAGTAGAAATACTGAAGCAAAAGACTTCAGTAGGGTAAATGGAGTACTGCAGAAAATACTTTGTTGGGAAATTCTGCAGAAAATATTGACACAATCATTTATGTCACCCAGAGTTGTCCTGATTCACTGCCAGTACTATATATTCAGGGCAGCTCTTGAGACTTTGAGAGGAAGAAATATAGAAATTGCTGCTTGGGAACCGAGCCTTGACGCTCACATAGTGGCAGGCAGTGTTTCAGCATGTCATATGCTCTTACTCTGCGGATGTCACTACTGCAGCTGTGATGGAATACTGAACGCATCACAAAAACTTTAAAAAAGAAACTATAAGTTAGGTAGAATTGCCACAACCAAAACCTATATTTATTAGCTTACAGTGGAGTCTTCTAACAAGGAAAGAATCCCTCTCAAGAACTCTGGGGAAAGACTGAGAAACAAGAGCAGAGCTAAAGAGAAGACCTACAAACTGTGTCGTAAAAAAAGCTTTCAAGTAGTTATGAGAGAATTAACTTTCCTTTGGGAATAAAGATGAAGAATGATGAAAACTCAAAATACATTGAGCAGCAATTGTGCGGGCGATGGATGGAATACACATAGAGATTGTGTAATAACTGTAGTCACTCCATAGTTATATTGGTCTGTGACTTTCCATCAAAAACCTAATTTGGCTGCCTTGGTTATGTGCCTCACAACAGCTTCTTTAAGAGCTGCTGGAACCTGGCCCATACCCACATCCCCGTAGGGACACCTGACTATGTTGACGGACAATGGATGCTGTACTTCCCCATTGGCCTTCCCCAACCAGGAGGGACAAGGATCTAGCTCACAGGCTGTGACACTAAGCTGCCTCAGCACCTTTAACATCAAGGTGAAATTCTGAATTAATGTTAAACCGACAGACCAAGCGTTTGTCCCCCGAAAGACAGTTCTGCTTCCATGTCTCAGTCTAAATGAGAGAGGTTTTATCAGAAGACTAACAAAAAACTATTCACAACAATAAAAACTCAACTCAACAACCAAACAGAAACTGCAGAGATTAAAGTTTAAGGGCTTTCATCACTTCCTTGGGAAGTTACTCGATTATCAAATAAATCTTATCATTGAAAGTCTCATCCCTTCGCCTCCCCCAATGTTCAACTTAAAATTTCCTTTCAGTTAATTCAGCCCTTGAATTTTAGGCCTCAGCAAGTGAGGCAGGAAACACCTTGCAGTTCAGAAAGACGTGCATCTTCAGGTATTTGTTGTATTCACATTATACATTTTGTTTATCATGTTTTCAAATGATTCTGTTGTCACTTTATCTACATTCTACACTGTCAGCCACTGAAAGTACACAAAGGTAGGTAGGAAATACAAATTGGTTTATGAGGACTATATGGAAGCTCTCTCTTCAGAGGCTGCAGTTCCAATTTTTATATAACAAATGCTGGACATGAATAGAGGCTAAAGCCCTATCTATCTGCAGTAGTTATATGGCTCCCATTACCATAGTATCTCAGCATCTCACAATCTCTGATCTATTTTTCCTCCCAACACTCATGTGAAGTAGGGAAATGTTATGTCCCTCTCCATTTTACAGAGCTGCGAACAGAGGAGAAGCCAACAGAGGGAGGTTCCCTGGGGGGAGGTCCCACAGAGTTTTTGCCTTTCAGGCTTCTGTGAGCAGTAAATACAACATCTGAAGTGTCTCTTAGAAAGTGAGTGATCAGCTCTTGTGACCTGCATAGGATGTGCCATATTTGTCTTTCTCCCAGAGGATAGAAGTGACTTCATCCATACGAAGGTCTCCATATTGGAAGAAGAAAAGGAGTACTTGTGGCACCTTAGAGACTAACCAATTTATTTGAGCATGAGCTCAAATAAATTGGTTAGTCTCTAAGGTGCCACAAGTACTCCTTTTCTTTTTGCGAATACAGACTAACACGGCTGTTCCTCTGAAACCTGTCATATTGGAAGAGAAGGTTAAAGGACTGGAGACCCAAGTAGCAACCCTGCGTTGCATCAAAGAAAATAAAGACTTTCTGGATAGAAGTCAGTGTTTGGTACTGCAGGCACAGCATGCTGAAGAATCAGAGAGGGCAGAACAGGGAAGAGAATTGGCAGCATATGACCTCCAGAAGAAGAAAGAGGAGAACCCATGTACCTCCAATGCAAATAGAGGTAAGAAACCGTTTTCAGGCTCTCTGCACAGGTACTACGGTGGAGAATGGTTTGAAAGAGTCATCTGAGGGAAGGGATCAGAAGGAGACCCCATCGATCAGAAGGCATGGGATGCATTGTCCTAGGGATGGGGGTTCCACAACCACCACTCCCAAAAAAAGGTGGTGGTGGTCAGGGACTCCATCCTAGGGAGACTGAGTCATCCATCAGCCTTAGGAAACTTGAGAAGCGTGCTGCTTGCCTGGAGCTAGAATTCAGGACGTGACTGACTGTCTGCAAAGACTGATCAAGCCCTCGGACTGCTACCCCTTCCTGCTTCTCCACGTGGGCACTAATGATACTGCCAAGAATGACTCTATGTGGGTCACTGCAGACTATGTGGCTCTGGATAGAAGTATAAAGGAGTTTGAGGTGCCAGTCATGTTCTCGTCCATCCTCCCTGTTGAAGGAAAAGGCCCAGGTATGGATCATCGAACTATAGAAGAAAATGCGTGGTTACACAGATTGTGTCGGAGAGAGGGCTTTAGATTCTTCGCCCAAAGGATGTTGCTCCAGGAAGGATTGCTAAGAAGAGATGGGATCCAAGTAATGAAGAGAGAGAAGAGCATCTTCAGAGGCAGGCTTGCTAACCTAGTAAGAAGGGTTTTAAACTAGGTTTGCTGGGAGATGGAGACCTAAGCCCTGAGGTAAGTGGGGAAATGGGATACTGGGAGGAAACACAAGGAGGAGGGTACAACAGGGGAGGCCTCCTGATTCATACTGAGAAAGCAGGGCAATCAGCTAGTTATCTTAGGTGCTTGTACATGAACGCGAGAAGCCTGGGAAACAAGCATTGGAAGTTCTGGCACAGTCAAGGAATTATGATGTGACTGGAACAACAGAGACTTGGTGGGGTAACTCACATGACTGGAGCACTGTCATGGATGGGTATAAACTGTTCAGGAAGGATGGGAGGGGGAGAAAAGATGGAGGAGTTGCACTGTATGTAAGACAGTAGTATGGTTGCTCAGAGCTGCAGTATGAAACTGGAGAAAAGCCTGAGAGTCTTTGGGTTAAGCTTAGAGGCGAGAACAACAAGGGTGATGTCGTGGTGGGCATCTGCTATAGACCCCCAGACCGGGAGGATGAGGTAGACAAGGCTTTCTTCGGACACTTAACCGAAGTTCCAGATCACAGGCCCTGGTTCTCATGGGGGACTTCAATAATTCCTCCGCTGGGAGAGCAATAAAGCAGTGCACAGACAATCCAGGAAGTTTTTTGGAGAGTGTTGGGGACAACTTCCTACTGTAAGTGCTGGAGAAACCAACTAGGGGACACGCTCCTTTTGACCTGATGCTCACAAACAGGGAAGAATTGATAGGGGAAGTACAAGTGGCTGGCAACCTGGGCAGCAGTGACCATGAGATGGTAGAGTTCAGAATCCTGACAAAAGGAAGAAAAGAGAGCAGCAGAATACGGACCCTGGATTTCAGAAAAGCAGACTTTGACTCCCTCAGGAAACTGATGGGCAGCATCCCCTAGGAGGCAAATATGAGGGGGGAAGGAGTCCAGGAGAGCTGACTGTATTTTAAAGAAGCCTTATTGAGGGCACAGGAACAAACCATCCCGATGTGCAGAAAGAATAGCAAATATGGCAGGCTTAACAGAGAAATCTTCGGTGAGCTTAAACACAAAAAGGAAGCTTACAAGAAGTGGAAACTTGGACCGACTACTATGGAGGAGTATAAAGATATTGCTCAATCATGCAGGGGTGTAATCAGGAAGGCCAAAGCACAACTGGAGTTGCAGCTAGCAAATGATGTGAAGGGTTTCTACAGGTATGTTAGCAACAAGAAGGTGGTCAGGGAAAGTGTGGGACCCTTACTGAATGGGTGAGGCAAACTTGTGACAGATTATGTGGAAAAAGCTGAAGTACTCAATGCTTTTTTTGCCTCGGTCTTCACAGACATAGTCAGCTCCCAGACTGCTGCATTGGGCAGCACAGTATGGGGACGAGGTGAGCAGCCCTCAGTGGTGAAAGAGCAGGTTAAGGACTATTTAGAAAAGCTGGACATGCATAAGTCCATGGGGCCAGATGCAATGCATCCGAGGGTGCTGAGGGAGTTGGCTGATGTGATGGCAGAGCCATTGTCCATTATCTTTAAAATCTCGTGGTGATCAGGGGAGGTCCTGCACAATTGGAAAAAGGCAAATATAGTGCCCATCTTTAAAAAAGGGAAGAAGGAGAATCTGGGGAACTACAGAGTGGCGAGCCTCACCTCAGTTCCCAGAAAAATCATGGAGCAGGTCCTCAAGGAATTCATTTTGAAGCACTTGGAGGAGAGGAAAGTGATCAGGAACAGTCAACATGGATTCACCAAGGGCAAGTCATGCCTGACCAACCTGATTGCCTTCTATGATGAGACAACTGGGTCTGTGGACATGGGGAAAGTGATGTACGTAATATACCTTGACTTTAGCAAAGCTTTTGATATGGTCTCCCACAGGATTCTTGCCAGCAAGTTAAAAAAGTATGGATTGGATGACTGGACTATAAGATGGATAGAAAGCTGTCTAGATTGTTGGGCTCAATGGGTAGGGATCAACGGCTCAATGTCTAGTTGGCAGCCGGTATCAAGCGGAGTGCCCCAGGGGTCGGTCCTGAGGCCGGTCTTGTTCAACGTCTTCATTAATGATCTGGATGATGGGATGGTTTGCACCCTTGGCAAGTTCGTGGATGACACTAAGCTGGGGGAGAGGTACATATGCTGGAGGGTAGGGATAGGGTCCAGAGTGAACTAGACAAATTGCAGGATCGGGCCAAAAGAAATCTGAGGTTCAACAAGGACAAGTGCAGAGTCCTGCACTTAGGCCGGAAGAATCCCATGCACTGCTACAGGCTGGGGACCGACTGGCTAAGCGGCAGTTCTGCAGAAAAGGACCTGGGGATTACAGTGGACGAGAAGCTGGATATGAGTCAACAGTGTGCCCTTGTTGCCAGGAAGGCTAACGGCATACTGGGCTGCATTAGTAGAAGCATTGCCAGCAGATCAAGGGAAATGATTATTCCCCTCTGTTCTGCGCTGGTGAGGCTACCTCTGGAGTATTGCATCCAGTTTTGGGCCCCCCATTACAGAAAGGATGTGGAAAAATTTGGAGAGAGTCCAGTGGAGGGCAACAAAAATGATTTGGAGGTTGGGGCATATGACTTATGAGGAGAGGCTGAGGGAACTGGGCTTATTTAGTCTGCAGAAGAGACGAGTGAGGGGGGATTTGATTGCAGCCTTCAACTACCTGAAGGGGGTTCCAAAGAGGATGGAGCTAGGCTGTTCTCAGTGGTGGCAGATGACAGAACAAGAAGCAATCGTCTCAAGTTGCAGTTGGGGAGGTCTAGGTTAGATATCTGGAAAAACTATTTCATGAGGAGGGTGGTGAAGCACCGAAATGGGTTACCTAGGGAGGTGGTGGAATCTCCATCCTTAGAGGTTTTTCAAGCCTGGCTTGACAAAGGCCTGGCTGGGATGATTTAGTTGGGGTTGGTCCTGATTTGAGCAGGGGGTTGGACTGGATGATCTCCTGAGATCTCTTCCAACTCTTAACTTCTATGAGACTAAGGATGCATCCAAGATTATAAAGTCAGTTTGTGTCACAGAAGGGAACTGAACTCAAGTCTCTCAAATCCCAGGTCAGTGCCTTACACTGGATCATGCTTCCCCCATGAAGGAAGTTTGAAAATGTGACAGTGGGACTTACAGATTGCTGCAGGCTTAGGGTATTATTGCCTACTAAAAAAGTTTTAGACAGCACTGGAAATGAACTCTTCTGAGAGGATGAAGCACTATATTGTAAAACATAAATTATCAAGGCCTTAGGGGATAATTGGAATTCAGATAATCAGAAGCCAGACAGCAAGTTTTGTAATCTTCACCCAGTCTTGGGTCAAGATCCAAGGAGAGAAGGGGAACTCTGGGAATCTTGAAGGTCTGCTCCTGGAGAGTTTCTGAGCAACCCAGGAAAGGAGCTTGTCAGCCAAAATACCTCTTAAAACAGACCTTCAGTTAACTAGGGTTATATTGCATTTCCTGTAGCATATACGTACACGTTCAAGTCATTACATTTCTAGGCTATTTAATCTTTCAGAAGCAAATTTCTTATATTCAACCCTAAGGCTTCAAAAATCTGAATCAGTAACACCCTAACATATAAAGTAAGAAGCACGATTTTTCCAAAGTCTATAAACATAAGGAATGTGTACACACACACAAAGCACAGTACTATTTCTTGGGTGTTACAAGATTTAGGTTTCCCTATTGTGAAATTCATAGCAAATACATTTTTTTAATAAACCTGCAGCACTTTGAATTATATCTAGTCAAAATATTAAACTTTCTCATACTTGAAGAGGAAATATTGTGCTAGGTCACCTAGATCAGTACTAACAAAGTGCTAAAGAAAAATAAATACCCTACGTTAAATACTCTCTGATTATGCTTAAATAACCAATAACTATTTCTGAGAAGTATTTGTCCCAAACTATTATGCAATGAAAAATGGGTCATCAGTAAAGCAGCAACATCAAGTGTCAATATTCATGGCTTTATAGAAGATAACTTCTCCTCCTGTTCTTACATCTAGTAAGTGAGCCTTCTTAGATATTTGTAAAGGAATTTTCCTCCTATCAATTCTCTTTCACATTAGAAGCAAGGGTGAACCATGGCAAAAAATAATAATAATTAAAAAAAAATCAGTTTTCCCCTGAAGTATTTTCAGTAGAATTGAAACACATCAAAAACAATTATATTATTACCATATTTAAAGAATTTGTTAATGGTGACGTTAAGGTTAATGCCACATTATCAGTGATCTGAGTCACAATGGGCACACATTTATGTGAAAGGGATAAAAATTATACAATCAGATTTCAGCCCTAAATATTTTGGACCCAGATAATGGATTATAAAAAACAGAGTACTCGGAAAGGCACATGTGAGCTAAACATACTTCATTCTAATTGCCCCATTTTCAGTCATTTGTAACTTTTTCAAAAAGTTCTTAGCTGGTCAACATGATTTGCAGGGTTTGGAACTTGTTTTGCCTTGAAGTCATTTTCAGCCTCCCTCCCCCCTCCAGTTTAACACGCCACCTAAGATTTTTCTTCTATTTTATTTAGTTTCCATCACCACGGTGTCTGAATGCTTTCCAATAGTATGCAACTGTCATGTGGTGTTCTTCCGTTTCTATCCACAGGGGGGAAATTGTTGAAAAAAAGTTAACGACTACTATGCTTTGCACATTTCTATTAGTAAAGGCAAAGTCAAAGGCACTTTGCACTTGGAAGGGATGGTTGTTATTCTGGAATGATTCAGAGTTTTGGACCAGTCCCCAAGAAAGCTTCATCTCCTGCACAAGTTCTACCCTTGTATACACATCTCCATTATGCCAAAGGATAGCAGTTGTCAACCACACTACTTGTCCCAGAGCTTTAGGTCATCTTTTAAGTATCGCAGGCCTAGCTCATTGATAACCTTGAAAAGAACGGAGATCTTGATGCAATACTCTATGGGGAGCTGGCACAGTGAGTGGATGACAAATGTGATGTTTTTGTTTCTGAGGGTGGTATATTATTAGATTGGTTTTAATGTTTTTATCATGTTCTTATACATTTACAGAATTAAATTATAGCTCAAAGCCCCAAGAGCCTTGGCAGAGGATGCTTTATAAACTGAATTATTATTAGTTAGGTTTTATACTTGAAAATACCATGGAACATGTTAACCATACACACAAACAGGCCATTGTGCATCTACATGTTTTGTGGTTTTCTCTGTAGTTTCCCCTCTCACTCCAGACAGATGCACTATTCTAATATGAAGATTAAATCCAAACATACCACGGCCACACACTTAAATCACATAGTAGATGGCAAATCAACTAACATCGCCTGAACCCCAAAACTACAATGTGTAAACTTGAACAGAAAAAAAAAAAAGTTTTACAGATTGCTGCATAATTTAAATCTTCCAGGACATGGAGGGCTCAGAGCTAGAAGTGCATGTCTGCAGTAGACAATTGTGGATGGGAGCAACTTGCCTGTTATGAAAGGAGAAGCATAAGTGAGAGAGGACTGGAGGAATAATGTGTGGAAAAAATGATGCGAAAAAGTACACTAATGACAACTGAGTGAGAAGAGAAAGAAAGGCACGTTTTTTTCCTCAGGGCTACAGTGAAAGAAAGCATAAAAAAATCTGTGTCTGCTTAAAGCCTTTGAAGCTAGATTTAGGCCCTTCTACAATTTACTGAACCCTGTATAAACCTTGTATGCACTTCCAAATAACAGTTTAAATATGGTTTTGGCTAGCAAAGATGAACATAGCCAGACTGAATGCTGTTCAGAGTATTTATTATTTATTTCAGTTTCCAAAATGAGTTCTGGTTACATGTACATCAGTATACAAACAGCAGTTAGGATCAGTGTCCAACAATTAGACTCTCCACAAATTCCCAGAATTCTCCGGGCCACCACACAACAGACACCCAACTCCTCATACTCATTCCCTCCTTACAACAATTCATTCCTCCTCCACATGAGAGAAGCTTATATCTAAATTAGTTAAATCACACCTTAACCCCCACCCAGGCTAGCTGGACCAACTGTTTAAAACAATTTAGCTGCTTTAGCACAGTTCAGCAAACTGTTTCTGACAACACAGGTGAGGCTTTAATTAGGAGAAGTAGTAGTAACAGAGTATGTAAGCCACAAGGGCTTGGTTTGGTCTGCCAAGAAGAAAAAGTCGGAAAAAGACAAAAATAAGACAATTCCTACAATAAGTCATGACAAACACCAGATATAAGCCTGGTGAGAACAGATTCTCTCAGAAAGAGAGTCCTCACCCCCAGAAAGCTGCTCAAAGCATTCAGGTGAGTTAAATTCCACTGAAGCACAAGAGACTAAAGAATTTGATGGCTAAGAGCAAAACAGGTTAACTACAAAATATGAATACTTAGAAACGAGAGTCATCAAGGATGTATAGTATTCAAAGTGCAAGGCCAGGACATATTCAGCCAATTCCGAAAGATTGTTAAAGAAGTCTTATTTTTTAAATGCATTTTCTGCCTAAAGCTGATATTAATAATACCACCTAGCTTTTATTTAGTGCTTTTCATCCACAGATCTCAACACGCTTTACACAGGTTATCAATATCATTATGTAACTATTGTCCTACCACATATAATACAATTACATACATTGTATGTGGCCAATTACCAGGCATAGGGTATTCTCTTACAGATCGTACGTACAGACATTTTGGGAGTCCCTCGGTTTTTCATTAGTGCATTTTCTCCCAGCCTCTTCTAGGTCACGGAAACATCAGGCACTTCACTTTAAAAAGACATCTGCCTTGCTTGAAGGAGCCGCATACAAGATTACACTGTCAGACAAAAAGCAAAGCAGACACAAGGAAACAATACAGAACCAGCCTTAAGCACAAACAACTATTCAGGCAGGAGTCCTCACTTTTTGAGGCGCATGCATTAAGTAGATCATGGTGCACAGGTCCACGAGAGACGTTATTAAGGGAACAAGAGCAAACTATGACAATGCATAAGAAAGATAGGAAGTTCATAAGAAGGTACCCTGGCTTAACTTGGACATCTTCAATGACATGAAATTCAAAAAAGAGTCATAAAAGAAGTGGAAATTAGGTCAAATTACACAGGATGAATATTTTAAAAAAACCACCATGACCATGTAGAGACAAAATTGCAAAGATCAAGGCTCAAAATGAGATTAAACTAGCTAGGGACATAAAGAATAACAAGAAAGTATTTTACAAATACATGAGAAGCAAGAGGAAAACCAAGGACAGGGTAGGCCCATTACTATATGAGGAGGAAAAGACTAACGGAAAACACAGCAATAGTCAAACTGATAAATGTCTTTTTTGTTTGTTTTCACCAAAAAAGTTAGCAGTTATTCGACAATTAACATCATAAATATCAGTGTAAATGGGGTAGAATTTGAGATTAAAACAGGAAAAAACAAGTTAAGAACTACTTAAACAATCTACATGTCTTCAAGTCAGCAGGGCCTGATGAAATACATCCTAGAATACTAAAGGAACTGGCGGAAGAGATCTGAGTCATTCGTGATTATCTTTGAGAACTCATGGAAGGTGGGAGGGATCCCAGAGGACTGGAAAAAGCACATATAGTCTCTATCTATTAAAAGGAGAACAAGGACAACTGGGGAATTGCAGACCAGTCAGCTTAACTTTGGTACTGAGAAAGATAGTGGAACAAATAATCAAACAATCAGTTGGCAAGTACTTAGAAGATGATAAGATAAGTAACAGTCAACATGGATTTGTCAAGAAAAAATCATGTCAAACCAACCTAATATCCTTCTTTCACAGGGTAACAAGTCTTATGGATGAAGGGAAGCAGTAGATGCCAAATCTTGACTTTGGTAAGGCTCTTGATACTATCTCACGTGAAACTTCCCATAAACAAATTAGAGAAATATAGCCTAGATGAATCTACAATATGGTGGGTGCACAACTGCCTGGAAAACCATACTCAGAAAGAGTAGTTATCAATGGTTTACAATTGAGCTGGATGGGCATATCAAGTGGGATCCCACAGGGATCTGTCCTGGGTCTGGTTCTGTGCAATGTCTTCATAAATGATTTGGATAATGGCATATAGAATACATTTATAAGATTTGCAGATGATATCAAGCTGGAAGGGGTTGTAAGCTCTTTGGAGGCCAGAGTTAGAATTCAAAATGATATTGACAAACTGGAGAAATGGTCTGAATTAAATAGGATGAAATTCAATTAGGATAAATGCAACAGACTACACTTAGGAAGACATAATACTGGGCTAGATGGACCACTGATCTGACCCAGTATGGCCTAATGTTCTTATGTTCTAATAATCAACTGCACAAATACAATATGGGAAGTGACTTCCTCGGAAGGAGTACTGCAGAAAAGGATACGAGGGTTATAGTGGATCACAAACTAAATATGGATCAAAAATGTAAAACTGTTGCAAAAAAAGCAAACATCATTCTGGGATGTATTAGCAGGAGTGTTGTCAGCAAGGCACGAGAAGAAATTCTTTCACTCTATTCAGCACTGAAAAGGCCTCAACTGGAGAATTGCATCTAGTTCTAGATACCACACTTTGGGAAAGAAGTGGACAATTTGGAGAAAGTCCAGAGGAGAGCAACAAAATGATTAAAGGCATAGAAAATATGCCCTATGAGGAAAAAAATGAAAATATTGGGTTTGTTTAGTCTGGAAAAGTGAAGACTGAGGGGGGACATGATAACAGTCTTCAAGTACATAAAAGGTTATTATAAAGAGGAGGGTGATAAATTGTTCTCTTTAACCACTGAGGTCAAGACAACAAGCAATGGGCTTAATCATTGGAGGTTTTGAAGACTAGGTTAGACAAACACCTGTCAGGAATAGTCTAGATAATATATAGCCCTGCCTCAGCGGAGGGGACTGGACTAGATGACCTGTCGAGGTCCTTTCCAGTCCTACATTCTTATGATTTCTGCATATCATAAGGCTGCTCCCAAACAAGTAGAAGAAAGCTAAGCAAAGCACACTTTATCTGAAATGAACAAAGGAAAGACAGGATGTTCTACCCAAGTAACAGCAGGTTTAAATGACAAAAATGCCTCCAAGTTAGAGGTGGATAAGACCTATTATATCATTATTATCCATTACATCCAGTGCATCTGGTGCATTTTTGATGACATTTATCCTAAATTCTCCCTTTCTTAATTTCATTCCATTGCTCCTAGTATTTCCTGGTATCTCAAATAGTTACTTATTCTGCATACTCTTCTTTCCCCACAAAAAACTGTCTCCTAGCCACGCTATACATAACTAGCTACTTTTAATACTTCTTCACTGTCAGTCCCTCCAGTCCCCTCTTCATTTTTGTTACTTTCCTCCAAACTCCCTTCATTTGGCCTATACTATCCAAAGCTGAATGCAGTATATTTTGGATGAAGTCACATCAGAACCCCTGTAATGTACAATGATGGCTCAAGGGAATCTTGTACAGCTATTCTACGTTAGCTAGGAGAAAACTGACAAACTAAACATCTGGAAGCTCTTAAAAGCTCCGCGGCATAAAAGGGCACTGTGTATTTAGAATTTTGATCCAGCGGTAAATGAAGAGAGTCGTGCAAAGAACCAAGGAGAAGTATGCATCACAGGTTCTGTCTACACTAGCGACTGTACATGTGTCTCTGTATGTGGTTGTGCCATAGCTACCCTACTGTCCACTTCTAAACCCCAGAAGCACATAGAATCATAGAATACCAGGGTTGGAAGGGATCTCAGGAGGTCATCTAGTCCAACCCCCTGCTCAGAGGAGGACCAATCCCCAACTAAATCACCCCAGCCAGGGCTCTGTCAAGTCTGACCTTAAAAACTTCATAGGAAGGAGATTCCACCACCTCCTAGCGAACTCATTCCAATACTTCACCACCCTCCTAGTGAAAAAGTTTTTCCTAATATCCAATCTAAACCTCCCCCACTGCAACTTGAGACCATTACTCCTGGTTCTGTCAGCTGCTACCACTGAGAACATTTTTGAAGGCAAGTAGCAGGTGAGTAAGCTAGCACGCCTGAGGGGTGTGGGTAAGTACATTCCTCAGGCTATGGCCCTGTACCTGTGCCAGTGTGCAGCATGAATGGGGGCAAGAGTCGTATATCACATCTCAGGTTTCTATAGTCCTCCACCCCCAGTTCCACAATGCACTGAACCCTTTTCTTCCTTACCTTTACCCAAACTATAAAGGTCCCTGTCCCCCAATTTTCACCAGTATTAACGAGCTGTGCTGACCATATCAGAACAGCTTTCTGCTGCACTCTGTAGATCAATACAGGTGAACATAGATCCTGTTCTGAGAGTAGCCACCTGACCTGCCAACCACACCCCAAACATTAGTCCTGCAATAAGGAACAGTAGCAGAACCATATCACCATCCCATTGCTTCACGTCTTCCACCCAGTTTGGCACGGGGGAGACATGAGTGGCCAGCAGCAAATGTGGAAGGCAGGGAACTGTGCCAACAACACACAGTGACAGTGTGGACAAGGGTATACACAGCATAAATGGACACTTGACACAGGTATAAGGAATATACTCAAGCATGTAGGTAGACAAGTAACCAAGTATGCATGCCAGTATAGACAGAGCCACAGAGGTAAGCCAGGGAAGGCTGACTGTCCAGAGACCTTAAGATTCATATTGGCTGCAGGAAATGTTATGGCTCTTAAAAGTAGACCAACTGCTGTTGTGGAGGTTTTGGCCAATTAGTGAGATTGTTGGAATATATCAGCTCCCATTTTCCATCCTGCTCCTCTCCAAATACTGTGATTTCAAAAACGTCGTTTTTTTTCCTCTAAAGCTTTTCTAATATCTGCCTCTTCTTCTGAATTCCCATTGTTTACATTCTGGTTCATGGCCTTGATGTTCTCTCTCGATTACCATAATAACTTTCTTCTCCCTGGCCTCCCCAACACTTCATTTCAACAGGAAGCAGCAAATAACTTTTCTTTTCCATTGTCCCAAGCATATCAGCCCCATTTCTTAAATCTCCCTCGCTGATTATAAACTTTCAACTCTCCCACTTCTATTGACTAGCTTTCCAAACCTGATCTGCACATGACAGTGGGCTACTATTTCTCTTCTGCCCTGCTTTATTCATGTATTTGAAAATCCTGTACTTTCAAACTTTTTACATAGTAGGTTTTGCATCTTCCCCATTTGTGGTTAGCCTCTTCACTCATCTCTCACTTCTCATGCAAACTCTTCAGGCCAGGGAGTGTTTTTTTAATCTGTTTAAATGTCATAAAAACTTGCAACATTATACCAGTGATTATGTTTGCCTGCAAGTAGCCACGATGTTGAAGAGTGACGAGTTACTCACTCGTAGCTGAGACCACCATCCAAACTTTTTTGGTTGGGCCTCATAACCTATCAGATGCTAAGGATTTAAAGCAAAGATCAGTGTGTCTGGCTTGCAAGACTTTTGACACCTGAGCCTGAAGCCTTCAGGGCTTAAACTCCAACTAGTATAGAACTTTGCAGTGCATCTCCTCAGCAACATGGGCTACTATGAACTCATCAAAACCTGTCTTGTGCCATCTACACTGGCTTCCCATAGAATATCAGATCAAGTTCACTGTCTCAGTCCTTATCTTCAAGGCACTCCCTGACCAGATCCAGTATATAAAAGAATACTTGAAGCTCCAGGATGAAGACAGTAGTCAAACATGGTCCTCCAACACGATGGAACTCTCTACTATAAGCCTAAAGCTTATCTGTACAGATGATGGAACTTTCTCAAGGGCCAGTCCAAGACTGCGGAAAGAACTCCTTCAGAAACTAAGGACCATCACAAACCCCACCACCTTCAACTCAAAATGCAAGACGCACTTCTTTGGCCTTGCTTTCTATAACATAACATACAGTAACATTTACATACATTAAAAATACCCTACTAAAACAAGATACTCTACTGTACCACTTCTCCGCCTGGGAAAGGACAAACACCACATGACAGATGTGTAGTAAAATTTCTTAGTATGTTCCTGGATGGCACTCAGGTACTGCAATGATGAAAGTGGTATAAAAAATCATACAAAATAGGAACTACCAAGTACACTAATTGCTATGGTGTGTTCAAAATGGTGCTAGTTAAAACATGTTTGTTAACACAGTTTCTATCATAATGCATTTTCCCAGTGCAGACATGGCCTAAAGGCTCTTAGCTGTAAGCGGGAGTGATGTCTGATGAGAAATGCTGGTTTCTGACACAGGGCCACTCTCGTGAAGGGAGAGAAGTACCTTTCTCATCAAAGAATATCAAGACCATTTACCGAGGGAAGTTCTTCTCTCCCAGAGCAATGGCGGCAGAATCTGGCCCATAGAATGCAGAAAAGCTCGTCTTTCAAATATAATCTCTCCATGCCTGATTTTAAGTACGGACAGCGGGTAGAAAGTTTTCAGCAGTTACTACTACATGTAACTAGAATACTAAAAACAAAGACATTGTACCAAATATCTAATACTGTAGCTTTCAAAACTGATCAAACAGCACTTTTAAAACCAATATTTTTCCCATTATGCAAATGTCTATTGAAATGTTTAACTATGAAATATTCATCACAGATATGCACCTCCAGAAGGCCCAAATAAAGCTTTGAATATACAAACATGAGATTTTAGATATAGATATGTAATGTCTTGTTTATCCAGACTCAGAGTTGGTATTCATCACAATTTTATCAGAGAACTGATACTAGTATCAGAATTTTTTTTAAAAAGTTGTGCCTTAGTCCCATCCCTCCTAGTTAACACAAAGTTGGACACATATCTATTTTTCATATCGCTTCTCAAAAAATGTCTTATGCCCCCTGATCTTAACTTTGGAAGTTCTTGTTACCCACCCAAATTCGTAATCTTATTTTGAATTTTACTATGCTCTCAGCTTCAATAATATTTTGCAGCTATATATTTCACAGGTTAATTACAAGAATACATAGGAATACCTGATTTACCTTCCATGTATCATTTATCACAGGGTCACCCCCAACAATCCCTCAGTACCGAGGGATGTCATTGGCCATCATGCTGTGTAGTTGGACTAGGTATTTCTGGAGTTCCTCACACAGTCTTCCCTAGTCTTGACTAACTTAAATATTGTGTCATCTCCAAATTTTTCCACTTCACTGTTCAACTGATTTTTAAAGATAGGTACAGTAACTCCTCACTTAATGTTGTAGTTATGTTCCTGAAAAATGCGACGTTAAGTGAAACGATGTTAAGCGAATCCAATTTCCCCATAAGAATGAATATAAATGTGGGGATAGGTTCCATGGAAATTTTTTTTTGCCATACAGTACAGTACAATAGTTGGGAGGTGCCCTGTCTTAGCCCGCACAGGCACAGCCCACTGGCACTGGAGATGAGGCAGGCAAGGAGGCTGAAGGTGCTGTAGGCTAGGAGAAGCACGTTGTGCAGGAGCAGTGGCAGCTTCCCCTACTCTGCAAGCACCAGGGGCGGGGGGCTCAACCCTCAGCCTGCTCACTCCACCCCTTGCCCCAAACCCCCACCCTTAACCCACCTCTTCTTCCCCTCTCACTCCCTTTAGTCCGCATGCCATGTCCTTGCTCCTCCCCCCTCCCTCCCCTGCCTCCTGCCCGCAGCAATTGAGTGGCTTGCGGTGTTCGGGGGGGGGGGGGGAGGAGCGAGGACATGGCGTGCAGGCTCGCCCTCCCTCCCCTGCCTCCTGAACACTGCAAACCAGCTGATTGCCATGGGCAGGAGGCAGGGGAGGGAGGGGGGAGGCGCGCCACATCCTCGCTCCTCCCCTGTGCCCGCATCTATCAGCTGGCTTGCGGTGCTCAGGGGGCAGGAGGGTGGAGGGAGGAGCGAGGACTTGGCATGCAGCCTCCCCCGCCGCCTGCCGCGCCAATCAGCTGGTTTGCGGTGTTTGGGAGGCAGCGGGGGGAGGGGGAGCCTGCGCGCTGAGTCCTCACTCCTCCCCCCTCCCTCCTGAACGCCGCAAGCCAGCTGATTGCTGCGGGCAGGAGGCAGGGGGAGGAGGGGGAAGGCACTGATCTGCGGGGCCTGCCGGTGGGAGGGAGGTGCTGTGTGCTGGGGCCATAGGGGAGCTGATAGGGGGGCTGCCACTGTGGACAAAGCAGGCAGCCAAACGACGTTATAGAGAAGCATTGCACAACTTTAAATGGAGCATGTTCTGTAACTGAGCAGGAACATAAGATCGAAACAACGTTAAGCGAGAGGATGTTAAGTGTGGAGTTACTGTACAACATTTGCTGCACTCTAGTCCTCCTGTACAGAAACTTATTTTAATGAGATTGGATTTATTTTCCCAGCCTCAGCCACTACATTTAAGAAACTGTAGCCCTTTAATGTCTGTGTCCTTCCCAGTTTTCATAGTTAACTGATCCTCAGAGTTCACTGGAAAGCCATGTGACAAAAATATTCAGTACAATCCAGGAAACAAAGTGCCTGCTTGTAAAACATAGTGAAAACTCATCCAGGTTTTTTTAAATCAAAATATATTTGAGGTTTTAGAAATGTACTGACAGAACATAATGCTGAAAAAACATCAGAGAAGTCAAGACAAATAATTTTTTCACTTACTTTTGACTACTTTAACTGCTAGCTAGAGAGTGTAATTTGCTCTAAAACGTTTCAGTGCTGGATTCCCATATTCTGAGCAGCTTTCAGTCCCATGAACAAAGTAAAGTGGTCTCTGTTTTTTAACTGCAAAACTCAGTGATGTGGAGAACTTTGGCATCGCTACAAAGGACAGACAGAATGGATGCAGTCTAAACAGATATGGCTGTTTGGTTTCTGTTCCGGAACTGCTGAACATAGAAGTAAACTGTAGGGACCTTGTTTGTTTGCGCTAAATATCATAAGCCGAACTGCTTTGATGAAGAGTCCCACTTTCCTTCTACTGCAGAAACAAGCTCATAAAATGAAGTCTCAGTGTAACAGTTGTTAAATATCCTATACTTGCGAAAGTACATTAATTGCAATTACACACAAAAGCTAAACAGAAATAGGATTTTACACAATCCTCATCCAAAGCCAGAACTCTATCCACAGATATTCCATGGACTGCTCTCAGCACTGCCCAAAAGACAGAACTCTTTCCAGTCTGCTTTTGTACTGGGTTCCCTGAAATTTTTGGTCCATATCCTACTAACTGAGATAGTCAACATCTCTTTTAAGGAGAAAAATCTACCACCCACCAAAAGCACACCATAAATCCAGGCCGTGCTTAAAATACCAACACAATTTGCACCTCTACCTACCACCTAGTATTAATCTTCTGTTTCTGAGCAAGTTAATAGAGCAGCTCACAAAGGGTTATCTTCTACTCCATCTAGACCAGGGATTGGCAACCTTTGGTGCGCAGCCTGTCAGGGAAATCCGCTGATGGGCCAGGATGATCTGTTTACATGCAGCATCTGCAGGTTCAGACGATTGCAGCTCCCACTGGCCACGGTTCGCCATTCCAGGCCAATGGGGCCTGTGGGAAGTGGCGGCCAGCACACCCCTCGGCCTGCACCGCTTCCCACAGCCCCCATTGGCCTGGAACCTAGGGAGGTGGTAGAATCTCCTTCCTTAGAGGTTTTTAAGGTCAGGCTTGACAAAGCCCTGGCTGGGATGATTTAACTGGGAATTGGTCCTGCTTCGAGCAGGGGGTTGGACTAGATGACCTTCTGGGGTCCCTTCCAACCCTGATATTCTATGATTCTATGATTCTATGGAACGGCAAACCATGGCCAGTGGGAGCTGCGATCGGCCGAACCTGCGAATGCTGCAGGTAAACAAACCATCCCAACCCGCCAGCGGATTTCCCTGACAGACTACATGCCGAAGGTTGCCGATCCCTGATCTAGACATTGCCAGTATCCTGGGCCTCTCCTAATCAGGCTAGGACACGGAACAGAGATAGTGCTAATGACACTGATAGATCTCCTCTTGGCCCTGTGCTAAGGCCCCATTCACACACCTCTCCACACTACTTGACAGAGTTGACCATGGAAAACCGATATCCTGCCTCAGGGATGTGGCAGTGGTTAACAAGTGCACACTGAGGTGACTTCAAAACTCATTTCAGACTTCACCAGACAGTGGAAAGGGGCACCTGCCTGTCCACAAATCTCCTCACTTGTGGCACTCTTATCCTCCCCCATGTCCAACATCTGTATGAAAAAGAAATCTCACAGTAAGAGGATTTAGCGTTTAACAAACTGACAGATTGCCTTTCAATTAAAGGCAGCAACATTTTAAATAGTTCATTCAATTATAAAATATCATCTCGAGTAAAGCAAACAGCAACAGGTTTTTAACAGATCAGTTACAGCAAAAGGGATTCTCTCCAAGTTAATAAATCAGTAATTAATCATTCTGTTTACCTACTAACCACATTTCAGCCACACAAAATGCACGGAATAAAAATCATACGTTCTTTCCCCTCAATAAATTTTCCATGGGTATGCTGGTATCCATTTACCCCATAAAAAATCAGCTAGTGACAGGGCTGGCTTTTAGAAGAGTTACAGTATGTGGATGTAATTGCTTTCACTAAAAACCATCTCACACGTCACAGAGTATTCCTTTCAAATGATACCTAATAAATCAAACGAACATGATTCATGTTAGTTATGCATCTACTTTCAGTTGCAATATTTTTAGAGTCCACATATGCGAGATGAAGAAGTTGAAAATAATGCTATAGTCTTCATATCATAGGAAGACTCTTTATTCTAAACAAAAACAAAAAGCCAAAAACAAACAAAAAAGATACTTTCAACACTGCATTGTGTTTTTGAACATGCATTATGCTCAACATTGCAAACACTTCAATTTCACTTTCTAGACTCTCTCCCTACTTTGCAGGGTGGATTAAATGGATAATAGAAACACAGGAACAGTGATTTTCTCCTTCTTAAAAAGTAGGTCTGCCAGAGAGCCCACTGCATAGAATCATAGGCCTAGAAGGGACTTGAAAAGGTCATCTAGTCCTGTCCATTGTACTCATGGCAGGACTAAGTATTATAGACCATCCCTTACAGGTGTTTGTCTAACCTGCTCTTAAAAATCTCCAACGATGTGGACTCCACAACCCCCTAGGCAATGTATTTCAGTGTTTAACCACCCGGACAATTAGGAAGCTTTTCCTAATGTCCAACCTAAACCACCCTTGCTGTAATTTAAGCTCATTGCTTCTTGTCCTAGCCTCAGAGGTTAAGGAGAACAATCACAGAATCATAGAATATCAGGATTGGAAGGGACCTCAGGAGGTCATCTAGTCCAACCCCCTGCTCAAAGCAGAACCAATCCTGTTTCTCCCTCCTTGTAATGACCTTTTATGTATTTGAAAACTATCATCTAGACCTTTAATCATTTTTGTTGCTCTTCTCTGGACTTTCTCCAATTTGTCCACATTTTTCCTGAAATGTGTCCAGAAATTGGGTGAGGCCAGAAAACATCCTCAAAGCGTCAGATTGAATATAATAACTGGGTTTCAGGAGGCTGTGTTTAAAATCTATTGCTTTACCTGATGGGTCAAAGGTCATAGGTCTTTATTGGTCTTTAATACTAATCAATATTATACAATCATAGAACAGTCAAAAGATTTCTATTACTTGACTTAGGTAGTTATTTGTTAAACTCTTACCCACAATGGAGAATTTTTTTTAAACCACAGCAATATTACAGTTTATACCAAGGTTTTATATTTGAATCCAAGAGAGAAGTCAAAATGAACTCTTTGCTTACATGCTCATTCAGTATCTAAGGCTAAGTGCCTTAAATTCACTGTAAGTGTAGTGTCTCAATTACTAAAGATATAGTAAACAGAAAAAGAATTAGTGGCTAAATCCATGTCTGATTCAGTTACTGCACATTGTCCTCATCACATGCTGTTGAGTAAACAGCTTTACAGGCCAATACTAAACTGAGTTTGTAGAAATAATTTTGGTTATAAGTTACAGTTTAAAAACCCTCCAATAATGTCAACTTGTAAAGCATTCTGGAGGTTGGAGCAGCATCAGAAGTTCCGTAAGGTTAGAATTTCAAGGAAGAATGCGTTGGCCTGAGTTACTGGTCTATAAATGTGCTTTGGATCATTTCCAGCTCTGAACACACTCACCAAACATACTTATGATCGGATGGCCAGAAACAATGTAATCGCATACACTATGCTGTAACACTCAGAAACAACGAAGCACTCCAAGCCACAAAATTTCTTTTACAATTCTCTCATTGCTCTTGGAGTAACCAAATGGGTGAACTGCACAGCTTTCGGTGAATAGAAGCAATTCTATTTCAGTGCTAACCGTGTTTTCATGCAGACCTAAGATTTTATCAGAAGTGAGTTAACAGTGAGGTTGTGCAACAAAAGACCTCCAACTAGCAAGAAAAGATAGATTCACCTTTTACGGCATTAATTTTAAACAAAACTCTTTAAAGCAAAGTTTAGAATCCATCTTTTTAGCGACTGCTAAAGCCCACATCACTATAGTAACTAAATACCATTCAAGAACTTTTTTGAAAATAGAAATCTCTCTTCCCTATTCTTCTTTCCCAGAAGACAGTAGGAGAAATAAGTGATTTGCTTATAGACTTGTCTTGTTGGTGTGTGTGAGAGAGCTTGTGTGTAGACGTTATCGAGAGAAAGCTAAACCAAAGAAATGAGTTTGCTTGTGTGGTCTGGTCATTTTTCTTGTAGGAATGCACTCCACAGTCTATGTTAGCTCCTGTGAAAGTTCTGTCTTCTGCCCTCCACCTACTGATTGTCAGTTTACTTGTCCCAGATGTAAATGTGATGGAGGGCATGGCTGCAGATAAACTACAGATCTCTCAGGCTACAGCCATTTCCTTATAGGACGCTAAATACCAGAACAGAGACCTTGAATGGGATTCCATTCAGTGGGGAGTCAGTGCAGACAGAGCATTCGGATGGTGAGTTCATGGTGACCTGTGCTGCTAGGCAGATGGGCACTATGTCTTCTCCCAGATGAAGCTTTGTGAAGGTGTGTGGTTTAATTCCCAGCTGGGAGTTGCAATAATTATGTGGCTGTCACAAATATGTGGTTCACCATTTGACATAGATCTAGCCATTAGATGATGCACCATCTTCTGGTCAGCTGCAGACTGAAGAAACGGTTTACCTCTACCATGCATGTTTGGGCACTCAACAGAACTGAAGTCCAAAAGAACCACAAGGCTGTGGAATTACTTGATTTGAGGTCAAAGGTGGAAAATCTGAATAGGAGGTTTTGGGCTCAGATATTAGAGGATTCATTCATGTGGAAGATGACTTCCTCCAAGATGAAAACTTTTGTGAACTGTATACTATGTCAGATACCTCCATCTGTTCCTCTGGAATGGACAATGAGTTCACTAAGCCATGCACTGCGATTTTTTAACTGAAGTTTCTGAATAAGCCCCATTACTGCTGGGAGGACATAGAGGCACTGCTTCTGGGCACCTCCGATGGGAGCTGAGAATGCTCTGACTGGCTGTGGCCCTTCCTTGCTGTTGCTGCTCAGTGGCTCCCCCACTGGCCACCAGGTGAATCAAAGTGAAGAGCTCTGGCCGCTTTATAGTGAGTCACAGGCACATAATGGCTCTATATCCACTGTAGACTCCCCCAGAGCAGGGGAAAGATGTATCAGGGGACTTGCAGGTGGTTTCATTGACTATAAGGCCAGAAGAGAGGATCACATCATCTAGCCTGACCTCCTGTGAAACACAGCTCATAGAAAGAAAAGGAGTATTTGTGGCACCTTAAAGACTAACCAATTTATTTGAGAATAAGCTTTCGTGAGCTACGGCTCACTTCATCGGATGCATACTGTGGAAAATACAGAAGATGTTTTTATACACACAGACCGTGAAAAATGAGTGTTTATCACTACAAAAGGTTTTCTCTTCCCCCACCCCACTCTCCTGCTGGTAATAGCTTATCTAAAGTGATCACTCTCCTTACAATGTGTATGATAATCAAGGTGGGCCATTTCCAGCACAAATCCAGGTTCCCCCCCACCCCAGGCCCACCTTGATCATCATCGGGGAGAAAACCTGGATTTGTGCTGGAAATGGCCCACCTTGATTATCATACATATTGTAAGGAGAGTGACCACTTTAGATAAGCTATTACTAGCAGGAGAGTGGGGTGGTGGGAGAGAAAACCTTTTGTAGTGATAAACACCCATTTTTTCATGGTCTGTGTGTATAAAAACATCTTCTGTATTTTCCACAGTATGCATCCGATGAAGTGAGCTGTAACTCACGAAAGCTTATGCTCAAATAAATTGGTTAGTCTCTAAGGTGCCACAAGTACTCCTTTTCTTTTTGCAGATACAGACTAACACGGCTGTTACTCTGAAACGGATCATAGAGTTTCATTCACTTACCCTGGTTATTGACACCATAAACTTACATTTGGCTAAAGCACAACTTCCAGAAAGGTTTCCCTTACTGACCTAAAGACAAAGATGGCAAATCCATGACTTCCCTTGGTAGTTTGTTGCAATGGCTCACCACACTCATGTTAAAAATTTGTGTTAATTTCTAATTTGAAGTTGTCTGGCTTCAACTTGAAGCCATTGGTTTTTGTTACGGCTTTCTCTGCTAGATTAAAGAGCTCTTTGGTACTGGGTATTTTCTCCCATGAAGGTCATTTGCAAACTAATCAAATCACCTCTCAATCATCTTTTGATCAAACAAACAGACTGAGCTCTAGATCTCTCATTGTAAGGCATGTTTTCCAGCCCCTGAATCATTTTTGTGAGTGTTCTCTGCACCCTCTCCAATTTTCCAACATCCTCCTCAACATGTGGACATCAGAACGGGACACAGCACTCCCATTACTGCACACAGAGGCAAAACCACCTCCTTATTCCCACCCAATAAACTAAACCCCGGCCTATACATCCAAGGACCACAACAACCCTCCCTGTCAAACCATCGCACTGACTATCCACCAGGACTCCCAAATCCCTTCCATATCCAATACTTTTCAGGACAGTTCCCAACTGCAGGCATGGCCCGTACTCCCCATTCTCAGATTTTGCACTTGACTGTACTAAAAAAGCATTTTGTTCTAATGGGCTCAGCCTACCAAGTGATCCAGATCATACTGTATGGCTGCTCATCCTCACCATCTACGACTCTGCCAATCCTTATGCCATCCACAAATCCCACAAGCCATGACCCCATATTTACTTTCAGATCATTGATGTAAATATTGAATGGATTGGGCCTAGCATCTGATCCCTGCAAAACTCCACCAGAACGACTCTCTTCCATTCACAATCACTTTCCAAGATTTGCCAGCCAGCCAGTTCCTAATCCACTTAACATGTGCTTCTTTGATACTGCATAGCATCAATCCTCTCATCACAATATTGTGCAATACCAAGGCCAAGGATACCACATCCACGCAGCTACTTGAAATCTCATTCAAGAATGAAATCTGACCTGTCTGATAAGACCTGTCTTCCACAAACCACGCTGATTGGCATCAACTGTATTCCCATCCTCTAATTCTGCATCTCTTGAATCCTACATCAGCTTCTCTATCATCCTGCCCTGGATCAATGTCAGGCCAACCGGCCCACTGCCACACAGGACATCCTGCTTGCCCTCTCCAAACATTAGCACAACATTAGCACTCCTCCAGCCTTCTGGAATCTCCTTGGTATGCCAAGATTTATCACAAATCTATATCAGAAGGCTGTCTGGTCTGACACACATTCTAATAACATCATGGAATCATAGAATATCAGGGTTGGAAGGGACCTCAGGAGGTCATCTAGTCCAACCCCCTGCTCAAAGCAGAACCAATCCCCAATTAAATCATCCCAGCCAGGGCTTTGTCAAGCCTGACCTTAAAAACCTCTAAGGAAGGAGATTCTACCACCTCCCTAGGTAACGCATTCCAGTGTTTCACCACCCTCTTAGTGAAAAAGTTTTTCCTAATATCCAATCTAAACCTCCCCCACTGCAACTTGAGACCATTACTCCTTGTTCTGTCATCTGCTACCATTGAGAACAGTCTAGAGCCATCCTCTCTGGAACCCCCTTTCAGGTAGTTGAAAGCAGCTATCAAATCCCCCCTCATTCTTCTCTTCTGCAGGCTAAACAATCCCAGCTCCCTCAGCCTCTCCTCATAACTCATGTGTTCCAGACCCCTAATCATTTTTGTTGCCCTTCGCTGGACTCTCTCCAATTTATCCACATCCTTCTTGTAGTGTGGGGCCCAAAACTGGACACAGTACTCCAGATGAGGCCTCACCAATGTCGAATAGAGGGGAACGATCACGTCCCTCGATCTGCTCGCTATGCCCCTACTTATACATCCCAAAATGCCATTGGCCTTCTTGGCAACAAGGGCACACTGCTGACTCATATCCAGCTTCTCGTCCACTGTCACCCCTAGGTCCTTTTCCGCAGAATTGCTGCCTAGCCATTCGGTCCCTAGTCTGTAGCTGTGCATTGGGTTCTTCCATCCTAAGTGCAGGACTCTGCACTTATCCTTATTGAACCTCATCAGATTTCTTTTGGCCCAATCCTCCAATTTGTCTAGGTCCTTCTGTATCCTATCCCTCCCCTCCAGCGTATCTACCACTCCTCCCAGTTTAGTATCATCCGCAAATTTGCTGAGAGTGCAATCCACACCATCCTCCAGATCATTTATGAAGATATTGAACAAAACCGGCCCCAGGACCGACCCTTGGGGCACTCCACTTGATACCGGCTGCCAACTAGACATGGAGCCATTGATAACTACCCGTTGAGCCCGACAATCTAGCCAGCTTTCTACCCACCTTATAGTGCATTCATCCAGCCCATACTTCTTTAACTTGCTGACAAGAATACTGTGGGAGACTGTGTCAAAAGCTTTGCTAAAGTCAAGAAACAATACATCCACTGCTTTCCCTTCAACCACAGAACCAGTAATCTCATCATAAAAGGCGATTAGATTAGTCAGGCATGACCTTCCCTTGGTGAATCCATGCTGGCTGTTCCTGATCACTTTCCTCTCATGCAAGTGCTTCAGGATTGATTCTTTGAGGACCTGCTCCATGATTTTTCCAGGGACTGAGGTGAGGCTGACTGGCCTGTAGTTCCCAGGATCCTCCTTCTTCCCTTTTTTAAAGATTGGCACTACATTAGCCTTTTTCCAGTCATCCGGGACTTCCCCGGTTCGCCACGAGTTTTCAAAGATAATGACCAATGGCTCTGCAATCACAGCCGCCAATTCCTTCAGCACTCTCGGATGCAACTCGTCCGGCCCCATGGACTTGTGCATATCCAGCTTTTCTAAATAGTCCCTAACCACCTCTATCTCCACAGAGGGCTGGCCATCTCTTCCCCATTTTGTGATGCCCAAAGCTTTGCTAAAGTCAAGAAACAATACATCCACTGCTTTCCCTTCATCCACAGAACCAGTAATCTCATCATAAAAGGCGATTAGATTAGTCAGGCATGACCTTCCCTTGGTAAATCCATGCTGGCTGTTCCTGATCACATCATATAGAGGGAAATCACAATGTCACATAAAAGGTTAACACATGCATCTGACAAAGATATTAATAACCAGTGTGTTATTAATTTTCAAATGGTACCTCACAAGGCATATTTTGTACCAATATCTTTGCAGTAGTGTGTAGGGTGTGAATATAGGGGTGCCTGGGGTCACAGGGATAAATACTGTTCCCACCTAAATAAAATGCTCCAGTTTGGGATCTGGAAGGAGAAAGCCCTCTCATTTTTCCTTCCTACTTCCCCACCAGCTTCCTTCAATCCCTACCCAAATATTTGCAAAGTGAGGTCCAGATCAGTGTTCAAACTTTTCCACTCCAAAACTATGATCAACCTACATGTAAGAGTAACAGGTAGTGGAGGAGTGGTGGGGTGGGGAAATAAAGCTTGCAACCTAAAGCCCCACCTGTTATTTTGGGCATCAACTACTATTGATTCAGGTTGCGTGTGGAACACTAGGTGAGCCTACAGAATACATGCCCTTCTAGATCAAACAGCTGATCTAAAGAGGAACGGGTAAGTGGCATTTTTAGAAGTTTTATAACATTTTATATTCCTTTAGAAAAAACAAAAACACGCCTTTTGAAACAACACCCCATACTAAGAAAGAAAAAAGAAAAACAACACCCCATACCTCAGCCCTCTAGATACAGTTAATGTAGAAGGGCAGAGAGGTAAGCTCCAATACTTCAAAATGACACTTCTGTCATTCCTTCTGGGGCACTCAGCAGGACAGTACAAACTAACTAGGTTGAAATTAGTCATGTACTGAATACCTCTCCCTTCCCCTTGCTAGTCTGAGCTTTCAGCAAGTAGCTCTACTGTTAGCTTCTTTCTGAGAGGAGAAAAAAAATCTTTACAGGTCCTTTCAATCAATCAAAGAGCAGTTATTTTAAGTCTGTAATTAAACAAACGTGCTTTACATAGTTAACAAGGTGTGGCTCATATAGGTGTGGCATAGTTAACTTTACATAGTTAACAATGTGTGGCAAGTCAGCAATCAACTGGGAAGTAAAAATGTCTTTAGAAACAACATGTGGAGGATCTTCACCTCTGATTACCTTCGATCTTCCCTATAATTTATCCCTGCACATGGGGGTCTCCCCAGGACAAACAACCATGCTAGATGAAGACACATTCACTGTGTATACTGGGACTCGGCAGTGGCAGGGCAGGGTTTACATTTAGAGCATCATGAAAGGGAACCATTTCTTCCCTACCAAGAAGCATTGCTGCATGACAGGAAGAAGGCGGCAAAGATGAGAAAACTGACATGACACTACATAGTTTCCAGCAGCAAGTTGGCATGGATATTTCAATACAGCCATCTGGATTAAATTGAGCTGTGCATATTCATATATATTCATTCCTGGCATACATCATGACAGCTCCTTCAGGGCTGATAAAATGCAGTGGTTATTGAACTCTCCTGTTCAGTACACCACTTGGGAAAAAGAGATCCTCTCTCTCCCCAATGTCCAAATCCCTCTATGGCTTGGCTCTCAAAACATTTAAGACTATGGACCACCACGGTGGTCTCCAAGGATCATTGGGTCTTTCCAGACCATAGTTTGAGAACCACTGCTGTGTATGCAGACAGCAAGATTTTGTATTATAAGTCAAGAGAGATGTGAAAAAGAAGTCTGCACTACTTCAAACATGAATGTGATATTCCAGAACTGTGCAGTACAGAGAGTAGGGGAGTCTGGCGGTTTATGGTGGTGGGGAGATTGGGGAATAGGGTGCTGGAAGGCTGCCATCCCTACTGGGGCAAAGTTAAAGTTGTGGTCTGTTGTCTCTGGTATGGGGGTTGCTCTAGTGGTGAGATGTGTATCTCTGTGTGGAGGACTAAAAACATATGTCATGTTAAGATGTCTTAAGTTTTTATTTCTTTGCCTTTGTGATTTTGTATTTGGTATGTTACATATAGAATCACTTTAGCTCAAGGCATAATGTGGTGTTTTGTGTACTATGGTAGGAATAGGAAAAAGTTTCCAGTAACAACAGAACCAATGCACACCTTTGGCCAGAACTTGAAACGAACCTTTTGCCAGTTCAAAGAAAATGTTTGGATAGCTTTTCAGGATTATTTAATTCCCTACAAGAAAATCCATGAAAATATACTGGAAGAGAAGCTGTTTGCTTTTGCAACAACTATCACCTATCCCAGCCCACCAAAGTTTCCATTAAGCATCTAACTATGTGGGTGCTTACCTGAAATGTAATCTCTGCAACATTTTAGGTTTTCCCATCCGCTAATTTCTCTCTCATTTATCTTTATCAATATTTATATACATTCTTCAGCAACACCAATTTCAACCATAGAACAAAGGCTTTAAAAATCAAACTATATTTACACTGTACTGTAACCTGCATTATATTTATTTTTAAATGGCAGGCATGATGTTGGAGCTAATCCATGCCTCTGAGATACCATACAGATCTACAGATAAAATGCCAGAAAAAACAGGATTCCTAATGGGTATACTCAAAGTTCCTTAACTAAGTGGAGACAGTAATAGGTATCTAATTCAATAAGCCACAGTTTAATTGTTTAATCAGCTTCAGTTTTTGAATCTGTAAAATGGGGCTAATACTAATTATTTAGGTTAAGCCCCATGCCTGAGAGGGACTGTGATTTGGTGGGTTATGTAACAACATCAGAGCCAGGAGCCTATGACATTGTGCTGGTATATGACTGTGGGGAAATCCCTTAATGTCTCTGAGGCTCTATTTCCCCATATGTAAAATGTAAGTAACATTGATGACCTACTTCACAATTAAAAGAGGTTATGTAAAATGCTAGGTAAGTGCCAGTCAGTGCTAGGGGTGGGGTAAAAAACATTTCCCACAGACTCCCAAACCCATAAACCCCAAGAACATAAGAATGGTCCTAATGGGTCAGACCAAAGGTCCAACTAGCCCAGTATCCTGTCTTCCAACAGTGGCCAGTGCCAGGTGCCTCAGAGGGAATGAACAGAACAGGTAATCATCAAGTGATCCATCCCCAGTCTCCCGTTCCCATCTTCTGGCAAATAGAGGCTAGGGACTCCATCCCTGCTCATCTTGGCTAATAGCCATTGATGGACCTATCCTCCAGGAATTTATCTAGTTCTTTTTTTAACCCTGTTATGGTCTTGGACTTCACAACATCCTCTAGCAAGGAGTTCCACAGGCTGACTGTGAGCTGTGTGAAGAAATACTTCCTTTTATTTGTTTTAAACCTGCTGCCTATGAATTTCATTTGGTGACCCCTTGTTTTTGTGTTAAGAGAAGTAGTAAACACTTCCTTATCTACTTTTTCTAAACCAGTCATGATTTTATAGACCTCAATCATATCTCCTCTTAGCCGTCTCTTTTCCAAGCTGAAAAGTCCCAGTCGTATTAATCTCTCCTCATACAGAAGCTGTTCCATACCCCTAATAATTTTTATTGCCCTTTTCTGAATCTTTTCCAGTTCCAATATACATTTTTTGAGATGGGGTAACCACATCTGCACACAATATTCAAGATGTGGGTGTACCATGCATTTATATAGAGGCAATATGATATTTTCTGTCCTATTTTCTATCCCCATCTTAATTATTCCCAGCATTCTGTTCGCTTTTTTGACTGCCGCTGCACATTGAGTAGATGTTTTCAGAGAACTATCCACAGTGACTCAAGATCTCTTTCTTGAGTGACAACAGCTAATTTAGACTCCATTATTTTATAAGTATAGTTGGGATTTTGCTTTCCAATGTGCATTACTTTGCATTTATCAACATTTAATTTCATCTGCCATTTTGTTGCCCAGTCACCCAATTTTGAGAGATCCTTTGGTACCTCTTCACAGTCTGCCTGGGATTTAACTATCTTGAGTAATTTTGTATCATATGCAAATTTTGCCACCTCACTGTTTACCCCTTTTCCCAGATCATTTATGAATACGTTGAATAGGTCTGGTCCCAGAACAGACCCCTGGAGAAGACCACTCTTTACCTATCTCCATTCTGAAAACTGACCATTTATACCTACCCTTTGTTTCCTATCTTTTAACTAGTTACCAATCCTTTAGAGCACCTTCCCTCTTATCCCATGACAGCTTACTTTGCTTAAGAGCCTTTGGTGAGGGACCTTGTCAAAGGTTTTCTGAAAATCTAAGTACACTATATCCACAGGATCCCCCCTGTTCACAAGTTGGTTGACCCCCTCGAAGAATTCTAGTAGATTAGTGAGGCATGATTTCCCTTACAAAAGCCATGTTGACTCTTCCCCAACAAATTATGTTCATCTATGTGTCTGACAGTCTTTTTCTTTACTATAGTTTCAACCAGTTTGCCTGGTATGAAGTCAGGCTTACTGGTCTGTAAGTGCTGGGATCACCTCTGGAGCCCTTTTTACAATTGGTGTCACATTAGGTATCCTCCAGTCATTTTTTACAGAAGCTGATTTAAATGATAGGTTACAAAGTACAGTTAGTAGTTTTGCAGTTTCACATTTGAGTTCTTTCAGAACTCTTGGGCGAATACCGTCTGGTGCTGGTGACTTATTGCTGTTTAATTTATCAAGTTGTTCCAAAACCTCCTTTAATGATACCTCAATTTGGGACAGTTCCTCAGATCTGTCACCTAAAAAGAATGGCTCAGGTTTGGGAATCTCCCTCACATCCTCAGCTGTGAAGACTGATGCAAAGAATTCATTTCGTTTCTCCGCAATGGTCTTATCGTCCTTGAGTGCTCCTTTAGCACCTCAATCATCCAGTGGCCCCACTGGTTGTTTAGCAGGCTTCCTGCTTCTGATGTACTTAAAAGAAATTGCTATTACTTTTTGAGTCTTTGGCTAACTGTTCCTCAAATTCCTTTTTGGACTTCCTAATTGTATTTTTACATTTCATTTGCCAGTGTTTATGTTCCTTTTTATTTTCCTCACTAGGATTTAACTTCCACTTTTTAAAGGATGCCTTTTTGTCTCTCACTGCTTCTTTTACTTTGTTGTTTAGCCATGGTGGCACTTTTTTGGTTCTCTTACTATGTTTTTTAATTTGGGCTGTACATTTAAATTGAGCCTCTATTATGGTGTCTAAAAAGTTTCCACGCAGCTTGCAGAGATTTAACTTTTGGCACTGTACCCTTTAATTTCTGTTTAAATAACCTCATTTTTGTGTAGTTCTCCTTTCTGAAATTAAATGCTACAGTGTTGGGCTGCTGTGGTGTTTTTCCTGCCACAGGGATATTAAATTTAATTATATTATATGCACTATTACCAAGGGGTCCAGCTATATTCACCTCTTGGACCAGATCCTGTGCTCCACTTATGATTAAATCAAGAATTGCCTCTCCTCTAGTGGGTTCCAGGACCAGCTGCTCCAAGAAGCAGTCATTTAGGGTGGCAAGAAACTTTATCTCTGCATCCCGACCTGAGGTGACATGTATCCAGTCAATATGGCGATAACTCAAATCCCCCATTATTAATATTGAGTTTTTTATTTTAATAGCCTCTCTAATATCCCTGAGCATTTCACAGTCACTATCACCATCCTGGTCAGGTGGTTGGTAATATATCCCGACCGCTATATTCTTATTATTAGAGCATGGAATTTCTATCCATAGAGATTCTATGGTGCAGTTTGATTCATTTATGATTTTTATTTCATTTGATTCTACTCTTTCTTTCACACCAGCATGACCTGTTTTGTCCTTCCAATATGTTTTGTACCCTGGTATTACTGTATCCCATTGATTATCCTCATTCCACCAAGTTTCTGTGATGTCCATTATATCAATATCCTCACTTAATACAAGGCACTCTAGTTCACCCATTTTCTTATTTAGACTTCTAGCATTGGTATATAATCACGTTAAAAACTTGTCTCCTTTTAGCTATTTGCCATTGCACAATCTAATTGAATGAGATTGTAGGGAAAGCACCCCTGCACAGATTTGCCAAAATGTATTTAAAATACCATGGTAACTTTATCACCAATTTCAACCAGCCCTGCAGAAAAGCTATGGATATTATGACAATATATACACCTGAATTAAAATGATATTTTTATAAAGAAAGCAAGCCCATTACAAAACAATATACTTGTATTTATATATATACTAACAACATTGAAGCCATAAAAATGTTAATGTTAGCCCTTTTTATCCAGTATTGTATAGCTGCTCTTTCCTAAGCTATTTAGCTGCTAGAGGATCATCTCTAAAATAAATGCAATAAGAGACTCTCAGATTCATGGGGGAAGGTCACTTTTACATCTAGTTTTCCCAAGCTGGATAGGAGTTTCTTCACTGGAAACTCAAATAGAATTTTCTTTGTGCTTTAAGCACACACTTTAATTTATTGGGCAAAATCTCTTCTTCCCAGGATATTACTTTATTCTGAGGGATGCACAAATTATACATTTCCCCCGCTATATTTTATGGGATAAATCTTAAATAAGTGACTTTCATGGACAGTTTGTTATGGCCAAGATGTGTCTGCTCACAGAGCATGAGTAGATTTTTATAATAGTAAAGGTGCTGTTTAGATCATTAGAAAAACAAAGTTCTCTCTTTTCCATGCACACTTCCAAGAAACTTCAGAGTTGCAGCAATTACAGTACACTAGGGGGTTACACACTTCATAGCTTCTGTAGGCCAAGCACATTGTGTGAACCATGGTCTCTTTGCATCTCTCCATTGCACCCCACTAGTTCCCCGTGTCCAAATCTCACATCACCCTCTATTTCAGGGACTCAATGCAACCCATGCCAGGGGAACTGTGTTTCTTCCCCCCACCACATGCCAAGAGCACTGTGACACCCCCATTCCACCCAATACCAGGGTCCCCCAGTCTCCTCCCCACAAGGGTGTGAAGGGGGTGTTCATTCCACACAAGCCCTGAGCAGGTTAATGTGGGCCAGAAGGAGCCAATTAACCTTGTATGCGGCACACAAAAGGGAGTCAGGGCTTGATAAAGCCTAATTGCAGACAAAGCCCTGGTGGGGGAGGAGCTGGGCTAGGATTACAAAGTTAGGAAGTGAGAGCAGGAGGGGCTGTAGGGAAGGAACCTACAGTCACTCTCTAGAGGGAAAGAGAGTTGATCAGGAACAAGGAAGAAGTGAAGTGGGACAGTAAGCTCTGGGGTCCTCCCCTGGAGCGGTGAGTCCAGCAAGAGGCTGAGAATGCTGAGGTACCCATGGGGGCAGAGGAAGCTCTGATACTAAACCCAGAGGTAGATCAGAAATAGAGAGGAGGGGTAAGGAAGAGCCCAGGGAAAGAGCAACAGGGAGTGACTCTGAGCAGACCTGGATTGCTAGTCATAGGGTCCCTGGGCTGGAACCTGTGGTTGTGGGTGGGCCTGGGTTCCCCTACCAATCGCTGGGAAGTGGCACAAGACCTTGAGTGGAATGGAAGACATCTGAGGCAGGTAGTCTAGTGGGATTTTGATACCCCAGAACGGGAGACTGTACAGTGATCTGGCCAGAGGGCCAAGCCATAAAAAGGGAACATTTCAAGTCACAAAGAGAGAGAGGAGACAGTAATACCAGGGTACAAAATATATTGGAAGGACAGAACAGGTCGTGCTGGTCGGGGGGTGGCACAGTATGTGAAAGAAAGCGTTGAATCAAATGAAGTAAAAATCTTAAATGAACCAAACTGTACCATATAATCTCTATGGGTAATAATTCCATGCTCCAATAATAAGAATATAGTAGTAGGAATATATTACCGACCACCTGACCAGGATTGATAGTGACTGTGAAATGCTCAGGGAGATTAGAGAGGCTATAAAAATAGAATACTCAATAATAATGGGGGGATTTCAGTTACCGCCATATTGACTGGATACATGTCACCTCAGGATGGGATGCAGAGATAAAGTTTCTTGCCAACTTAAATGACTGCTTCTTGGAGCAGCTAGTCTTGGAACACACAAGACGAGAGGAAATTCTTTATTTAGTCATAAGTGCAGTACAGGATCTGGTCCAAGAGGTAAATATAGCTGGACCGCTTGGTAATAATGAGTATAATATAATTAAATTTAATATCCCTATGGTGGGGAAAACACCACAGCAGCAGTTAATTTCAGAAAGGGGGACTACACAAAAATGAGAAAGTTATTTAAACAGAAATTAAAGGGTACAGTGCCAAAGGTGAAATCCCTGCAAGCTGCAAGGAAACTTGTTAAAGACACCATAGCAGAGGCTCAACTTAAATGTATAGCCCAGATTAAAAAACATAGTAAGAGAACCAAGAAAGTGCCACTATGGCTAAACAACAAAGTAAAAGAAGCAGTGAGAGACAAAAAGGCATCCTTTAAAAAGTGGAAGTTAAATCCTAGAGAGGAAAACAGAAAGGAACATAAACTCTGGCAAATGAAGTGTAAAAATATAATTAGGAATGTCAAAAAAGAATCTGAAGTAGAGTTAGCGAAAGACTAAAAAAGTAATAGCAATTTTTTTTTTAAAGTGCATCAGAAGCAGGAAGCCTGCTAAACAACCAGTGGGGCCACTGCACGATTGAGATACTAAAGGAGCACTCAAGGATGATAAGGCCATTGAGGAGAAATTAAATGCATTTTTTACATCAGTTTTCATGGCTGAAGATCTGAGCGAAATTCCCAAACCTGAGCCATTCTTTTTAGGTGACAGATCTGAGGAACTGTCACAGTTTGAGGTATCAGAGGAGATTTTGAAACAAATTGATAAACTGGACAGTAATAAGTCACCAGCACCAGATGGTATTCACCCAAGAGTTCTGAAGGAACTCAAATATGAAACTGCAAAACTACTAACTGTACTTTGTAACCTATCATTTAAATCAGCTTCTGTAAAAAATGACTGGAGGATACCTAATGTGACACCAATTGTAAAAAGGGCTCCAGAGGTGATCCCGGCACTTACAGGCCAGTAAGCCTGACTTCAGTACCAGGCAAACTGGTTGAAACTATAGTAAAGAAAAAGACTGTCAGACACATAGATGAACATAATTTGTTGGGGAAGAGTCAACATGGCTTTTGTAAGGGAAATCATGCCTCACTAATCTACTAGAATTCTTCGAGGGACTCAACCAGCTTGTGAACAAGGGGGATCCTGTGGACATAGTGTACTTAGATTTTCAGAAAACCTTTGACAAGGTCCCTCACCAAAGGCTCTTAAGCAAAGTAAGCTGTCATGGGATAAGAGGGAAGGTGCTCTAAAGGATTGGTAACTAGTTAAAAGATAGGAAACAAAGGGTTGTATAAATGGTCAATTTTCAGAATGGAGAGAGGTAAAGAACGGTCTTTTCCAGGGGTCTGTTCTGGGACCAGACCTATTCAACATATTCATAAATGATCTGGGAAAAGGGGTAAACAGTGAGGTGGCAGAATCTGCAGATGATACTAAATTACTCAAGATAGTTAAATCCCAGGCAGACTGTGAAGAGCTACAAAAGGATCTCACACAACTTGGTGACTGGGCAACAAAATGGCAGATGAAATTATATGTTGATAAATGCAAAGTAATGCACATTGGAAAGCATAATCCCAACTATACTTATAAAATTATGGGGTCTAAATTAGCTCTTATCACTCAAGAAAGAGATCTTGGAGTCATTGTGGATAGTTCTCTGAAAACATCCACTCATGTGCAGCAGCAGTCAAAAAAGCAAATAGAATATTGGGAATAATTAAGGAAGAGATAGACAATAAGACAGAAAATATTATATTGCTTCTATATAAATGCTATATAAATGCTTGAATACTACGTGTAGATGTGGTTGCCCTATCCCAAAAAAGATATATTGGAATTGGAAAAGGTTCAGAAAAGGGCAACAAAAATAATTAGGGATATGGAACAGCTTCTGTATGAGGAGAGATTAATAAGACTGGGACTTTTCAGCTTGGAAAAGAGACGACTAAGGGGGGATATGATAGAGGTCTATAAAATCATGACTGGTGTGGAGAAAGTAAATAAGGAAATCTTATTTACTCCTTCTCCTAACACAAGAACAAGGGGTCACCAAATGAAATTCATAGGCAGCAGGTTTAAAACAAACAAACGTAAGTATTTTTTCACACAACACACAGTCAACCTGTGGAACTCCTTTCCAGAGGATGTTGTGAAGGCGAAGACTGTAACAGAGTTCAAAAAAGAACTAGATAAATTCCTGGAGGATAGGTCCATCAATGGCTATTAGCCAAGATGGGCATGGATGGAGTCCCTAGCCTCTGTTTGCCAGAAGATGGGAACGGGAGACTGGGGATGGATCACTTGATGATTACTTGTTCTGTTCATTCCCTCTGGGGCATCTGGCATTGGCCACTGTGGACCTTTGGTCTGACCAAGTATGGACGTTCTTATGATGACAGGGGGCACCATATGGGGTGATCTAGCTGCAAGGAAGTGAACCTGAAGTTAGTGCAGCCCTTTACATAGGGGCTTTGTGTGCCCATCACATGCCAAGGGCTCCTATCCTCCCCCTATGCCAAGGGTTCTGTATACATCCGCATTCCCCTCTTGTCCCCCCCTCATCCCTCCCTTCTCCAACATGGCAGGAGCTCTGTGTACACCCCCCTTCCCCGTTTTCACCTTCCCCAGGGGATCTTTGTGCTCCTCCAATACCAAGATCCCTCTTTCTCTCTGTGATCCTTATCCCCCCACATCGTCTCTGTCTGTCTCTCTCCATCTTCTTCTTTTCTTTTTAATCTATAGAAAACTACAGAGGTGGTTGAAGCTGCTGGCTCTGCTAGCCAGATGCCACGGACTCCATATGTCTCCCATTTTCCTCTTTTGGATTTTCCAATTTTTGCCAAAATCAATAAGGTTCTGCCATTGATATCTAGAACATTCTTTGAAGTTTTGGAATTTATTAGCTGGCGTTGATCTTTGCTCAGCCCCAAAAGAAAAGATACTGCCCTCGGTGCTCTAGTACAACTCCAGTGAAGCTTACTCAAAATTTACACTAATGTAAATGAGGAAAGAATTTGGCCAAAAGTACTGGGGATATTTTCTTTTGTTCTCTCCCAGGTCAAAACAGAAGCACTAGCTTCTCTTTATGATATTACATTCTCCATCTCAACCCTGGAATAAACTATACCACCCCTCCCCCCCCCCAACCCTTTCCGCGAGAGGCAGGAAAGGTTTATTTTTATTACTTTGTTTCTGTCACATGACATTATTTTTAAATCATGTACCTTACATAACTTTCATATAACCCAAAGTACTAGAATCACCAGTCTCTTGTGTAAGAGGAACAAACAAACTGTAGTCGTCTTTTCAGATAAACACTCTTTCCTTAAATCCAGCATCATTCTTACCCATATATATCTAAAACAGTGCTGACTTAACCAATGAAAACTGTGCTACATTTAGTGGATGGGAGCAGAATTCAATTATTTCTTCTTTTACAGGTCTTATTTTAAAGATTAAACCCCCCAAAATTAATGAATGAAAAGAAGTTTTTGGACTTGGGCTTGTTTCCAAAACCTACTTATAAGCTATAGCCTATTTTTATGTGGTATTACAGCAGCAGACTTCTAAAAATGCAGAGTACAGGCTAAGGAGACAGTGAAGCATCTTCTAAATATTGTGCCCGTTAAAATGAACAGCTCCCTGGAGCACTTTGGCATATAAGCAAAGCTCAATGGACACCAATCAGAAGACATGAAAAAGGATGGAATGGAGATCCAAAAAGTTAGGATGTCTGTGAATACAGATAAAAAATATGAGGAAGCAAAATTGTACCAGCACAATGAACCAACTGCTGTAAAAAGCCCTCATCAGACAAGACAAAATAAGAATAACTGTCAATAGTTCAAGGTCTCTTGCTTCCTTCTCACTCACACACACAATTAACTTGATCTGAACTCCTATTCCCAATTACTTGATAGAAAGGGAAAAACAAGAGTATTTCATGTTCTATGACAGGAAGAACAGCACATTGTGTCACAATTCTTCTTCTTCAAGGACATATGAGATTTGTCTGATTTCACAGATCATTTTGTTGCCAAGAAGTCAGATGATAGCTGCTTCCACATTTCAGACTGTAGCATATGCCCTAATCTACTGAACTGCACATCACAAAAGTAGGTCTCTAAACCTATCATTATATCTTACATCAACAAATTCCATTAGAATGCAGAAATGTTATTCCATTAAAAACCTTCTCTTGCAAGCAGCATATTAAACTGCTTTCCATTTGGCACAAGCAGGGATGAGTAAATCTTTGTCCAGTTGACATCACTGAAACCAAAAATTTAGCACCATGGTAATTAGCCCCAGACATACAATTTAAAAATAAAGCCCAGAATCCTAAATGATACAAAAGTACTAAGGCAACATAAATATTTTCCCTGCTGAGTTCAGATGTTTAACACAAGGAAAATGCTATTTCTATTTAACATTTTTAAGAGCTCCGGGGGAAAAAAACAAAAAGATCTTTGCAGCATTGACTCAACTCCACTTTCTAAATCAGTACAGGCTAGAGCACTCTGTTTCATGACATAATACTGTTCCATCTCCACCGCCGTGTGATAACGTATGCATGGTTAGATGGACTGTGACAGAGGGATTTTCTTTAGGCAATTTACACTTGAGTATTCGACAATGTTCTTGGTACTTGCCCTTTACAATGACCGTGGTTGAAAGCTCACAGACTGTGACAGATATCAGAGACAGCATTATGAAGACTGAATGTAGCTACGAATGCTTTTTATATATATAAAATGATGATAATGGGAGGGGTCTATAAAACATGGGTTGGGAGTTTGTCCAATGCATAGGAGAAGCAATTGAAAAGAACAAAATCAAACCAATACTGGTATTCCTCTTGTCAAAGTCACAGGAGCCCCATATTCTTTTGCAATATCATTTGCAAAAGAATATGGGGCTCTGGCTAGCCAAGTCCACAGGTTCCTGTGACTTTGACAAGAGGAATAGCAGTATTGGTTTGATTTTGTTCTTTTCAATTGCTTCTCCTATGCATCGTCAACCTCCCAACCCATGTTTTATAGACCCCTCCCACTATCATCTTTAAAAGAGATTTGAATACGGAGAGGTACTTCTTCCATGACTCCCATGTGTGGGGAAAAAGATGAATTAAAAAAAATCTCCTAGATAAAAAGTCTCTGGAACATGGATTCTCTTGATAACTGGTATCTTGCACAGTGAAAGCACACAGTCAGTGCTTACCACATAAGCTTATTATTATAGCCACTTGATTCTTTCTGTATGTGCATGTGGATATTTTAAGCTAATCTCTGACATTTGGCACTTATATTTCTGGCACTTATTTATTCAGGATGAAAGGTACTATATAAATATATAGTTACTGTTTTACACAGCATAATGTTCTGCTCTTTTCTCTTTGATGCCTCAGGCAAGGGTTACAGCAGCCAAATGCTGAACGACCTCACCTACTCCTGAATATCAGAATGCAAGAGGGACTTAGGATAATTTTATAAAATAAAAAAATCTTCAACGGTAGAGAAACAAAGCTTCTGTAATTGTTCTGTAGAACCTACATATGTTTGGAAAATCCCAATGTAATTCTGTCAAATGTTGTGTGGGAGTAGAAACAACAAAGGAATGGGTGGGAAGAAAAATATTACAGTGCATCTGCTTATGCGCTTACAATCAATCAGCAGGACTACAAGTCTATGCACTACTCAGATAAATTTGCTGGCCAAGAAAATAAATTCCTTCAAGGTTACATTTCAGATTCTAATGCCACAATTTTTGCAGCAGTTTGGTGTAATTTGGGAAAGGTAGGAGCTATACACTCTTCTAAACACTGGACAGTAGAGTGGAGGAGCAAAGCCCTAACAAGGAGCTGCAGGCGAAAATCTGACTTGCTTCAAAGAAAAAAAAAGAAATTGGGATGGGCAGATAGCTGAAATGTACACGTTATCAACTATGTCTGAAAGGAAGGATAAAGTCCAGAAAGCGCTTTGCCTTGTGGCAAACCTCCTGCATTTACAAGTTATCAGAGTGAAATGAAGTACAGCAGAATGACTGCAGCACTGAGCTCAATTCATTCTAACATTTAAGCTCTACTTGGTGTTGGGGATGGTCAGGGCCAGATTAACCTGTTGTGCGCTCGGCGCCAAACTTATTTGTGGGCCCCCCATGGGGGCAATGGGGCATGGGTCAGTCCACGGAGCGAGGGGCCAGCCAGGGGTAATGGGGCATGGCATGGCAGGGGCAGCCCCGCTCTGCCCAGCCCAGTGCGAGGGCACTATTTACAAACTGGCAGTTGCCAGACGCACAATGGCCCGCCGGGCTTTGTGCTACCAGCATGCCCCTTCCCCTCAGGGGTGGGCCCATGTCAGGCCACACAGCCCCCCTTCCCAACACCAGAACATCTCCCCCAATTTCTGATAGCCAGAGCCCCCCCCCCCCCTCCGGGACCCGCTATGCCCAGTGCCTTCCCAGACCCTGCCACAAATGCACAGCGCCCTGCACACCACCACAACTGCCCAGCACCCCACACAGAACCCCCACTCCTTAGTGCCACAAACCAAGAAATCTTCCCCGCCCCCTCACAGCCCAGCACCTCCCCCCAGGCTCTCCAGAGACCCACTCCCCCATGCCCTGCCTCCCGGCCACACTCATCGGCCCTGCTGGAACGTGACTGTGTCTGCCAGGCTGAGCTGCCAGTGCAGCCTGGGCTGGTCCCGGGGTGGGGAATTGCTCCAGCCCCTTGGGACTGGTGAGATCAGCCAGGCCAGGACCTGCCCCACCTGGGCTCCCTCGGGACCTACTTGCCTGGAGGGGCCCAGCCAAGCCCCCCAGCTCTGTCCCTTCCCCACCCCCGCAACTGGCTGAGACTAGCCAGGCTTCTGCACCAGTCCCAGGCGGCTCAGCTCCGGGGAGAAAGGTGGGTCCCCACAGGTGGTGGGAAGCAGAGACTGCCTGGAGCTGGCAGTGCACTGGAGTCTGGCCTGAAGGCAGAGAGAACTGGTGGGTGGGGCAGGGGGTGGAGAGGAGCCCTCGGTTGGCCAGTGGGCTGGCCGAGAGGAGCAAGTGGTGGGCGGGCAGCAGGGGAGCCAGCGGGCTGGTGGGGTGTCAGGGCGCAGTGCAGGCCGGGGCCCCTTCTGAGTTTGGGCCCGGCTCTGTGGCACCACTGGCGCCATTGTGAACCGGGCACTGGGGACGGTAGCTGTGAGGAAATCAGTTATGGCTCCTGATCCTGGCCCAGCATAACCCTGGCGTGAAAGTAACTAGTAACTGTTCTTTTGCCACTGTCCCTTAGGGATCTTATGCCAGTACAGCAGGGGTGGGGCAAACTTTTTGGCCTGAGGGCCACATCGGGGTTGTGCAACTGTATGGAGACCAGATAGGGAAGGCTGTGCCTCCCCAAACAGCCTGGCCTCCCCCCCATCTCCCCCCTCCCACTTCCTGCCCCCCCTCAGAACTCCCAACCCATCCAACTCCCTCCCCCCGTTCCTTGACCCCTGACTGCCCCCTCCCTAACCACCTCTTGGGACCCTCCCACCCTGCTCCCTGTCCCCTGACTGCCACGACCCCTATCCACACCCCTGACCGGCCCCCCGGGACTCCCATGCCTATCCAACCCGCCCTGTTCCCCATCCCCTGACCACACACCCCCCGAACCTTCACCCCTAACCGCCCCCCCAGAATCCCACCCCCTATCCAAGTCCCCCTGCTCCCTGTCCCCTGACTGCCCCACATCCAACCGCCCCCCCGCCCCTTACCATGCCGGAGCCAGCCATACCGCTGTGCTACCCGACAGGGGCAGCGGGCCAGAGCGGTGGCGTAGTTGCAGGGAAGGGGGGCAGCGGGGGAGGGGCCGGGGGCTAGTCTCCCCAGCCTGGAGCTCAAGGGCCGGGCAGGAAGGTCCTGTGGGCTGGATGTGGCCCGCGAGCTGTAGTTTGCCCACCTCTGCAGTAGAGGATCAGCATAGCAAAATTCTACTCTTCCACATACCCCAGCTTACTCCCGAGTAGTTTGTGCCAGTAGAAAATTCTCTTCAGCAAGGGGGAATTCTTCACTGACCATTTCCAGCCAGAATTCAGACACTTTGTACCATCTGACCATTACAAAATGGCCACAACCCATTGTTTGTTACACCAATATCTATAATACTGTTTGGAAAACACATGAAACAATATAAATGTTTTAATTATTATTGTCCCTTTACAGCATTAGCCACACTGAAACAAGTCAGTTAGCGTGTAGAACTGTTTCTTACAATGATGTAGATATGATGTTTCCAATATAAACTATTTAGGGACTCAGAAGCCATTCACAACTGCAGGGCAAACTTTGCACTAGTACTTACCCAGACGCATTCTTTTAAATGGTTTCAATTAGCTCTTGAATTTCAAATTGACAGTTTTGGTTTTAGATGTTTTTGCGAAGCTCTAGACCATGAAATTTATCGTACTTTTAAAGTCTGAAATTAACTAGGCCCCTTTGGCAGTTTGGAAAAAAATGTTTTTCAAGCAGCCAAGTTTACAAAATTAACTTCGGTACATCAACTGCTTGGTGTTTTTATTGTGACAACCCAACCTTCCTTTGAAATGAACTGTAGGCATTACTGTCATCACAAACCATCTTTTCCCCATAAGATCCATCATATTAAAAACACAAGAACATAAGAATGGCCATAGTGAGTCAGAACAATGGTCTATGTAGCGCAGTATCTTATCTTCTGACAGCAACCACCACCAGACACTTCAGAGAGAATGAACAGAACAGGGCAATTTATGGAGTGATCTATCCCGTCCTCTTGTTTCAGATTCTCCCTGTCAGACGTTTAGAGACACCCTGAGGGGTTTCATCCCTGATCATGTTGGCTGATAGCCATTGATGGACCAATCCTCATGAACTTAACTAATTCTTTTTTGAACCCATTTATACTTGTGGCCTTCACATCATCTCCCGGCAACAGGTTACACAGGTTGACTATGCATTGTATGAAGAAGTACTTACTTGTGGTTGTTTTAATCCTACTTGCCTATTAATTTATTGGGTGACCCTTGGTTCTTGTGTTATGAGAAGGTGTAAATAACACTTCCTGATTTACTTTCTCTACACCAGTCATAATTTTATAGATCTCTATCATATCCTCCCTTAGTTGTCTCCTTTCTAAACTCAAAGCCCAAATACACTGTATCAACTGGATCATAATTCTGTTCTTTACTATAATTTCAACCAAATTTGCCTGGTATTGAAGTTAGAGTTTTTTTGGCCTATAATTGCCAAGATTGCCCCTGGAGCCTTTTTTAAAAATTGGCATTACATTAGCTACCCTCCAGTCATCTGGCACAGCGGCTGATTTAAGCGACAGGTTACATATCACAGTTAATAGTTCTGCAATTTCATATTTGAGTTCCTTCAGAACTCTTGGGTGAATATCATCTGGTCCTAGTGACCTATTACTGTTTAATTTATCAATTTGTTCCAAAACCTCCTCTAATGACACCTCAATCTCAGACAGTTTCTCAGATTTGTCACCTAAGACAACCTCAGTGTGGAAATCTCCCTTACATCCTCTGCAGTGAAGACCTATACAAAGAATTTATTTAGCTTCTCTGCAACGGCCTTATCTTCCCTGAGTGCTCCGTTAGCACCTCAATCATCCAGTGGCCACACTGAGTGCTTGGCAGCCTTCCGGCTTCCAATGTATTAAAAAGAAAAATCTGCTGTTAGTTTGTGTGTCTTTTGCAAGTTGCTCTTCAATTTTTTTTTTTTTGCCTGCCTAGTTATATTTTTACACTGACTTGTCAGAGTTTATGTTCCTTTATATCTTCCTCAGTATGATTCGACTTTCAATTTTTAAAATGTCTTTTTGTGTTTGTGATGGATTGTTCTCCCCACACTTGCCCTGAAAGGGTTAAGGCAGGCCAGAGGGACCAATTGCCTAGTAGGTGGCACACTGGGGGGAATTAACACTATGAGAGAAGCCTTAATTAGAAGAAGCTCATCTGTACAGGAACAGGCAGGGCCTGTATAAGCCAGGAAGCTGGCAACAGAAGGGGGCTGCTGGGAAAGGCTGCAGTCACCCCGGGGAAGATGGAGGAATATTTGGAGACTGCAGGGACATGTAGCCAGTCAATATGTGGATAGATGAAATTTCTGTTTTTGTACTCTTTCTAATCAACCTGAACATTTCACAGTCACTGTCACCATCCTGATCAGGTGGTCGATAGTATATTCCGACTGCTATATTCTTATTATTCAAACATGGAATTTCTATCCATAGAGATTCTATGGTACAATTTGCTTCTTTTAAGATTTTTAGTATATTTGACCCTATGCTTTCTTCACAGATAGTGCCACTCCCCTACCAGCACAACCTACTCTCTCTGTCATTCATATATATTTTGTATCCTGATATTACTGTGTCCCATTGATTATCATTGTTCCACCAAGCTTCTGTGATGCCTATTATATCAATATCCTCATTTAATACTAGGCACTCAAGTTTACCCACCATAGTATTTAGACTTTTTGCATTTGTATAGAAGAGCTTATATCATTTGCCAATATTTAGTTGTCTGCCTTCATATTAATCCTGGTGACATGCCCAAGTCCCACAGAAATGAAAAAATAGGGGTACCATTCATTTCATTGGGAATTAACATGAACATAAATCTTAAAGTAAAAATTTAAAAAAACCCTGATTATATTAGCTCATTTAGTTACATTTTCATCTCTACTTCCTCTTGCTATTAGGCTGTTCCTTCTATGAAGTGATGAATTGGCACTTTCAAAAAGCCACACCTCCTTGTGATGACTGAAATTAACTGCCAAAGTCTTGTTAGAGGGAGGTAGGGGCAAAGTCTCAGTATACTGCTACAGGAAAGAGGCCCAAATGGCAGTGCTTAGAAACAGTGCTTACAAACATTTTGAATATGGTAACTGAATGAGAGGAGTGAGAAAGCCACAGTGCAAAAATTTAACAATGGAATCCACAGCTTCATGGCAACAGACTTGTAAAATGTCCTTACTCACATTTTTATCATATGCATGATTTGGTCTGATCAAATGGATTACTGGAAGCCACATCAAAGGGCTAATGGATAAACATTTTGTGAACATATTTAGAATTGATGACAGCCCATAAAACAATACCCTGAAGAGGAGGGTTATATACCTTCAGTGAACTACCCTGTTTTCAAAGGTTCCAGTCTTTACATGCATGCATTTATGTATGTGTATCAGATCCAAAACATGGACATTTTTCATGTTCTGTTATTCCCTGGAGTTTTTCCCAGTATTGCAAATTGCAGGAGAAGATTGTTTTTTTTAAGTAGGGAGAAGAGGAAGAATGCGTAAGTATATAAAATGCTATTTCCCTTGTGGAACAGACTCTGTTATATCAATCATTTATTGGGAAGGAACTTCATGTTCCAGTATCTTAGCATCACTGTAATTCAGGCCATTCCTAGGATTTGTCACTTAGAAAGTTCTGTCCAATCTAAAATTTGGCTAAGTGGAATAAAGTATTTATTAATACATTTTGTGCTTGTAATACTCAAAGTAGAGCCACACTTATTCTGTAAAAACAAAGGCGCAAAAAGGAGGGAGAAGCAGTCCTGCAACTGTTATGCATGGTCCTAAATAAGCGAATGATACCCTTCTGTTATGTTGTACAGTATTTATACTAGATCACAGAATTAGGAGCCATTTGAAATGTATATTCTCTGCACCGTACTCAGACAAGCATTTTTCTCCACTTATTAACTGGAAAATCAAGTAGAGTATGCACAAGTTATCAAAGGATGAGTATGTGGGAAAGTTATGAGTACTCTGCTTTGAAAACTTTTCAGTAGATTGACTATTTTGCATCTTCATGGTTAGGGAATTAATAACAGGCCTGTAAGTTTCCTGGATCACTTTTTTCCCCCTCTTAAAAATAGGAATTATATTAGCAATTCTCCAGTCATAGATTACGACCCCCAAGTTTACAGATTCATTAAAAATCTTTGCTACTGGACTTGCAATTTCATGTGCCAGTTCCTTTAATATTCTTAGATGGAGATTATCCGGTGCCCCTGATTTAGTCCCTGTAGTGAGGCGGTGTGGCTTCCCACCGCCCTGGAGAGGGACAAGCCCATCTGGGTGCCGGAGTGGGTGGAGCCAGGGAGCTCTGCGCTCGCCCCTCAGAGGGTCAGGCGGCGACCCGGAAGTATAAAAGCTTGTCCTCAGAATTCAGTGGGGGCCCAGCTGCCGGAGAGGCCAGACGCCTCCACCCTGGCCCACGGTGCATGCCAGGAGTTGCCGGACCTGCCCTGCAGTCGCTACCCGGAGGAGTTGCTGGGCCTGTCGCTTGCCAGCTGCCCTGAGGAACCCATGGTTCTGGACACCCCGGAGGACACCGCCTGGACCCAGGTACCCGAAGAGGGGGGATTAGGAAGTAGCCCAGGGACAGCCGACCCTAGTCTGGCTGTAACACTGCCAGAGCTCATGTCAGTGTCTGACACAGCAGTGGGTCTTCTGCCGCTGCTAGGGCCCCGGGCTGGGATGCATTGGAGTGGGAGGGCCTGCGTCCCCCCTGCCATCCAACTCGTCGGTGGCAGTCTCCCCCTCTCCCAGGTCCTTTAGAGGCCTGGGCCTGCTAACATTGAACTATTTGCTCAGCCCCTGTCTAAGGGCCGGAGCTACTGATTTTCTTGCCCCACCCTGACCCAGGGCTTGAGCCTATTTCTATATACTGTTTGCTACTGTTCAGCCCCTGCTGGAGGGCCTGAGCACCTGACTTATTGTTGCCCCGCCCTGACATAGGGCCCGGGTTTACGGTGCTTGTTTCAGTTGCCGCAAGGGCCGCCGAGGGAGACTCCCGCAGCCAGACTAATTTCCCCAAACATTATCTGTGTGTAGTGAGCCGGTGTGGCTCCCTGCCGCCCCGGAGAGAGTCGAGCCCCGGCTAGCCGCATTTGAGTCCCATTAAGCTCTTTGAGTTTGACTTCCATCTCAGATGCGGTCATTTCTACCGCCACACCCTCGTTTCTGTTAGCCACCCTGCTGTTACCCCTAAAATCTTCACTAGCCTCATTAAAAAACTGAGGCAAAGCATTTGTTTAGGTGTTGGGCCATGCCTAGATAATCTTTAATCTCCACCCCATCCTCAGTGCTTAGCAGTCCCATTCGTCTTTCCTTGTTTTCTTTTTATTTATATGGCTATAGAACCTCTTACTATTGGCTTTCATTCCCTTTGCAAGGTCCAACTCTGCATGGCTTTTGGCAGTTCTCACTTTACCCCCTATGTTTTCTGACCTCGAAGAGTAACTTTCCTTGCTGATTCCCCCCATCTTCCATTCCTTGTAGGCTTTCTGCTTTCTCTTAATCACCTGTTTCACAAGCTTGTTCACCCATCTTGGTCTGCAAATCTTCCCTATGAATTTTTTTCCCCTTGCTTGGGATGCAGGCTTCAGATAGCTTCTGCAACTTTGACTTAAAATAATTCCAAGCCTCCTCCACATTCAGATCCTTGAGTTTTTTCAGTCCAGTCCACTTTCCTAACTAATTCCCTTAATTTTTAATGTTAGCTCTTTTGAAATCAAGGACCTTGCTGTAGATCTATTTTTGTTTATCCTTCCATTTAGTTTAAACTGAATTAACTCCTGATCACTCAAACCAAGGTGGTCTTCTACAACCAGCTCTTCTATGAGGTCCTCACTACTCACTAATACCGAATCTAAAATGGCTTCACCTCTTGTTGGTTCAGTGACTATTTGGTGAAGAAATCTGCCAGCTATCACACCCAGGAAAATCTGGGCCCTACCGTTATTAGTAGCACTTGTCCTCCAAGCTATATCTGATAAATTAGTCTCCCATAATCACACAATTCCCAGTAGTATTGTTTTAATTAAAAACATTAAAGAGGTCTCCTATCCACATCCAAACCAGATTCTGGTTGTCTGTCATACACCACAAATACTATGTCAGGGGAACCTCTAGTAGCTTTCTTCCCCAAAGTGATTTTGGCCCAAACAGACTCTGTCTTATCCATTCTCGCAGCTTCATGTAATAATAGTAGATAAAATTTTCAAACCAGTATGATTTAGGTTTGTGGTGGCCCTTTAAAAAAAGCTACAAATCTTTTGAGAAGATTTAATAAGCTATTACCTGTAACTTCATTATATAATGGCTCAGGAGCACTATTACAGGTAAGGTGGCATCATATCATTTCCTTAAAAGTGGATTTGTCTAAGTCCTCTAAAATCAACAGGCTTCATTGTATTTCTTTGACATTTGGAGTGTCTCAGGAGGGTTCAGTGTAGAGTTGATGTTCCAAATGTGGAGTCATTTGAGCCAGGGGTTCTGGAGATAAAAGCTGCCAACTCCCCTAGCAATTTTTTAAAAAGTTTCTAGTTTGGTCAGAGCTAGAGATCAAACTATAGTAGTGATGCAGATCAAAAAGCTCTCAGTCTATCAAGTTTTACCCAAGGTAGTACATGGCACCCACTAAATATTTGGGGGACCCAAACTCAGAATGGTATTTAAGAAAATGTACATATATTACAGTGTGTAAGAGCCAATATGGAAAAAAGGCCAAAGGGTTTCCATTCCTGCTATTTTTTGCATTTTAAACTCAATTTTTATAAGTGCTCTAAAACAGTGGTTCTCAAAGCCGGTCCGCCACTTGTTCAGCACTTCCCTTGGCCTGCGCTGCTTCCTGCAGCCCCCTTTGGCCTGGAGCAGCGAACCGCGGCCACTGGGAGCCACGATCGGCCAAACCTGCGGACACGGCAGGTAAACAAACCAGTCCAGCACATCAAGGGCTTTCCCTGAACAAGCGGCGAACCAGCTTTGAGAACCACTGCTCTAAAATCCAAACAGTTACTCAGATTGCCTTGAAAATTGGGGTGCCTCATAGGGGTTTCTGGGTAGGGCTAGTGATTCAAATTTGAAGTCATTTGACCAAGGGATTCCTAAGTTATTGTGCCCCTCCAAAAAAACCAACCCTGTTTTCTTCTGTTGTCTTGTACTGTTAAACTGAGAGGTACTAATGACTGGATGAATCACAAACATCTTGATGGCTGTGAACTCACCCTTCAATTAACGTATCTAAGGATAAATTAATCACAATCCCCCATGTAAGACAAGAGTTTTGAACAGAGTGGCTAGAGGTGGCTGCACTTTGTGAATAATGGGTGGCAATTTCATTCTGGGGGAATGTAATCAAAGTGTTTGGGAGAAAAATTAGACATGTAAATGCTTCTTGAGAGGGGAGAATGTTAGGAGTTTAAGTGAAGGAGATATGGCACTCTTCAGCTCTGCCAGTGCACCCCAACCCCACTGTACCCCAACCTTCCTGCACACCAACCACCTGAAGCCCATCCTTCCTGCACCTCCAGGTCTGCCAGTGCACCTAGCCACCCTGCAGAAGCCCATCCTTCCTGCACCTCAAGGTCTGCCAGTGCACCCCAACCCCACTGCATCCCAACCTTCCTGCATGCCAACCTCCTGAAGCCCACCCTTCCTGCTCTTCTAGGTCTGCCAATGCACCCTAACCATCCTGCAGCAGCCCACCCTTCCTGCTCCTCTAGGTCTGCCAACGCACCCTAACCATCCTGCAGACCCACCCTAATTACATTTTCCTTTTTTTGTCCTTTTAATAGATGGAATCCTGTAGGTGAGAATGAATGGGTTGTAAGAGGAGGAAAAGAGCTTGTACTTTTCAGCAGTTGTGGGGTTGGCGAAGTAAAGGTACACGTGTTAATGGGCATATAGGGGCATTGCTGAGTTAAGATTGCTTGGGCAACCTTAACATCACATCTCCTGGTGTTCATAAATTTCAGTTTTGCTCAACTCAGTGTTCTGCAAAGGGGTATCATATTGCCAAGCAACCTTAACTTTATGTTAACATTTTTTCCCATTGCATTGTATTAAACTCTAGTCCATACCACAGCTACTGTTACCAAAATCTCTAATGTACAAACACTGATACACATTACAATGCACAACATCAGACTGGCTTTGCATCATGCAGTGATCTTCACAGACAAATACATACCTTAAATTTTCTACCTTAGGTGCCCAACTAGTTGCACATTTGCTAATGGTGGTGTTTTGAACGTCCCTGTTTACTGTTCAAAACATATGGCTTTAGAAGCTTTTATAATACTTATGTCACCCACTGTTGATTTCTCACTCAGGTTCAGAAGGCTAAATTTGCTATTGTTTTAATGCAAAACTTTAATTGAGACTTTGGCTCATAAAAACAGCACCTTTCTATTCCATTGAGTTTTTAATGCATTCCAAGATTCTTTTGCATGAAGTGCATCCTAAGAGTTTAATTCTACATTGCATTTGATTGCATGAATAGTTAGATGATTCCAGTTTTTACCAGAGTAACAATGTATCATTTGTATGGCAAAACATGCATTAACTTCCTGTGAAAAACAAGTACTGAAAACCCTCAATGTTCACTTGTTTTATTTTCTGTTTCTTGGGTTACATTTTAAAGGTGTATATGCCACCACTCCCATTAACATCAGCGGGGATCTTGTGGCTAAATCTCCACCAAAATCTTTGCTGCTCAGTTCAAGAAATTTCTCTTGTTGGGCTACTGAAAGAGACAAGTGAAGATAGCCACAGAGAATATACATGGGCCTTCTACTTTAAATCTTTTAGGTTAAAATTTTTTGATATTATAACGCTTGCAGTGAAATACTATAATTTTTATGTACATCAAGTATGATTCAGGAAGGATAAATACAATAGCTACTCAGAAGTGTTGCTAAAAAGTCACGTGACATAAATTAGGATACAGCTAACAATCTTAAGAGTTAAGACTTTGTTCAATAAGGTTGCATTTCATGTGGCTAAATTCATAACTGATGGCATATTAACCACTCAACCACAATGGTCATTGCAGAGTTTTCAGAAGCTTCACCATTTGGCAGGAAAAAGGGTTACACTAACTTCTCTCCAGGGTTCCTAGCTGTCATAATTCAAAGCCGTAGCTGAAACTATAACACTATTAAAGGACAAAACAGTATTAAAGCAAATAAAAATATGAAACAAGTATGATTTTTTAAAGGACTATGATAAAGATATAGTACTCCTATATTTAATTAAAATTAGAAAACTGAAGTTTAAAAAAGGATTCTGGCTTCGTAGCTTGATTTTAGCAGGGATTTCTAGTGCGGCCATAGTTAAAGGTTGCATCAGCATTTCCATTATAAATGTACAACCAAAAAGAGTATCCCATGATGTAACTTGGCATTAAAAGGCCCCATCTCAGGCACAAGTTTTCTACCACTACAAATTTGGTTTGGCTGATTTTAAGCTATAAAAACTGGAAATTAAAAAATAGAGAAAGTGGAAAAAAAATCTTGAGATAGTAGCTTTCAATTTCAAACCAGCAACATTTAAACTGAACTTGCAGCTAATTAGTTAGGTTCACCAGAACATTACTCTAGTTTTACACTGGAGTAACTCCACTGAAATACAGTGGTGATGAGAACCAATGAGATCATTAAAGGGCTAATTGTTTTTTATGTTAAAAACTAAGTTAATTCAATAGCTGATATTTATCTTTGCTTGGCTTTACAGCCTCTCTTCAAAGTATTTTGTACTTACAGAAGGACTTCATTTATTCACACTGACTAGAAGACCTAATGCAGATTACCAGATCAGTAAATGATCAAGGCAGTTCAAGGGCACTACATGGCCAAATATAGTTTGTTTGTTTTATTTTGACACCAACTAACTTGTCATTTAAAATACTGAAACTTATTTTACTAGCATTAGGATTTAACCTCTGTTAACATAGTTCTGTTTTGTTTTGTTTTTTTGTGAAAGGCAAATATCCACATAAGGAATGCACCCCTTTCATAAAGATGAACTTGTGACATAGCTGAAAATAAAGAGGATCAGTTCAAGTTCCATATTTTACCTGAGCTCTCTCACCTTAGAGCCCAGTAGTCCTTATGCAGGTGTACCACACTCTCCCTTACACCAAGGCTGAATTTGGCCTGCTGTTTTGAAAGCAAATAAAGCCAAGATGTACAGAGAGCAGTAGGCCGGCAAATGAAAGTTATTAGTTTTCAAATATGAGTCACTCTTTTTCCAGATTCACACTAACCTGTTCTGGGTACTTGCTCCCAACTATTTCTGCCACGGTGTTAAACGAAACAATATCGGTATAGGTCTTGGCTCCCATCTTCAGGGTCACAACAATCCTGGTGCCTCGGGATGACATCCGTGCCATCATTTCGGCATCTTCCACTGAAATGCAAGCTGTAGGAATCTTTGGCACATCAGATTGGTACCGCTGCCACCCAGTGTGAGGGCTACAACAACAAAAAAGACTGCGTTAGTTATCTAATTTTGCAGTTAATTTTAACTAGTCTAGGATTATTAACAGAGCACACTTTGTGTAATTAATTATTAGCAAATAAAACTATATTCACTGGCAGTTAAGGTTGCAGCAGGTTGAAATAAGAAGTTGAGGGAAAAGATTGATGTATTCCTTTCCACCTTCATATTGCCTACAACACTACTGATGACGCATGCCAACCCTCCTTAAGACTTTCACTTCCCCTCCAATAGATATCCAAAAGCTCTACATACTCCAACTCGATCAAACTTGTACTCTAACACAAAACTTTAACGGTAACCTCGTATACTTTTATAACCATTGTATCAATAGATCAGCACATCTGACTGTCTCACATTTGTTCGCTTGGGAAGTTATTCTGTCTTAACTAGTGTGGCCGAATTCAATTTAAATGACAAATGTTGGCTAACATTGATTTCAGCTGACACACTGAAATTGATGAAAAAAATCCATCTGTAAAGGTCAGGTGAGCACAGCTTTCTCAGAGCACCTTGTGCCTGCAGGGATCAGGTGTCACTGGCCCTGTGGCAGGGCAGGGAGTCCTCTGCAGGAGTGAGTGAATAGGGCTGTGACAGTAGCGCTGCAGAGGGCTCCTTGCACAACCACAGGGCCAGCAACTTCTGAACCCTGCAAGCACAAGGAAGGCTGTGGTCCTGGTGGGACAGAGCAGAGACCCCCAGCCAGGATTACAAGGAGGAGGAGCCCTAGACTGTGGGGGAGGCCATTCTACTGCAGAAGGGATCCCTATCCAGGCAGGAACTGTTCAGCAGCCGGGTGGCCTGCCCCACAGCTGAAGGCTTGTTCTTCTTTCAGCCTGGCTGGGGGTCTCTGCTGTGCCAGGTCAGGACCACAGACTCCCCACACCTTGTGTTCCAGTGTCTGGGGCCCCTCAGTCATGCAGGGAGCCCCTTGCAGGCCCACGGTCAATGCTGGGAACCCTTGGCCGCCACACTATCAGTACTGCCCTAACCCCAACCCTACCCCTTCTTAATTTCCCACAGTTGTAAAAGTAAAAAGTTTAACATTTAAAAAAATAATAAAATTTGATATTAATCATCAAAATTGCAAAGAAATAAAAAAAAAGTATTCTGCCAAGGCTAGACTTAACATTGCCAAGGTCACTGTGACCCAGGGACCCTTGATGCCAACCGGAAGAGGGCACATAGGGTTTTACAGGGATCCCCTGGGTCAGATATATGCATAATAGTTCACTGGAGGGTGTTGTGTGAGGTCACTACCAAGAGCCAGTAGCCCACTAGTTGTCAATCGTTCAGAAATGGATGTACGGATAATACTTATGGAGTTATGTACCTATACTAAAATTTGTGTGTTCCTAAAGTCTTGGAGTTAATGCAGGGCACCAGGTGATCTACCTTGGAAATGTTCCTTTCAGACAGGAGGTAGCAGACACCTATCTCCTGGTCTGGTCATTTGTGTATGGTATGTCTCACGATGCAGGTCTACTTGCATATTGAGCCAGAGAAGAAGAGGTTAAGAAATCTACAAGATGAAATCAACAACAAGCGGTGTCCTGTTTGTGAATAAAGACAAAGGATGGAACTTGTACATCTTGTGGAGGGAGCAAAGGAACATTCTGGGTCCTTCACCTAGGAGGCAAGCTGACAACGTGTCTCATGAAAGCAGGATCTCAATCAACCTGGCTGTAACACGCTGCAAGGATTTTGGTGAGCGTTACTCTACAAGATATGAGAGTATCTACCCAGTCTAGAATGAGTTATGATTTTCTTTTATCTGTAACCATTTGTTTCCAATACTTGCTATTACTTGGATCTCTCTATTTTACTTGCTATTACTTGGATCTCTGTACTTTCTTATGTAAACTTGTTTCACAGATCTAATTGCTGTGTGTTAAGTGGCCTGGGTATCTGAGGTAGAACTGGTAAGCTGGGGTGCACGGTTTCTTTGTAAGTAGTGAATCTGTGAATACTGTAAGTGTCCAGTGCACCAGGGGCTGAACACTCCAGGGGGATGCTCGGAGGTCTCAGGAGTTTGAATGTGCCTATTGCTAACCTGTAAGGTCGAGTACAGAGTACTCTAACCTGTAAGGTAGAGTACAGACACTGCACACCCAGATAACAGGGATATAAATAGCAGTGTAGAGAGTGAGGCACTGCTTAGGCGAGTACAGACACACCAGAACACAGCTCTCTATGTGCCCAAGCAGTGCCTCCCACATCTACAGTCAGCAATGTAGTGTCCGCTGCTGGAGCCTTTCCATTACACAGTGAAAGGCTCCAGATGTAGGCAAAGGCTCCGCAGCTCCCCACTGCTGGAGCCTTCCCCTGCCACAGTGAAAGACTCTGGCAGCATGGAGCATTCTACATGCCACCTCAAACGTAGACAAGGCTGTAGAGAGACAGTGAGGCCAGTGGGGGGCCTAGAGGGGACTGCTTGTATTGCTCGTGGAGCGTGGGAGCTGACCTCTGGCAGGCATAAACAAAGCTTCATCACATTAAGGGCAGGTAATAGCAAGGTGCCTGATAATCCCGAGTATCCATAGGAAGCACAAGTCACTGCTAAAGCTTTGCGTTTGAGTGGGTTCTTGGAGGATCGCTACTTGCTGACTACTATACCAGGAAGAAAAGTGGAAAGTATTCAGGACCACAAAAATAAGTGTTTCGTTTTCCAATCTTACAGAAAAGTGACAGACACTGAAATTTAAATTCACTATCTTATGTATTTATTTATGTCAACATCAGCGTGGAAAACAAGAACGTCTTTGAAGAGCAGTCATATGAGTGACTTCAGGGGAAATTAACACACTGAGACCATGAATAAATATGATGTCCGTCTCAGAAAACTTCAGAATCCAATCACAATCTGGAGTCCTGGGAAAATGAGTGTTTTAATAGACTCTAGGGAACTAAATAGCACATCCATGTCTCTCCTGAGCAGGAGAGAAGAAACTTCGCAAGTTTCAGCTCTGAGTTTCTACTCATTCTTTTATCAAAGAGAGCACTGAGGGGACATAGTTCCCATTATAAGACCTTGTTTCCAGTTGCTTATAAACTTGGCCATACTAACTATTTGGGATGAAATTTTCCATGCCGAGTGTGTGCCTTAGGGAGTGGTGGGTTGTTTTGGTTTTTGTGGAAAATTTCAGCCAAAATGGTTCACCATTTTCAACAAGACTAGTGAAAAGTACATAATTTTATCCCTGTTACGTTCTGGTGACTTTTTCTGTGAAGAACTCTAGTACCCCCACAAGTTGGAGCAGGGTCATAACCTTGGCAGCCAGATGGCCTATGTGTTACAGATCCCCATCCCTGAGAAAATGCACCCAAATTTGGCCAAATTATAAACTTTTTAAAAAATCACATGCTCAACAGAGTCCTATTACAACTTTACAGCTAAATTCCCCCCAAAATTCCATCGGCCGTGGACATGCTCCTGCCTGGGGCTGAGGCAGGACTTTCCCTTTAACTGCAGCTCTGGTCTGCTGGGGCCACCTCCAGGCACCCGATTTGACAGCAGAAAGACACTCTCTCTCCTGTGCTCTCAGTGCAAGCCCTGGTGGTACCAAGGCAGCATGGAGGAAGAAAGTACCTGATTCAAATGCAAAGGAGAGAAGAGCTGGAGGGAGGAACCGATTACAACAAGGAGCTTAGCAGTTATTGGGAGAAAGGAAAACCGGGATAGGCAGGGCAAGGAGATGGGTAAGGACACAAATGGAAGGGGGAAGAGACTGAGATGAGAAGGTTGGAGAGACTTGGTCTGGCTGGGCAAAGACATTGGAACTAGGAACCAGGGGGCCAGGAGAAGGGGAGACAGATGCGAAAAGGAACCAGAGTGCAGGAGAAAAACTAGGATTATTGGACAAGAAGATTGGGGCTGGGATGAGAAGTCTGAGAAGTAGAGACTGGGCATGGCTAGGGAAGGAAAGTGGGAATGGAACAAAGAGCCACATGTAGGGAAGACACATAACAAGGACAGGGTATGAATGGAACCAAAGATTCCTGAGTCTCACCATTCCTCTGCTGTCAGCAAATATCTCTGAAACTCAGTGGCAAAGTGTCATCCTCTTGGGGGGATGAGCTATACAATCTACTATTGCTATCAATTATTGCATTAGCTCACATGACAGAGGTGGTACGGTGGATGTAAAGGTTCCAAGTCTGCTGATGGTCCAAATGGATGTCAATATGATGCCACAGTTGGAATTTGTGTTTTCAGTTTGCTTTTTTTAAAACCCTAGGAAATTATACACAAAGTTAAAAGAACATTAAGGCTGCAGAGTCAGGCACTCAAACTTTTGCTTATTGTCCATGACCTGTCCATGACTTTTACTAAAAGTACCCATGACTAAATCATAGCCTTAATTATATATCACTGTATATGTTCAAGGTGCAGCTCCCATTGATTTCGGTTGCAGCTGTGAGTGCTCAGCAGTTCTGCAAATCAGAACCTAGGGTCGCATGTTAGGCACTCAGAAAATGAGGAACATACCATTAGTGACTGCCTGTAAAAAGCATTGTCTAACATTGTCATTGCCCAACATCACAAAGGAACTCTGTAGCAGAGGAATCCAGTTACCCAGGGCAGCATTCTACTGCTTCCAACAGGAGCTCATCCTTTCTGTGTCTGCAACCCGCTGCCTCATTCACTATACACCATCCAAATTCTGCAACAAATGAAGCAGAGGTCCTACAGACAACAACCCCCTTCAATACCCCACTCTGATTCATTCCCAGAGCACTATCCATCCTGTGCACTGAATGAGGAAGGGGACCTGTATGGGGAGAAAATAGTATGATCATGTAACGAAAGACTGTATCATAACGAATATGCACAAGGGGGCTGAATTAAGGTTGCACAGGCAATCTTAATTCTGCTATTCCTTAATTTTTGAGTGATAACTACGTAATCTTAATAATGTTCTTTTAATGTAGTGTTTTTGCATGTGTAATATAAAATGGTCTGGGAAAGATATCATTTTATTACATGGACTTCACTGAACACCTTCAAGTTAGACCTCCACATAAGTAGCAAAGCCTGGCTCTGGTCTTGGCAGAATGCTTGTCTCCTTCATTTTTCGTAAGCATCATATTAACAACATTATTGCAAATGGTAGCATGAACTCAACTCATTTATAAAGCAAAAGTAGTTCAACAAAAGATGTCAAATTAGACAAAAAAAATTACAAATTCTCACACAATACACCCTAAATATTGTATACAATGTAAGCAATAAAACTCTTTCACTTAGCTATCTGCTGACCAAATAATGCAAACACAAAAAACAAATTCTGGACTCATGTAACAAGGAATAGTTTCACTGAAGTGCCTGTTTACATCAGCGTTAAATTTGCTCAAAGTTTTCAAAAACCAGAATGAGACATCTTATCTTGTCTCATGCCATTGCTGATTTTTTAATAAACAAAACAGAACCAGGCAATAGAGTCATTATGGACCAAAACTGTACATCAGTAACTAGCGCTTTCAGCACTTTATATTTCAGATGTATTTGGGAATTCCCAAATTTCAAAGAAGCCATTTGAAGCAATGTGCAAAATACAATATGGATGCTTAGTGGTCCCTGTTTATAACTATTTGTCTCACAATTATACAATGCTGACTGGAATGACAAACATTAACATTGCAGTGAGACCCTGCCATGACTATTAGGCAGGACTCTGAAAAGGCTGAAAACTCTGAAGCTAACTCTTGTTTCTATGAACTTCCTAACTAGTAAGGTATGGTTGGAAGGACAGATTTTATTGCTGCTTTCAGACCAGATCATGGGCATACATACTGACCATTTACTGAGTAGTGTATTTTTTTTTTATGTTAAAAATGCCTCACTCTTGGAAATGTTAGTACTGTGTTTAGCAATTAAGCATAAAATTTGTAAGAGTTGAGTATGTTTACATTAAACTAATCTCACACTTTCACACATTTAGCAAGAATTCAGAAGAGAAATGCTACTTTCTCAAATTCTTCCAGACTGGATAAAAACACTAGAAAATACTATTGAGGAAAAAAATTCCAATGGCTAGGGAATTAACTTGATGACTTGGACAGATCTTTTCAATGTTTTTCATATAAGTCTATAAAAAAGCCTCTTGCAATCTAGACAACACTAATGAAACACACTACACTGATAACACTCTGCCTTTAGAACAAACATTTAAGGAACACCATCAATTTTAGAACGAACTAAAATAGTTTTAGTATTAGAAGTGTTGAGGCCCCCTTCTCCAACCAAATTTCTTTACCTTTCTAATCACATTTTCCTATTTCTTTTAAAATGTTTTTATGCCACAATGGGGATAAGAGACCTGCACAAATACGAGGGGAGACTGACTGTCTTTAGTGACTAAACACAAATTGTTGTAAAATGCACAATTATTGGTCCTCAGGATTTTTTGAGCTACAACAGTCTTCATTGTTACTTGTAACTATAGTGAGTACATCATTTTCAGACAGAACTGGGATTTGTAAGTTGATGGTGTCCTTTTCAATCAGTTTAGTAGCTTTCTCCTAAAGGGCTCAAAATACTATTCAAAAACTGTGGTCCTGATTCAGCAGAGTACGTTTCAATACTTTGCTGAATCAGACCCTACCATCCCAGTTCCGCAGCCCTATTCGGTCAAAACTCTGTATTCAGTTGAAAAGATTAAACTAAGTTAATAGCATTTTGCCTAAGTAATAACAGCAGTGTTGTGCCTATAGGCAAAGAGAGATACTTCACCCACCACTAAATTTCAGCCATCTGAGTGTGAGGCAGCACGATGTACAACAAGGAAGTAAGAACGTATTTTGGCCAAAGGTGCTTAGGTAAATCCCTGATCTTACAAGAAATTCCACAGGGTCTCATAGGTCCATGTAGAGCTAATGTGATTTCAATTTAAGTTCTCATCTGAAAAGATATACACAGTTACATTACAGGGGACCAGTGGTGCAAGCAGAATTCATTTCTTACCGGTACGCTGCACCAGCTAAAGTGGGGGCACGTGACCTCCCCACATGACTCCTCCTCACCCCACCCATAGCCTGGGGCCCCACACTCTCTTCCTCCCCTCCCATGATCCATCCCACGTTACCTGGGGAGGGCTCTGTCCTTCTTCCACTGTGCCAGAGACTTCTGAATAGCAGGGCTCTCCAGCACCGCAGCAGCAAAAGGAGCAGTCCCGCCCCGAGCCCTGTCCTCCTGCAGGGCTGCTATACAGACCCCAGACAAGACTCAGGAGACACAGCTGCTTGGAGGGGCTGTAGGCGGTACAGCTCCTCCTGTGTCTTTCCAGGACGGAGTACCGGCTATAAATATCTTACTGGTACGGCGTACTGGACTGTACCGCCCTTCTTGCATCACTGCATGGGGCTCAGTACTCTGGAATTATAGAAAGTTGGCAGAATCCAGATTGATGGCCAAAGAAGTCTATGTTTAATGTACTATACCATCCTCTCTGGGTAGGATATATTCATTTTGACTCATTAGCCCAGACCTTGCATAATTATTTCTGTTTTGTCCATTAGCATTCTGTAATGTCACAAAAATAATACATTTTAAAAGTATGAGCAGACACAAAAAACACATTTTCAAATTATAACAATTTTCAGCCACACTGCTAGAAATTATGTTTAATATTCTGTGGCATGTTTGGGGCTTTACTCAAGACGCTGATGATGAGAGTTTCCAAAAAATAACCGAGACAAAAGATAAGTCACAACTCCCCTTATATCTATTCACATTCTGAGAAAGCACGCAGTGCAACGAGTGATACAAAATCAAGAACAATTTCCAAACCCTCACATTTTAATGAATCCATTCACCTGGGTTTCCTGGCAGCATTGTTTCTTAGCACCAATAGGCATAAAAGCATACACTGCACTGTCATAATTCAGTTTTATCAGCACCTGTATTGATTTTTCTTCTACTGTGATTTCCCAAATGTTCAACTAAAAACTAAAAGCATATTTGTTTCTCCAATATAAATAGTGATTACATTTCCTTCAGATGCTCCATCCTAGAAGTTATTCTGTAAGCGTGACTAAAGTTTCTAGATGACAAATTAAGATGTATACATCCTCGAGCCTCATGGGTAGTCTAACATTTTCAGGTAAAGTTAAAGCTACATCCACAAGCTATTTTCTTCACTGTTAAAAAAATATTAGATGGTACTATTAGCTTTTTCAACTAACTTCTGTGTTGCTAAGAATTTTTTTTTTTTTAAAGCAGCAGAGTACACATAACAAGCTTAATTTGCTGTTGGCAGACAAGAAATCCCCTGGCAAGCAACTAGTTGGTATCAGACTCTGCTACTGTCTCAAAAAGTGCAAGTTATGGACTCGAAGCATCATCAACCTGAAAATGAGGCAATGCCCCAGTGCTGTATACTCCCAATCCTAGATCAAACATATTGTTAGACTGGAAAGTGTTAATGGCAACCATCAAGCAAATCTTTGATTAATAATCAATCACGGAGCTGGTTAAAGTCGATGGGTGTGCAAAGCATGCTTCATTCAGGTTAAATGGAAGGAGCAATTAAGCCCCTTTTATATAATGGTAGCTGAAAAAGCACAAGCCATCACCCAAGGCTCTGGGCTACCTGGCAAGATGTGTGCAGAGATGCATACATAAAACTAGAAGGGGACACTGATCATCTAGTCTTGTCTCCTGCATAACACAGGCCATTGGACTTCCGTGTATTAATTCCTGTTTGAACTAAAGCATATCCTCTAGAAAAACTTGATGTAAAAATGGTCAGTGATAGAGAATCCACCACAATCCTTGGTATATTGGTATATTGTGGTAAGAGCAAGAACCAACACAAGAAGGGTTTCCCTGGGACTGGCTGCAAATGCAGGGGTTATGGGATGGTTTAGCAAGCTGTGCATGTGAGGCAGAAAGCTGACAAAGTCAGGGAACAGGAGAGAAGTGAGTTGTGAGAATGGTCCTGAGAAGGAAAAGAGAGACTGAGCTTCCTGGAGCACAGAACTCACTGGAGAGGCAAGTTTGGAAGCTGGGAGCAAGAAAATGGTGTGCTGTTTGTTTCTGTTGTGTTCAGGGAAATGAGACTCTGGGTATGTTCTTTGTAAACAAACAAGATTGCACCACAGAAAATACCTGACTATCATCAATTTCTTCTCAAAATGGAAACAACATAGCAAGGCTATGAATATTGGCTAACTGCTGGAACCAAAGAGGTAACAGTATTAAACAAAACCAGACTAACACCAATTCTTGAAACTTCCTACTTGTAGGTGGGCAACACTCACCTTCAACTGATCCACTACCATATATCTTATCTTAGTTTATTATCCATCAGCAAGTCCAGTCAATGTGACAGTGCTCTCACCCAATGGAAAAATAGGAATTATTTTTGTAAGCGTCTATGGTACATTAACTCCTGCAGCACTTAGATACCACTATGATAGGTGCTTTATTGATAGATTACTGTAAGTCCTAAGATGTTAGATCTATCCAGTTAATTTCTTTTTTGTAGTTAGAATTAGTAAATGAAGGTAAGTGCATCTAGCAAGATTTGTCCTTTACAAACCCAATAAAAGTAATATAAAGTCATGCTTTTCACTCAGTATATGCATGAGAATCCTGAACAGTTGACAAGAATGAGCTAAGAAAAAACAAAAAATGAAAGAATTTTTAAACAAATCCAAACACATACCAATTATGAGATGCTTGAGGGTTAAGCAAACTAGCAGCGGAAATTCAGGAGGCTCTGACAATAATTTTCACTACATGAGTGTAAGGAAATGTAACTAGAAAAAGACAGACATGGCACATATCAAAAGGATGGTAGAAAGGAAAAAAACCCAAAAAGAACAAAACAAAAAAGAAAAAGAAACTGCCACTCAATTAGTCTGCTGTCCATTCCAGGTAAAATAGACCAATATGGAGTCACTAAAGGATGAGGAAAAACAGATGTGCTGCTGCAGTGCTCCTTGCAGAAGTCAGTTCTGACAATTTGTATTGGAGTTTTTGACCTTCCACAGCCCTGTTACTTGATTACTAATCCTTATCTCCAAGAGCAACCTAAAATGCCCAAGAAACAAGCTTCACAGAAACCGCTGTTTTAACTTCAATCAGATGCTGCCAAAGAAAATGCCTCTCAAGTCAAGGCCTTATAATACCATACCCTAGGTGGAAGGGTAGATGTGTCTTTATAAAAACTCCACTAAGATTGTAGAAGGAAACAAACTGACGACTGGAATGAACACTGGAATGTTTACAAGAATTTATTTTGGCCATTATACACACAACTATGTGAAAAACATTCAGATTGCAAAGTCAAGCACTCAGAAGTTAGGAAATGCCAGAATTAAGGTTGCCTGTACCCCTTCAATTCGGCTCCTTTCTGTATATGCCTTGTAATACAGTCTAATTACATGATCACATACTATTTTTTTTCGCAGGAACTTACCCTCATTCAATATGGCAGTCCCACAGAAATTAGTGATAAAATAGCTGGCCTAGAACTTTACACAAAGGGGCATGACAATTATTATTATTAGTGAGTTAATTTAAAAAAAATCTTGAGAAGAATAAATGGTAAGTTAGTTGCCTATTCCCATAGCAAGTACATCAGTTCTCATTGATGGGATCATACCCTTTTAGTGCCTGCAGTTCTCCATTACAGATCCTGCATTTTGTGAGGGATGGAAGGTGCAGAAAACAAACACATAGTAATGATAACCCAGAAAAGACCTAACCTAATATTGGGCAGGCATAGGGTGCATCAGTCAAAATAACAGAATTTCAACAAATTAAGCAGCAAAATCTGAAGTGTGGAATGCAAGAGAAGCAAAGAAGACCAACTTCCTGCCTGCAGGTTCTCTTCAGACTGCTCCAACCCACAGGCAGCCAATCTCAGTTCCTCCTACAGGCAAGACTAACTATCCAATCTGGGATAACCTTGTAAAAGGGAGCCCGCTCACCGGCTATATGCATCCCATGGAGAATGGCCTATGTTCTCCCCTACCCCAGAAACATGTCCTGGCTAGAATGGCCTAAGTGTCATATTATGCAACAATAGAGATAGCCAATTGTTCACATAAAAGCATTTTTCACTGAGAAATGTCCTTTTTAAAAAAAAACTTCAAAGATGTTCACGAAAAAAATAGAAAAAAATAATTGATTTCTTTTTTAGAACATTTGACAGAGATTCTGAGAGAAAAATTTTGCTTGCTAGTTGTGTGTGTGTGTGTGTGTGTGTGTGTGTGTGTGTGTGTGTGTGTGTTCAGTAGTCACCATTTCTCATGTGGGCTACAGGGGCAGCTTTTTCATTTATTTGTTAATTTTTCTAATTTACTGAAATTGGAGGTTGTTTCTACATTGGGTTTTGTCAAGTTTGATTTGTCAGCTTAGTGACAAAATGGGATTTTTACAAAGCCAAAAATCTTCATAACTGAAAAATACAATTTTTTAAAAAAATTGCTGAAATTGTAACAGACAAATTCAAAAACTAACAAAAATACTTTTGTATATTTTTGACTGGTCTCAATCAGTAGATCTGCTCTGTCTATACATACTGAGTCTTCTCTGCTGACTTCAGAGCACAAAAATAAGCTTTTACTATTTTTTATTCCCATTAGCACTACAGAACAGCTATGGGATTCCTTTCTTACATGTGCAGAGTTGCTAATAAATTCTAGTTGAAGGCCCCAATTTTGCCTCCATTTATAAACTTGTGAAGATGTTAATATGTTTATAATTGCTTCCTGGTTCCAAAACATGTGACATTTCCCCACAATGCACTTTGATTGCAGCAGATTACTGGTTGCTAAAATAAATAATAAGACTCTTGTACTACCATGTGCGAAGGTAATGGTTCCTGTTATCAGAGACCGATTACTCACGTTGTACTGCATGTTACATAACCCTTTCAAGATTATTTTGAACTAACATTTAATTGATGCAGTATCTGTGAAAGTATTTGGAAAATCCTAACAAACAGTATGAGATACTCAGGGCTAGATCTCATAGACCTTAAGCAGGCAAAAGTTTCATTTCAGAAAGAGTAGGGTATCAGTTCCTCTACCACATGGATGCCATTATGATTAAGATTTAGGAAGCATACATGTATCCAACACTATATGTTCATTAAAATTAGGCTCTGCCAATCAAATCTAACAGCATTGACATAATTATTGATTTACTAGACAAAGGGAATGCGGTGAATACATATTTGTATTTCTCTAAAGCATTTTCTTTAGTGCCACATAAATCAAAGAAATTAAAACCAGATAGATTTTTTTTTAAAAGCTACAGCATAGATTAGATATGGTTTGACAAACAAGGAGCAGAGAGCAATTATCAATGGTAAAGCTGCCAAATGGGAACCATATCACATGGAGTCAGTACTGGAACTGTAAGGACTGTTGTACCAGGGAGGAAGAAAAATCTGCACAACCCATTTCAGTCTTCAATATAAAATAGAAGTTCACATCAGCCATACTTCAAATAATACTTTCTGCATCTTATGGTCATTCGGATGATCTTCCAGCAGTGACTCCTTAAGGGAGTCAGTTAAGTAATACACCTGTTTGGCCTCCTCAGGCTCCTATCATGAAGTACCCAGTCTTCTTCCTCCTGAGTTTATATCTCTGCCACCTTCTGGGAATGCAGCTTCCTGCTGAAAGTTACCCTCCCTGGGTATACCAGCGGTGGGATACTGAAGGGAATGCTGCTGACAGACTTAACTGTCCAGCAGCTGTGAGGCTTCTGTCTGTACTTTTTGTTTGTTTAACTCTCGGCTTTCCAAGGCCTAATGCAGGATCCTTGTTTATATCTTCAGTGACTCCACACAGGAGAACAGATTAAAAAACCTGTGCGAACAAATGTAAGTCATACACCTCGAAGAAAGATAAACAGATCCCAACTGCGTGACATCTTCAGTGTCTGGATGGCAGAGAGTTTGACAAAAACTAACAACCAATAGGGCTAACAACATAAGAAAACTAAACATAAGCTAGCTAGAAGGCTTAACTATTATAGCACAGGGTCCTCAGTATCATCTTCATTTAACAAAGTTCACTACTATGGATAGGGGGCAACCATTACAAAAGCTCCAGAGATGGACAAATGGAGAGAGAAAACACAGCTTCCATCACATAGGGACACATTCCTATGTTCCCACATTCAGATCTGCACTGGGGTTGTGGATAACACCAGCCAATGGGGGGAAGGGTACAAGTGGTTTGGTCAAGGTTTCCTATAGTAAAGCATATAGACACTAACAGAGGGATATTTGGCATCTGAGTCCCCCTGTTGTGTGGTACAGTAACTCCTCACTTAACGTCCTCCCACTTAACGTTGTTTCAAAGTTAGGTCGCTGCTCAATTAGGGAACATGCTCGTTTAAACTCGTGTAATGCTCCCCTATAACGTCGTTTGGCTGCCTCTCTGTCCACTGCATGTAAGGTTTTGTGGAAGAGCAGCGACTTTACAAGGGAGCATTGCACAAGTTCCTCTTCTCTGCCTCCTCCCCGTCCCTCCCAGCGCTGTCTTTCCACTCCTCCCCTTCCCTCCCAGAAAGTCCTAAGCACCACCAAACAGCTGTTTGGCGGTGGGGAAGCACTGGGAGGGAGGGGGAGGAGTGGGGAAGTGCCATGTCTCCATTCCTCCCCCTCCCTCCCAGAAAGTCCTAAGCGCCACCAAACAACAAGCGCTTAGGACTTTCTGGGGAAGGGAAGGAGCGGGGATGCGGCGTGCTTCGGAGAAGAGGTGGAGTGGGGGTGGGAAGACGTGGGCCTGCAGTGGAGTGGGGACGGGAAGAGGCGGGCCTGGAGCATCCCCCAGCAAAGTCAGTGCCTGTTCTTCTCTGGGTAAGCTTCCACTGCTGCTGCGAAGGTGCTTCCTAGCATCCTTGCCTGCAGCGGGCTGTGCCTATGTGGGGTAAGCCAGGGGCACTTCCCAACCACAGTACAGTACAGTACTGTACAGTATATAATGCCTTTTGTCTGCCCCCAAAAAATTTCCTTGGAACCTAACCCCCCACATTTACATTAAATCTTATGGGAAAACTGGATTCGTTTAACATCATTTCACTTAAAGTTGCATTTTTCAGGAACATAACTACAAGGTTAAGTGAGGAATTACTGTACAGAGTATTGAGGGGAGTGTCAGATAAGGTATCCCACCCTCTTGAAAGATAGGAGAATGGGCCGCTTTCAAAGAGCTGAAAGGGAAGCAGATTAGTTTGGTGCCACTGAAGAAACTGACAGGAAAGGGGGTTACACTTCACTGAGAGTCAGATCCCTCCAATCAGAACAATTCAAAAGGTAAATAGAGGGTAAATGAGAGAAAAAGGGCTATGGAGGTCTGGTTGGTGGGGGTTTCTCTCTGAGGTGGAAAATGAATGGGGTTTTTCCTCTCCCCTCCTCCATTCACACTGAACACGATTCAGAGCAGCATTCACTGTCAGTGTTCCCTTCATAAGCTCTGCAGTGCAGATGCATAAACCCATGTTATGCAGAAACACACTCAGGAACAGTTTTAGCTAACATGGTTGGTACTGGAATGTGGGCAGGCCCAGGAGAGATATAATTATAGTCGAGAAACAGGAGACTCAGGGGGAACATGAGTGCAGTCTAAAAATCCTTAAAAGTAACAATATAAATGAAGGAAAGGAATTCTTCAGTCTCACAAGATGGCAGGAGAAAGAACAATATCCTAACACTGAAGGAAAAGGTTTAGGCTAGATAACAGGAAAAGTCCTTAAGAATAAGAACTGTGCAGTAGAACAGGCTACCAAGCATCCAAGGCATCATCACTGCAGATATTTAACAAGGGGAAGTACAGCCATTAGTGGGAATAATAGAGCAAATGTACAAAATATACACAAGACTAGATAATTCAGTGATCTTGTATGCCCTACTATTTATGGGTTTAATCCTGATTCTACTGACATCCAGGGAAAAATATTCATTGACTTCAGTGAAAGCAAAGATCAGATCTTATAAACTCTATGTTTCAATGAGCAGCTAGGAGGAAGAACACGTGTTTGAAGTTACAGGTTGGAAACTGAAGATCTAGTTCCACTAATAAATGGCCCTTCATGCCTACATTAATATCTAATATCTCACCAAGCAGTAAACAAAATAAAAACAGCAACCGGAACCTCATCCACGTAGGCTGCTTTGTTCTGTGAAAAGACAATCCAATTACAAATATCTTTGTTTTGTAAATGCATCCCTCATTGATATATGCTTTCATTTCTATGTAATATTAAACTCATTTTTGTTCTATTTAGCAAGAAAAAAATCTCAGCAAAATTCTCTATATTAAGGTAAAGAATCTACAGTATAAGAGAATGACGTATTCTAATAAAAAAACGTATTATATGAGTGTGTGCCATTAATTGCCCCTCAAAGAGCAAACTTCAGTTGATCCACATTAAGAGCACTAACTCAATTATTAGGTAAGGTAGAGTGAAATAAATGCTTGAATTATCATCAATATTTGCTTAAGGTGATATAAGTATTTAGCACTGCATGTTACATTTGACAAGCTTGTTCTTCAATAAAGAGATAAGTTATTCCGTGGTAATAGGCAGGGAAACTTCTGCAGTATATCTCACTAAAGTATATATGTTACCTCTAGATAAAATGATTGAATCTAGAAACTGCTTTTTTCTCTTCTATTGTCACTTTTCAAAGTCCAAACCTTGAAATCTACTGTAAATAAAAAAAGTTCCTTTTAGACACAAAACTTTTGTTTAAAGCCTATTATAGTATTACATTAACTTTCTTTATAATACTAGCATATCCTGAGCAGTGAGGAAGGATGGCAGGCAGAACAAAGTGAAAAAAAATATTCCGTCACCAGTCTGAACGAGCACCACATTCTCCCTTTCACTGAAAGAAGGCACCTAGTTTCATAGAACTATTGAAGTTTCCTTCTTGTCATTCTCTTGGGAGTTGGAGGACAGGATTTTGCTCCTAAAATTTTGACATTCTAAACTAGATGAAGCCCAGAGATTTCCCCAGATCAGCATAGTTGCTCCACTGAGCTTGTCTCCCTGGAGTTAGTACTATATGGGCTTAAGCAAAGACTGGGAAGAGCAGAAAGATTTTATAGTAAAAATGACAGAAAGGAGAAAGATTCATCAGGAATGTCCTGTGAATATGGTGGTGATCAATTCTAGATCTACAGAAGATAGGAAATTCCCTGCTAATAGCAGTTTCCATTGTGAATCAGGTTTGGGGACTTTCTGGAAAATGTGTTCAAAGCCTTCAGAACTAGGACATCATGAGAACTACAGTCTCTTTTGGGAACATTCAAAAGATATATAGAAAAAACCTGAAAGTTTCTTCTTCTAAGACAGACACTTTCTTCAATAGGTGGAAGTGGTAGACGCAGTCAGTAACTTCCACAACCTGAGCCACAGATGTCTCCTGAGTACTATGTTTGGGCCAGAAGCTCTAGAAATAAACCAAAAAGTCAATGCTTACCCGAAACAAGAGGTACAACAGCAGATATTTTCTGCAAGATGGATCCGAACTTCATTTTCAGCGATAAAGAATGTAGTTATGTAATCATTTGTCCATGATTAGAAACCCCTGCAAAGCATTTAGATGGTGCTTAAGCTATCAGGGCTAGAGAAAACATCTCAATATTTCATTTTAAGAAACACTCTGCTATAAGCAGCAGTCTCCAGTCTCCCTCTCACTAGGGAGACAACAGCAGCACTGATCTTAGGAAGGAGAAAGAGAGTTCAATTTCCTTTTCTTTACTAAGCAGATCTTTTGGATTTTCCTACTGAGTCTTCTGGCCTTATCCAGTCATTTCATCTCAGTGGCTATGGCTACACAAGGGGATGAAAATAAAGGAATCTAAATGCTTTCTAATTTTGCTGTCAGACTTGATTTTCATATTGTCTTTCTTTTCTCTTGATTTCTTTGCCTCAGGCTGAACGTCCAGTGTGCTAATAACCTATAACATGGTCTTGGAAGATTCAGAAGAAAACAACTTACCATGTACCTCATGCTACGAGCCCGCAAGCTCAGAGTCAGAAAGTTTCCCTTCCTCAAAAAGGAAAGAAGCCCTGCTGTTGGATAGGGAAGCCATTCTCTGGTGCTTTTTTTGTCTTTTTATAATTCTTTTAAAAGACTGATTGAAAAACTTCACCACAATTCTTTGTTCTTTCGTCCTTTTTAATCTTTGAGACCTTTAGAACCTTCAACATCAGTTGAAGGAGGAGAAGGACTTATATCAATCCTCCTCTTAAATTTTATTTGATTTATTTTTCTTTGTTAAGAGAGAGCAGGAAAAGACTGTCCAAATCAAAGAAATGTTCTTTCCATGCACTTGTTCATCCAACTTGCTGAAGAAAATGTTTTCTGAGGATGAGGTGGGCTAGTGATTTTCATTAGAATGTAAAATAGTGATCATCATCTTTATAAGCAGTATGTTCAAATCTAGCTAGTTTGGGCCCTGGAGCAGTGAAGCTGCATCAGCAGACACTAGCTTCGCAAGCAATCACCCAGGGTTATGGGCAGGCTGGTGCAGATTAGATTAAAGATAGCTCTGGTGTGTCTACCTGAGTTGCAATCACATCCCATCATTGCCATCTAGACATGCCCTACAGGAGCATGAAAAAAACTCCAAATCACGATAAGATTGTCAGATGTAGGTCAGATAGAGAAAGCCCAACCTGCCTAATAGAATTCTGATATAACAGAGTTGTGGAGGTGGAAGATAGAAAAACTGTACATTCTCTCTACATGACATGGGGGTCAGAGACTTCTGGTCTTGGGCTACTGCTAGGAAAATTTAAGTGAAGGAAAGAGTGTTCCAATGAGACAGTTACACACAGAGACACACTCAAGACAGCACCAGTTTAACATCAGGAGAACAAAGTGCTGCAGAACACTTCTCCAGCTAAACAACAAAAGCAAAAGGTGGAGCTTTCTTCTCCCCCGCTTATTCACTTCAGTGAGGTGCAAGACCTAAAGTCTCATGAAACAGTAGGCAGGGCAATTTTTACCTCCTGAAATTAAATACAAAAACTATGTTAATGGTACATTAGGGTTACAGATATACACTCATGCATAATATGAATAGGCAATTTATGAGGATATTTGACTGTCTACTTTAGAAGCTGCAACTTACAATTTTAGAAGCACAACTATATTTTACAAATAAATATCCATATGCAGAATTCATGTCTTGCTATCAAATAAAATCCATCACTGTAAAATATTCTGCACTATATACTTAAAAATACTTCATAGTAGAACTCACTAAATTATTCTCGGAAAATAATATTTGTTTGCAAATTTTGTTCATTTTCCTGTTCATAAACCTATTGTGATTTCTACAAGTCAGTCCTGAATGTATATCATTCACAAGTATTCATTAAATAGTTTATAGGGACAGTATGCAGCCTATGCTGTTCATTCAACTGTTTGTTTCATCTGTCCGTATGTATTATTTGTGGTGTGTGATTGCGTACAAGTCACATAACGTTGTTTCTACTCCATAATTGGATGACAAAATTTCAAAACTAGAGAACGCAAGTGGATCAAAGCATTTTTCATCTGAATTTGCTGATTTGTCAAACTTGAAATGTTTTGCAAGGACAGTTCAATTTCAACAAAGTTCTGACAGAAGAGAGACAGGTTTAAAAACCTGTCTGGTTTCCTGCCAGCTCACCCGCCTGGCTGCTTGACAGTCTGTCTCAGAGCTAGGGCTCCATTCCCTTTGCTCCTCCCCCACCCCAAATTAAGATTTTCTCCAGTCAAATCTTTGTACCATCAAGAAATTAATTCTCCTGACAAGAAAAAAATTGAAGTCTCTGAGATACAGTGCTGGCAAAGACTCTTGCATATCTTCTGGATAGAAAAGAAAATGAATGCTTATGTTAGAAATATTATTGAAGAGAAGCAGCCCGTGCTGCCAAAAATGAACAGGCACAAACTTGACAAACTTGGTCACATCAGGTACAGAGATGGAAATAACTTCAAGAAAGTTATCATGGAAGCAATAGTGGTAGGTCATTGTAGTAAGGGATGGACCAGCGAAGAGACGGATAAACGGTGTGTAGCAGATCATTGGGAGGTCAGCTACTGAGTGCTCGAAGCTACTGATGGATTGAGAAGGCTTTTGAAAATACTGCTCTGATGTATGTCACCAATAGTCAGACATGAATAAATGGATTTTACTTACTTGCTTACCCAGATCTAGTAGAGAATAACGAATGTATAGCACATGACAAACAGCATACTGCTGGTATGAATTTTTAGTCAAATGAACATTCAAGCCAAAATCCTTGAGTCTTTCAGGTTTCTTTCATGCCTCTATAACCCAGTAGTTGTCTGAAATGTGTCAAGCTGAACATTATGCTTTTAATCGTAGTTCAGGTTTTCTATAATCAGCTAGCTCTACATTATAACAGTTACCCACATTGCACATACTATTCACTATACAACAAAACGTGTCATGCGGATGAGTTAGTATTACTATGAGAGACTTAGCTTTTAGCTTTCTGATTTGTTTATTTAAGTTTATGACCTTTGTTGCATTAACTTTTTTCTTCATTTAATATACACTAGAGGGAGATTTTCAAAGGTACAAATGGGACTCCCCTTTCTGGCCTCTGAAAACCTTCATACAGAAGAAGCAATGCCTACAGGCTGCTATAGGCAATGATTTGCAATGTGGTTTGGGCCTAAGGGCCAGCGTGTGACACTTTTACCTTACCTAAGTGGTTCCACTGACTCAATGGGAAATTAGTGGAGTGAGGTACTACGCAATATAAGAAAAGGGTTAAAGGAATCCAGCCCTAAGCAAGTTTTACTGAAGAACAGTTATGCTTCTAACATTATAAATTGCAGCTGCATTCACTATTCCAAAAAGAAAAGGAGTATTTGTGGCACCTTAGAGACTAACCAATTTATTTGAGCATAAGCTTTCGTGAGCTACAGCTCACTTCATCGGATGCTGTAGCTCACGAAAGCTTATGCTCAAATAAATTGGCTAGTCTCTAAGGTGCCACAAGTACTCCTTTTCTTTTTACGAATACAGACTAACATGGCTGTTACTCTGAAACCTGTCACTATTCCAAGTAGCTATGCTAGTTTTCTCATGGGTATGTCTAGTCACAAAGCGTCTTTGGCAAGTTTGAAACAAAGAACTCTCTCTGACATTCTGGGCTGTACTATTTCTACTTTCCAGCACTATGAATTATGAAGAAAAGGAAGGAGCATCATATAGTTAGGGCCCTACGAAATTCACAATCCGTTCTCGGCAATTTCACAGTCATAAGATTTTAAAAATCGTAAATTTCATTATTTCAGCTATTTAAATCTGAAATGTCATGACGTTGTAACTGTAGGGATTCGGACCCAAAAAGGAGTTGGGGGGAGGGGCTCACAAGTTTATTGTAAGGGTGGGTTACGATATTGCTACCCTTACTTCTGCACAGCTGCTGGCTGCAGCACTGCCTTCAGAGCTGGTCAGCTGGTTGCCACCCTTACTTCTACGCTGCTGCCTGCAGACCTGGGCCCTCAGTCAGCAGCCACCACTCTCTGGTCGCCTAGTTCTGAAGGCAGCACAGAAGTAAGAATGGCAATAACATAACCACCTTAAAATAACCTTGCGACCCCCCCTGAAACTCCCTTTTGGGTCAGGACCCCCAATTTGAGAAAATGTCTCCCCCCTGAAATCTGTTTAGTATTGGGTAAAAGCACACAAAAGACCAGATTTCACAGGAGGAGACCAGATTTCACATCCCGTGACACATATTTCATGGCCATGAATTTGGTAGGGCCCGACATATAATGTTGTTACAGCCTTGGATCAGTGACCCTTTGTGGATGCTCACTAGGTTGCTGTAATAGACCCAAAACTTGGATCCCATTTGCTTCTAGGCTAGTGAGTTCTGGACAGATTCATCACTCCTCAAGCTCTGGGCTTCTAGGCAGAGTCTCGGAATCCAGATCCTCTATTTAGCACCCTTTCCTGAAATATGGGAACTATGCATTCCAACTGTATAGACTCTGAAGGAAATGCTGGCTCTCCCAAGCCTCGCCAGTAGCAATTGCATGTTCCCAAAAGTTCCAGTGCCAAGAACCCTCTAGATTATGGTTTCACCCTTTGGAGACTACATGACAGTTAAAGCAAGGAACACCCAGACCTTGCAAAGGAATTTCTAGACTAAATCACATTTTACTCATACACAAAGCACAAGAGATACACAGATCTCTGAAAAAAAAATCCTACATAAAAATCCCTCTCTAACCACGCTCTGAGCCTTTTGGGTTTTGGTCAGTCCTTTCAGAGTCCCAAGAGCTGCCGTCTGCTCCTGCCCAGTGAGAGAGAGCCCTTGCTAAGAGCAGATCCTCAATGGTTTCCCGTCCCTTGTCAGGTGATTTGCTTTTTGGTTACAGCTCATCTGAACAGTAGACTGGGAAAACTGGTTCCCCTGGGCTCATTGTTCGAGGTTGCTGCCATCTGAATGGAAGACCATCCAGGTTAATCATGACTGATTGCGCTCTATTGCTAACCCTCTATAGTAGGCACATAGAGTTGCTGCTAACACCTGAATATCCCAGTCCAAGATGCACTAGTGAAGGCACAGTGCAATTTACAATCAAAATGGTGTTTATAAAACAAAATAGAGTATGCAGATGGAGACATATACAGACACATGTTAATCTGTCACAAGCACCAATAATAATTATACTCAGCACTTATCATGGTTACTGTTGAAAGGCAATATATACCAACAGCACCCATGCAGTGACATCTGATTGCATGATTATTTCAGAGTTCAAATACAGAGAAATAATTGCACAATCTCAGATACTACCACACAGTAATATTTGATAAGTGTTGACTTTTTAATAACAACTCCTTTACCTCTTCAAACACTGCACAAACAGAAATTAATCCTTATAACATGCTTAAGTATTTACCCATTTTACAAACAAATTCCTGGATTTAATTCTCATGATCCTTCTAGTCTCTCTATACTACGTAGTCATTGCACCCGTGCAGATGGATGTAAAGTGCTACCAAAGCAGAATGATAACATTTCTACACCAGCTTTACAGAGCTGCAAATGTCTACATAAAGTGCAATGCAGTGAAGAATCAGGCCTATTGCACCTCCATTTATCCCCAAAGAGTCTTTTAACTCGGCCAGGATCTCCTTTGTCATCTCCTTACTTATGGATGTACCACTTCACACCACGCAAGCATGACACCCATATTTTGGTATGACAAAGGTGATGGCACTAGTCACTAAAAGGCACACATACTGTGGCAATGAGCAACACCGCAGTTCCTATATGTAAATAAAAGTTAAAACATGAGAGCATCACATAATATAAGCAAGTTTTATTTAAATTTTCAGAGTTGCCAGATGTAGCTGGATTTCTAGAACTCTGGTTAGTGTCAGCAATAGCAACAACTGCATGTATTAAAATCCCCAGCCCTGCAATGACAAAGCAAGGTGAAAGGAAGAAACAAGGTAGATGGGTTAGAAGCATTACACTAAATGAAAGAAGAAAAAAGTATAACTTTATGCCCAAATAAATGTTTAATGCCACAAATATCCTTTAACTTGTATCTTATTTTGGAAAGTATTAAATACTCTCAACAATTTTTCCTGGCACAACAGGTTTGTTAAAGTGCCATTTAAATGCTTGTATTTGATTTTAAAAAAAAGAAGCTCTACTTAGATAAGTCATTTCTATCTACAGGATTTCAATAAGCATGTTTATGCACACTACAGTAATACAATAAAAGTAAGTAAATTCACTTGCTCACACGCAACAATGATCCATTTAAGTTTCTTTCTCCTTAGCAGGTAGAGAGCTTAAATTTTGGCTGCCTGCCTTCGTATTGGAATTGAAGTCTACATTTTAGCTGTCAAGCTTCACTGAAATCTCTTCACCTGCTAGGAAATGGACCTGTGAAATTGAGCCTCTATCTGACTGCTGTAGAGGACAAAACACCACAACATGATTAAAGTACTATGTTGCACATGTAGGTTTCCTAAAGGGCTCGCAGTTGTTTGCACCGAAAAAAATCCAATTGCAGTATTATGTAGAAATGATTTTTTTTAAATTAGATATTCAAATGGAAAATCTTTTACTGGTATAAAGATTTGTGTTTTGGAAACTTGAAAAGTGTAAATATGATTTGGATTGTCTATACAATTAATCTTGGCTTTTTCCACTACAAACTGTACAATTCTTCTCAAACCCCAAGAGAATGAAACTCAAGATTATTTAATTAACCAAGAAACAGTGAAACAAGTTCACAGATGGATTAGAATATATCCAATTTCTCCAGATTTGGGAGCCTAGGGCAAAAGCAAAGAAGAATTGTGAAAAGGAAGAGAGAATAGGATTGTAGGAAATTAACATACATACAAAATCAGTTTAACAAAACAGGAGTAACCCCCAGCCCTTGCATGGCCCCAACATCCCACACCCTCACACACCAGCCACACCTGCTAAAGTCATTTGGTAGGCTGTCCAGCTGGTGTCCATAACATTGTCAGGTTTCAGTAGCCCAACAGACCACCCTTATGCGCTGAATGCGGCCTGTGGAAGGTAGTTCTAAAAAACAAAAACTCCTAGTAATTCTAGTTAGTTGAAATAATTTATTAATTAAAGAGACAGACACCTTACAAAAACAAAATATCACTCAAGTCTGCAAATTGTTTACCTACTATTTTAACAAGATAGGCCTATTACTATCCTTAAAAGACCAAAGATTTAAAAAAAAATTAAAAAGTTTGTTTTCTATGTGCATTGTATAACACAATACTTCACTGTAGTCAGATTCCTCTTTGCCATATGGCAGCATGCGAGACACCAACAAGACAGAAACCAATAAAACAACAAGCATGGTTGTACTACCACAAATACTGGCAAAAATGTAAGGGCTGATGTATTGTTTGGAACCATATTTTTTAGCCACTGGTTGAAACGCACTACATTCCAAATTTTCAAATTGAGTGTCCTTTTCAATTTCATCAGTCCTGCCCTGCTGTTCAAGTTAATCTTTAACTATTTACTTCCAAGCTTCTTTACTCAGTGTTTAAGCTTTTCTGTGTGAAAATGTTAACTCTCTTGTTGTGCATCTAAAAAAGCACTTACATCTGTTCTTTCTCCCTGGTGTTAAGCGAGACAAACATCTAGCTAAAGGATAAATTAGTAATCCTATTTACTTTTATGTGTCTAAAAATCTTTCAGTCTTCCTAGACAGGTGTCAGATACACAGTACAATCTTAGTTAAAGTCAAATGTCTAGGGAAAACTGTAATTTGTTCAGCTGAACATCAGTTTGCATGATAACTGCTAGACCACAACAGATGGTGTTACTGAAGAAAAAGTGATGACAAACCCAGTTCATGTTGTGTGTGTACTGTATTCTTGTTTATTTACCATGATGTTATTTATTACAGAAAACTAAACTGAGAGTTGCAAGTAAAAATGAAATGACAAGTTGAAGGTTTCATAAGAACGTTTACAATTAAGAGTAGGCTAGGTTTCAGATATTTAGTAACAGTCACAGTCTAGCCCACTGGACCTACTGCCTGTTGATCCAGGCCACTTGCTGGGTTACAGGGCCAGCCTTCTGCTTCAGAGTGGGAGCTTTGATACATGCTCTCTGTTTGGCTCTCAGAAGATACAGGAAATGGAGCCCCAGGTCAGAGCTCATACTCATTTACTCTGCCTCAGACCTGGAATTTTAGGAAAAGGAGGAAAATCCTCCCACCAACACATGCTCCCCCACAGGCCTGGAATCAGTCAAAATGCTGGAGAGGGGGGGCATCAAGAATGTATACAAAAGGGAGCTGGTGAATAACACCAGTGTTTGTATGTGACAGCAGGGGCAGGGCACCCGTACGTGCACCGAAAAAAATGGGAATTTTGAGAGAGATTGGGGATATGGAAAGAGAAGGAGGAAGAGAATGAAAACCATTCAGGAAGGAGGAAGAGAACATTACAGGGAAAGCAAGAGAATAAAGGGAGAAGGAAGGAATAATTAGGGTTTTAACTTTTACATCGTACCACCTGTAGCAGAAAAAACAGCAGAAACTAAAATGGAGTGAAGGGACAGAAAGGGGGAAAAGAAGAGAGAAAGCAACAGAGATAAAATAAAGTTAACTTGCTTTCATCTAATAACATTAAATGCTAAAACCAGAATGTTTGATACACAACTGAATGACCTATAAAACCTTTACCATAAACCTAAAATCTACCAGCACCATTTGCACATTTACACACACACACTCTCTCTCACTCACTCAGCTTTGGGTATACAGATTTCCTCCCTCTGCATCCAAGGTACTTCCTAGGCTACTTTTCATGTTGGGAGGAGGATGGCCAGCTAATCAAAATAGTTTCTGCTTGGGAATAGCAACAGGGTGCCAAATTTGGACAGAATAAGACTTAGAGGAACCTGGCTAGGAGAAAGTGTGCATATCAACAAGTTGTGGCCTGATGAAAAGATAGTACCTGGATTGCTCTATATTTTCCAGTGTGGCCCTGCTATGCACGTTAAAAACATAAGAACAACCATACTGGGTTAGACCAAAGGTCCACCTAGCCCAGTATCCTGTCTTCCAACAGTGGCCAATACCAGGTACCCCAGAGGGAATTAACTGAACAGGTAATCATCAAGTGATCCATCCCATTGCCCAATCCCAGCTTCTGGCAAACAGAGACTAGGGACACCATGTTACCAGCTTGCTTACTTAACTGTTGCAGCAAAAGACTTTGCATTGCTTTCAGGCTGTAGTGAACATTTTTAGAAGATTCATTTGGTTCTTAGCATTTAGCTGTCACATAGACCTTTCCATTTTTTGAATCCCTGAAAAGCACTCAGCTTTGTCCCCTACTAACTGCTCACAAAGGGATCATTAGATAAAGTTATGATACCATATAGTGTAAATCTCCTCTTCCTGCAGAAAAGAGGAATTTTTCTTTTAACTTTGTGCTTGATTTTTAACAACTAGCATAAATATCACTGAAACATTGCAACTGCTGAGAGATGTAGTTTATATAGATATATAGATGTAGTTTATATATATTTGTATTATGGAGATCATATTTTAAAACTTATATTTTCCTCAAGATTTGTAGATTACTATAAGTTACAAATTCTTTCTTAACCTTATTTTTAAGGAGTGTTTTTGCCACAAAATACCCACTGACAGCTGATAAATCCTGCATTAGGTTTCCTGTACACTCACTTTGCTGTACATGTTTATAATTTCTGAACCTTACATTAGTCTATTAATCATTGCACAGTCAAGCTACTCAAAGGGCAAAACAAGTAAACATTTGGTCTCTCCAAAAAGCCAAATACTGTTTATTGATTTAAGTCAATATTTGTTTACATGAAAAGGTTTATTTTTTTCCAATTTTTTTGTTACTGTTGGCCCAGGGTATCCACCTTTGAAAGTCTTCTGAAGTGTTGACAATTTGGTGATGAAAGTTGCTATAGGGAGAAAGGCTGATTGTTGGAGAGAGAGAGACTCAACGTTTTCACAAACAAAGTTTCCTACACATTGCAGCAATTTTCTACTAAGGTCAAGTCTAAGCCCCATCAAAAACAAGTTACAAAATCCCCTTTCATGAGATTATGATTTGGCCCTGATGCATTAGTGTGGGGATATGTTTGGATCCCTACTTTAGCGACAGAATTACCATGCAGTGTGGTAGTACACACCAAATAACCAACTGCAAGCTCATCCAAGAGGGAACCTGGCAGTGGCAAACAGTAACCACCGTTTCCTACCCACCCATTAACTGTCTCCCCAAAAAGCCACATGCATCCACTGCTGAAAGTAGAGCAGTGACAAACCCTTCTCCCCCACCCGCAAAAGTCCACCAGCCCTTGCTCAGTGGAACCCTTCAGGGGCGTGGGTTCGTTAACATCTGGAGCAGAGATCCCCCATCATGCAGTGCTTCCCTGCTTTTCTGGTCCCAGAGTTCAGTGCGGTTCTTGCCTTGGAATCTCTGTTCTCCATTCTATGTGCTAATGGGGATGCCTCCCTGTCCCATCTTCAGGGGGGAGGGATAGCTCAGTGGTTTGAGCATTGGCCTGCTAAACCCAGGGTTGTGAGTTCAATCCTTGAGGGGGCCATTTAGGAATCTGGGACAAAAATTGGGGATTGGTCCTGCTTTGAGCAGGGGGTTGGACTAGATGACCTCCTGAGGTCCCTTCCAACCCTGATATTCTATGATTCTATGACTATAAATCCTGCTCTGACAACAGCAATCTAGCAATTACTTGCCCTAAATGGACCAAGGATGAGCTGAGGAGCTGCAGAGAAAGAAAAACTGGAAAAATAAAAAGTTGATTTAACTCCACATTGGGATTTTACTGAGTCTGTCTTTATCTTGCTACTCTTTAATAAGGAGCCTTAGTAATCTTAAAGTGTTGCTCTACTGCAGAGTACTGATTTTAAACCCATGATTATTATTTTATGTTAATATTGCATTATCGCTTAAAAGCCACAGTGTTCTAGGCACTGTACAAACATATAATAAATGACAGCCCCTAGCTCAATGAACTTACAATATGAAAGACACAATTCTGCTTTGTGAATTGCTACTCCTCTATTCATCTGGGACAACTAAAATATTGCCACTATTCCAATCATCACGGAAGAAGCAAGCAAGTGGATTTTGTACATGGGCAAACAGATTTTCAGGATGACTTTGATAGGCTGCTATAATTCAATGTATTAGCCATTAATAAGTATATATATTTTAATATTCTGGGCCAAGATATAAATGTTCCAGCTGACAAAGTTAGTGAGATTAGCAGGGCATTGTATGAGTTGCATAAGTACAGGCCCGCCCTTTCAATACTGAGGAGAAATCTGTCACTGACTTTTCTCCTGTAGCCACCAGCCCTCCCAATGTGTTGCTCCCTTCACTGATGTAGCATTTCCCATTAATCAGTAAGGAAAAGCAATGCAACTTGAATGGACAATGGTCCTGACACTGATTGACAAGAGGTAATGCATCCAGCAGAGCTCATTCAGCATAGCTCATCAGGAGAATGGACAAAGAAAGGTGCAGGAGTTGGGTAAGAGAAAAAACAGAAGGAGGTGATGGAGACAGAAAATGCATCTTGGCCTGCACACTAACTCTTTTCAGTCACAGACAAGGAGAGCAGATTCAGGCATGAGGAAATGGCAGGAATGACAGGCTAGGCCCAAACCACCTACCTTCAAACAGGAAAATATATTTTAAAAAATAGCACTGAATGAAGAAAGAAAGAAGGGACAGCCTCATTCCTTTTCACATTCAAATGCCCAGTTGAAAAGGGACCCTGGTGGCTCTGGGCTGTTAAAAGTCTGGTTGGCGGCGCAGGCAGGCTCCCCACCCAGCTCCGTGCGACTCCCAGGAAGTTGCCGGCATCTCTCTCTGGGTCCAAAGCGGAAAGACAGCCACAGGGGTTCTGCATGCTGCTCCCACCCCCAGCAGCTTCCATAGGCCAGGAACCACAGCCAAATGGGAGCTGAGGGGGTGGTGTCTGCAGGCACGGGCAGCGCGCAGAGCCATGCGGTCGCACCTCCGCCTAGGAGCCGGAGGAAGAAGTTGCTGCTTCCTGGGAGCCGCCTGAGGTAAGCACCATGTATAGCCTACACCCGCTCTTATGCCCAACCCCATGCCCCAGCCCTGAGCCCCCTCCTGCACCCCAAACCCTGGCCCCACCCCTGAGACCCCAGAGCCCATATCCCCTCCCACACTCCAACCCCCTGTGTCAGCCCAGAGCCCACTTCCATGCCCCAACCCTCTGCCCCAGCCTGGAGCCTTCTCCTGCACCCCAAGCCTCTCATCTCTGCCCCACTCCAGAGCCCTCACCCCCTCTCATACCCCAACCTCCTGCCCCAGCCCGTATCCCTCTCCTGCACTCTGAACCCCTCATTTCTGGCCCCACCCCTGAGCCCACACCTTCTCTCATAGCCCAATCCCCTGCCCCAGCCTGGAGCCCTCTCCTGCACCCCAAACTCCTCATCTCTGACCCCACCCCAGAGCCCACACCCCCACTCAGAGCACTCACCCCTCTCACATCCCAACCGCCAGCCTGGAGCCCCCTCCTTCACCCTAAACCCCTCATCTCCAGCCCCACCCCAGAGCTCACAGCCGGAGCCCTCACCCACTCTCACACCCCAACCCCCTGCCCCAGCCCGGTGAAAATGAGCAAGTGAGTGAGGAATAGCGTGCAATGGGGGGGGGGGGGCGGATTGAGTGAGTGGGGGTGTGACCTCAGAGAAGGGGCGAGGCAAGGGGTGGGGCAAGAGTGTTCAGTTTTCTGCAAATAGAAAGTTGGCAACCCTAGATGTATCCCCCATTCTTTTGGTGTTCAACTGATACTCTTTGGAGAAATCAGATAAGATACTATTGAAGATATAATACTTGTTTTGCTATTGTTTTAAAAAAAAAGGAATGTGAAGTAAAATATTAAGTCAAATTACTATCTCTGTTAGCCATTTACTTAAGTTTTAACAATAGGTTCTGCTTAAAATGTATTTTCTAATATTATTTTAGTTATCATCATAGTGTCAGAGATTCCATGGTGATGGAGACAGTGAGTGTATTTAACTCATCATGAAGGACACACAGAGTTTATTTTCGAGGCGGCATTTTAAACAGAGTTTCATCATGTGACAGTATCCTGAATTAGCAGAGCTATAGCCAAGCTTTGCTCCTTGTATAGGGCATGAAGCTCAAAGACTCCAGCAGAGGAATGTCTAGCCATCTTCTGGTTTGCACTCATCAGTTTCTCTGTGGACAGCTGCTATAATAAAAAATCATGTTTGCACTTCTGTATTTATAACTGCCCAATCTTTGTGAAAAAAATGACAGGAACTATGATGTCAGCAGCATTTGTGCAGAAGACACGTATGCTAGCATTGGCCTTCTGGCATTTCTTGAGCTTTCTTTTTTTTTTTTTTTTTTGAAGTATCAGAAATGGTAGAGTCTGCATACTTCCTGTATCAGTGTGAATGAATGTGCAGAATGAGATCTCTTTTGATAAATTAGTTATTCATCCAATGAGCAACTAGATGGAGGAATAAGTGTATTATAATGTTTTGGGTACACCTCAGCCAAAAAGAAGCCAATGTTACAAACTGAAACTCTTCTCACTTTCATAAGTTTCAGGTAGCTCTTCAAGGAAGCCTTATGGAAAGGATTTAATAACTATAATATGAGTAGGCAAAACCTGCGTCCAACTTCAAATAAAGCCCCAATTGTGCAATTAGCTTCACGTAAGCTGAGTCAGTGAGGTTCTGCATGGGTTCAGAGGTCCATCTTCATGGTTCTCTGTGCAGGACTGGGATCTGGGCTGCATATTTAGAATTCAGCTCAGCTGTCAGACTGTGGGTCATCCAACCATCTGTAGATTTTACTCTACAAAGCATTTTCCAGGCAGCAAGCTCATCAATAATGTATTGATCTTTTTAAAATGTTATGCTTAAAGTCAAAATGTACCTGTCACCTTTTCTCTGTATGCCTCAATTTGCTTGCCTTGCAAGTGTTTCATCATGACTGTTGTGATGCCCTCTGAGCCTGTGTTTCAGTGTATTATTAGGTTTTGAGCTCGTCTTTAGGAACATCTGCCTCTCAGACAGTAAACAGCTCCACATGTATTGTGACAAATACTGCAACCACCTGTAGTATCTTTGGGGGAAAATACTGTATTACATTTATTAATGGTTTATATATCATTGCGAGCCAGTATTATATGCAACTCCCAGGGGCTGGTTTGCCACAGATTCTCCAGGAACTAAAAACAGGATGGGTGTATTTAGTAATGCAAATCACTCAGGCTGTAAACACCTCAAAAGAGGTACCACCCTCTGGGTGGTTTTGCATATACTGGTTCAAACAAGGTTTTCCAGAGACTAACAGACAAAGAAAGGGCTTTTTGTACAAATAGCCTGAGTTTAAACTGATTCAGTGCCTTCTTTCTGATCCAGCAAACAGATAGGACCTTCTATTCAAGGGGGCCTCCCAACCCTTGTGGAAGGGTGGGAAAGACTTTGGCCTACTAGAGCTCCCATAAAGCTTATGGGTGACCTCTGGTAAGCTTTTAGCATGTGTATAGCAACTTTTATTCTTTATCTGTTTTCTCTATAATGCTTTTTACCTTAAGAATAAATGTGCTTGCTTAGAAAGAGCTGTGCAGTCACTTGTAACAGCTGGCAATATAGTGGTCATAGCCCTCAAAGAAAGAACAATGCACAATAACTGGCTTTAGGCAGACTGGCTTGCTGGAGATACCACAGTGGAGGTCAGGGGGCTGTGCAGCCTTAAAACAATCAGCAGGGAGTGGTACAAAGGTCCTTGCCCACAGACAGGTGACCAACAGAGATCTGAGACCTGACTGGGCATTCCTGGAGTGGACCACAGAGGGGGATACAGGTGCAGTTACTCTGAAACTGTGACACATATCTCCTCTCTCTCTCTTTCTTAGCCTGAACAAATTCAAACATGGAAGCCTCTCACCAAATACCATGACTGGACACTGTACATTCAAATAACCCAACTGCTATGTAAGGTTACCATACAATGGTCCATATTAGCTCTACTGTGCCCTGGTGCTCAGTGCTTGCCATCCCACATATATTACAGATAATGTGGTTATTTTAAAAAAAAATTGTGGATAAATGTTTGACAAATTCAAATCACATTCCTCACAAACCTAATCAGAGGTTTCAGAGTAACAGCCGTGTTAGTCTGTATTCGCAAAAAGGAGTACTTGTGGCACCTTAGAGACTAACCAATTTATTTGAGCATAAGCTTTTGAAGTGAGCTGTAGCTCACGAAAGCTTATGCTCAAATAAATTGGTTAGTCTCTAAGGTGCCACAAGTCCTCCTTTTCTTTAAACCTAATGAGAACATAAAATATAATAGGCACTGGACATGATTCCAAAAAGTGGTGAGGATCTGCTAAATCAATATATTTTTGCCTGCTCCATCAACCTTAAAAAGTTCTCCAGAGGATACATAGTTTTCACATGGAATAAAATTTGGTGAAGGTAGGTCTGCATTTTCAGTTCTAGCATAGGTCATCTTTGATGGTTATCACAGCTGCTTACATAGCAGTCACTGGAACCTTCCTATTGTCACTGCAATTTAAGTGCATTCACGTTAGTTATTATTCTCTCACATCTCTATAATCTCTGTTAAGATCTATCACGGCACTTTTTTTCTTTTGAAACAAGTAGTATTTCATAATAAAGTTATTGGAATAATTCTGTCTTTATGCAAGTCATGTCTCATTTGTTTATACTTGTTTTAGTTTCCTTACCTTCTAACAAAATACTAGAGAGACAAGGTGGGTGAGGTAATATCTTTTATTGGACCAACGTCTGTTGGTGAAAGAGACAAGCTTTTGAGCTTTCACCAACAGAAGTTGGGCCAATAAAAGATATTACCTCACCCACCTTCTCCCACCAATATCCTGAGACTAACATTGCTACAACTCTGCAGACAAAATACTAGTCATTTATCACATTAGGAAAAAAAAACAAAACACACAGTGATTTTTCTAAGAGACAAATAAAAGCGGATGATCAAGCTGTTGAACGATGAAGGAAACGGAAATGTGCCTGATTTATATTGGTGTAACTGACAGCAGAATTTGACCTGATGTCTAGCATAGGTATGTGTTCCACACATGACCTTCTCTCAATGGGTTATTTAAACTTCTTTTTAAAAATATTTATTGTTTTATAGTATTAACAAGGATGGAAATGAGAGAATGGGAGCACTAAGCAAGAGAGAATATAAGAGAGATGAAGAGTATTGTAGGGCCTTGAAGGTAATTACAAGAAACTTGACTTTGATGCAGGAGAGAAGGGTGATGCAGTCAGACTGGTGAGATAAGATTATCTTAGTGGGTGCATTTTGTCTGAATGGGGAGGTGGGGCAGCTACTGAGTGACAAAGAAGAGGCTACAGAGATCCGGACTCAAGGGGAGGGTGTGGATCTGAATTTTAATTGCGTAGACAGAGAAAACAATTGGTCACAGAAAGATTTGGTAGGAAGAACTGGCAAGGTATGGACATTTCGTGAATGTGGGGCAACAAGAATGGGAGTGGAAGATGACCCCAGTTTACAAACCTGGGTGATAGGCAGGATTGTGGTGTGCATAAACAGTGACACAGAAGTGGAGGGGTGTTCCTTTCCTCCCGTTTTCTCTCGTGCTGAAGACAGCGTAAGTTGACCTCCTGTACTACTATTAAGTTACGGTGACTGCTTCAACATATATATACACACACAAACCTTATGCTGCCATCTTTATACATCACAAAGGAGCAGTAAAGGACACAGCACATGTAAATGCCTCTTAGCAGCCTAAAATCTTTTTCACTTAAAAATAAAATTGCTTCAGTATTACCAATGAAAAGTTTGTTAATGTACTGAAAGTTTAAATAAGGGGTGGGGTTTTTTGTACACACAGGTGAACATTTTAAAGAATAGAAGCCTGAAATTAAATTTCTAAATCCATATTTAGGCACCTAACAGTGGGATTTTCAAAAGCACTTAAGTGGGTTGAGAGCATAAGTCCCACTGACTTCAAACTGCAAACCTCACAAGAGGAGTGTAGCCGGGTTAAAACATTTCAGTTTTCTTGATTTGTAGAAGCAGAGTGTATTTGAAGATGGTGTTGGTTCCGAATATACCACAGGCTATTGGCTTATCAGTTTATGTTGTTTGTGACAGCTGTAAGCATGGAAACTTCAAAGACTACTCTATTGAGATGTGCCACACACTAGATACATAGCATATTCATAGGCTATTGAATCAATAAAGGGAGTGTGTATCTTCGTGTTCTGGATCACTGGGTGGGTCTACTGTGGTATCTGGCATTGCTGGAGTGTAATTACTACAAATTCCAATGCTGGTTATGCACATGCCCAATATCTTGAATCTTCAGTGTCAGGAGATAGCAGGATCGCAACCGCTGAACTAAACACCAGCTTTCTATGGGGATCACAGTGGGCTGCAGGAGGAAACTGTAGCCTAAGTCGCCAATCTGGAGGAAGAGGAACACATGTTTCCACTCTGAGAAAGTCTAGAGGCCTGAATAGGGGTGCCCTCAAGGAGGCCATAGAGGAGTTAAGGGTGCTGTTGCCCCAGAACTGACACACATGGTGGTAGCCATGTGATAATATAGTGTTTACCAGTGACCATCCAGCCTTCGTAAAGCAGAGTGGAAGATGTATTCAGAACAAACCCATTACAGAGAAAACATATCTTAAACAATGAACAGTATACACCAGAGGTGGGCAAACGAAGGCCCGCGGGCCACATCCAGCCCGTGGGACCGTCCTGCCCAGCCCTTGAGTACCACCCGGGGAGGCTAGCCCCTGGCCCATCCCCTGCTGTCCCCCCTCCCCCACAGCCTCAGCTCGCCACACCGCCAGCGCTCTGGCCTGCTACTCCTGCCAGGCAGTGCCACGGCGTGGCTAGCTCCGGCTGGGTGGTGGGGCTGCAAGGTCCTGCTGCTCTGAGTGGCATAGTAAGGGGGCGGGGAGCAGGGCTAAGAGGCAGGGAATCTGGGGGGCAGTCAGGGGACAGGGGGCGGTTGGATGGGGCGGAGGTTCTGGGGGGGGCGGTCAGGGGACTGAGAACGGGAGGGGGGTTGGATGGGTCGGGGATTCTGAGGGGGGCAGTCAGGGGCAGATAGGGGGCGTGGCCAGGCTGTTTGGGGAGGCCTTCCTTACCCGGCCTTCCATACAGTTTTGCAACCCCAATGTGTTTGCCCACCCCAGTCTAGACTCATGCTAAGCTTACCAGCTATTATCCGTCATGCGCATGAAACCCTGGCAGTTCTGTACACAAGTTTGTCAGTTCTTTGTTCCAGAGTGAGTCTGCCCTGAGCCAGACTCACACAGTTTTTGAGACCTTTTTCTCCCAGGCCTTCTGACCTAGGTAAAACCAATCTCTGCCACTTTCCCCAGGGACCAAAGCTTCAATGGGCAGGGTATCTGCATAACTGGCATTGGGAATTTGCAATAATTACCCCCTTCCTCCCCACAGTGATTCCACAGGAAACCCACTCAGAGAGCCAGGAACACAAAGATATATTACACTTATTGATACAATAGTCCATGAATTTCCTGTGTTCCCAAGGCATCAGGCACATCTCAATACATTAGTCTTTGAAGCTTCCATGTTGCCAAGATCTCACATCTGTCTCACCGTTCTCACAATTAAGGTGTTAATGAAGCTCGGGACTTGTCTTTCTAAGCACAGATGACCATTTTAAGTGTGAGCCTGTGATTTTTAGAAAAATTCAGGTAAAATCTGAAATTCTATTAACAATTAGGAAACTAAAGAAACAAGTACAAAGCATCCACTTAAGCACTTTAAGAAAAAAATCTATATGTTGGTAGAACTTTAGTAAGTCATGGGTTTTTTGGTTTTTTTTTAAAGTTAGTCAGATTGAGGATTATAAGACCTATTTATAGGAGACCAAAATAATTACACTAGTTGTGAACATTTACTTCATCCTCCTGATGTCACTTTAGGGTTATGTGATTGCCCATGAATATTAAAACAACATGCCTTTATTCTCCTTAAACATACAGAATTCTGTATTTCTTAAAATCACCTGACAATTTGCCTTATATTGCCACCAGAGAAGTATTGTATATTGGTTGATTTGAGAAAATTTATGGTAGCATCAGGGATGTGAAAAACTCTTAAAACTTTTTTAAGAGAAAAACTCTTAAAAGCGATCACACAAGATCTGGAGTGGTGATGAGGAAAACATGTTGAAAGCACTGGAGGCAGTTTGGAACAAATAGTTTCCAAACCAAACACCCGCGTGAAACTGGACAACTTCACACGTTACAACAAAGTGCCTGCCCGCAAAACCATATAAAGTAAAAGGTGAAATGTGAGTCAGTGTCCCTTCCACCCTCTCTCTCTCTCACACACACGCCCCCCACATCCACTGGTAGATCTCCCTCTGCTAGCTTGACGCTCACCAGGCTGCTGTGTTTGGGCCCTGTGCTTTAAGCCTCCTGAGTCTGAAAAAGAGAGTCCGAGCATGGTCTCTTACCAGGGTCTCCAAGCACACTGTCAGAGAGCAGATCCTCTGTTTTAGGATGGCCATACATCCCATTTTGGCTGGGACAGTCCCTTTTTTAAGCCCTGTCCCAGGCGTCCTGAAGTTGCCAAATGCCCACTTTTGCGAAAAAAAATTGGGGTTTGGGAAGAATGAGCATAGAGGCGAGTGGTGATGCCAGCCCCATGCAGAGGGAGGAGGGAGGCAGGGCTCAAGCAAGCAACGACGCCACCCCAGCCTCACACAGTGGGCAGGCAGGGCTCGGGCGAGCAGCAACGCCAGCCCCAGCATTTGGGAACTATGGTCACCATATCTGTCTAGCACCCCTTTCTAAGAGCTGAGGCCCTGTGGTTCAACTGCCTACACCCTCTGAGTAATGCTGGCTCCCCAGACTCCACAGTGGCTTAAGCACACCATCTCTCAACTGCTGCCCTGTGGGTGCTCCAGGTTCACAGTTTAACTCTTCTGGGATCCACAACAGCCTAAGCAGACAGATGCACAGACAGACTTTGCATAGGATTCTAAGGATAATTATCCTTTACTTAAGTAGTACAAGATATACCTTATACAAAATAATAAACACACCTGTTCACATTTCCCTGTCTCAGCTTTCTCGCCATGCTGGAGAGTTCTTTAGGTTTAGGGTGCTGGACTAGATGACCTCCTGAGGGCCCTTCCAACCCTGATATTCTATGATTCTAGGGTACAGTCCTCTCAGGAGTCCAGAATCACCCACTCCTGTAGTTCATGGCTTCTCCTCTGAATCATGGAGCCTCTCCCCCCGACTCTGACCCCTGCAATCCATGCCCATGCTTCCTCTAAAATGGTAGGTGAGAGACCCTTTCTTTTATAACCTTCTGTTTCCTTTAGCAGTAACATAACAATCAGGCTTATTAGGTGAGCAAAGTCCCCTACCAGGTGATCCCTTGTTCTGTGTCCCCCACCCCAGAGTTCAGACTTGAAAAACTGGCTTGCCCTAGGCAGCAGCCATCTCTTTGTCCAAGGATGCGGCATTTGAACGGACTATCACAGTTTAACAACCTTCTATTGTTAGCCCTGTGTCAGGTGCAAGAATTTCTCCTGTTAGCCACTGTGGGTTTTAGCTCAATATGGAGAAACAAAGACAGTTGAGAAGACAAAGGCAAGCCTTACAATCCAAAGAGAGTTTGCACCCTGACACGTACAGAGTTAATAATCTCAATCAGAATTCATCAGTGGTACCCTGTCAGATTCTCCAAATTGTCACGTACAGAGTAAGTAATAAGTTCCTACCTATTAATAGAAAAGGAAGCAATGGATCTGATAAGGGACGCCACCGCTCCAACTTTACCAGCTTCAACTGCTCCCAGTAATCTGTATTTGACAGTTTCTTCATAACTGACGAAAGGCTGGTTGTAAACAACAATCTTCCCCTTGGCATCTTGAGATCTTTTGTGCAATTCATCAAAAGACGTGACCACTAGGACTTCAGCAGTAATTCCTAGAGGAAAACACCACAGTAGTTTTAGATGTGTTATCCTATCACCATCCCCAAGCCACTTTGGCACATACAAAAATACACACCCTGTACAAAATGAAAACCTTGTACTGGAAAAGATTGCATGTAAAGTACTTCCTCAGAAGTTATTCAACATGTATAACCATGTCCTTCATATAAATCCTGCTATCAGCTGATGTTAAAATTGAAACTGAAGGCAAGAGGAGATGTGAGAAAAGACTTTTTCCAAATAGGCTTTAATGCATGAATGCAATTATTTAAAGTGCAAAAAAACATTTTGAAAGACTTTCTATGGCATTTATAAAACAAATATTTAATCTTCTCTTTTTCTTTTTGTGGATACAGACTAACAGGGCTGCTACTCTGAAACTAATCTTCTCTTGTAATTGTTCTGATATGTTGCTAAACAACTTAGTCTGAAATGGCCCACCTTGATTATCATACACATTTTAAAGAGAGTGGTCACTTTGGATGGGCTATTACCAGCAGGAGAGTGAGTTTGTGGGGGGGACGGGGGACGGAGGGTGAGAAAACCTGGATTTGTGCTGGAAATGGCCCAACTTGATTATCATACACATTGTAAGGAGAGTGATCACTTTAGATAAGCTATTACCAGCAGGAGAGTGGGGTGGGAGGAGGTATTGTTTCATGGTCTCTGTGTATATATAATGTCTTCTGCAGTTTCCACAGTATGCATCCGATGAAGTGAGCTGTAGCTCACGAAAGCTCATGCTCAAATAAATTGGTTAGTCTCAAAGGTGCCACAAGTACTCCTTTTCTTATCACACCCATGAAAGTACATAGTTTCGGAATGATTCACTTAGAAACTGATGCATTCCGTGAATCAAGCTTTTCACAAATGGTTAATGTGAATATTTACCATTCTTGAAGACAAACTGCTGTAAAACCCTTTGTAGTATATTTAAAATCAAAAACATTTCCCATGCTTAATTTACAGTACAAGTTAATTGCATCACAGAGGAAAATTTACCATATTTTTCAAATGAACTATTTTGTAAACATTTTGAATTTGCTATAATCTTATTGCCTTGTCTGAGGAAACAAAGGCATTTAAAAGTAAGCAGGTTCTCCCATACCACAGAAAGTTTCCCACATCTCAGAACATTCATTTGGAGATTACCCTTAGGCTTGAAAGGATTAGATTTTATCAGTAAATGTCGATTTCACAGCATGTATGCAAAGCCACGACAAAATATTTCCATCAGTAAGAACTGATATGTACAGCTAGGCAAAGAAAGAAAAATGGTGCTTGAAAATTTAGTCAAATCCAGTTATTAGACTTTTGGATTAGGTTTGTTACAAATGAACTAATGAACAAATAGTAAGAACGGGTATGATTTCTTGATTTAAGGATATTTACTTTGTATGTTTTGACATGCTATGTTGACAATTTGTGTTCATAACAGTTTTTATAAAGGTTTAATTATTTGCATTTCAACATCTAGTACCATTACATAAATGTCTGGCCCTCCCATAATTTCCCGTAACTGTGAAAATTAGGAAAAAAAGATCAAAATCTAAAAAAAAAATGCTTAAAAATAAACAGATACTATCTGTCAAAATTATTTTAAAAATTGAATTCTACCAAACCTAATGGATTTCATGGCTTTTGAGAAATCATTCACAAAATGACCACAATGCTTACGATCCAATCCTGTGGATTGGTTACAGCGATAAGTGGAAACTGTTTAACAACCAGAACCAGACTTTGCTGCTAAATATAGAAGCAGTATGGATGCCTGGAGTTTTAGTGCTGTACATTTGACCGAGAAGCCACAAAACACATCAGTAAAAATTGAAAGTAATAACAAATGCTTGGCCAGCTTGGTTTGTTCTGCAAAATTAAAAAAGAAGCTGGGTATCCTTGCAAGTCTTAAATAGCTTACCCTAAAACATTATTAAAATGTTATTTGGAAACGCGTTTAAGTTAATTGCATATGCTAAAGAATACTTAATGCTGTTATCTGATGCACACTGATATGACTCTCAATCTCTCTCTTGCTTTGTCTCTCAGCATCAATTTACCCGAGTTAAATGCTCAATTTATGGTTTTGGGGGTTTGTTTTTTTAAGGTCAAAACAGTATAAATTGCCTTCCACACATGAAAGAAAATGTTTCACATTTAAAAAGTCTGTTTCTTAAAATACACAGTTGTAAGAATGCAGCAAACAACTATTAAATAGAAAAAAAACCCAGGGGTTTTAGCTGCAGAATTACCCTCGTGTGAAACGTGAAAATTTTAATTGGATAGCTGTTCAAACTTCCAGCTTTACAAAAAGGGCCACAACAGGCCAAACCAAAGTATTACCTTCAAATTTTACTGAAGTTATAGTTGGCTTGAAGGTGAAGTGTACTGATAGGTTCCAGCAGCTTCTAATGAACAACAGGTTTAACTGTATACCTTAAGACAGGATCATTCTGAAGTCTGGAACTGTGCCACTGGAAATAAAGCCAGGTATCTGCAAAATTTCACTTTCCACTGGAAAAATCAAGGTCACAGCAGGCTGGTACTGCAATCCGCACTTCATATTAGCTTTTGTAACAGATGAGAGAAAATGACACCATCTAACTCACCCCAATGCTCCACTTAGATGCCATACCAAGCATTAGAATGACATGCAATATACTACTGATTGCTCATCAAGGGAAGCAAGGAATGGAACTGTTCTTGGCACTGCCTTATTGCATTCATGAACAAAAATACCATCTCTGGGTGTTGTTTTTTTTTGTTTTAAGGCAAGGTACTTGCTATCTCTAGCAATCTATAACTCCCCAAGCAAATTCATGCAGAATTACCTTTATGATCCTCAAAGAAGCTAGGTATCAAGGAGCTTTGTATTGTGGAGTCTTAATTTTTTATTCCCAAGAAAGAGAATGCAGAACGACAAACTTAATTCTCTAGCCTTATACTTCCACTTTTGATTGTTCCCAAATAGGTTTGCTTTATTTAGTCTTCGACAAAATAAAACAAAGGTTGCCTTTCCATGTTTAACTTAATGGCAGCATGATAAGCACCGAGAAGTCTGCTGCTTGCCGGGGGCTAAGATTCGCGATGTGACGGAGAGACTGCCGAGACTCATCAAGCCCTCGGATCGCTACCCCTTCCTGCTTCTCCACGTGGGCACCAATGATACTGCCAAGAATGACCTTGAGCGGATCACTGCGGACTATGTGGCTCTAGGAAGAAGGATAAAGGAGTTGGAGGCGCAAGTGGTGTTCTTGTCCATCCTCCCCATGGAAGGAAAAGGCCTGGGTAGGGACCGTCGAATCGTGGAAGTCAACGAATGGCTACGCAGGTGGTGTCGGAGAGAAGGCTTTGGATTCTTCGACCATGGGATGGTGTTCCAAGAAGGAGTGCTAGGCAGAGACGGGCTCCACTTAACGAAGAGAGGGAAGAGCATCTTCGCGAGCAGGCTGGCTAACCTAGTGAGGAGGGCTTTAAACTAGGTTCACCGGGGGAAGGAGACCAAAGCCCTGAGGTAAGTGGGAAAGCGGGATACCGGGAGGAAGCACAGGCAGGAATGTCTGTGAGGGGAGGGCTCCTGCCTCATACTGGGAATGAGGGGCGATCAACAGGTTATCTCAAGTGCTTATATACAAATGCACAAAGCCTTGGAAACAAGCAGGGAGAACTGGAGGTCCTGGTGATGTCAAAGAACTATGACGTGATCGGAATAACAGAGACTTGGTGGGATAACTCACATGACTGGAGTACTGTCATGGATGGATATAAACTGTTCAGGAAGGACAGGCAGGGCAGAAAAGGTGGGGGAGTAGCACTGTATGTAAGGGAGCAGTATGACTGCTCAGAGCTCCGGTACGAAACTGCAGAAAAACCTGAGTGTCTCTGGATTAAGTTTAGAAGTGTGTGCAACAAGAGTGATGTAGTGGTGGGAGTCTGCTATAGACCACCGGACCAGGGGGATGAGGTAGATGAGGCTTTCTTCCGGCAGCTCACGGAAGCTACTGGATCGCATGCCCTGATTCTCATGGGTGACTTTAATTTTCCTGATATCTGCTGGGAGAGCAATACAGCGGTGCATAGACAATCCAGAAAGTTTTTGGAAAGCGTAGGGGACAATTTCCTGGCGCAAGTGCTAGAGGAGCCAACTAGGGGGGGCGCTTTTCTTGACCTGCTGCTCACAAACCGGGTAGAATTAGTGGGGGAAGCAAAAGTGGATGGGAATCTGAGAGGCAGTGACCATGAGTTGGTTGAGTTCAGGATCCTGACACAGGGAAGAAAGGTAAGCAGCACGATACGGACCCTGGACTTCAGGAAAGCAGACTTCGACTCCCTCAGGGAACGGATGGCCAGGATCCCGTGGGGGACTAACTTGAAGGGGAAAGGAGTCCAGGAGAGCTGGCTGTATTTCAAGGAATCCCTGTTGAGGTCACAGGGACAAACCATCCCAATGAGTCGAAAGAATAGTAAATATGGCAGGCGACCAGCTTGGCTTAATGGTGAAATCTTAGCGGATCTTAAACATAAAAAAGAAGCTTACAAGAAGTGGAAGGTTGGACATATGACCAGGGAAGAGTATAAAAATATTGCTCGGGCATGTAGGAATGTTATCAGGAGGGCCAAATCGCACCTGGAGCTGCAGCTAGCCAGAGATGTCAAGAGTAACAAGAAGGGTTTCTTCAGGTATGTTGGCAACAAGAAGAAAGCCAAGGAATGTGTGGGCCCCTTACTGAATGAGGGAGGCAAACTAGTGACAGAGGATGTGGAAAAAGCTAATGTACTCAATGCTTTTTTTGCCTGTTTTCACTAACAAGGTCAGCTCCCAGACTGCTACGCTGGGCATCACAAAATGGGGAAGAGATGGACAGCCCTCTGTGGAGATAGAGGTGGTTAGGGACTATTTAGAAAAGCTGGACGTGCACAAGTCCATGGGGCCGGACGAGTTGCATCCGAGAGTGCTGAAGGAACTGGCGGCTGTGATTGCAGAGCCATTGGCCATTATCTTTGAAAACTCGTGGCGAACCGGGGAAGTCCCGGATGACTGGAAAAAGGCTAATGTAGTGCCAATCTTTAAAAAAGGGAAGAAGGAGGATCCTGGGAACTACAGGCCAGTCAGCCTCACTTCAGTCCCTGGAAAAATCATGGAGCAGGTCCTCAAAGAATCAATCCTGAAGCACTTGCATGAGAGGAAAGTGATCAGGAACAGCCAGCATGGATTCACCAAGGGAAGGTCATGCCTGACTAATCTAATCGCCTTCTATGATGAGATTACTGGTTCTGTGGATGAAGGGAAAGCAGTGGATGTATTGTTTCTTGACTTTAGCAAAGCTTTTGACACGGTCTCCCACAGTATTCTTGTCAGCAAGTTAAGGAAGTATGGGCTGGATGAATGCACTACAAGGTGGGTAGAAAGCTGGCTAGATTGTCGGGCTCAACGGGTAGTGATCAATGGCTCCATGTCTAGTTGGCAGCCGGTATCAAGTGGAGTGCCCCAAGGGTCGGTCCTGGGGCCGGTTTTGTTCAATATCTTCATAAATGATCTGGAGGATGGTGTGGATTGCACTCTCAGCAAATTTGCGGATGATACTAAACTGGGAGGAGTGGTAGATACGCTGGAGGGGAAGGATAGGATACAGAAGGACCTAGACAAATTGGAGGATTGGGCCAAAAGAAATCTGATGAGGTTCAATAAGGATAAGTGCAGGGTCCTGCACTTAGGACGGAAGAACCCAATGCACAGCTACAGACTAGGGACCGAATGGCTAGGCAGCAGTTCTGCAGAAAAGGACCTAGGGGTGACAGTGGACGAGAAGCTGGATATGAGTCAGCAGTGTGCCCTTGTTGCCAAGAAGGCCAATGGCATTTTGGGATGTATAAGTAGGGGCATAGCGAGCAGATCGAGGGATGTGATCGTTCCCCTCTATTCGACATTGGTGAGGCCTCATCTGGAGTACTGTGTCCAGTTTTGGGCCCCACACTTCAAGAAGGATGTGGATAAATTGGAGAGAGTCCAGCGAAGGGCAACAAAAATGATTAGGGGTCTGGAACACATGAGTTATGAGGAGAGGCTGAGGGAGCTGGGATTGTTTAGCCTGCAGAAGAGAAGAATGAGGGGGGATTTGATAGCTGCTTTCAACTACCTGAAAGGGGGTTCCAAAGAGGATGGCTCTAGACTGTTCTCAATGGTAGCAGATGACAGAACGAGGAGTAATGGTCTCAAGTTGCAGTGGGGGAGGTTTAGATTGGATATTAGGAAAAACTTTTTCACTAAGAGGGTGGTGAAACACTGGAATGCGTTACCTAGGGAGGTGGTAGAATCTCCTTCTTTAGAGGTTTTTAAGGTCAGGCTTGACAAAGCCCTGGCTGGGATGATTTAACTGGGAATTGGTCCTGCTTCGAGCAGGGGGTTGGACTAGATGACCTTCTGGGGTCCCTTCCAACCCTTATATTCTATGATTCTATGATTCTATCCATTACAATACTTTCCACAGTACAACCCAACTTCCCTCCTGAGTAGCTGCCAACTAATTCAGTGTCTCATTAGCATATTTAGATCACATTCTATAGCATATCAATTGTATCTATTAACGAAGTAATAGGAGCATTTCACTAAACAGAGACAATAGGGTTTCAGCTGTGAAGGTAACAATGAGACCAAAGGCCAAGTAGTTCATCCCAAAGAGGCTAAACCAAAGAGGAGCAAGTCTAGATTGCTGCCAGAAAAATGGGGTATTGCCTTACTGAAGCTTTGCATTCGTTGGTGATGAACTGTCCCCCATTCCTAAAATCTTAGTGTCTCACCACTCCATTTTCTTGGTTAATTTTTAAAGACATTCTTCAATCCATTTCTTATTCCTACCATTGCCCGTCACAGAAGTCAGATACAAGCTGCACTGTGGATAAGCTCAGACAAGCTATATGAGGAGGGCGCTGGACTGCTCATACTACAGAGGACAGATAAAGTAAAAACCACATGGGGGTGAAGAAGAGTGAGTGGCATTTTCAGAGACTGGCCAAGAAAAGGGAATAGATGGTACTGTGGGGCTGAGAAATGAGACATGTTTTCTCTGGATGAGGTTGAAGCCCCCCATGTTAGACACTGTTGGTGGGCGTTACACAGCACATGCCTATACAACAAGTGAAGGTGGGACTGTAACATGGGTAGACATACCCGCACTACATTTAATCTAAATAGGACGGGTAGCAATAGTGAAGATGTGGCAGCACAGGCTTCAGCATGGGCTAGCCACCCCAGTATAAGCCTGCTGGGGACCCTACATACATACTTGTCTTGCTAGCCCCCAGGGCCACAGAGGTTTTGGGAGACCCAGGGCAAAATCTGAAACAATCACACTCCAGAAAAACAAACAAACCTACTACTGAAGGGAGACACTGGGGCACGAGGGGGTTGGAAAGTGAGCCTGCCTGCAACCACCCCCCCGCAGCAGCTCCTATGGTGTGGACCCAGCTCCCTGGTTTAGGCATTGCAACCTGGCCCATGGGATTGCAGCACCACTCAGATTTGGCCTGGCTACCTCACCATCATGATGGAGAGACACTTGGGCCAAATTTGAATGAGTGCCATTGTGACCTGGCCCATGGGGTTGCAGCACCACTCAAGTTTGTACCAGGTCACAATGCTGCTCAGTTTGGGAGAGCCCACGACAAACTGCACTTTTTGCACCCCCCACCTGTGGGCGACACTAGTAACCAGTGCAGAAGCCCAAATCACCACATCTTCACTACTACTGTTACCTATTCTAGCTAGATTAAAGCTAGCATGGCTATGCCTACCCATGCTACAGTCGCACCTTCACTTGCAGTGCAGACATACCCTTAGTAAATTTCCACCAAGTACTCACTGTGAGGCAAATTACATAAATTGTAGGGCATACAGCTTTGGGGTGTGCCACTACCCAACCAAATCCACTCAAACTCACGAGGGGCTCAGGTGAAATAATAATTAGGGCCATGTTATATATGGGGGTGGGGGAAGATGAGGAAAGTGGAAAACAGTGGGAATAAGCAGACTGGAAACAATCTTCTACTGCAGGCCAACTTTTATACAAAAAGATTACATTGCACAAACGTAGGTTCATAACTAATGATAAAAGCCTGGCTAATACAAAAGTTTGCCACAGCACACAGGTAACTATAGTAGACTGTGCATTAACAAAGCCTCAAATCCTTGTTTAGTCCGGAAGGCTGATTAGAACTATTCATTCACAGGCCAGGAAAGGCTAAAAAACAAATCCTACCTGTAAATCTGATTTCTGCAAAGTTGTCATAACACCACATGTCTGACACCTGTCATGAAAATTCCATCTGGAGATTCAGCTTCCAGCACCCGCCTGCCAGATGTGACACTAGAAGCTGATCAGTTCAGATCGACATATGTAGAATTACCCCAAAAGACAATTTTACTCACCCCAAGGTTAAATCCTTTACCCATTTAAATCATTGTAGGGGTCAACACCTAGTACCCTGAACTGGACAGCTGTTTGTATCATCAATGAGTTTCAGATTACAGTAATAATGAAAGGTATGTTTATTCCCAATTATAGGAATTCAAGAATTCGCAAATCTCTACCAGGCAGCCTGATGGCAACTTCTGTATAGACAGACATTTTCTCACTTCCAACAGATCATTGATTCTAAGAGAAACTCCCTGGCAAGACAAGGTTGAGTTCACAGTGTGCTAAGCATCAGAACTGTCAGAGGTTTGTTGTTCTAGTTCGCTTCTACTCTCTTCAGAGTATTTATAATAATAAAAAAATACCTATTCTTACATATATACAGATTTAAAACCGTCCATTACAGTCAATCTAATTATGTATTCAAATAAGAGGTCAGCAGTATTGAAGTGAAATGGAATGTGTGTCTTTTTTAAATTGCCGGGACTGGCCAAGAAAATTGCCGGGGTTATTAATTTCCTAGTTACTCAATTAGGACCCAAAGCCTTTTCAATGAGAATTTTGTCATTGTCTTGAACAGGGACAGGCTGTTGGAGATCTACTTCCAGAAAACAAATGCAACCCTCATTGTTATGACAACATTTTAGCTAGAAGCAAGTGAGCTGCTCAAAACTGAAAACAATCCACAACTTCATCTATTTCAAACTCTGCTAATATGGGATTATGATTTCTTTTACAAATCACACCATGGAACAGCTATTCTGCTGATCTAGACACACAAAATCTCATTACCAAATAAATAAATTGACATACCAGCCAATTTTTGCTCAGAATGGGTGCCAAACTTCTAGGCCTAAGAAAGCAGCAGATTCCATCACCCAAGCCTGCATTAAACTTCCCTGTCCATTACACAGCTTTACTTACACCACATAACAAACAAAGGTAAACTATTGCCTGCAAACATCAATATATAAGCATTGATGTCATTGATACAAAAATCAATGACATCTAGCTCCAGGACTCAGAACTCCCACCCACTCCAGGACCAGAGCAAGGGCCACCCAGCCTGATGCACACACCACCACCCCAGCTGTGGAGGGCTAAGGGGAGAAAGAGTAAGGCCCCCATTCACCTTGGTCAGAGACAGCCATCAGAAGCTAAAAGACTCTCCCAGCAGGAGGAAGAGGAACAATGACAGGAACAATGAACAGCAGCAAAGTAAGGGCTGGAGGCTGTGAGGCCTAGCCAAAATCTTCACCATCAGTGATATCAGACTGTGCTTTCTTTAGTTTGGATTCAGAATTTTTTTTTTTCCTTCTCTGCTGCTTGCCTGTTTTCTGTGAGTCTTTCTCAGATTTCTCTCTGGCCCCATCCCAGCCCCCATGCTCCACACACACACACCACACAGAGCTGGCCCAATTCTCTTCACTCCCTCATCTTCCCAGCCTCCCTTCCATTCCACCCCCATCAGTGTACCCTTTCCCTTCCTTCTTTCCCCAACTCCAGTGCTCCTAGTTACATCCCATCTACCATCTCCCTCCTGCAGAGCTGGAAAACTAAAACCTGTCACTAGGATGATATTTGCCAGGAATCTGTTAGACATATCTCTGTATGTTGCACTCCTGTCCCTCAACCCATGTCTTATCTGTTCAGATTTTAAGATCCACCCTAGATTATAAACCCTTCAATGCAGGAATGTCTTCCTATATGTTTGCACAGTGCCTAGCACAATGGGGCCCTACTCCCAACTGGTGTCTTTGGATGCTGTTGTAATATAAATATAAAAAGTAATAAAAGAGCTCCTTTCCAGTGTAGTTTGCTGCACAGAAGGAACAGGAGAGAAGCTCTGCTTCTGAGTATATCCTAAACTAAGCAGGAGGAAAGCTGCTCTGCAATAGTCCTCAAAAGGTCCATGGTGGTTGGGCTCACCCTTGCACACCTTAGACAGGGAGTTTAGAAGGTGAGCCACTCAAATGGGCCTACTCCCAGGAGTTTCCTAAATTGGGTGGGGGAAAGGACCCTGCTTCTACTGAGCTTTGAGCTCTGCTGCACAGACACCTTCTTTTCTCAGCATTATTCCTATCTCAAATTTTAGACATAAAAGGACAGAGATATGTGTGATTCAGAGCTGAAATTTGACACTTTTTCACTATGATGCTTTCCAGCTGAAAGGGAAATCAGCTCAGCTATGCCAAAGAGCCCCACAGAACTGAGCAAGTCTTTCAGCAAATCTGGCCCAGGTTTCAGTCTTCCAAAGAAATAAGGCAAGTTAAACCTGATGTCAAACTGCTAGAAGAAGAAAAAAAAGTTTCACATCCTAGATTTTATCCTTCTGAAAACTATTACTATGTATTGCAATATAATTAATTATACTTACAATTAATCCTCAGAAACAGCTCTGCTAGGCCAACACAAAGAAATACGTATTGAGGATAGTTATATTACAAAGAGATGGAGGGAGTAAACATTTTAAGGGGGATGGGAGGAAGGAAGTGCAGACCAAAGTAGGAAAATGCAGTGAGGCAGAAGGCTTTTATCAGAGATTCTGTAAAATCAAAAGATGCTTTTGGAAAATGAGAGTTCACTTACCACCTGGAACAGCAAGAAGAATTACTTCATAAAAATAAAATTACATAGAAAGGGTATCCAAGAGGATATGAGGCTGTTTGGCTATGATGATGCATAGCTCACAGACTAAATGTACTGTACACATCTTTAAATAAGAAAAAAGAAAAAACCCTATGCATTATAAAAAAAGACTATTGTTTACATCTTCCAAAAATACTAGATCTTATTGTAGCAGTTTGGTTTAAGCAAATTCAGAGAACTGTGCTACATAATTATGGCTAGCATAGTTTTTAGTGGGTATTGAACCTGTCCCCAAACACAAGGCTTTGCACCAAGTAAGCCAAAAGAATAACGTTGTTAACTGTAAGTAACAGGGTGTTATTCACACTGGGTCACTACGCCATTGTCTTCAACAAGCTTGCTCTGCATGTCCGATGCTCACACAACCTGAAGTCTCATCTTGGTGGGATTTAGCAACAGAGTATGACTATCTATATAAAGATATTATGGACACCTGTAGGGATTGAACTAGAAATTGTCAGTACCCAAACTGCAGGCTTCTACTACTCGACCTAGAGTATGTGTGTCTATATGGTTACAGTTTGTTAGACATAAATGTAAAACTTTCCAAGTAAATTTTAATGTCAGAGAAAGAAAAGGAGTACTTGTGGCACCTTAGAGACTAACCAATTTATTTGAGCATAAGCTTTCATGAGCTACAGCTCACTTCATCGGATGCATGTTTTCTGACATCATTTGTGGTATCTACTTGTGGATCATGTCAGTACTCATACACTAAAGGAGACCTGCAAACATTATATTTAGAAAAAAACTAGAAAAAGTAGAATTATGATTTTTGATAACTGTAGGAAAAATGCGACTTTTTATTGTTAATCACTGCATAAAGTGGTGCATGAAATACCGGTATTACAAGATCAACATGAATTTATTGGTACCACTCCAGGTTTTTCTTTACAGTTCAGTGTCCACTTGGCCAGAAAAAATAAATGTGACATCTGGATATTTGATTTTAAAGATTTAAAGACACCACTTTGTGTGCTGTGCGCTATTCAATATTTAATTCACTGTTAATCACTCTTTCATTTGAGTTCTAAACCTCCAGATGGTTTTGAATACATTACATTTTCACAACACTTTGGAAGCTACATAGAAAAATTCACTAGAAAACCAGTACAATATTTGACTTTCCCTTGAAGCTTGACCAAAAAACTCCCCAACATTTACATCTTTAAATAACACAGATCTGCTAATTTAATACCCTCGTGTGAATTTACTGGAGTCAAATTAGGACTGTCCCAGTGAGGTGCAATAAGGTTTACGAAGGGTCCTTGCTAATGTAATCTCTCTTCAAAATTTTACATGTTGTTCACCCATTTGATTCCTTTGTTTGGAAAAACCAATAATTTTGTTGATTTGCTTATGAAGCTTAATGTTAAACAGACAATTTGTTTTTGCATAGCCGAATGTACTCACTCTTAATAGCATCACTACAGATGTCAACACAATTTTAAGAATAATAGGGCTATTCCCACTAAAGTAGGTAGCAAAACTGCCACTGACTTCAATAGGATCCAGATCAGAGCCAATAATTGTTTGTTAACAGTGTTTTTAAACAGCCACAATTGGTTTCTGCTAGGGCTGTCAAGCGATTAAAAAGATTAATTGCGATTAATCGCACTGTTAAACAATAACAGAATACCATTTATTTAAATATTTTTGGATGTTTTCTACATTTTTAAATATATTGATTTCAGTTACAACACAGAATACAAAGTGTACAGTGCTCACTTTATATTTATTTTTATTACTAATATTTGCACTGTAAAAAACTTAAGAAATAGTATATTTCAATTCACATAAGACAAGCACTGTAGTGCGATCTCTTTATAATGAAAGTTTCACTTACAAATGTAGAATTATATACAAAAAATAACTGCATTCAAAATAAAACAATGGAAAACTTTAGAACCTACAAGTCCACTCAGTCCTACTTCAGCCAATCGTTCAGACAAACAAGTTTGGTTACAATTTGCAGGAGATAATGCTGCCCACATCTTGTTTACAATGTCACCTGAAAGTGAGAACAGGCATTTGCATGGCACTGTTGTAGCTGGCATCGCAAGATATTTATGTGCCAGATGCGCTAAGGATTCATATGTCCCTTCATGCTTCAACCACCATTCCAGAATACATGCATCTATGCTGATGATGGGTTCTGCTCAATAACGATCCAAAGCAGAGCGGACCAACGCATGTTCATTTTCATCATCTGACTTAGATACCACCAGCAGAAGGTTGATTTTTGGTGGTTTGGGTTCTGTAGTTTCCGCATTGGAGTCTTGCTCTTTTAAGACTTCTGAAAGCATTCTCCACATCTCGTCACTCTCAGATTTTGAAGGGCACTTTAGATTCTTAAACCTTGGGTTGAGTGCTGTATCTATCCTTAGAAATCTCACATTGGTACCTTCTTTGCGTTTTGCAAATCTGCTTTGAAAGTTTTCTTAAAATGAACATGTGCTGGGTCATCAACCAAGACTGCTATAACATGACATAAATGGCAGAATGCGGGTAAAAAAGAACAGCAGACATACAATTCTCCCTCAAGGAGTTCAGTCACAAATTTAATTAATGCATTTTTTTTAACGACCATCATCAGCATGGAAGTATGTCCTCTGGAATGGCGGCCGAAGCAGGAAGGGGCATATGAATGTTTAGCATATCTGGCAAGTAAATACCTTGCAACACCGGCTACAAAAGTGCCATGCGAATGCCTGTTCTCACTTTCAGGTGACATTGTAAATAAGAAGCAGTCAGCAGTATCTCCCATAAAACAAACTTGTTTGTTTTAGCAATTGGCTAAACAAGAAGTAGACTTGTATGCTCTAAAGTTTTACATTATTTTGTTTTTGAGTGCAGTCATGTAACAAACAAACAAATCTACATTTGTTAGTTTCACTTTCATGACAAAGAGATTGCACTATAGTACTTGTATGAGATGAATTGAAAAATACTATTTCTTTTGCTAATCCTTTTTACAGTGCAAATATTTGTAATAAAAAAATAATAATATAATGTGAGCACTGTACACTTTGTATTCTGTGTTGTAATAGAAATCAATATATTTGAAAATGTAGAAAAACATCCAAAAATATTTAATAAATTTCAATTGGTATTTTATTGTTTAACAGTGCGGTTAATCAGAATTCATTTTTTATCGCAGTTAATTTTTTGAGTTAATCGTGTGAGTTAACTGCGATTAATCAACACCCCTAGTTTCTGCTAAAATATTATACCTTCCTCTCTTTATATTTCAGTTTCTTTGAAATAAAATAGAAATAGAAATCAGAAAATATTCCTCGCTATAGGAACTTTTTAAGTTAGGTTATATTTGGGGGCTTATTCTACTAGTCAGTGTCCCTCTAAAATGAGATGACAGAGTGAAGATACCTATCAGGAAAAATAAAATTCATTTTAACATACACAAATACGAGTTCTTTGATAGCTTCATGGTAGAACATCTGCTAAACTACTATTTTTACTCAATTATGGGATCCCCAAGGCAGCAATTATATCTATTTTCCTTCAAAGTTTTTAGGGTATAATCAGTACTACTGGAAATCAACACAGTCTCTATATAGAATCTGTATGTTTTGCCAATATTGAAGCACTGGAAATAAGATTGGGACAATTCCTAAATATGGTAATCCTCTAGCTTGTTAGCTCTTGGTAACATTCAATTTAAAATGCGAGCTCTGAACCCAGCCCTATGAGGTGCTGAGTATTTTCAACTCCTGCTGACCTCTTTGGGAGACTGTCAAGGTTCCTCCCCCACTCTGAACTCTAGGATACAGATGTGGGGACCTGCATGAAAAACCTCCTAAGCTTATCTTTACCAGCTTAGGTCAAAACTTCCCCAAGGTACAAAATATTCCACCCGTTGTCCTTGGACTGGCCGCTACCACCACCAAACTAATACTGGTTACTGGGGAAGAGCTGTTTGGACGCGTCCTTCCCCCCAAAATACTTCCCAAAACCTTGCACCCCACTTCCTGGACAAGGTTTGGTAAAAAGCCTCACCAATTTGCCTAGGTGACTACAGACCCAGACCCTTGGATCTTAGGAACAATGAACAATCCTCCCAACACTTGCACCCCCCTTTCCTGGGAAATGTTGGATAAAAAGCCTCACCAATTTGCATAGGTGACCACAGACCCAAACCCTTGGATCTGAGAACAATGAAAAAGCATTCAGTTTTCTTACAAGAAGACTTTTAATAAAAATAGAAGTAAATAGAAATAAAGAAATCCCCCCTGTAAAATCAGGATGGTAGATATCTTGCAGGGTAATTAGATTCAAAAACATAGAGAACCCCTCTAGGCAAAACCTTAAGTTACAAAAAAGATACACAGACAGAAATAGTTATTCTATTCAGCACAATTCTTTTCTCAGCCATTTAAAGAAATCATAATCTAACACATACCTAGCTAGATTACTTACTAAAAGTTCTAAGACTCCATTCCTGGTCTATCCCCGACAAAGACCAGCATATAGACAGACACACAGACCCTTTGTATCTCTCCCTCCTCCCAGCTTTTGAAAGTATCTTGTCTCCTCATTGGTCATTTTGGTCAGGTGCCAGCGAGGTTACCTTTAGCTTCTTAACCCTTTACAGGTGAGAGGAGCTTTCCCCTGGCCAGGAAGGATTTCAAAGGGGTTTACCCTTCCCTTTATATGTATGACAGAGACTCATAGGGATATTTTTTGGCCTGACTAATGCAGACATAAGAATCTCGGCATTATGGCTAGATCAAAGGAAAAGTGAAAACTAGGTCTCTGATGAACCTCCATTATTGAGCCCAGCCTTTCCTTGAAACTGAGCCCTGCAGACCAATGTCAGAATCACAGATTTCTCAAAGGAATTAAAGCACCTCAAAGGAATTAAAGGGAACTGTGTCAACTTGGGGGGAAAAACAACATTTTTCTCTGAAAGTTGGGACCTACTATTTGTTACAAGTACACCACTATTACTGAAATTGAAGAAGCTTACAAAATAATATGTTTCTGTATTGTTTCCAGGCTGCTTATTTTCTATTTCATGTCTAGTCAATTTTACTGTTCCCTATTTACTCTGACAAGGATGAAACTAACTGAGAAGACCCTTATAAAAATCAGCTTTGGAGCAGAAAAACCTTTATAAAAATAACAATAAAACATTTTAAAAATGAAAGGACAATTTAAGACTGTAAAACAATTTCCATTTTAACCTCCTAATAATTGCCTAAACATTTACCTTTGGGGATGAAATTTTCCCATCTTTACTTTTTGCTCAAAGGGGAATTCTTTCATTTGAGCAAAACACCTTAAAATCTTGGAGTACACAAAGTGAAAATACATTTGTTCTTTATTAAAGCATTCTAGCCTTCCCTCCCTACCTCTTTTTATTTTATTTATTTATTTAAAGAGGCTGAATTTGGAAACATGGCATCTTGACATAATACTTAGCTCAGGTAGTACAACACTGAAGTAGGTTAGCAGTAAGTGTAGCTATATTACTCATACAGAAAGAGTGTAAAAAAGTATGGAGATTGGAGTTCAAAAATGGTCTGATCCTTGCACCATCTTCCTTGGACAAAAAGGCTCTGCTTTCTTGACAAACTGCATCAGATCCTAAGTGAAAGTGCTCATTCCCCAGCAGGGCAAAATGTTGGGAATGCTCCAACATCAAATGAATTGTTCTATGCATTTCCTAAAAAAAGAGTCTTCAGACAAGCTATTCTGTAAAAGTTTGGAGAAAATCAACATTACACGGATTGGGAAGTTCTAATAGCTGAATCTGTAGGTTTACAGCAATGTCTCTTCCAAAGAGATGCTAAGCATGAAATTTGTGGATCTTTAAAATGCTCATTTCCATGAGCCAATAGCAATTCAATGCTAGAAGACTCAGATGTTTCTTCACGGACTTTTAGTTACTGTATTTCAAGCAAAGGATGAATTACTCCCACAACTTCTTGGATAAAATGAAAAGTCAATAATGCTGATGAATCTCTGAGGGGACTAATTAGAATATTTCACAACTGATTTACTGTAGCTCCTTCCTTCCTTCTTTTCTGGAAATTAGGACACAGGAAACAGCACTATCTGGGAGAGAGGGAGTAGGTCTGGGAAATGAATTGCCCAAGAGTCAGAAATGACAAACACCATCTTAGAAAACAGTCTGAAACCATTTAAGTTGACCTAACTTACATCGGCATACAGCCACCTCAGTCATTACATGTTACTTGTGCATGTTTCCACTTTGCTCCTTGTGTCAGTGGTGCACGTCCTCACCAGAAGTGCTTGTATCGATTGTACTGTCAGCATGGGGCATTGTGGGATGGCTCCTGAAAGGCAATTACAGTTGACCTAACTATCTCTACGCCACTCGTGGAGGTTATGAAGTCAGCATAGCGAGGCAGTTACTTCGGGGGGAGTGAACTTGCATAGTTAGGTCAACGTAAGTTGCCTTATTTCTACCTGACTCTGTAGTGTAGACCAGACCTGACAATATATTTTCAGTCTCAAGTTTGAAACTAAGGTGCTTGTTAGGGTGGGCACCTCTCTAAGCAGCAGTTTCTAAATCCCCTTGTTGGCTTGTGTTAGGAGCCCTGTGCAGTGGGGATTTCCCTTCCAGGCACCTCCTAAATTGTGCAGTTACTTCAACTATCCGAGACAGTGCAGGTCAGGCACTCACTAATACTTAGCAATTCTGCATATTTTCCCCAGTGTCAGAGCCCAAACAAACAGACTGATCTTGGGGTGACATAACGTTAGCTAAAGTTGGCTGGGTGCCCCCTTTCAGCCACCCCCTGGACTGCCGTGAGGGGAATCCAAGCCTCTGAGTCCCTAGGTGTTTTCAGCTTACAAAGCCTGAACAGAGCCCAGCCACTGCCCCAATCCCAGGGTCCCTAGGCACATTCCTATAATGCATAAATCACAACCCCTTAACTCCCTCCTGAGAGTTGGAACCGGCAGTCCAGCCACGTAGACCCTCTGGGCAAAATCCAGACTCCTCCAACTCCCCTGTACTTAAATACTCCAGTTCCCAGAACTCCACCCCAAAAGTTTGAAGCTTCTAGTTCATAGTTTACTTTCCTTTGGAGGCATGCAGTGATTATGAAGCACATGACTCACACTCAGAATCTTTGCTCAAGTCTAACACATTTGCTCCTTTACTTAATCAAATAATGCACAAGAGAATATAGATCACACTGAAAAATAAACCCTATACATCTCTCTGCTCATTTTCTTCCCCACACCATTCTTTGGGGGTGGGGGAGGGAGTCAGTGTCCCTTGGACTTTCCAGAGTACTTCTGCTTCACTGCATGGATTGAGGGCTACAATGTGGAGTCTTTTTCTCCCTAGGTCAGCCTGCTTCCTTTGCCCCTGACTATTCTGACTTCTTCTCTTGGGAGTCCTGAGGCCAACTGAGCACAGGAAAGCAAACAGCCCCTTCATGCCCACATCTAATGCAGGCCCCTACATGCAGGGTTGCTTCTCTCTACTTTTCAGCTAGAAAGAAAATGGCCAATAACCCCAGAAAGACCACGTCCTCCGGCTTTCTGACTCTCTCTCTTTGCCAGGTGACACTCTTGCCAGCTTCCTCATACATGCACAAATGGTGACTTTGTTGCCAAGCCGACCTCTCCCGACAAAACAGTTCTCCTGGCTGGGAGCCAGACTATTGTCTACAGCAATTACCTTTCAACAGTCAGAGCATTTGAAGTCAAATGAAGGAGAAGAACCTGATTAGAGGTAGAGCCCATTTAAAAAGGTGCAAACTTAGTGTCTCCCTGAAAAACTAGAGAAGTAAGACAAGGCAAGTGTAAATAACTGAGGAAGGCAAATTGTGCACAGACTAGTTTTCTTACTGAAGTGCTCCTCAGTGACTCTTGATTGAGAGTGGGAACATGGTTTTCATTTTCGTTTTCTTTCTAAGTAGCTTGGATGGGAAGTGGAATGGATGAAAGAAACCTAAAACACTGAATGAACTAAAACACCTAATGAATCTACACTAAAAAATATGTTTTACAAACACTAAGCCTTATAAATATTATGGGCTAGTTTGCTGATTTTACTAATGTTTCTTAATTGTTTTTTGTTTTAGACACAATTTTTTCCCTATTGTACGGTTGCCAACTTTCTAATTTCTGAAAACCAGACCTTCCCCCCCGCTCCACCTCTTCCCCCAGGCCCTGCCCCCAGCTTGCTCCTCTACCCCCTCCCACCATCTCTCACTGCACTCTCCCCACCCCCACTCCCAGCTGGGCTCCCTCTGCTCAGGGGGCTGGGACAGGACCTGCAGCCTGATGTGGAGCCTGCTGACTAACTGCCCATGAGATGAAGGTAGGAGGTGGCCCCAGCTGAGCAGGGGCTGGCGCAGGTTGATGACTCGGCATCTCCCTCCCCCATCTGTAACCAGACTTTTGATGTCTGATCAGTACATCTGACCGGACATTGTACAGGTCCCCTTTCAACCAGACTTTCTGGTCAAAAACTGGGCACCTGACAACCCTACTATCATCTCCCCTTCCCTTCCAAAATTGACAAATGTATAGTTGCAAGTTGTCCTGACACCAAACCATGACACTGATTCCATTTACATTTTAAATTTCCAATTTGTCCTGGGTCCCTTACTTGCATGCTGTAATATAAAATTTCCCAAGCAAAAATGAAATTGCTTTTACAATGTGTATTTCAGTAGTTCTCATCATGTGCTAGGCGCGCCATGAGCATACACATACCTCTCTCCTGCCAAGATGAGTTTACAGTTTGAGAAATAAAATCAGTCCTTATTAAAATGTACTGATCAGCTTTCATAACTAAGATTATTTTCACAGAGGATAATACTAAATAGCATAAAGTATTATGGAAAGAAGACTATATTAGGAACACACAACAGTTGCATATGGTAGGACTCCCTAGACAATGCTGCCCCATCCCTTCTGTCTGGATTAGAAAGCTGAGTTCACAAGGCATTAGCATTTGAGGCACCACGTTTAGTAAACTGATTTGAGGAAGTCTAAACTTCTCTAAATTACCAGAAGCACAATAGTCACTGAGGCAGACTACCATTTTGCCATTAATTGGCAATCATGGCAAAACCTCAAGCAGACAGGTACAGAAAGAGATGGCTTCTTTTGAGAACAGGCTACAGTTTTAGTGTTCAAAGAATAATAAATTAATAATAATAATAAAATCAGGCTAAATTTAAGGAGCTTATCAACTCCAGTTAAATACAGTGCAAGTTCCTAAGGTAACACCTCACACAGAAAGTTCCAGCAAAATAGTTCTCTCTGGCTCGCAGCATTTTTATGGCAGAAGGAGAGGACTAGCTTGTCTACTGACATGATTTGGGGGATTCTTTTCGTACCGTTATACATTTTGGTTTTTAAAAGCAACAGATAATAAAGTCAAAAGGTAGTAAAGTGTTACCTTCTGGAGGAGTTGCAACACTGCTTCCAAGTCCTAATATTGCAATGCTGTGGTTCCTTGGTGCCAACATCATAGCAGACTCTTCTCCCCTCTCCCAGTGAGGCACTTTTACAGGCTCCAGGTGGACATTTTCCACCCCATCCTCCTGCAGGACACGGAACATGTATTTGATAGCCATCTCTAGATTTTTGGAGCCGCTGAGTCTAGGTCCAATGGTGTCAACAAAATTTGCCAGTCTTTCATAGGATCTGTTCTGGGCATTGCCATTAACAGCAAGGTTGATAATAGCCTTGGCAATATCGGAATACCCAGCTATTTCTCTTTTAATTTCTTCGAATGTGTGTTGGTGGCAGTCATCCCTGATTAAAGGTTTCCCGGTGCATTGTGGTAAGAGATAGATGAAAACTATTAAGAATAGGAATTTCATTTTCCTTCCTTTTCTTTTACGCAGATGCCCTGTTGGAGGGGGGGAAAACACAATTTTAAATCATTCAGCTATCAGAAATACTCTTGTTATTTATCAAGCAGGCTAAGATAAAAACAAATCTGATCAAAGCAAACTCAAGTGGCAGAGAACTAAACTCAACTTAGAGACAGAATTATTGAAGACAAATGCAAAAAGATACTTAAGCAACTGGACACAAACTTTATTGCTGTTTTAAAAGACATTTCACCCACTGGAATGCAACATTTCTTTAAATAATAGTGTTCTGCACTAAATAAAAACTCAATGCTGCTTCCATTTAAGTCAATGGGATGTTTATCACTGACTCCACTGGAAGCAGGATTGGTCCCCACTGCTAACCCAACACAGGACAAAGTGCATTACTATTGTCAGAACACAATACATCTGGACAAAAAGTCTTCTGAATCTCTTGTGAATAAAATTGTTTCAGACCTACCAGCTCTATAAATCAATAATATGCACTTTATATAGTACTTTTAATATCAAGATTTCAAAGCAATTTACAAATGTTAAATAAATCCCAAAGCCACCATGAGATAAAAATTAATTTCCCCATTGCAGAGATGTGAGGTTAAACTGAGAAGTAGGTTTCCTAGCCAGTCACTTGGGGCCGGAATTTCTGATGTCAATGGGAGCAGGGGGTGCTCAGCACCTCTGAAAATCAGGCCCTATGTGACTAGTTCAAGGCTTCTCAGCCCACAAAACCCAAACTTCTACCCTTGAATAATATTTGACAATTCAGTAATCTGGAATGCATACCAGCCAGGTATCTGGTATGCACTATGCAGTACCCACATTCCTGTAATCTCTTATTGTAGTCTGAAGAATGATTATAAAATTATCAAAAGATTACTTCTCTTCTGATTAGGATGTTGAATATTGGCATTCTCTAGGCTGCCTGTCATAAATATAAAGGGAAGGGTAAACACCTTTAAAATCCCTCCTGGCCAGAGGAAAAACCCTTTCACCTGTAAAGGGTTAAGAAGCTAGGATAACCTCGCTGGCACCTGACCAAAATGACCAACGAGAAGACAAGATACTTTCAAAAGCTGGGGGGAGGGAGAAACAAAGCAGCTCTCTTTGTCTGTGTGATGCTTTTGCCGGGGACAGAACAGGAATGGAGTCTTAGAACTTAGTAAGTAATCTAGCTAGATATGCATTAGATTCTGATTCCTTTAAATGGCTGAGAAAATAAGCTGTGCTGAATGGAATGTACATTCCTGTTTTTGTGTCTTTTTGTAACTTAAGGTTTTGCCTAGAGGGATTCTCTATCTTTTGAATCTAATTACCCTGTAAGGTATTTACCATCCTGATTTGACAGAGGTGATTCTTTTACTTTTTCTTCTATTAAAATTCTTCTTAAGAATCTGATTGCTTTTTCATTGTTCTTAAGATCCAAGGGTTTGAGTCTGTGTTCACCTATGCAAATTGGTGAGGATTTTTATCAAGCCTTCCCTAGGAAGGGGGGGTAAGGGTTGGGAGGATTTTGGGGGGAAAGATGTTTCCAAACGGACTCTTTCCCAGTAATATACCAGTTAGACGTTTGGTGGTGGCAGCGATAAAGTCCAAGGGCAAAAGGTAAAATAGTTTGTACCCTGGGGAAGTTCTAACCTAAGCTGGTAAAAATAAGCTTAGGAGGTTTTCATGAAGGTCCCCATATCTGTACCCTAGAGTTCAGAGTGGGGAAGGAACTTTGACACTGCCAGTCAAATAACACTTAGAACATGGCTTCAGAGGGTGACCAGATATTTCACAATATAGCATCTCTATGTCTGAGTCCAGATATTTGCACAAATGTGATATTTGTTTTAGGTACCTATTTTTATCTTTGTTAAACCATATGCCATTAGCCACACTATCAGAGGCTCATTCACCTGCACATCTACCAATGTGATATATGCCATCACATGCCAGCAATGCCCCTCTGCCAGGTACATTGGCCAAACCAGACAGTCTCTACGTAAAAGAATAAATGGACAAATGTTGTACCAATAAAATAAAAACCAGCAGGATCTTATTAAAGGGAAAAAGGCAAAATACCACATTTACTGTGAATACAGAAAGAATCATAGTAAGCAGTTAGTTATAGTTATAACATTCCATTCAATCTCAAATTTATTCTCACATTCATTCATACAAACATATACACACACACACACACACACAGGTTCTGCAAGGTTGTTATCATAGTTACCAGCCTTAGAGTTGCTCATGCCAAGCCACTGGCCAGGTGGCCTGGACATGAGGAGGGAGCAGGGCCTTGTCAGATGCTCATCTGATGCTCCTGGAAGTTGGTTTGCAGAATCAGACCCCCCAAAGTTCTCACTTTTTAGAGTCTATTTTTATAGGAATTTCTTCCTATGCCAGTCTATGGGAATTGCTTCATCATGCTGTTGCTGAATCAATCAGCAGATAGCACATTCCTGACGGCTCCAAGATGTTATCTTGTTCTTTGGTTCTCCCATTCTTGAGGCTGTTGGGTGGATTCCAGTCTGCCCTCCGGGGGGTCCTCTGGTTATTTCCACTTGACGCCTTCTTCAGCCGATGGACACTGGATTCTTAGGCTGGCACCTCCCTGATCATTCAATTATCCACACCAAGCATCCATCCACATACATCCTCTATCTCTATTTTAATCACAATTGTTAATACAACAAAAGGGTGGGGAGTCTCTGGGTGTTGTTTCTGTTGTTAGAGTATTGCTTTGAGTCTCTCTCTCTGTGAATTGCTTTGAGAACAGACTCTGTCTTAGAATGTACTAACACAATTAGCAGCTTGCAAGTTTCACACATAGAGGGAGAGAAACAGTACCAAAAACCAAGAGACTTCTTAATTAGTAATACCCTGGAATTTAAACTATGGGGAATCAAACTCATTTGTGATTTTAATACAGAACTTCTTTAATATGATCCAACACACAAACCAGACGTCAGGAATTATAACATTCAAAAACCAGTCGGAGAACACTTCAATCTCTCTGGTCACTTGATTACAGACCTAAAAGTGGCAATTCTTCAACAAAAATACTTCAAAAACAGACTCCAACGAGAGACTGCTGAATTGGAATTAATTTGTAAACTGGACACCATTGCATGAGGCTTGAATAAAGACTGGGAGTGGATGTGTCATTATACAAAGTAAAACTATTTCCCCATGTTTATTCCCCTCCACTGTTCCTCACACGTTCTCATCAACTGCTGGAAATGGCCCACCTTGATAATCACTACAAAAGGTTTTTTTTTCTCTCCTGCTGGTAATAGCTCACCTTGCCTGATCACTCTCATTACAGTGTGTATGGTAACACCCATTGTTTCATGTTCTCTGTATATATAACATCTCCCCGCTGCATTTTCCACTGCATGCATCTGATGAAGTGAGCTGTAGCTCACGAAAGCTTATGCTCAAATAAATTTGTTAGTCTCTAAGGTGCCACAAGTACTCCTTTTCTTTCAACTATCTTCATTATTCCTACTTTAGATGTTCTCAACTGATTTTATCTCCATCAAGTTGTCAACCTCTTTAAAAAAGATTCATAGATTCATAGATACTAAGGTCAGAAGGGACCATTATGATCATCTAGTCCGACCTCCTGCACAACGCAGGCCACAGAATCTCACCCACCCACTCCTGCGAAAAACCTCTCACCTATGTCTGAGCTACTGAAGTCCTCAAATCGTGGTTTAAAGACTTCAAGGAGCAGAGAATCCTCCAGCAAATGACCCGTGTCCCATGCTACAGAGGAAGGCGAAAAACCTCCAGGGCCTCTTCCAATCTGCCCTGGAGGAAAATTCCTTCCCGACCCCAAATATGGCGATCAGCTAAACCCTGAGCATATGGGCAAGATTCACCAGCCAGATACTACAGAAAATTCTTTCCTGGGTAACTCAGATCCTACCCCATCTAACATCCCATTACAGGCCATTAGGCCTATTTACCACGAATATTTAAAGATCAATTAATTACCAAAATCATGTTATCCCATCATACCATCTCCTCCATAAACTTATTGAGTTTAATCTTAAAGCCAGATAGATCTTTTGCCCCCACTGCTTCCCTTGGAAGGCTATTCCAAAACTTCACTCCTCTGATGGTTAGAAACCTTCATCTAATTTCAAGTCTAAACTTCCCAATGACCAGTTTATATCCATTTGTTCTAAAATACAAGTAAGCTGACTCAGGAACTTCTGTAAGCATTTGAAAGGCTTGCAAGTTTCTTAGTTCTGTGGTTTTTGTTATAAAAGCATTGGAAGATAGAATATGTAAAACTCTTTATTCTTATACACAAGAAGCTAGAATTGTTACACTTTCCTTTGAATTTAAATTGAGCTTCTATCTGAATGCTAAATATTATGCTCTTAGATGTTAAACACTTTTAAAAAGTTTAATAATAAAAATTAAAACCCTTTAGATGGTCCTAAATCTACAGATGTTCAGAGACCTTTTTAAAAATAAGAATATGATGCCAATTAGTCCCTGAAGGGTTTGATATACTCCTTTCAAACATTTATGCACTCTTTATAACCAGTAGTAAGAAATTATATTGTTCACAGAGAAAAAAACATGTTTTTTAGAAAAACCTTAATTGTAAATGCAAAATGTAGTTTACTCTACAAAGGATGTTATTCTTGGTAATAATTGTTCTGTGCAGGGGTGAGGGACTAATTGAGTGAATGTTTGTAAAGTGCTTTGAAAATGAGAAAAAGGGCTCTATTGCCAAAGCATTATTTTAAGCTGTCCACATTATATTTTCAGGTATTCTTCACCTCTACAATTTAACAAATATTTCTGGACATGTGTACTATTAATTTTATCATCACTGACTTGAGAAATTTTTATGGACACATAGATACCTACGTGGATGTTACCAGTAAAAACAGCAGAATACTCAAATATACTGCTGTACAGGTTTTCAAAGCACTATAAAAACATTACTTTATTAATTCTCAATAGCCCTGTGCAGTAGGTAAATTTTCAGCAAGGCTCTATGACTTAATAGATTATAAATCCAGAAGGGATTGCTGTGATCATGTAGTCTGACCTCCAACACAGGCCATAGGACAACCCTGAATATATTCCTGTTGCTCAAAGTCATACAGCAATTCAGTGGTAGAAGTGATGGCTGTCAGACATACACCAAGCTAATACTCAGTTTTTAAAACCCTTAACAGCAAATGCCCAAACTATAATTAAGAACTCCTCAACCCTTTTTCTGAGCAAACATTTCTTGCAGTTGACCCTATGGTGATGTACTCACTTCTCCTCGACATCCATCTTGGTCCATTTCTCAGCACTTTTTTTTTTAAATCCATCTTAGAACTTTATCATTCCAAAGGTGCTTTTTAATCTGACTACTGCTGACCCCATATCTATTCTTTTTTCTACTCCTCATGCCCTGAACCCTTTCTTCTCCTTCATTAGTTTCACCATCTTTAAATGTATATTTATATTTCCACACAAAAATCTTTGTTTAGGTGAAGGTTGCAGGCACACTCTGGCTTGACTATAAGCTATTACCAGCAGGACAGTGGGGTGGGAGGAGGTATTGTTTCATATTCTCTGTGTATATATAAAGTCTGCTGCAGTTTCCACGGTATGCATCTGATGAAGTGAGCTGTAGCTCACGAAAGCTCATGCTCAAATAAATTGGTTAGTCTCTAAGGTGCCACAAGTACTCCTTTTCTTTTTGCGAATACAGACTAACACGGCTGTTACTCTGAAAACTGGCTTGACTGCATATTACCTTTCAAGAACCACAGAGTTAAGAACAACAGCAAGCCCTCTAAATATTAGATACCCAATACATTCAGGTGTTAAACTTACAAGAAACCTAGACCCCTTTAAAATTTGGAAATGCACAGCAGCCAAGGTATCCAAACTATAAAGATACTTTGATGTTTCTCAGGATCTTACTGCAGAATCATAGCCATCCAGAGCAGTCTCAGTGACCATAAAAACTACAATACCTTACTCTTATCATATAGCAACTATGAGGGGATATTCTCCTTCCCCATGTAGACCCTCTCTTTTCCACTCCCTCCAGGATGAGCACATTGGCATTCATATATCCACCACAGAGACAAAGGAAAGGGTTTAGGGCTCAAGGGGTCATCTTTCTCCCATATCGGGTCCTCTGTGGTAAGGAGACCACTAGATTGGGAGGGTCTGGCTTGGTAGCATGTTAGAAGGAAGTGGAGCAATAATTTCAGTAGTAAGTCAGTAAGCATTTAGGACACGTCTATCTTGCCTATTTGCTACTTAAAGAAAACATGTGTATACCTAAACAGATGGAAAAGTAGCATAGCCTGTGGACCTTGGAATCAAAGGGAATAAAAGAGGTCAGCTCACATCATTTTTGGGAGACTCAATTACTAGACTTTTAAAATTGAGACCCAGAAGAGGATCCATAATCTCTTCTGGGATGCTGACAGTGCAAAGGCCTTAGAGGCACAGAATGAAAGAGCAGAGGAGTTTGAGGATTACCTCAGGGCATTCAGAGAGGGAACTATAAAGGCAGAGGTACAGATTTAGTTATTATTATATGGTTACACTACAGCCAGAATACAGTATGTATTACAATACAGCCAGAAGCAGTATGTTTTTCCCATGTTCCTTCTCCTTGGACTGATCAACTACATGGTCCTAGCCACCCTCTGGTAGAGACATTAGTAATTTTCGCAGGACTGCTCTGTTCACTTTCCTCTGATTTTGCCAAGCTTATCATCCCCACAAACAAGTAAATGAGCTAATCTGATTTTCGCCATAAGCGGAAGTTCTGCAATGTGGAATAAGACACGGATTTAGTAGAGTTAGCATCAAGATTGGAGAGGTTTTGGGCAGGGAGGTTTAGTGTTTGCAAATCCCCTGAACAAAGCTGATGTAGTTAGGAGTTTTTATATGGGAAACACAGGTTTAAAAAAGTAATGTTTGCAAATGCATCTAGACACAAATTTTCAACTTACTGTATTTTTTTAGTTGGAAAACTGAACCCCTTAACTCAAAAATGCAGTCTTCACTAGGAGATTGCTGCTACAGTAACTCCCTGCTTAACGTTGTAGTTATGTTCCTGAAAAATGCTACTTTAAGTGAAATCATGTTAAGTGAATCCAATTTCCCCATAAGAATTAATGTAAATAGGCAGGGGTTAGGTTCCAGGGAAATTTTTTTCGCAAGACAAAAGACTATTTATACATACATACACATATACATACACACACACACACACACACATATATGCACAGTATAAGTTTTAAGCAAACAATTTAGTACTGTACACAGCAATGATGATTGTGAAGCTTGGTTGAAGTGGTGAAGTCAAAGGGTGGAAGAGGGCGGGATATTTCCCGGGGAATGCCTTACTGCTAAATGATGACCTAGCACTCGGCTAAGCCCTCAGGTTAACCCATTGTTGTTAATGGAGCCTCACATTCTACAGGGCAGCACGAATGGAGGGAGGGGAGACAGCATGGCAGACAGAGACAGAGACACACATGGGGTATGAGAGAGAGACACGCATAGCCTTTTTACCTTTTTACGTAGATCAGCAAGTTGAGACAGCAGCTGCTGCCAACAAGCTCCCTCCATCCTGATCCCTGTCGTGTCCCCCCATCTGTGTAGATGGGGGGCAGAAGCAGGGGGAAAGGGGGACACCCTGACATTAGCACCCCTCTTCCCCCCACCCCTGCACAGCAAGCAGGAGGCTCTGGGAAGCAGCTCCAAGGCAGAGGGCAGGAGCAGCACATGGCAGTGGGGGACGGGACAGCTGAACTGCGGGCAATTGTTAGCCTGCTGGGCGGCTGCCGCACAGGGAACTCAGGGGAGCAGGGAGCAGATGAGGGAGGCGGGGGCCGCTGCTGGTCCGCGCTGGTTCCAAGCCCCCATCACTAGCTCCAACGGGCTGCTCTTTCTGCAAGCAGTGGACAAACAAGGCCATAAGGGAGCGTTGCACAACTAATTGATCAGCAACGTAACAACCGGGACGACGTTAAGTGAGGAGTTACTGTACTGGTCCCACCCCAAGGGGAGCTCCATGCAGAATTGTATCTAGGTCCCAGAATTCCTCTTGAAGCTTCCCAATGCACAACGGGAGCACATGTGCGGCTAAAGGCTTTTGCAAATGCAGCATACTCCCCATCATATGACCCAGCAATTCCATTGACCATGCGTGGCAGAGGTCTAGCTCACGGCTCTGCTTCCTCCCTTTGGGAGGAGCATAAGAATAATGATTGAAACTTGTTCAAGGGTGCAAGGATCACAGCGAGGCTTATAATGCTCTCCTGGAGCAGCCCAGCAGGATGTAGTCAGTCGTTAGTACATTGTAGGAATCACTCATTACTTGACAAAGTAACATCATACTCTGTTATACTACAATACACCAAGCACTCTGCTCCTTATGCAGAAGGAGAAGAGAGCATCTGTTGTCTCAGTCCACGGAAAATGAAATTCAGCATTTCAGTGAATCGGCTGGGAAAATAACGTGCTGATCCTTACATAATCCACTAGTCAGATATTAATCAGATTTAGCAAACGAAAACAACTGTACCAAAGAGATTAACAGTCATAGGACTTAATGATTACTCAGCATATTTAATCAATCATTTGAAAACAAAAATCAGCACTTTGTTAGAACGTAGGCTACAAAATGAGACACTAAAAAGCAAAGCAAGTGTTCAGCAAGTACATGCTTCCAACAGGGAGTTCGAATAGGGTGTTAGAACCAACTTGCAGACTCTTCACTACAGAAAAACAAAGGTAAGATGAGAAACTAGGGAGATTTAAAAAAATAGAAACATGAAGACTTGTCCATAAGGTGCATTGATGTGCACCACTTGGGGTGTAAATTCTAGTGTGCACCAGCACATTGTGCACCAACTGTACCTGTGGACCCTGCTGGTACGTATTAAAAGTTCCCTAGTGCAAAGCCATTTCTTTGCCAATTACAAATTTCATCCCCGCTTTCATCCAGACTTCCCTGTGGACTCTCCAGCTCCTGCAGCATATAGCTGGGTTAAACACCTACTGCAGGACACACCCGGCTTTGCGGTGGGGGACAAGGTCTACCCGAAATGTAAAATCCAAGCGCCCGTCAGCAAAATTGGATCACTAGTATAATGGTCCCTTCCCAATAATTAAATAAATCAACCCACTACCTTTAAGTTATAGCTTCCAGAATCTGAAAATCCACCCCACCTTCCATGGCCCTCTCCTGACACCACACACAGAAAACCCATTTCCGGACTGCTTCAACCCGCTGCCTGCACTGGTAACTGTCCAGGCCAGGAAAAGTATATAGTCAAGCAGATTCTATACTCCCATGGGTGCAGGGCAAGCTATTCTACTTGACAGACTGGCAAGGCTAGAGTCCAGATGAACAATCTTGGGAACCTGAGAACATTCATGCCCCAGACCTAGGGTTACCAGGTGTCCGGTTTTTGACTGGAACTCCTGGTCAGAAAGGGACCCTGGCGGCTCCAGTCAGCACTGCTGACTGGGCCCTTAATAGTGCGGTCGGCAGCACAGCGGGGCTACGCATAGGGGCATAGGAGCCGGAGGGGGGACATGCCGCTGTTTCCAGGAGCCACACGGAGCCATGGCAAGCAGGGAGCCTGCCTTAGCCCCAAGTGCCGGCTCCACAGCTCCCATTGACCAGGAACCATGGCCAATGGGAGCTGTGGGGGCGGCGCCTGCGGACGGGACAGCACATAGAGCCGCCTGGCTACACCTCCACATAGAAGCCAGAGGGGGGGACATGCTGCTGCTTCTGGGAGTTATTTGAGGTAATCACCACCCAGAGCCTGCACCCCTGACCTCCTCCCGCACCCCGACCCCCTGCTCCAACCCTAATCCCCCTCCTGCCCTCAGAACTCCCCGATCCCAGCCCGGAGCACCCTCCTGCACCCCAAAACCTTCATCCCTAGCCCCACCACTGAGCCCACACCCCCAACTAGAGCCCTCACCCCCCCTACACCCCAATCTCCTGCCCCAGCCTGGAGCCCTCTTCCCCCACTCTGAACCCCCCAGCCCGAAGCCCTCACCTGCACTCCAGATCCCTCATCCCCAGCCCCACCCCAGAGCCCGCTCCCCCAGCTGGAGCCCTCACCCCCCCTGAACCCCAATCCGCTGCCCCAGCCCACAGCCCCCTCCCACACCCTGAACCCCTCATTTTAGCCCCACCCCAGAGCCTGCACCCCATTCTGCACCTCAATCCCTGAGCCAGCATGGTGAAAATGAGCGAGTGAGGGTGAGGAAAGCAAGCGACAGAGGGAGAGGGGATGGAGTGAGCTGGGGGACAGGTCCTCAGAGAAGGAGTGGGGCAAGGGTGTTCAGTTTTGTGCGAGCAGAAAGTTGGCAACCCTACCCAGACATACGATGGGTTTTCCACCAGGCCCATCCTGACAGGCTGGATCCAAGGGCCCCTGGAAGGCACCCCATAAGGAGTGGGGTACTGTCACCCAGATGCAGCTCATTGCCCTCAGCTAATTCAGCAAATTAACCCGGCTCCTGATTGCCCGAAGACTCCATCAGGCACCTTCTTAAACTCTGCAGCAGCCCTGTGTCCCTGGCTGCCCAATAGCATTCCATGCCTGCAGCTGTGTCTCTGGTCCTGCTTTTTGCTCCTGGCCCTTGCTCAAGAACTCTGCTCCAGCTGATACTCTGGCTCTGACCCTCTGATCCTGATTCCTGGCTCTCAGCTCCAGCTAATCCCCTGTGCATGGTAATGCAGCTCCTGATTGGGCTCTGGTCACCTCTGCTCCAACCACGAGGCCAGCCTCCTGCTATGACCATTAGGCAAGACCACCCACAGCCTGGTGCATAACACAGAGAGAAAACTTAAAAGAATAAGTGTCTGAGAAACTCTTCTATTCTACTGTGGTAAGGTTTCCCAAAATCCCAGTTGAAAAAAAATACAGACAGAAAGAACACAGTTCACAAGGGTCATGGTTATGGGAAATGAGGAAAGGAAACAATAGGTTTAGGATAATAACCACTTAATTGCTAAAGGTCTTCTAAATCTGTGAAGTATTGTTTCCCCAACTATGTAGAGTGTGATTGTCCTCCAAGGAATGCAGGAAATCACATATCTTGAAATACATGAGTTGGTTAGGATAACATCAGATTACACTAAATAGCCCCAGGCTTAGGAGAAATGTTCAGCGCAGTTTTGCCTTTCCACTTCAGTATACATTATACAATGGTACTTTAAATACAGGTATAAAAAGGTTACATTCTTCAACTGGGTAGCAAGCAACTGTACCTGTAACACTTCTTCTAGGCAGTCTCCAAACTCAGATCCCAAATCCTTTTTAAACACTTCATTTCCTATAATGTCCACAGTAGTCATTTTCATTGCCTACAAAGAATACTTAAAAAAACAGAGATGTCTCATACATTTAATGACACGTAAGAGAAAGTCTGTTGTGACAGCTGTGGAGTAAGATGGTTTGAAAGTTAGTTAGATTTGCAATATTAGAAGGAGATTTCCCCTTTAAAAAGTCACAGGGTTCTTCCATCACATGGAAAGAGAAAGCAGCATAAAAGCTTAAGCCCTGGTCTACACTAGGACTTTAGGTCGAATTTAGCAGCGTTAAATCGATGTAAACCTGCACCCGTCCACACAATGAAGCCCTTTATTTCGACTTAAAGGGCTCTTAAAATCGATTTCCTTACTCCACCCCTGACAAGTGGATTAGCGCTTAAATCGACGTTGCCGGCTCGAATTTGGGGTACTGTGGACACAATTCGATGGTATTGGCCTCCGGGAGCTATCCCGGAGTACTCCATTATGACCGCTCTGGACAGCACTCTCAACTCAGATGCACTGGCCAAGTAGACAGGAAAAGAACCGCGAACTTTTGAATCTCATTTCCTGTTTGGCCAGCGTGGCAAGCTGCAGGTGACCATGCAGAGCTCATCAGCACAGGTGACCATGATGGAGTCCCAGAATCGCAAAAGAGCTCCAGCATGGACCGAACGGGAGGTACGGGATCTGATCGCTGTTTGGGGAGAGGAATCCGTGCTATCAGAACTCCGTTCCAGTTTTCAAAATGCCAAAACCTTTGTGAAAATCTCCCAGGGCATGAAGGACAGAGGCCATAACAGGGACCCGAAGCAGTGCTGCGTGAAACTGAAGGAGCTGAGGCAAGCCTACCAGAAAACCAGAGAGGCGAACAGCCGCTCTGGGTCAGAGCCCCAAACATACCGCTTCTATGATGAGCTGCATGCCATTTTAGGGGGTTCAGCCACCACTACCCCAGCTGTGTTGTTTGACTCCTTCAATGGAGATGGAGGCAATACGGAAGCAGGTTTTGGGGACGAAGAAGATGATGATGAGGAGGAGGTTGTAGATAGCTCACAGCAAGCAAGCGGAGAAACCGGTTTTCCCGACAGCCAGGAACTGTTTCTCACCCTAGACCTGGAGCCAGTACCCCCCGAACCCACCCAAGGCTGCCTCCTGGACCCAGCAGGCGGAGAAGGGACCTCTGGTGAGTGTACCTTTTAAAATACTATACACGCTTTAAAAGCAAGCATGTGAAAGGATTACTTTGCCCTGGCATTTGCGGTTCTCCTAGATGTAGTCCTAAAGCCTTTGCAAAAGGTTTCTGGGGAGGGCAGCCTTATTGCGTCCTTCATGGTAGGACACTTTACCACTCCAGGCCAGTAACACGTACTCGGGAATCATTGTAGAACAAAGCATTGCAGTGTATGTTTGCTGGCATTCAAACAACATCCGTTCTTTATCTCTCTGTGTTATCCTCAGGAGAGTGAGATATAATTCATGGTCACCTGGTTGAAATAGAGTGCTTTTCTTCAGGGGACACTCAGAGGAGCCCATTCCTGCTGGGCTGTTTGCCTGTGGCTAAACAGAAATGTTCCCCGCTGTTAGCCACAGGGAGGGGGGAAGGTTGAGGGGGTAGTCACACGGTGGGAGGAGGCAAAATGCGACCTTGTAAAGAAAGCACATGTGCTATGTATGTAATGTTAACAGCAAGGTTTACCCTGAAAGAGTGTAGCCACTGATTTATAAAATGTGTCTTTTTAAATACCGCTGTCCCTTTTTTTTTCTCCACCAGCTGCATGTGTTTCAATGATCACAGGATCTTCTCCTTCCCAGAGGCTAGTGAAGCTTAGAAAGAAAAAAAAAATGCACTCGCGATGAAATGTTCTCCGAGCTCATGCTGTCCTCCCACACTGACAGAGCACAGACGAATGCGTGGAGGCAAATAATGTCAGAGTGCAGGAAAGCACAAAATGACCGGGAGGAGAGGTGGCGGGCTGAAGAGAGTAAGTGGCGGGCTGAAGAGAGTAAGTGGCGGGCTGAAGACAGGGCTGAAGCTCAAATGTGGCGGCAGCGTGATGAGAGGAGGCAGGATTCAATGCTGAGGCTGCTGCAGGACCAAACCAGTATGCTCCAGTGTATGGTTGAGCTGCAGCAAAGGCAGCTGGAGCACAGACTGCCACTGCAGCCCCTCTGTAACCAACCGCCCTCCTCCCCAAGTTCCATAGCCTCCACACCCAGACGCCCAAGAATGTGGGGGGGGGGCCTCCGGCCAACCAGCCACTCCACCACAGAGGATTGCCCAAAAAAAAGAAGGCTGTCATTCAATAAATTTTAAAGTTGTAAACTTTTAAAGTGCTGTGCTTAAAGTGCTGTGTGGCATTTTCCTTCCCTCCTCCACCACCCCTCCTGGGCTACCTTGGTAGTCATCCCCCTATTTGTGTGATGAATGAATAAAGAATGCATGAATGTGAAGCAACAATGACTTTATTGCCTCTGCAAGCGGTGATTGAAGGGAGGAGGGGCGGGTGGTTAGCTTACAGGGAAGTAGAGTGAACCAAGGGACGGGGGGTTTCATCAAGGAGAAACAAACAGAACTTTCACACCGTAGCCTGGCCAGTCATGAAACTGGTTTTCAAAGCTTCTCTGATGCGTACCGCGCCCTCCTGTGATCTTCTAACCGCCCTGGTGTCTGGCTGCGCGTAACCAGCAGCCAGGCGATTTACCTCAACCTCCCACCCTGCCATAAACGTCTCCCCCTTACTCTCACAGATATTGTGGAGCACAGAGCAAGCAGTAATAACAGTGGGAATATTGGTTTCGCTGAGGTCTAAGCGAGTCAGTAAACTGCGCCAGCGACCCTTTAAACGTCCAAATGCACATTCTACCACCATTCTGCACTTGCTCAGCCTATAGTTGAACAGCTCCTGACTACTGTCCAGGCTGCCTGTGTACGGCTTCATGAGCCATGGCATTAAGGGGTAGGCTGGGTCACCAAGGATACATATAGGCATTTCAACATCCCCAACAGTTATTTTCTGGTCTGGGAATAAAGTCCCTTCCTGCAGCTTTTGAAACAGACCAGAGTTCCTGAAGATGCGAGCATCATGCACCTTTCCCGGCCATCCCACGTTGATGTTGGTGAAACGTCCCTTGTGATCCACCAGAGCTTGCAGCACTATCGAAAAGTACCCCTTGCGGTTTATGTACTCGGCGGCTTGGTGCTCCGGTGCCAAGATAGGGATATGGGTTCCGTCTATAGCCCCACCACAGTTAGGGAATCCCATTGCAGCAAAGCCATCCACTATGACCTGCACATTTCCCAGGGTCACTACCCTTGGTATCAGCAGCTCAGTGATAGCGTTGGCTACTTGCATCACAGCAGCCCCCACAGTAGATTTGCCCACTCCAAATTGATTCCCAACTGACCGGTAGCTGTCTGGCGTTGCAAGCTTCCACAGGGCTATCGCCACTCGCTTCTCAACTGTGAGGGCTGCTCTCATCTTGGTATTCATGCGCCTCAGGGCAGGGGAAAGCAAGTCACAAAGTTCCATGAAAGTGCCCTTACACATGCGAAAGTTTCGCAGCCACTGGGAATCGTCCCAGACCTGCAACACTATGCGGTCCCACCAGTCTGTGCTTGTTTCCCGAGCCCAGAATCGGCGTTCCACAGCATGAACCTGCCCCATTAGCACCATGATGCATGCATTGGCAGGGCCCATGCTTTCAGAGAAATCTGTGTCCATGTCCTGATCACTCACGTGACCGCGCTGACGTCGCCTCCTCGCCCAGTATCGCTTTGCCAGGTTCTGGTGCTGCATATACTGCTGGATAATGCGTGTGGTGTTTAATGTGCTCCTAATTGCCAAAGTGAGCTGAGCGGCCTCCATGCTTGCCTTGGTATGGCGTCCGCACAGAAAAAAGGCGCGGAACGATTGTCTGCCGTTGCTCTGACGGAGGGAGGGGCGACTGACGACACGGCTTACAGGGTTGGCTTCAGGGAGCTAAAATCAACAAAGGGGGTGTCTTTACATCAAGGAGTATTTCAGGCAGGACTTCACGGAGGGTTCCAATAAGAAATGGTGCACCTAAGTTATCGTTCTTATTGGAACAAGGAGGTTAGCCTGGCCTCTGATTGATACATGGCTAGATTTACCTCGCTGCACCTTCTCTTTGAGTGACTGCAGTGTGACCTAGAGGAATGAGTCCCCTAGACGGGGAGGAGGCAAACGAGTACAAAACAAATCTGGTCTATTTCTTGTTTTGATCCACTCCATCTATCTTTTACATCTTTGGCTGGCAGCAGACGGTGCAGAAGGACTGCATGCCATCCACATCTCATGGCTGCTCGGCAGAAGATGGTACAGTACGACTGCTAGCCATCCTCATCTCTTGCCTGCCTGGCAGAAGATGGTACAGTACGACTGCTAGCAGTCCGTATCGCCTGCCCGCTCACCATAAGACGGTTCAATAGGACTGACTGCAGGACTAAAGAGAATGACCTGGTCAAGTCACTCCAAATTTAGTCCCTGCGCCCATGTCTGCCCAGGCGCTCCCAGCCGACGTGGCCAGGAGCACCTCGGACATGACGATGACGGCTACCAGTCATACTGTACCGTCTGCTGCCACAAGGCAAGGGGTTGCTGCTACTGTGTAGCAATGCCGTACCGCGTCTGCCAGCACCCAGGAGACATAGGGTGACGGTTACCTGAGGGGGCTCCATGCTTGCCGTGGTATGGCGTCTGCACAGGTAACTCAGGAAAAAAGGCGCGAAACGATTGTCTGCCCTTGCTTTCACGGAGGGAGGGAGGGAACGGGGGCCTGACGATATGTACCCAGAACCACCCGCGACAATGTTTTAGCCCCATCAGGCATTGGGATCTCAACCCAGAATTCCAATGGGCAGTGGAGACTGCGGGAACTGTGGGATAGCTACCCACAGTGCAACGCTCCGGAAGTCGACTCTAGCCTCGGTACTGTGGAAGCGCTCCGCCGAGTTAATGCACTTAATGCACTTAGAGCATTTTCTGTGGGGACACACACACTCGAATATATAAAACCGATTTCTAAAAAACCGACTTCTATAAATTCGACCTTATTCCGTAGTGTAGACATACCCTTAGAAACCTGAAATGTGAAGTAGTAAAACAGATATTTCTCCAGGATTGCTCTCCAGTGTTGCCAAGATTTGCAAATGAAACATCGTCCTAGATAATAATCAGTTAAGGCTCTTGGCTCTGGGAACCCACCCAGCCAAAGTTAAAATTATGACTTGAACTACAGAGTCCTTCTCATTAACTTTTTTGCATCTAGAACTTGGGGAGGGAAGGAAACTGGATACAACTCGGAAGTCTTACTATATGTGGACCTTGAAGCCTGACACAGCAGATATAGGGCCAGCTCTTGAGCTGGTGTGTACCAGCATAGCTCCATTGACTTCAACAGAACCATGCTGATTTAAAACAGCTCAGGATCTGGCCTGTAGGTTGTTGGGTTTTTTAAGTATTCTCTGTAGGCAATGAAAATGACTACTGTGGACATTATAGGAAATGAAGTGTTTAAAAAGGATTTGGGATCTGAGTTTGGAGACTGCCTAGAAGAAGTGTTACAGGTACTGTTGCTTGCTACCCAGTTGAAGAATGTAACCTTTTTATACCTGTATTTAAAGTACCATTGTATAATGTATACTGAAGTGGAAAGGCAAAACTGCGCTAAACTTTTCAACAGAAAGCCTCAGGCTCTCAGTATGATACTTTGATGTCATTTCACTCATGAGCTGCTACTAAAACAGTTGACAACAAGCCTGGAAAATCACACCATGAAATAACAGCAATGGTCAGTCTGCAATTTGTCCAAGAAACAGTGAAGGCCAAGACAAAAAAAAAAGAGAAAATGGACAACAGTTAATCAAAGAGCAATGCTTAAACCAAACAAAAGCTGAGATAAAATAGCAGAAATAACTGTCAGTGAAGTATCCAAGATTAAAAATCCTTGCCAAGGAAAAATGTCATTCTTTTGGATTAGAGGCACAAGACCAAGATGTGAGTCAAGTGGGAATCTCAAATAAGGAAGTAACTGAATGAAACACATTCAATGGGAGGAGGAGATTTGTAAAGCAATAACCCTAAAAGAGGCACAATGATGTGAATGTTACAATGGATATGACTAATAGTAGATACAAGCTAGTGGTATGAAAAGGCAACCATAAAATCAGTGGAGTTTTGGATAGCATACACAAATACATCACATTACAGAGTAGGGAGGAAACATTTTCTCTCTCTCCCATGTTGGCAAACACCCCTCAAACTGTGAATTCAGCTTTGGGCGAAATCTCTATACTAACAAGATATTTACAAACTTAAGGGAAGTCACAGAAATAAAATTACAGAGTGGATTTGAAGGAACTGATTTTTGAGAAAAGACAAAAGGATGCATGTATATTATAGGGTGAGATGACCGAGAGTGACCTCTTATATTTAGGGCATATCACACTTTCCATTATAAAAAAATTCTTGCAACTTTTTGTCTGAGAATCTCTAGTACCTTTATTGATTAGAGCAGGCCTGGGAATACATGCACACCTTTCATTTCTCCATGACATCCAGTTTGGGTTTGGTTGAGCTATAAACTGTTAAGAATTATCATTTACCTTCTCTTGTTTGAGTTTCTCAGGAAACTTTTGGCAGCAGGGAAAAATAATCAACATTCGAAAGAGCGGAGCCCACCTCACAACAAAACCAGCAGACAATGCACTGCAAACACGAAGCTGCTGGAGCAGAGGCAATGGGTAGGGACATGGGAAGGGTGTGAGGTGGCCAGATATGTGGGTAGACTTTGCAGCCTTTTCCACAGGAAGACAAAAGCCATCTTGTACAACTGACCAAATAATAGCATCTCACAAAGACCTTCTCCCTCATAACTCCCTCCTGTGGTTTTTACCTCAGGACAGGATGATCTGGACCATGGCCAAGGATGTGATCAATTGAGAGAAAAGAAGAGGCTAAAGGTTGGAGTTTTGGGGACTCAAAGACTAAGAGAATTTACACTTAAGAGGCAAAGGGACCAATACTAAGAGATCAAATTCTGAACTAGCTACACTGCTTCATCATTCAGCCACACTGAAAACAAGGTCAAACAAAATGTCTTGTATCCTGTATTTGCTAGTTAAGATGTACTCCTCCAGCTCTGATGCCAAATATTTTGATTTCAAGGATTCCACTCTAAGACTAGCAGAGCAAATCTGGCTGAATAAAGGGAAACCTACATGCCAAGATAAAGCTGAAAACAGGAACGGTAATCTATGGAGCAACTGATCAACAAATCTCACCTGGATAATGCAAGTCTCTGAGGTTGAGGGGTGAAAGTTCTGTTGGGATTTTACCAAGTTTCCTCAACAGCAGTCAATATGGGGCTGTGACTTTATCCGTCAGACTCCTGCACGGGCTGGTCTGCTAACCCTGTGGAATTATGGAAGCTGAATACAATCAGTTTGCCAAATCATGCAGCAGTTACAAAGACATTTCTTGGAGCTCCTCCAAGGAGCATTCCACCAGAGAGGCTGTTCAGCTTTGCTGAAGATAGGTACACTCAACATTGCAGCATACTTTTGACAGAAAATGCCAAGACTCTCTTTAATGCAATTTGCCAATAGTTATATTTCAGTGCTAAGGGAGAGTATTTTCTACTAAAGCTTTTTACCAAAAATAAGAATTGGACAAGTGAAGTACTGCAAAGGGAAAGGATCTAAATTACTTTCTTTTTTTTAAAAAAAAGTGCTAATACATACTGTTCAGTGGACGAAGTTCTTTTCTGGTGTAACTTCACTGACTTCAACGAAATTACACGGGTGGATAATTTGACTTAATAGTCATAAAGCACTCTTATAATATACTACATCTTTCTAAGGCCACAATCCTACAAAGCATTTCACCAGCTGCTTAATTTTGCTCACTGGAGTATAAATCACTGAAATCAATAGAACAAGAACTAAGTTATTTGTAAATGCTTTGAAAGAACAGGCCCATAAGATTAACACCAAAATTTTCAAAAGCATCCAGTGATTTTGGCTGCCTCAGGTGAGATACATAGAGATTGATTTTTCAGACTTGTGGAGCATCCACAGTCCCAAATGAAGTTAATGGGCGCTGCAGATTATTCAGCATCTCTGAAAAGCATTAGAGATTTCAACACAATGCTACAACAAACTTTACAGCTCAAAATATTAGTTGATCTGATCATTATTCGACTAAGACTGCTATCTTCTTTTTGTTGTTGAAACTTCAGAAAAAATAGGTTAATCACATTCCTAGGGTGCTTACATGCAACTGACTATGCAAAGTTGAAAAGTTTGCTGATTCCTGGTTTAAAATATTGCTGCACTTATTGGGGAAATTGGTATCTGGTCTTTTATTTCTTTGTCATAAGATATGCCTTCAGGGCCTCTCTTTCCACCCCCAACACAAGTGGTGGATTGACAAGCACCAACTGTACGAAAAGAACATAAGTTAAATTATTTCCTATTGTGTTGGAGATCTTCTCTCCAGCAACTATATACAAGCTTGTTAATTAGCATTATGGATAAAAAAGGATATTTATTTCAATTATGTGTGCTATCAGTTATGAGGTTTATGACAAGGGCAGAATGCTGCTATGTAAACAACATATTCTGATATAGTAATACTAACAATAATATCAACTTATGTGTATCGTATTAGTTGGGCCAATATTCCCCTTTTTGTTATACTGCAACATACCAAGCTAAAGAAAAGTTTTTAAAAACCTAGATGGAAGAACTGGAGAGCAGGTACTGTATTGACAAGAATCACATACAATAAAGAAATATATTTAAGGTGTTTATAAATAGCCTGAAGATAGTTCTTCAGCCCATTTAAAGAAACAAGCTTTTGAAACAAGGTCCCTTTCTTTTTGGTGCTGAACTTAACTCCAACAGCACTTGTCAGCAAACCCTATTCCCAAAGGATAAGTTTTCACCATGTAGTGGACCTTTCATTATTCTGATCAGTGTCTACCAAGAACAGAGAGGGGTTTTTTGATTTTTGATTTTTAAAGTGGAGGGCTCTAGATTGTCTATGTATTCAGTCACTGAAGAGAGTTTTCGTTTCCTTCACTACCGCACAGACCAAAAATGAACCGAACAGAATCATTTGCATTTTTGTAGGAGAAGGGAATTCAGTTAGTACTCAAGATACCTAATATTATTAATTATTATTTGTAATCTATTACCACCTAGAGGTCCCAGCCGAGATCAGGGCCCCATTGTGCTCAGCATGTCATAAACATATAGGCTATGTCAACACTTCAATTAGAGGTGTGACTGCAGCATGTGTAGACATACACATTATTCTAGCTGTGATCTAGTTAGCCTGAATAACAATAGCAGTGAAGACTCAGCAGCAGGGCAACAGCACCGGCCAGAATACATACCCAGGTCGGCTTGTACAGCCTGTGCTACCGTGACTGAATTGTGACTGCAGCACAGATCTATATGGAGAGACAGTCCCTGCCACAAAGAGCTGACAATCTAATTAGACAAAAGAAAGGTTGGGAAGAGAGAGGCACACAAGTGACTTGCCTAAGGTCACATAGCAGGTCAGTGGAAGAATAGCTCAGTCATCATGTCCATTCAGTCTTTGGCTTGTCTAATGAGATTGCTAGCATACTGCCTGTTGTGATGGTGGTTTTTTGTGATAGGGCCACTTACAACTGGAGTCAGAACACCAAGAATCAGGGTAACTGCACTTTTATTCCCCCTTCGGGGTCCACCAAGGGCACCCGCTTTAGGCTCCCAGCTCTAACTGTCACCTCTCTTGGACAGAGACCCACGTCTCACTCCCTCCTGACTGGCGTTTTAAGGCTGCACTGTTCTCTAGATTATAATGCAATATGTCCAGCAAGCCACACTTCCTCAACAGACCAGCGTCTATACTTTGCCTACTCTCCAAAGGCTAGAACCAGTGTGTTGCCCACAGTTATAAGCTACTATCTGGCCTTTTCTGAGCAAGCACATTTATTCTTCAGGTAAAAGCATTACAGGAAAAGCATATAAAAACCTACTTGCTTGCTAAAAAGCTCACCAGAGGTCACCCATCAATCTCACAGGGCCCTAGTAGGTCAAGTCTTTCCAATCCTTCCACAAGGATTGGGGCCCCTCCTTGTGCAGAAAGTACATTTCCTGCATCAGAAAGAAGGCCCTGAGTCAGTTAAACTCAGGCTCTTGATCCAAAAGCCCTTTCTTTTTCAGTTGGTCTCTAAGAATCCAGTCTGAACCAGTATATGTAAGCCTCTCCAGGGGGCGGTGTCAGGAATCAGAGCCTACAGCAGAGCCAGCTCTGGCCAACCTAACGAGCACAACTGGCTTGTAGTAGGCAGCCTGAGTGGTTGTGCTGCCTGATTGATTGGAATATCATTAGCAGACCAGCTCTTACGCCCAGTAACAGTTCAGTTGCTGCTTAAAGCATTCACCTATGGCTGCGACAGTTCCTGTGCCTTCTCGTCCACAGCCCTGCTCCTGTCTTGGACACAGCCATGCTCCTGCCTTGCCTCACTCCATGTAATCCGGTTCTGACCCGCAGCTCTGATTCCTAACCTTTGACTTCAGCTCTGGCATCTGGTCTCGAACTCCAGTTCTGACCCTAGGCTCTGACTCCCGTCTCCCAACTCTCACTGTGACCCTTGGCTTGGCTCTGATTCAGGCTCTGACCTAGGCCCCGATTTCTGTTCTAACCACTAGGCCTGACACCCACTCTGACCATTAGGTATGACTCCTCCAACCACTAGACATGACTGCCCATGTCCCAGTCATGTGACAGGCAGTACTTCTCTGAAGGTGTTAGAACCTGAATGAATTTGCCTAATCACCTCCCACTGTTAGTTGTAAAACACAAACCATTCATTTAAATCAATGGATCCCAAAGATAGATATTGTAACCTCACGCAGTATCGCATTCCGCAGGTTACACACAATCCCTGCCCACAGTAATACATAAACTTAATAAAATAAGGTATTTCAAAGACATTGCAGGAAATTGCCATATTTGTCACAATATGGACACTCACAACTGGAAAATGAAGTAACACTACCAAATGTCAACCAGATATTAACAACTTTAGTGACTACTGTCTGTGGCAAGAGTCAGACCAGCCATTTACATGTCATGATTCGAGACCCCATTCCTAAACTCCTAAGTCATGCAATCGCTCTTCTGAAAAGCGTTTTTAAAAATTGACTTTCATATTCTGAGTTGTAAAATGTAATTATTTTGTTCCAAGCTTTAACTCTACTCTTGTATTTTTCTAGTAAGAAAAATCTTCAAGGCAATTATTTTTAAATGTAAACTGTAGCCACTCATTATATATCCCAGTAATAAACATCTCTAAATCTTTGTTCTCAAGGAATATTTGCTCACACATGGAAATGAACTAAGGTAACATTTAAAATTAAGTTTAAGCATTGCTTGTTTTCAAACATGATGCCTCTGTGCTATGTAAGCCTTTGGAGAGTAAGCTTGAAACCACTAAAATATTAGGGGCCAGGAATGAGAAGGGGAACACAAAAAATTATTCACAAATGAATGCATATTATGCAGAGTAGAATACACATAAAATGTCTATGAATCCCAGGTATCAGACTGAAAAAGCAGAGTTAGAAATGACAGACCCTTATCTAGAGTAACCCTGATGTAACAGTATAATCCTGAGTAGATTTAAACAGAGTTAAGGTTCCAAGACACTTAATAGAGGATTGCTCTTATTTATTACTTAGTGCACAATAGCACCAGCCATGAGAAGTAATTGAATTATCATTTTTACAAGTTTAAATCTCATTTATGTGCGAGACATACAAGATATTTAATTAAACAATATAGCATTATGCTAATCATTTCAAGTATTATATTAGTATCATACACGTCATACATACTATATTGTCTACTGAAAACTAAAACCAATAAGATACTATTATATTGGATTATCTACAAAGATAAACACAAAATGTACTTACAATACTGTTTTGTCAATTTAATCATACTTCCTGTTGCTCTTAACTGGTGTCCTATTGCACAAGACTTCCAAAACGCTTGACAAACAGCAAGATCCTATGAATACCTTTTCTTTCAGACTTTCCTCAAAGGAAAAATCTTTTAGAAATATATATAAAAATGGTACAAAAATAGTCTCTTATTAAATATTGTTAATACAGATCAACTGTTATAGCAGAAATACATCTCTTAACAATTTACTTTAACACAAAAACAGGTACCAACAAAAGCTTTTCAATCAATGTAGGAATAGCTACAATCCCCAAAAAGTTTAGCTTTAGTCCACCAAGGAAGAGTTTTCCAAAATTCTAAGAATATTCACCAGGGCGTGGCTAATTTTGTAAACTATGAAACAATCTTCTCTCAATAGATTCATTGATTGAACCTCATGGTATTTAAAAAAAATAATAACCAAAATCAGTCCTTAAAAATGTTCACAATTTCCTTGTCCCAGCTGCCAAATTATCCATTTGTTTCATGGTCTTAATAGGACAAGGCTAGAACTGTACTCAGGTCATAAACATTATGGGAGGATACTGCTCTTGGCAAGTAAAAGCTGTTTATAGGATTACATATGCCATCTTGAGCCATATATCTTACAACACTGGTGACAGCACTAAGGATTGTGAAAGTGTATATAGAAAGCCCTCTCTCCCTCCCCAAATATATGCTAGCCCTTTCCCTCCATCTTTTCAGTAACAGATATGTTCTACCATTAAACATGACCAGTAGTATTCCTCAAGATAAACTAAGTTAAACCAAGTACAATAGGAAAGAAAACAGCAAGGGGAAAAAATGTTCATCCCCAATGCCTAAGGCCATTTCTACACTACGAAAGTACTCCGATTTTACAGAAGTCGATTTTTAGGAACAGATTGTATAAAGTAGAGTGCATGCGTCCACACTAAGGACATTAATTCGGTGGTGTGCATCCACAGTACTGTGGCAAGCGTCGACATTCCGAGCGGTGCACTGTGGGTAGCTATCCCACAGTTCCCGCTGCCCATTGGAAGTCTGGGCTGAGCTCCCAATGCCTGATGGGGCCAAAAATTTGTTGCAAGTGGTTATGGGTAAATGTCATCAGTCAACCCTCCCTCCCTCCGTGAAAGCAACAGCAGAAAATCATTTTGCGCCCTTTTCCCTGGATTGCCCGAGCAGACGCCATAGCACGGCAAGCATGGAGCCCGTTCAGCTCACCGCAGCAGTTATGACCATTGTAAACACCTTGCGCATTATCATGCAGTTTATGCAGAACCAGAACCTGAAAAACCAGGTGAGGAGGCGATGGCAGCACGGTGATGAGGACATGAACACAAATTTCTCTAAAACCGCAGTCCCCGGCAATTTGGAGATTGTGGTGTTACTGGGGCAGGTTAATGCCGTGGAACACCGATACTGGGCCTGGGAAACAAGCACAGACTGGTGGGATTGCATAGTGTTGCAGGTTTGGGATGATTCCCGGTAGCTCTGAAACTTTCGCAAGCGTCAGGGCACTTTCATGGAACTTTGTGACTTGCTTTCCCCTGCCCTGAAGCGCAAGAATACCAAGATGAGAGCAGCCCGCACAGTTCACAAGCGAGTGGCAATAGCTTGCAATGCCAGACAGCTCGGTAATCAATTTGCAGTGGGCAAATCTACTGTGGGGGTTGCTGTGATGCAAGTAGCCAACGCAATCATTGAGCTGCTGCTATCAAAGGTAGTGACTCTGGGAAATGTGCAGGTCATACTGGATGGCTTTGCTGCAATGGGATTCCCTAACTGTGGTGGGGCTATAGATGGAACGCATATCCCTATCTTGGCCCTAGACCACCAGGGCAGCTAGTACATAAACCGCAAGGGGTACTTTTCAATGGTGCTGCAAGCACTGGTGGATCACAAGGGACGTTTCACCAGCATCAACGTGGGATGGCCAGGAAAGGTTCATGACGCGCACGTCTTCAGGAACTCTGGTCTGTTTAGATGGCTGCAGGAAGGGATTTACTTCCCAGACCAGAAAAGAACTGTTGGGGATGTTGAAATGCCTATAGTTATCCTTGGGGACCCAGCCTACCCCTTAATGCCCTGGCTCATGAAGCCGTACACAGGCACCCTGGACAGTAGTAAGGAGCTGTTCAACTATAGGCTGAGCAAGTGCAGAATGGTGGTAGAGTGTGCATTTGGACGTTAAAAGGGTCGCTGGCGCAGTTTACTGACTCGCTCAGACCTCAGCGAAATCAATATTCCCATTGTTATTGCTGCTTGCTGTGTGCTCCACAATCTCTGTGAGAGTAAGCGGGAGACATTTATGGCGGGGTGGGAGGTTGAGGCAAATCGTCTGGCAGCTGAATATGCGCAGCCAGACACCAGGGCGGTTAGAAGAGCACAACAGAAAGTGCTGCGCATCAGAGAAGCTTTGAAAACCAGTTTCATGACTGGCCAGGGTACTGTGTGACACTTCTGTTTGTTTCTCCTTGATGAAAACCTGCCCCCTTGGTTGCCTCTAAATTCCCTATAAGCCACCCGCCCTCCCCCATTCAATCACAGCTTGCTTGCAAAGGAAATAAAGTCAGTATCGTTTAAAAAACATGTATTCTTTATTAATTAATTATAAAAATAGGGAGATAACTCACAAGGTAGCCCGGGTGGGGTGTGGGAGGAGGGAAGGAAAAGGCCACTTCAAAACTTGTTGAATGACAGCCTTCTGTTGCTTGGGCTGTCCACTGGGGTGGAGTGGTTGGGTACCCAGAGCCTCCCCCCCCTCCGCATTCTTGGGCGTCTGGGTGAGGATGCTCTGGAACTTCGGGAGGAAGGAGGGCCGTTAAACGGGGGCTGCAGTGGCAGTCTGTGATCCTGCTGCCATTCATGAACCTCCACCAGATGCCGGAGCATGTCCATTTGATCCTGCAGTAGGCCCAGCGTTGCCTCATGCCTCCTCTGATCTTCCTGCCACCACCTCTCTTCACATTCATTGGCCACTTTCCTGTACTCTGCTATTGTGTCCCTCCACACATTCTGCTGAGCTCTGTCAGTGCTGGACGACTGCATGAGCTCAGAGAACATTTCATCGTGCGTGCGTTTTTTTCGCTGCCTTACCTGAGATAGCCTTTGGGACGGAGGCCTGAAACATTTACAGCTGCTGGAGGAAAAAAAGGGAGTGAAGTATTTAAAAAGATACATTTTACAGAACAATGGCTATACTCTTTCACAGTGAACACCACTATTCACATTACAAAGCACATGTAGGGGGAGGGATAGCTCAGTGGTTTGCGCTTGGCCTGCTAAACCCAGGGTTGTGAGCTCAATCCTTGAGGGGGCCATTTAGGGATCTGGGACAAAAATTGGGGATTGGTCCTGCTTTGAACAGGGGGCTGAATTTGATGACCTCATGAGGTCCCTTCCAACCCTGACAATCTATGATTCTATGTGATTTTGGTACAAGGTCGCATTTTGCATCTTATATTGAGTGCCTGCGGCTTTGGTGTTAGAGATCACACACGCAGTGCCAGGCAACAGAATTCGGCTTGCAGGCAGCCATGGTAAGCCATACTCTTTTGGCTTCTGCAACCTTCATAACAGCAGCGCCCTCCCATACCAAGCAAAGCACATTGAGTTGGCCATTTAGTGCTGTGGTTTTCCTGTTAACGTGCAGCAGCAGAAACCAAACTAACCTCCCCTCCCCCATCCAATTCCCTGGGATAATTGCTTTACTCCTCACCCCACTGCGTAGCTGGTATCAGGGAAAATCCCTGCTAGCCAAACGCAAACAGCTCAGCACCAATGCCCAGCCCCCCCCACCACCACCACCACGTGGCTAACTGCGGGGAGGATTTCTTTTCAGCCACAGGCAAACAGCCCAGTAGGAACGGGCACCTCTGAATGTCCCCTTAATTAAATTCCCCTATTTCAACCAGGTTACCATGAACGATATCACTCTCCTGAGGATAACACAGAGAGATAAAGAACGGATGTTGCTTGAATGCCAGCAAACACCGGGACCATAGGCTGCCAGGCTTTGTCATGCAATGATACCAGATTACTTTCTACTAGCATGGCGTGATAAAGTGTCCTACCATGAAGACGGAATAAAGCTGCTCTCCACAGAAACCTTCTGCAAAGGCTTTTAGAGTACCTCCAGGAGAGCTTCATGGAGATGTCCCTGGAGGACTTCCACTCCATCCCCAGACATGTTAACAGACTTTTCCAGTAGCTGTACTGGCCACAAATGCATCCCAAGTCCTCAGGGCTACTTAATCATTAAAAAACGCTTGCTTTTAAAACATGTATTATATTTAAAAAGGTACACTCACCAGAGGTCCCTTCTCTGGCTTGGTTGGGTTGGGAGGGTATTTCAGTCAGGGTGATAAAAAGATCCTGGCTGTCAGGGAGAATGGGGTGCTGTGTGCTCTCCTCAAGCTCATCCTCCTCATCTTCCCTGTCCGCAAAATCCTCAGGCATGGTGGAGAGTACCCCATCATCGGAGTCCACGGACAGGGGTGGGGTAGCAGTGGCAGCCCCCCTTAGAATTGCATGCAGCTCAGCGTAGAAGCGGCATGTCTGGGGCTCTGTCCCGGAGCATCCGTCTGATCCTTTGGTTTTCTGGTACACTTGTCTGAGCTCCTTAAGTTTCACACGGCACTGTGTTGTGTCCCTGCTGTAGCCTCTGTCCGTCATGGCCTCGGAGATTTTTTGAAATGTTTTGGGATTTTGTCTTTTGGAACGTAGTTCTGAAAGCACGGATTCCTCTCCCCATACAGTGATCAGATCCAGTACCTCCCGTTCGATCCATGCTGAAGCTCTTTTTCGATTCTGGGACTGCATGGTCACCTGTGCTGATGAGCTCGCCTGGCCAAACAGGAAATGAGATTCAAAACTTCCCGGGGCTTTTCCTGTACACCTGGCCAGTGCATCCGAGTTCAGAGTGCTGTCCAGAGCGGTCACAATGGTGCACTGTGGGCGAATACCGTTGAATTGCATTCACACTAACCCTAATTTGAAACGGTGATGTCGATTTCAGCACTAATCCCCTTGTCGGGGAGGCTCTTAATCGGTTTTAAGAGCCCTTTATGTCGACAAAAATGGTTTCGTTGTGTGGACGGGTGCAGAGTTAATTCGATTTAACGCTGCTAAATCTGACATAAACTTGTAGCGTACACCAGGCCTAAGTGCTGCTCTGGAGCTTCAGCTGTCTTTAACGTACCCTCTTAAGTATTTCCAGTTACTAGAGTTTACGTTAATCAGACTTCCCAGGCCTGTTGGCCCATGACCATTAAGGGAATAAAAGTTTTAGACTCAATTCCCTCTGGACACTTCTCTTCAAGTTAGTTACACACTATTGGTGATTTTGAGAAATTGCTCATCTGCTCATCAGACTGGAACTGCATGAACACCCACCCCCTCAGTAAGTCGGTGGGGTATGAGATCTCTACTGCAGAGGAATAGTGAAACTTTTTGGCTATCAACATGCAGGCAAAATGCAACCTCTACCTTGCCAATTGCCATCATCAAACCCAAATAATGCAGCTTCCATGCTTTTTTCAGTTTCTTGCTGAGATAAGAGTTTGGATGACCAAAAGCTGACTAAAACTCAATCCAAAAAAAGGGGGAGTTGATGCAGGAAGGTTGGGAGAAACATCAGAAGGGTACGTGAACAATCCTTCATTCAAGAGGTTTACAGCCTTAGACTGCTGATAGTTACATGAGAGCCTTACCCACTTTCGATTGCTCCTAGATTCACAGGTGGACGAAAGCTCCTTTTCTTTTTCTGATAATGCAGAACATTATGGGGAACATTTATCTCTGGCTGTGGACTTCACCACATTTATCCATGCTTTTGAGACATCTAGATTAGATTAACTCTACGTGGAGCAATCCTTTGAGAAGCCAGTGCAGGATACGAATGCAGTTTGGTCAAGTTAACTGTATTTCGGCCTCTCTCTCTGATAACAACACTGACTTCCTGTTTGCCAAACAGTGCAATTCCAGGTGGCAACAATGATCTATAAAGGCCTATACAGAGCGGGTCCTGGCTACCCGAGATTACCTCATTCCATGTTTACCACTGCAAGTGGAGCTCAAAATCCCTACATGTGAACTTCTGGAGGTTACGCAGCCTCACTGGGGTGCTCTCAACTCTGAAGTTGACTTTCCCCATTTGGTGCAGAGCTCAAAGCCTTGTCTACATGGCAGTACTGTTTGCTTCCAATGGGTACAGCTGAGCTGGTGCTGAACGTGGTTGCTTGTGGAGACGCTTGCAGCCAACTGTTTTAGCTGCCCATACTGCTGATGCCCATTGTCACCAATGAATACTTTTCATACTGTAGAGAAGGATGAAGCGAGCTCACTTTTATACCTTCTCAGGCTTTTGTCAAAGGATATAGAAGAGTATAAGGGGCAGTGTTGCTTTTATGGTACAATTGAGGCTGGGGGTGGGAAGTTAGACACCATCCACCCTAGTTAATATTATTTGTGTGGGTTTTTAAAATATGGTATATGTACACATAGTTTTATCTATAAAACAAATAACAGTCTTCCAACACACTTTTACAAAACTCCCATTCAACAATTATCAGTTGCAGCGTGAATTCCGGAACTTCAGAAACCAAAATTCTAGACAATTCAATTTCAGCACCAACACACAGAGAAAGAGCATACGAGAAGTCCCAGTTTCCCCAGCCTTGCACAAACAAAAGGAGGACAACATTTATTTCAAGGAACATAAAGTGAGGTATAAAACAAAAATTAAAAATGAAATGTAGTCTTCCGTCTGGCATTAATTATAGGCTGGGTTAATAGCATGACTTATTATTAAGGGTGTCTGGCATGTCCATTATAGACCTTACTTTCAGTATTATAACTTTCCCAAACATTTACCATTTGGGATCAGATTTCCCAGACTGGGGATCTGCTTCAGACACAGTTCTTTGGGAAAAGTTTAGAGAAAGCAGTTTGGCTGTTCTTGAGAACAAAAACAACATTTTTCCAATGTTAAAAATTTCAGGTGACTACCTTTGAAAAGCTGTAACATGCATGTAATTTTAGAGAAAAGGACTTGAAATTTGGCAGGGGGTGGCCCTTCTGTCAGGGATATGCCTTTTGTTTTCCCCATGAAAATCCACCCACATTTAGCCAAGCTTTAAGCCTTTGAAAAATCATAGCTTGAACATATTTAGGAGAGACTTGCTGAAGCTTTGCAGCTTCATTCCCCTGAACTTTTCCTACATTTCAGCTCTTAGCTAGTGTGCGCTATGCTTGGGCTGGGCACCAGAACGGAGAGCAGGGAGCCTGTCTCTTCTGTGCCCTCAGTGCCTCTCCTTCCCACTCTGGGCTCAAGTAGCATGGAGGAAGAAGATGCCTGATTTGACTGCAGAGGGAACAAAAGGCAGACCAGGAGGGGATCCAAAGAAAGAAATAGTATCCTTACCCATGGTCAAGAATCCCATTCTGTAACTGGAAACCTGAACCAGTCTAGGTACCTGTATTGTCCACAGCCTGGCAGATCCAGGTAGCGAATGGGTCATGAGGCAGCAGGGACTGAATAATGGACATTAGGCTCTCATTTACCATTCTGTTGGGAAAGCTGGATGGTTGAAGGACTGTCAAAAGAGGATCTGTGTGGGATTCAATGTACTCATCTTTGCGGGCTGAGATCCACCCTTCCATTTCTAACACTCAGGTGGTAAGTCATGACAAACTCACATCAGGGGACAAATAGTGACCAATCTGATGCTGATTTAAGTTTCAGGCTGTACAGAGATATTCCAAGTTCTTGTGGACAGTAAGGACTTGAACTGGGAACCAGGTTCCTTCCAGAAGGTGATGTCATTCTTCAAAGGCTGTCTTGATACCCCATATGTCATACTTCCTTTCTGCCAGAGTTAATTTCATGAATAAAAAGCATGTGGGTGGAGCGGATTATGTGGACCCGTTTGTTGCGTCTGTACAGCTGTCAAACTTTGCAGTGCAATCCAGACCAGTGAGGGCTTGTGTCACCACCTGCCTTAGAATCATAGGACTGTTAGGGACCTCAAGAGGTCATCTAGTCCAGTGCTCTGGACTCATGGCAGGATTAAGTAACCTTAGATGCATTGTAACCTTGTAAACCTTGGTGCCTTAAAATATTCTGCTGCTGTAACTCCCTTGTCCGGATGTTCCCAGCCAGCATACAAGCATGCACTGTGTGTCTATGTGATAAGCAGCTCTGGTCCAGCAACCTGCTTGTTACTGTCACCGGGAGCTCCACTCACTCCTTGTCTGGCACCTCCTCCTGGTCACTCGGGGGATTAGCTCTCGAGGTCAATACACCCTTCCTGCGTATGCACACCATCACTCCATCTCTCTCTCTGGTCTGCAGGCCCCATCCTGTTCCAAGAACCACAATCTCCTCTTCATGACTCAGTCCTCTGGCCAGGTCACTCAGCGTTCATCCCAGCTCTGGGGTACAGTCCTTTAGTACTCTGTCACTCCCACAGTGACCCAGGCAGTCTTCCAGTTCACTGCCCTGCCAGTGCCACTTCTCCAGTGGAGGATAGGGGAACCTGTGCCTGTCCTCTACTCCAGATTCCAGTCCAGGGACCCTCAACCCAGCAGTTCTGGGCTCTACTCTCCCAACCCTCACTGATCTTTCCCCAGAGGAGCTATCAGGTAGGAAAACCCCTTGATAAAATGTCAGTAAAAGTTGGCAAAACAGGAATCACTGTACCTCCCACAGGCCCCTCAGAGCTGTCCACTCAGAGACAGTAGATATCTTATGTGGATCCATAGTCAGCCCTTCAGGTGACATAATGTACCCCAGGAACTGATTGTGCTCTGACTGAAATCACATTTCTCTAACTTATCAGTAAGACGGTTCTGTTGGAGGCTTTCCAAGACATGGCACATGTTAGTCATGGAGGACCTGGTTCGCTGAGAAGAAAGGATATCAAGGCAAATCATGATGAACGAATCCAACATGTTTCTAAATGTATCAAGGCCACTGCACAATCCGAAGAGTATTACCAAGTACTCGAAGTGCCCATAACAGCAGAAGGCAGTCTTCCACTCATCCCCTTCCCAAATACAGACCAGTTTTAAGCTCCACAGATGTCCAGCTTCATAAAGATCTTAGCAGAACAAAGTCTCTCAAATTGCTCACTGATGAGTGAAAGTATATCAATTCTGGATGGTTATCTTATTCAAGGTTCAATAGTCTATCCATGGGCACAAGGAGCCATCTTTTTGGCCTTAAAAAAAAAACTAGGGCTCCTGCTAGGGCCATAGATGTGCAGGTGAACCCCCTTTCCAGATTCTCTTGAAGGTATTCTTGGAGCACCTGCAGCTCAGGCTCTGAGAGGGAATAGGTACATCCAAAAGGAACCTCAGCTCCTGGCTGAAGGTCAATAGGGCAATCATAGTGGCAATAAATCAGTCGTCTTCTTATTGAAGACATCTGCCCGATTCCTGTACTTGGTTAGTACAGCTGGGGCCACCAGTGGAGCTGCAGCTGTGGACAGAGGTTCTGCTGACTTGATCCTCCTCTATTCCGAGATCCCCAGGGGTGTTGGGTTTCTTTGGGTTTAAACTACAAATGGCCTCCATCACAGAACTGAGTTCAAGGAAAAAAGAATGCTGGCAAAATGCCAAGCAAAAACAGACCATGTCTATTCCCTAGTGAATAGACGGAGCACGTCTAGTGAGCCATGAGATGCCAAAAGTGACTGGGAAATGCAGGGAGCAAACTAAGCCAAACTGAAAGGTTTCAAAATGACCCTGAAGGGTTGTGACTTCCAAGGGCGCTATCTCTTGCATGACAAGCCAGATGAGAGGAGGGCCCCATCAACAGATTCCACAAGGTCAGGAACAGCCTTGCTGTGTGTCAGGATCCCTTGTGCCCAGGCAAACTTCAAGTCCATAAAGTTCCTAGAGAAGCCGGAATCGACCAGCACTTCTAGACTGACCTTCTGCATGGTCAGACAAAACGGAAGCTGGAGGGACGTTGGCCACTGGTGGATGTTATAAGAGCTCCTGTAGACAGGTACGTGCTCTGCATACTAAAATGAGGGAAGGAAAACTGGTCTCGCCCAGACTCCTCTAGTGTGGCTGGTATGTTTCTGATCAAGATGTGAATCGGGCCTTCCATGAGCAGAATGAAATGTAATTTCCTAATTGTCCACAATACGGACAGGGATACCTCCCACCCCACCCACCGTTGAGACTTCTCCCCTTCAGAAAGGGTGCCTAGGCCATATCGACCTGCATGGGTTCAGTCTGTGAGGTGGGCACAGGAGATTGATTGTCAAAACCTGCATGACTCAGAGCACCATCTTTCTTTCTTGGTGGTATTTGTCAATTTGAATTCACAGATCAATGAAAGGCAGATATTAATGTACAGTGTCATGGGATGCATCACTTGCTGCTTGTCTGCCACCTCCTCCTGGTCGCTCTGGGGATTAGTTCTTGAGGCAGACACCCCTTCCTGGGGTCACACACCATCACACCCTCTCTCTCAGGTCTGCAGCTCCTCTCTCATCCCAGGAACCGCAGCGTCCTCTTCATGACTCAGCCCTCCAGCTACATCATTCAGCTTTTTCCCCTTCTGGGGTATATCAAAGGCTTTCCTTCAGCACTCCTAAGCAGCCTTCCCATCACTGCATCAGGTACCACTCCAGTAGCTGGTAGGGGAACCTGGGCCCGCCCTCTACTTCAGGTTCCAGTCCAGGGACCCTCAACCCAGCAGTTCTGGGCTTTAATCTCCCAGCCCTCTCTGCTCTTTCCCTGGACTGCTTCCTACCACTCCTGGTTCCCCTTCTTACTCTGGATGGGCCAGCTCCAAACCCTCCCTTCCTCTTCTCAGGGAGTGACTGCCCTTTCCCAGCAGCAGCTCCTGCCTGTTGCCAGCTTCCTGGCTTTATAGGCCCCATCTATTCCTGCACAGCTGAACCTGCTTGCAATCAATTCCCTGCTCCTTCCTCCAGATGCAGCTTGTGGAGTTTATAGGCCTACCTGGCCACCTTAACCCCTTCCAGTCCTGTGTGGGTGGACACCCTATCACACACAGATCAGTAAAAACGACCAGGCCAGCCAGAGCCCCTATCTGAGCCATCTCATCCTTAACATTATCATTAAGACTATGCCAAAAATGACGGCACTGAGCGTAATTATCGGCTATCCCTTAGGGTCCGGACTTCAAAACTCTGCCCTGCAAAAGTGGTTCGGGTCACCAAAAATCACCAACATGGCTTGGACAAATTCCTCAAACTGCTTCAAAAGGGGACTGGACTTTTCCAGGACTGGGGAGGCCCAGGGCAATGCCCCCTCTGTCTGTAAGCTGATAAACGCTGCCTTGGTCTTGTTGGTGGGAAATGTCTGCAGGCACATTAGGAACAGGAGATGACACTGGTTTAGAAACCCACAGAATGTCCCCCAGTCACCATAAAGCTTGTTGGGTAAAGGTCTCTTCAAGTTCTCGGTAGGTCTGGGTCACAGGTGACACAGCTTGAATTTGCAAGGTGGCATTATGCACCTGCAGGGCATTGATCTGAGTCTGTAGATTCTTCAAGGTGTCCACTAGCTCTGCCAAAGAGATGTTGGCTTTAATGAGGTCCATCCTAGCAGCTAACCCAGGTTCTTTTGGGCTGCTCAAACTGTCAGCACTGGGGCATTGGCAGTCATGCCTAGTGGTTGGAGTTGGAGTCAGGAGTCAAGAATCAGAGGCAGGAATCAGGAGAGGAGCCAGGGGTCAAGCAGAGCTAGAGCTGGGAGTCAGAAGCAAGCAGGGCTAGAGCAGACTGAAGCAAAACTGTGAGCAAGGCTGGCCCAAGATTGATCACATCTGTGGGTATACACATAGAGCTGCCATTGACCTGCCCCTGGGCTTAAAAGCAATCCTCCTGGCTCCCTGGAGACAATCAGGTGGGCCAACCAATCAGGTGATCCTACTGCAACCCAGCTGAGCTCCTTAATTTGCCAGGAGCCTGGGCTGACTAGTCCTCAGGCTCAGCTGAAGGGAGCTCACTCCTGACACAACCCTGCTGATATGACCCATATGGATGTCAATAGGATGACACTTGATGGAATTTGTTTTTTTCAGTTTGCTTTTTTAAAAAGCGGAGTGTTACCTAAAAACTAAACCCAAAACACTATGTTGTTAGAACATTATTAAGGCTGCAAAGTCAAGCACCCAAAAGTTAGGAAATGTCAGAAATAAAGTTGTCTTATTTATTGCACACTATTCAAACCCTGCTCTGAAGACAGAATTATTTATTTCCTTGTGGACTTTTCTCATCACAGGTGCTTATTACCATAGTATCTGAGTACTGATAACAATTTTCTCAGCACTCCTATGAGGTAAATTGGAATCATCCCCAATTTACACAGGAAGAACTGAGGCACAGAGAAATTAAGGCCAAACTTATCAAGTGTCCACTAATTTTTGGGTCCCTAACGTGAGTCACCCAAAGCCCTGATTTTTCAGAGCACTTGGCACTATATAGCCCTTTATATGTTCAAAGCACAGCTGCCATTAATTACTTCAGTTGCAGTTGTCAATCCTCAGCATTTCTGAAAATCAGGTCCCAGGTGTCTCAAGTTGGGCACCCAGAAAATGAGAAACATACAATTAGTGACCATCTGTAAAAAGCCTGGTTTAAGTGACCTGCCCAACATCAGAGAGGAACTCTGCAGCAGAGGCAGAGATAGAAGCCAGTTCTCCAGGGCATCCTTCAATTGCCTTAACCATGAAATCATTGTCCTCATCACAGGGCTAGTAGCATCTGACCCCCTTCTGGTCTCACTCAGCACACCCTCTCTTGTGTCAGGCCTTGTGCCTTTATCTATTCCAGGATAAATTCTGCATTTCTCCTACTCTTAGACCAGGTCTTAGGCTACACTGCAGTACCCTGTATATCAATCACGCTTATCCTGCAAGTTTGACTGGGTTTAGTATCTGTGGTTCTTCCCTTCAGGAGTTTGTGATCAGTCGTGTGCATAGTGACCAGACAGTCTTCTTACAACCAAAGTATTGTTGATTTTAACAGTAAGTACAAAGCATTTCAAGAAAAGGGATTTTAAAACAACATACATGCATGTCTATCTTACCTAAAGGCTTACCCTCCCTTACTGGTAGTCTAAACACGCCAAGCTTCTTCAGACACTCCAGAGGACCCTGTGTCTCCATCTGGTCCCCCTCAAACAACATCCCTCCACCACCTGAGAGTGTTCTTTTTTAAACTGCCAGTCCTTTTAAACTTCTGGATCCCAGGCCTTGGCCCCACAGGTCAATCAGTTCTGCAAATCGGCTGGAGCCAAGAGGTAGAGCCATGTGGTCACACCTCTGCTTAGGAGCTGGAGGGAGATACCGGCAGCTTCCTGGGAGCCGCCTGAGCTAAGCGCCACCTGCAGCCTGCACCCCCTCCTGCACCCCAATCCCCTGCCTGGAGCCCCCTCCTGCACCCCAAACCCTGGGCCCAGCCCAGAGCCCACACCCCAACTCCCTACCCCAGTCCGGAGCCCTCTCCTGCACCCTGAACCCCTCATTTCTGGCCACACTCTAGAGCCCAAACCCCCCAGCCCAGAGCCCGTACCCCATACCACACACCAACTCCCTGCCTCAGCCCAGAAACCTCTCCTACACCCCAAACCCGTCATCTCTGGCCCCACCCCAGAGCCAGTACCCACAACTCTTACCCTCACCCTTACGCCCCCCACACACACTCCAAACCCCTGCCCAATCCCGGACCCCCCTCCCAGACCCTGAACCCCTCATTTCTGGCCCTGCCCCAGAGCCCACACCCCCAGCCCAGAGCCTGTACCCCCTCCCGCACCCCAACCTCCTACCACATACCAGATCCCCCTCCCACACCCTAAACCCCTCATTTCTGGCCCCACCCTGGAGCCTGCACCCCCAGTCCAGAGCCCGTGCCCTGTCCCACACTCCAACCCCCTTCCCCAGCCTGGAGCCCTTTTGTGCACCCCAAACCCTTCATCTCCAGCCCCAGCTGGAGCCCTCACCCCCTCCCGCACCCCTGCCCCAGCCCAGAGCCCTCTCCTGCATGCCAAACTCCTCATCTCTCGCCCCACCCCAGAGCCCGTACCCACAGCCAGAGCTCTCACCGCCACTCCCCCCCCACACACACACCCCAACCTCCTGCCCCAAACCAGGGAAAATGAGCGAGTGTGGGGGAGAGCAAGCAACAGAGGAAGTGGCCTCAGGAAAGGGGCGGGGCAAGGGATGGGGCAAGGGCAAACACATTTCACAAAGTGATCACTCCATATCTGAGCTCTCAGATCTTGCCCTTAAAGAAAACCTGCACAGCTTCAAAAGATAAGCCGGGGAACTTACATTCAAAATTCTGCTGGACACTAAAAAAATTCACTTAACAGAGACATTGTGGCTCATTACAGAAACTTGTAATATACCCTGCTGCTTCCTAACCCTGAATTGTCCACTTCCTTTTATGTGGCATCTGTGAAACCCTCATGCTTAATATGTCCCATCATAAATTTAGCACAGGCCCTCTGGTTATCTTCTCCAGACCTGAGGAAAGCTTGTCCCTTTCACCACAGAAGTGGGTCCAATAAAAGATGTTACCTCGCCTACGTTGTCTCTCTCTTTACACTCCATCTATGACAGTATAGTAGAAAACCTGTTGCAACCTGTTCTTGTCTGTCTTGGTACTTTATTTTTATGTTGTTAACAATAGTTTGAATACCAAGGAACTAGCCAAGGCAATCCAAAGATTTGGCGTGAATTTGCAAACTTCTGCTGGCCAAGACTTGGGTCTGTCTATATTTGACACAAACCTCATCTGCAAAACAGTGTCCAACCAGCTTTAAAGAACTGTATCCTGGGCAATACTCATGGCTGTCATCTAAGCCACAGCAGACACAACACTGGAAGAAATTAGTTTAAGTTTTCAAGAGACCAACAATACATAACTGACATTTTATGAAGTGGACGCTTTTTATTCAGATTATAAAGTTATTTCTGAAGAACCTGAGACAATAGACCACCCTAGGAATAAATTCCAATAAGAGCCTGTATTCTAACCCGAACACCACCCAATCAAAATCTGACCAGCCTTTTTCACCCTAGCTTTACACCTACATGCTGCTAAGACTATTAGTAAGTCCTCCATCCCAACACATGGACTCAGTCTTGCTCATGGTCATACCGAGAGCTGCACATTACACAGGTGCTATACCATATCATGTGTTCCTGGAAGTACATTTGTGGAGATACAAATCTCAGGGTGTTAAAAGAAAGAAATTAAAGTGGGGAGGGGGAAAGAGAGTAGGAAAGCATAACACACACACTTTCCCTTTGCTGAGGATCTGTGAATTATTATAACAGGCAGGCAGGCACATCAGGCTTGACTTTCAGAGGTATTAGAGTCTAATAATTAGACATTCACAACTCCAGGTGAAATCAATGGAAACTGCACACGTTCGCTACCTTTGAAAAATCAGGCCCATAGTAACCAGGCAGTGGGAATGTTGCTTTTCATTTTTCCAAAAGTGCTACTGATTTTGAGTGCCTCAGTTTTTGGGTGGCCAACTGAAGATACCTGGGGCCTGATTTTCAGAAGTATTATTTACGGCTCCTATTAACTTCAACTGGCATTACGAATGGTACCTAAGCACTTCCAAAAATCTGGAGATCCTTTAGGGCACGTTGAATTAAAAAATAAATAAAAAAAAAAAAAAAAACCCCACAGTGGTTGCATTTCAAAATTTTGCCTTTAATCTTTCTCAAAAGTGTAGGAACATGCTCTCCTTTGAAAATAGGTTATTTTTTGCTTCACAAAAGACCACTGGTTTTCCAATTATTCTCCTTGAAGTACAAAAAGTATCCAAACTGTATAATGCGTTCTTAGAACGTGGGTCACTCTGTATCAGTCACAGGTTTTGAATCATTCTATGATGTGCATTTATATCCAAGAGCTGCACCTTAGCTTTCCACTATCCTGATGTCACTTCTCTCTTCTTCTCCATTCTATACTTGTCTCTCTTTTGCATAGTTCTCAAAAAGGAAATCTTTGAGCATGGTAGCAGGCCCCTTAAGCGAAATGGGGTCCAGCACTCCTGTTCCAGTCTGAGGGGAGCACGGCTGCCCTGAGAGGTAGAAATGAGAGACAGCCCAAAGATAAGGGGAGTTCAGAACCCACAGAAGGAGCTGCAACATGAGCTCACTGAGAAAAGCAGAACTGAGAGCTTCATGAAGGAGACACAGGTAAGAACTCCCTTGTGAGCAGGGGAGCCAGATAAGGCCACTTAAAGCAGAAGACAGGAGAACAGTTAGGGTGGGTCTCCTACAAACTTCCCCAGGCCAGAGAGAGCTGAAGGCTGAAAGCAACAGCAGCAGATGCCTGCTGGCTCTCTGAGCCAGAGAGCTGGATCTGGAGGGCCAGAGAATGCTATGATCTGGTGAACGATAGAAGGGTAAGCTGGGGGACAGCTAGAGCCGGGCCTGGAAAGGAAACAAGGTGGAGAAACACCCCAGCTACAGTGTCTGGGGTGAGGCACAGTGAGAGAGTTGTGGTGAGCAATGCTGAAGCTATACTGGGTATGCTGGGGCTTGAAAGATTGAATGTACTGCTGGGGCTGTGCTAGCAATATTTGCACCAAACCACCAAAACAACTGAACAGGTGAAAGAGGCAACAGAGTGGCACAAACTGATAGCAGGCACTGAGTGCCCGGTACCATTTTTACCATATGAGCCATATGGAGCCACAGGTGAACAGAAGACTTGTTGGTAGAACCATTTCAGCTGCGGGCTGGTAAGAGCAACCACCGAAGCCATTCAGCCAAATAATCACACAGTGTCCCATGAACAGGAGCCCTTTAAGTGCTTTTTAAAAAAATGGCACCAGGTGGTGACTGAGCAGAACCCTAAGTGCAGCCTGGCCCAACAGCACAGAGACCTGTGGAGAAGCCAAAGGAAGGATGGGGTGCAAAGGACTCTGCAGCACTAATGCACCCCCAGACAGTGCCAGGTTTACAATGGCGTCAGTGGCTCCATGAAGCTGGGCCCATGCTCAGAAGGGGCCCTGGCCTGCTCTGCTTGCACTGTGCCCTGAGAACCCACCAGCTCCCCCACCCCACCCACCACTTGCTTCTCTAGGCTCGCCCACCAGCTGGCCGAGGGCTCCTCTCCACCCCCTGCCCCACCCGCCGGCTTCTTGCTGGCAAGTTAAAGTAGTATGGATCGGATGAATGGACTATAAAGTGGATAGAAAGCTGGCTAGTTCGTCGGGCTCAACGGGCAGTGATCAACGGCTTGATGTCTAGTTGGCAGCCGGTATCAATTGGAGTGCACCGGGGTTGGCCCTGGGTAGTGTTCCCGCTAATTTTTCCCGCCCATGTGCGGAATTAATTTGGTTAATTTGGTGATACGTGAGGGTTGGGGTGCAGGGGTGTGAGGGCTCCAGCTGGGGGTGAAGGCTCTGGGGTGGGGCTGGGGATGAGGGGTTTGGTGCGGGAGCGAGCTCCCGTGAGGCGAGGACTCCCCCCAGCTCTCTCTCCCTGAAGCAACACCTGGGCTGTGAGGGAGAGGTACCTCTCCCTGCTGCGGCAGCTCTGGGGTTGGGGCTGCAGGATAGGCGCCCCTGCCCTGGCCCCAGCAGGTCTGGGCTGGGGCTGGGTTTGGGCCAGGAAGGGGTGCTCCAGCTGCACCTGGGTCCAGGCCGCACTGCCCTGGCCACATCTGGGGCCAGGCCAGGCCAGGCCACGCCAGGTGCACCTAGGTCCAGGCAGGGCCACTCTGGCCGTGCCTGGGTCCATGCCGCCCTGGCTATGGCTAGGGCTGGGATGGGCCACACTGCTTCGGCCATACCTGGGCCTGGATCTGGGCCGGGCCAAGCTGCCCAGGCCACACCTGGGTCCATGCTGCCCTGGCCGCACCTTGGATCCATGCTTGGATCTGGGCTGGGCCAGGCCACTTCTGGGTCTGCACCGCCCCAAGCCACACCTGGGTCCGGATCAGGCCGCTCCAGCCACGCCTGGCTCTGGGCCGCTCCTGGGTCCACGCCATGGCTGGGGCTGGGCCGCCCTGGCCGGGCCGGGCACCCTGGCCATGGCAGGTTGGGGCCGGGGGAGGGGCGCCCTGGCCGTGGCAGGTTGGGGGCCTGGCTAGGTTGGGGCTGGGAGAGGGGGAGGGGCGCCCCTCCCCCAGCCGGTACCTGGCCACAGCAGGTCTCCAGGAGGGTTCCCTGAGCACCCGTGCGGTGCTAAATAGGCTGCTACGTGTTGCGCAGCTTACAGGGAACTTAGGTCTTGGGGTTAGTTTTGTTCAACATCTTCATTAATGATCTGCATGATGGGAGGATTGTATTCTCAGCATGTTCGCGGATGACGCTAAGCTCGGGGGGGAGGTAGATATGCTGGAGGGTAGGGATAGGGTCCAGAGTGACCTAGACAAATTGGAGGATTGGGCCAAAAGAAAACTGATGAGGCTCAACAAGGACAAGTGCAGAGTCCTGCAATTAGTATGGAAGAATCCCGTGCACTGCTACAGGCTGGGGACCAACTGGCTAAGCGGCAGTTCTGCAGAAAAGGACCTGGGGATTACAGTGGGTGAGAAGCTGGATACGAGTCAACAGCGTGTCCTTGTTGTCAAGAAGGCTAACGGCATATTGGACTGCATTAGTAAGAGCACTGCCAGCAGATCGAAAGAAGTGATTATTCCCCTCTATTCCACATTGGTGAGGCCACATCTGGAGTATTGTGTCCAGTTTTGGGCCCCTCACGACAGAAAGGATGTGGACAAATTGGAGAGTCCAGCGGAGGGCAACAAAAATGATTAGGGGGCTGGGGCACATGACTTATGAGCAGAGGCTGAGGGAACTCGGCTTATTTAGTCTGCAGAAGAGAAGAGTGAGGGAGGATTTGATATCAGCCTTCAACTATCTGAAGGGGGATTCCAAAGAGAATGAAGCTAGTCTGTTCTCAGTGGTAGCAGATGACAGAACGAGGAGTAATGGTCTCAAGTTGCAGAGGGGGAGGTCTAGGTTGCATATCAGGAAAAACTATTTCACTAGAAGGGTGATGAAGCAGTGGAATGGTTTACCTATGGAGGTGGTGGAATCTCCATCCATAGACATTTTTAAGGCCCAGATTGACAAACCCCTGGCTAGGATGATTTAGTTGGGGTTGGTCCTGCTCTGAGCAGGGGTTGGACTAGATGACCTCCTGAGGTCTATTCCAACCCTAATCTTCTGATTCTCTTTGCCCCCTGGCCAGACCCCAGTGCACTTCCGGTGCCGGAAGTCTCTGCTTCCCACCTCCTGTGCGGCCCCACCTGCCTCCCTGGAGCTGAGCCGCCTGGGACTGGTGCAGAAGCCTGCCCAGTCTCAGCCAGTTGATGGGGGGCAGTGTGGGGAGCTTGTCTGGGCCCCTCTAGGCAAGTGGGTGCTGAGGGAGGCTGGCTGGGGCAGGCCCCAGCCTGGCTGATTGTGCCACTCCCGGGGGCCCAGAGTGATTCTCCGCCCCAGGACCAGCCCTGACTGCACTGGCAGCTCAGCCCAGCAGACACAGCCGCCTCCCAGCAGGGCCAATGAGTGTGGCCACGAGGCAGGGCATGGAGGAGTGGGTCTCTGGGGAGGTGCTGGGTTGTGAGGGGGCAGGGAAGATCTGTGTGTTGGGGCACTAGGCAGTGGGGGTTCAGAGTGGGGTGCTGGACAGTTGTGGTGGGGCTGTGAGCAATGGGGCACTGGACAGGGGTGGTGGTGTGCAGGGCGCTGTGCATTTGTGGCAGATCGGGGGGGGCCGGCGCACTGGGCAGGACCGAGGGGGCTCCAGCCATAGGGAACCAGGAGGTGGGGGGGAGCGTTCCAGTGTTGGGGGAGGAGGTTGTGTGGCTCGGCATGGCCTGTCCCGTGAGGGAAAGGGGCATGCTGGCAGCACAGGGCTGGGCAGGCCACTGTGCATCTGGCAACTGCCAATTAGTAGATAGTGCCCTCGCACTGGGCTGGGCAGAGCGGGGCCACCCCTGCCATGCCATGCCCCAGGCCAGCTCCTTGCTCTGGGGGCTGGCCCCACCGCACCATGCTCCATTGCCCCCATGGGGGCCCACAAACATGTTTGGCACCAGGCCCACAAACGGTTAATGCGGCCCCGCCCCAGGCAGGCAGTGCCCCCTGCCCCAGCACCGCTAAGGGAGCACAGACAAGCAGCAGGGCAACCGCTGGGCGCCCACGCAGCCCTGGGAAGGGGGGGTCCCCTAGCGCCAATGCAGGCACCACTGGTGGCTCTGCCCGTCACGGGGAGGCGGGGGGCAGCGCTCCCGGGACAGCACTGGGGCCCGGGCCCACAGCCCCGGCAGCGGCAGAGGCCAGCGACGACCCCTGGGGCCGAGCAGGCAGGCCGAGCCCCGCGCCGGCTTCTGCAGCAGCAGCAGCAGCCCGGCCTCCCCCGCAAGCTGCAGCAACAGCAGCCGGAGGAGAGAGAAGCGGCTCACGCACCTTCCCCGCGCAGACCCACCGCTCCCAGAGCCCCGCAGCCGCTCAGCCCGACGCGCTGGCTCGGAGAGGAGCCCGCCGCTGCAGGCGGCGCCACCTACCCTGCAGATCAAAGCGCGGCGGGATGGAGCCGCTCGGCGCTAACTAGAGCTTCCCGCGCCCCGCTGCGCTTCCTCATCCGGCCGGGCTCAGAGCCGGGCCCGCCCAGAGCGCCAGGCGCAGCCGCTGCGAGGCCCGCCGGGGGTGTCCGGCAGACCTTGCCCGGCCGCGAGAGCCGACGCTAAGGGAGGGCGAAGAGAGAAGCAGCCGTCTCCGCCCTGGGTGGGGGCCCGCTCCCCTCTCCGGCTCCAGCTCGGCCGCCTCTCCTTCGGGGCCTGCCCGCACACGGCCCGGCCCGGGGAGCAGGCTCCTCACATGCCCCACTGCTTGCCGCTACTCCGGCTTCTGCCGCAGGCTGCTGCCCTTCCACTAGCTGTGAGGGGCTCGGCTGGGCGAGCAGGAAGCTCTTCCCCAGTGCTTAATTTGTGCCAGGGCTGGGCCCCGGCACCGCCAGCTTTGGCCGTTCGTAGCCCCGGCACCTCTGGGCTTGCTGCATTGGTTATGAATGGAAAAAAATTGCTTGAGCCCTAGGCACCACTTTCATTACAGATTAAGCACTGGTCTAAAGTCACATTCTCTGCTGGTGCCCTTCCATTGACTCCTGTAGAGTTCACCAAGAACATGGGCGATGGGTGTCACAGGCCAGGGCAGCTAAGCCTCCCCTGACCTATGCCGTGGCCCCACCCATGTTGCACCCTGAGGGTCTACCTGAAGCTGGTGGGGGCTTAGCTCCAGCTGGCAGCCCTGAGCTTAGGCACCAGTGCTGGGGTCAGTGGTGGTAGGGGGGGGTTGAGCTGGTGGCTGGGGCCAGCCTGGCACTTGGGGGGGGGGGGGCAGTAGCTCAGCCCAGTGCTGGGGCCAGTGGCTTGGCCTGGTGCTAGGGCTGGGCTGGCTTAGGGCTTTGGTGGGCGGGACCGCCCAGAAGTGGGAGCTCACCTACCGCCTATGCCAGGAGGGAGTTTGGCCTTTGAAATATTTTTTTTTTTTGCCTGGGTTGTTACAGATTCTAAGGCCAGACCATTGTGATCAGCTAGTCCAACCTCCTGCATCACACAAGCCGCAGCACTTCCTTGATTGTAAACTTGGCACTGACAGGGAGTCCACCACAACCCATGGTGATTTGTTCCAATGGTTAATTACCTTCACGGTTAAAAATGGCTATGGTATTTATTACTGGATGAAGGGAGTTGCTGGAATGGCCTAGTTCAATAACTGTAGTTTTGAAAGGTCAGTGAACACCTATATCAACGGAGAGATGCTCCTTTTAATGGAATTAGCACGTATGTCAGAAGACGTTACATCAGAATTCCCTATGTAATAAGCTCCTCTGCATTCATATCCTGCTTGCAAAATCTTTCAGTAATGATAATAGAATATAAGTGGTTGATTGTTGCCAGGGTGCTCTGAACAGTCTTTGCATTGGTTCTCTCTGACAACTATGATGTACAGCCACAGTTCATTATGCTATGGCCTAGTGTACACAAAGTTGCATTGGTTTAACTAAATGTGGGTGTTTTTAAACAGATTTGCTTATACTGATGCAGCTTGTGTGTTTAGAGCAATGGATCTCAACCATGGGTTTATGCATCTTTGGGGTACACAGAGGTCTTCCAGGCAGTACATCAACTCATCTAGATATTTGCCTAGTTTTACAACAAGCTACATAAAAAGCACTAGTGAAGTCAGTACAAACTAAAATTTCCTACAGCCAATGACTTGTTTATACTGCTCTATCACTATACACTGAAATGTAAGTACAATGTTTATATTCCAGTTGATTTATCTTATAATTACATGGTAAAAATAAGAAAGTAAGCAATTTTTCAGTAATAGTATGCTGTGACATTTTGAATTTGTCTGATTTTGTGAACAAGTAATTTTTAAGTTATGTATAACTTGGGGGTATTCAAGACAAATCAGACTACTAAAAGGGGTACAGTAGTCTGGAAAGGTGAGAGCCACTGGTGTAGACAAGATCTTAGAAGACAAACCTAGGCCTTGATCCTGCAAATACTTTGGTATGTGTTTAAGCACGAGTAGTTCCAATGTAATCATTGAGACTACCCCCATGCTTAAAGATAAGCACATGCCCAAGTGTTTGTAGGATCAGAGCCTTAGAAAGCAATTTTATGACAGTCCAATACATAATGGTGAAGAACTTCCCTCTACAATCCAACATTATGCTCTGATTCCCATAAATTGTATCATCTAGTTGGAATGGAAGTAATGCTAATGAGCCTCACTGAAGTGTGTTTTGAGGAGGGATTTGAAAGAGGAGAAGGTATTACTATAAAAAGTCACTCCATCTCTGCCAGACTGGCCCCTCCACCTGGTTATTTTGTTTGTATTTATTGTAATACGTTGTGTCTTCCTCAATATATGGAACATTGCACATAAACAGCATACATTAATACATCTCTCACATTTAAATTGTCACAGTTTTTGAGAATTCTGTTTAGGCAAAGGAAGTAACTGTTTTAATCAAAATGTTACGAAACTAACCTGTTGTCGTGACTCTTGTCCGTCTTGTTTGTTTCCTGTGGTTTCTGAGTATTCATTGCATATCCTGCCCAAGAAGTTTTGTGTCACACATTGCTGCTGGTCCAGTGTCTCTTAGTGGTGAGTATAGATAGTGATTAGTGAGATCATAAATGTCCTATTGCAACTCAAACAACAAAATATTCTCTGAGAGAGTGATTGTAGCGCGCACACACAGCACTTTAAAATTAACTGCCAGTGAACGATTTCCTTCTTTCCTTCCAATTAAAGGTGAGATGTGGGGCAGTTCTGCCTGAGGGATTTTATGTATGCAGTGTTGTAGCCCTGTCAGTCCCAGGATATTAGAGAGACAAGGTGGGTGAGGTTATATCTTTTATTGGACCAACTTCTTTTGGTGAGAGAGACAATCTTTTGAGCTACACAGCTCTTTTTCAGGTCTGGGAAATGTACTCAGAGTGTCACGCTAAATACAAGGTAGAACAGATTGTTTAGCATAAGTAGTTAACACATATTTCAAAGGACCATTTAAGGTGAAGTGGCCTGTTAACACCCTCCAGTCATGGGTGGGCGAGGGGGAGGAGAAAGGGAAGGGGTGTGTGGAAGGCAGTTGTGGGGGGACTGATAGTAGGTTATAGATTGTTGTAATAAACCACAAATCCAGTGTCTCTATTCAATCCATGATGTTTAGTGTCTAGCTAAGTAAATTTATGTAAATTGCCTTCTAACTATATTACAATCCTGTGATTTTCATCACCAGTTTTAGGATTTGGAGGGGCTTCAACACAGTTATTCTTGATGGGATCTTATCACCTCACTTTCTCCGTTCATTCTTCTACTAATTCCCTCAACCTCTTTTTCCTTCTTTCTCCATTCACCTTTGCTGGCCTAACACTTTCTTTTAGTCCTTTCATAATCAAAGAGTTAATGGAAAGGAGTGATGGTGGATCTCCTTTTTTTCCCTTGCCACCATGTGATCAGAAGAAAGGAGAAGTTGCGTCCATTCTCAGAGGGCCAGAGAACATACTGACCTTCCCTGTGCTAGCTTTGAGTAAGTGTTTGCACCACAAGCAGATGTCACCAACCAATAGACTCAACAACAGAACCTACAGTTTTATGAAATTGTTTTGTTGTTTTCTCTCAACCATGGGTTGAAATCCACACCAACTTCCTTCAATCACCACCACACAAAAATCTGTCCCTGGGCTCGAAACACACAAATAACCTACCAGTCCCAAAGAAGTTATTCCCATTCCGCCAATCCCATATATCAGGGTTCTCAAACTGGGGGTTGGGAGGTTATTACATGGGGAGTCACGAGCTGCCAGCCTCCAGCCCAAACCCTACTTTGCCTCCAGCATTTATAATGGTGTTAAATATATAAAAAAGTGTTTTTAATCTATAAGGGGGGGGTCGCACTCAGAGGCTTGCTATGTGAAAAGGGTCACCACTACAAAAGTTTGAGAACCACTGCCATATATATTTTTCTATATTTTGCACTGTCCCTTGCTAAATATATTATGATACGCTCTTTTTCTCCCTTTGCAGTTATAAGACTTGATTGTCTCCTCTGCACATCTAGGGATCATAACTGTTAAAGAAGGGAAGGATGGGTGTTATGGTTAAAGCACCAGAGTGGGATTCAGGAGACCCGCATTTAATTCTTGGCTCTGTCACAGACTTCTTGTATGACACGGGCAACTCTCCTAGGTCCCAGTTCTACAAATACTTACACCTGTGCTTAAGGCCTTGTCTACACTGCAACGTTTTGTCACCAAAAGGCAGGAGAGGAGACCCCTGGTAAGTGGTTTTGCTTTGTGAATTGCGGAGGTGGGTTGAGGGCACAGAAATGTACAAACCTGGCTACGTTTCTGTTTGCTGACATTTCCCTGTGCAGCTAAGTAGCATGGCAGAACAGGGTGTTGATGCACACCGAGATTTCACAGGAATCCTCCAGAGAGATCTCTAGGAAACTTTCCTTGAGGTACTCGACAATCCTTCAGAGGCATCCCCTACGCCCTGGTGGAGTGTCTCTGTAGACAAGAAAGCACCTGAGACAGAGCAACGAAGAAGTTTTCCAGGAGATGCTGCAGTGCTCAGATGCAGAAAAGAGGGAACACAGGCAGTGTAGGGAAAATGGAAAGGCAGGACAAAAGAAAATGAGGCCTTCCTTAGGAATGCAACTAAGGGGATGATTAAAGTTATGGAGCAGCAAACTGAGATGCTGAAGTCCCTTATAATGCTCCAGACAGAGCAGATGTGTGCTTGCCCTCCCCTTCAGCACATTCAGAACTCTTTCCCATATCCTCCCAAAACTCTACCCATTCATTCCTTTCCACTTTCTGGGACTTCTCACTTTCCTGTTCATCCCACCGGACACCTTTTCAAATGATAGCTGGTCTTACTCACAGCTCTGAAAGTCAGCCCTTTGCTGGTGCCTCCACTCCTGCCCACCCAAGCATTTGTGTGTGTGTGGTGTAGTTTTTTATGCAACAAAAGCAAAGTTTTTTGAATGATAAGCAATCTTTGTTTCCTGCGAATTGTGATAGTAGGTGGCAGCAACAAACAAACAAGTAAGAGTAAGCAGGATAGGCTTGGACAGATTTCCCATTTGCTAGCTAGCCCTGCGTAGAAAGATAATCCCTATTTTTTAATAAATTATTTACCATTTGTTCCACAGTGTCTCCAAAAGTTCTCCTGGGTTCAATGTATTTCAATGGCATTAAAAGATGTTTCCCCGTTTTCCTCTTCAAAGGTCTCTATGTAAAGCATTTCCTACGGTTGGCAGATACTTATGTGTATATATAGACAGACCCATAAGTAACTGAGCTTTCCGATTTTATTTCCTTCTGTCAGTCTTTGCAGTTTCAATTCAGTCAGAAGAGAGAAATTTCTAAAGTTCCCAACAAATGCTGGCATTCAGCTACTACTGGAATTTAAAGAAAGCACTGGAGCTCTGCCCTCGCTTAAGGCCTTGTGCTTCCTTCCCTTCATGCAACACCATGGAGAACACACATCCTAACAGTGCACAAGATTGGTGCAAAGGGGGGCAGAAGGGGAGTATGAAAGAAAGCATAGTGGAACTAAGGCACCAGCAAACCAGCATGATTTTATACACCATGAGTGGTGAACCCTAATAGAAGTGGAGGTTTACACAGATCTGGGATGGGGGTGCAGCTTAGAGAATGAGGATCTGGTAGAAGAATTAATTTTGAGCCCCTGCACCATGAGGGGAGAACTCTGACAGAAGGGAAGAAGGTTCACATAGATCCAAGAAAGGGTTGCAGACCTGAGTGTGAAGAACTGGATAAAAGACTGCTCTGCTGGAGTTTCATTTTCTTTGCCCAAAAGGCTAACACATATTACTAGCAAAGGGAGACTGAGTCACCAGAAGCAATTCCTTCACAGTTGGATTTTTAAAAAACCCAACAAAATATTAAGCTGCCTGACTTCAGGGCTGATCTGTTAGTTTCAGAAGGAAGCTTGCTCATTTTGTCCACTTTTCTTTCTTTCTAGAATGAACTCTCTTTCTTTAGTTTTGTAGTAATAGAAATCATAAGGATGAAAGACAAAAAGCAAACTTTAAATTTTTCTTCGAGGGAGGGCTGAGAGTAGAAACAAGTGTGTGTCAAAAAGTTTTCACAGGAACTTTGAACCAAGACTATTGCTGCACTTCCTGTGCTTCAAACATTTTAAAGTATCGTCATATTTTCCCAGGAGAATACTACAATCATGGAAAAGATAATACCATTTAGTGTACAAGTTGTTAAATCAACTTTGTTCACTTTTTTTTTTTTAAGAGATAAAGACAAGTTTTAATACCACTGTTGTGACACAACAGACGAAACACAAAAAATAATCTGTTCCCATTTCTCCTAAATATCCTCCTAGAGCTCTTAAAAGCTGTTGTGTTTAGAGAGACACTTCCATTCCACCAAGGAATACTAAAAAGAATGCACCAAGGTTTGTTTATACCCTCAGACCGCAAGGGGACTCATGGAGTGGGAGGATAGGGAAAAATTCTGTTTCCGAGTTAACAGCAAGCTCAGTTTCCCACAACAAGAGAAGCCCCAAGCTGCTATTGGATTACAATTGCTGTCTGGTGGAAATTATTGTTCTATATACTTCCATGTTAGATGCACTTTATTTTTTGTTTAATCCAAAAATGTCCTTGGCACACAGCAAAGTAACAAAAGATCTATGAGAAAAAAAATCACAGAACACCCACATTAGAAATTTTAGAGCATTAAAATCACACCCTACAGTGAATTTAGGGTCTATTTATGTAAAACAAACAATTAGATGTATTGTAATATTTTTCCTGGATTTTTTTTTTTAGAACAAACATTCCTACTTCTTCTCATTCAGTGTTGGAAGTGAGTTGTCAGAACTAGGGGCCACGTCAATTTATTCAGCTTGACCTTTGGTCAAGAGAGGTTGTGGACTTCAACCCTGGCCTACTTACAACAATTTCCAACCACAACATGCTGTCACTTTACTTCAAAATCTCCAAACTCCATAGGCTACTCTGTAAACAAGTATTATTTCAAAGGAATTAGTGTTTAAGCCAAACATGCCCAAGCTAATGCAAACTCTAGAAAGTAGGAGAACAACAAGATATGGAATACCTCATAACCATACCTAATGCCCCATAATCCCTCCCATGCGTATGATAAAAGGTACAAGAGATGCAAGTCCACAGCATGTTTGCTCTCAGAGATTGGGCCTGTTTCTGTGCAAATCCGGGAGAGCGAGTAGCTTAAAGAAGTTAAGGTTGGGATCTGCAGCAGACAACAACTCCTCTGGCCTTCTACATAGCAACTCCCTGGATTAATGATCCTCTAAGGTACGCAGCACTAACATCAGCCCACTCTCCTGCATAAATATTGTCTTCATTAAGTACCAGGGAAGGAAAGTCACTGCAGTTTGACAGCAACTCCAAATACTGAATGCTTTGTAACTTCCAGTGGAGAACATAGGCTGTCAGGACTTCGTCTCCCTTTGTCTTTCCTCCTACTTGCCCAAAATTCCAGTTTTGGGATCATTCTCACACCACCTTTAAAAGCTAAACTCTGTCATACCAAATACAGAGGAGAGTTAGATGCCCATGTTTTCCATAAATCCTTTCTTCTGTATGCTTCGAAACCACCAGCTGAATCATTTCACTTCTCCGTCCTCCAATCCATATCAGGTAATCCTCCACACCCACCCACACTTTCTTTCCGACATGAAAAGGTGGGGGTTGGGGGGGATGATTGCCATCTCAGTTGCACATATCTCCAGGATTGAGCTCAGCAGGTCTGGCTGCATGCTGGAAGAGGGAGTGGAGACTGCGGGAGGTTGGGAACAAGGCAAGGGGACATGTTTCTTCTCCAGCCCCACAGAGCGGATGCAGAAAAGATACTGTTTAGGCCTGCATTATTTCTTCAGCTGAGGAAATCTCACTGAGAATCTGTTCAAGTGGGGTGGCTGGGACAGGGTCTCCCTGCCCACACCCCTCACAACCCCTGGAATGGGCCTCATGGCCTTCGCCCCAAACCTGGTGATCCACAGGAATCAATAGGAAACCAGATACCTCAGTATCGGCTCTGGCCCCTTGGGGCCCTTTCCAGCTCTGGGCAATGCATCTCTATTGGAGCCATGGCTGGTCACGGGACCTGCCCAGTTACAGGGGGAAAGGGCACTCATCCTGTCAGTTTGTTTTTACTGAAAAAATGCTCCGTGGGCCAGAGGAGAATTGGAGCAATACAATGCTACCATTAAACTAATTCTACAGTATCCAGCCATGGTTTGCCAGTAAATCTGTTTTCTATCAGTTGCCTATAATGCATGGGTGGGAATTAAAATTGTAGCAAAATTAATTTAATGGAAAGTTCATTTAAAAATAGAAGGGACAACCAAGTTGTAAAGCATGAATACATTCAAGTTTTGGAGTCCCCGTTTTACTTGTTGTTGAAACCAACAGAAAAAAGTTACTTGCATTTACAGGAAGTTTTAATAACTCAGTTTGGTCAAGCATAGGTAAGTGAAATAACTGATTACAAATTTAAGAAAAATAATTTTCCTGTTTGCTTAATTCCCCCTGGACACCTCTACATAATATGAATAAGAGTTCCCTGTCACAGAACTGCTAGTTAGTATTTAGAGATGCTTGTTCTTTCCCCAACCCCTACTCCCCTGCTCTCTTAGGCCCAATCTACACTATAGTTAGGTCAATATAAGGCAGCTTACGCTGACCTAATTCTGCAGCATCTACACTAAAACACAGCTCCCACCAATGTAATTTGCCCAATACACTGACTTAACTCTGCCTCGGTGAGAGTTGTAGCACTTAGGTCAATGTAGTTAAGTCGATGCAGTGTCAGTGTAGACAGTGCACTGCTTACATCAACTGTTGCTGCTTTTCAGAAGCCATCCCACAATGCCTCACACTGACAGTTAAATTAGTGCAAATGCTCCTGGTGAGGATTTAATTATTGTGGTTGCTGTACGTCAGCATAACTTAGGTTGACTTAATTTTGTAGTGTATACAATATACATTCCATATACAATACTGTTCTAGCACAATCCTTCCAATACCAACAGGTTATATTTGACAGGAATATTTTTCTAAATTCTTCCTTTTCTTAGACAAAATGGTTTCTGCACTCCAAAGAATCAGAAGCTTTGTTTAAAAAATAAAAATTCTGTTTAAGCAGAACTCCCTATTGATTTCAATGGGAGTTCTGTTAAAAACTGATGGTAAGATATGACCTAAAGTAATGAATCAAATACCTACCAGCAGTTAAATGGTAAGTAATTTTTCTGAAACTAGAAGAACATTTTACATGTTCTTTCTTATCCAATTACTTTTTTTTTTTTACTATGACACTCACCAAAAAGAGAAAAACTTAAAAATATGGAATGGCAAAATGTATGGAGAAGCAGAGGTTCCAAGATATCAACAGTTTGAAGTATAACTAATATTCTTTCATAAAAGAAATGACATGAGATGGACACTTAAGTTAATGACATAGGACTTCATCTGCAAAACTATAAGAAGGAAGCAAGGTCTTTATAGTCAAGACTGAGTCACAATAAAACTGCATTGAGACAAGCACTATAACTTATCAGTCACAAGGAAATGCTGTATCAGATTGCTAAGGAGTTTCACAGTTGCTACAAAAGCACTAGTGGGGGCCAGCCAAAAGGCCTTAGAAGAAGCCAACCCATATATAGAGATGCCACTGCTGGAGAGGGTGGTGTGGGGGTGGGGGAACTGTTCCATAGCTTGACATCTGAGTCTAGCAGCTGCCAAGCAACATTCCTTAGGAGCCGGAGTGCTGGCTGCAGTGCTAGAACACATCCAGGAGGAGAACAAAGGACAGCAAACTGAAGACACTTGGAAATTTCGGTCTAAGAGAAGACTGAAATGGTGCACAGATGCCAATTTCCTTTTTAATACCATTGCTAGAAAACAGATGTTGTTGACAGAAGCCTGATCTCTAGATTTATGAATGAAAACTAAACTGTTTGTAATCAAGATGAGAGCTTTGTTAGAATTTCGTTCTAATAGCACAGTGCGGCATTGGCAGTGGAAAGGAGGAAAGGTCAGATTGTGACTCAAGGCAATAAATAATGTTGTTATTTTCATTCCCACTGCAGATTGCTTTGTTAAACAAATGACATTTCAGGAGGGTTTGGGGCTCTGTTAAACTGCCCACACAGTTACAAGCTTTCCAAATTCCGCTGCATATTATGGGCTGTGTTTGAAGGGGTGATGTCTAGGGGAAAGAAGAGAACTCAAATAGTCATTGCTGCTGGTTGTAAACAAATCGGAGATATGCATAATAGAGAACTTGTGTAGAACCATTTTAACAGAAATAATGAACATCTATGTTATATATGCTAAAATGCTGTATACAATATTTACAGTAGCTGGAAAGCAAAGGATCTGAAATTCAGAAGTGAAAGGTTGGTTACTCAAGCAGTTTAATAATGATCTGCTTAGGAAGAAAAAGTAGACAACCTGTCACGCATTTAATGTTTACCACTAAACTAAATAGCATTCACTGCACCTTTAAGAAAACTCAATCTACTGAAAGTAATACGGGCTTGGAGAAGACTGGATGCCAGACTATACAAATGAAATATTAGTGTAGGCACGACAGACTTGATTTTGGCACTTTAACAAATATTTTATTTTACAGCAGTGGCACAGCCTTTGCCTGAAATTTCCTTTTCTTGGCACAGTTGTTTCAAGCAGTTATTTTATTGACTGAATTTCACTAAATATTGCACAATGAGATATACCTGTTAAATACTGACCCTGGTTTTAATTGGTGAAGATCTATGGCTTCAGAAAATCTACCAGGAAGTGTAAGCAGTTAAAAAGCAACGATTATAGTGCAGAATAATTTTAATTTTTCCTAAATGACCACTGAACTTGGGGCAGCAGCAAATAGAAGTTATGAGATTCTTTTCTCTGGAGACCTCCGATATTGTATATACAAAGATATATACTTGTGAGAAGTAGTTCAGCTCAATCTTCTGCCCACCTAGTTTTGAAATTAAGAAATCAGAAAAGAAAAAATTAACAGACCTGAGGACGGAGCCTAACATAGGCAAGCATGCTGCTGTCATCTCCATATGTCTATCGGTTGCACAGCTATTTGAATCCTAACCAACAGAGCCCTTTCTCTTCTACTTGGAACATGTCTGTCTTCTCATATAAAGATATTCCACTTCTCAATTCTCCTTCTGGAGTCTGAGTTGAATCAAGCTGAGGTCCTCCAAAGGTGGAATAAAAGAACGAATAAAGAATAATATCCATAATAAATGAAACTCTACGTACTCCTTTGAGTTTTACAACCTGAAATTAACATTTGCAGAAAGTCTATGTCTGTGCCAATGCTGCCATTGAATATAATGCAAAGATTGAAATCCTCATAATTAAACAGGCAAGTTCCAAGCATGTACACGAAGAAACATTGAGCGTTTTCCCTGCCACTTCTGAATCTCTGTTCAAAGCATGAGTTTCATCAATACCTTTTTTCTGGTCTTGGCTTCCAGATAACATCCTCCAAGATTTAATAGGCATAATTTGTGATATTAAACATAACCAAGTAGGAATAAGATGAAAAAAGTACAAAAGTATATAACTATGACATTTCAGTATTAGGCCACATGATTTATTCAGTAGTGTTTATGTTCCCAAATTACAGTTTATGTCTATCCATGTAAGACTACAAAAGTTACCATTAGAACTGGCTGTGCTTATAAAATACCAACATTTTCTTTTACTGTTATATATTCATTAACACCAGTCTGCGACGAGTTACATAGAATCATAGGCACTTCAAAGGCTTTAAAAGACGTTTACAACTTAAATGTATTTTTAAGAACAAAAATTGATTTTTAAACCCCTACTTATAACTTCAGATTGCAAGAAATTAACAAATACAGTGGCCATAGATATCTGCAGCAACTTCTCAGAATACTGTTAGAGTCTTTGGGTTTGCTTAGGCTTGTCAGTAGCTTACTTCAAATCTTCCTTAAAGATTTGTTTAGTAAGGATATGACTATACAGTTTGTAGTAATAATCCAATTTTACACATTAATTTGCTGTTACAATTTCACTGAAGCTACAGTTACATTGAGAAACAATGCAAAGTGTAAAATTGATATTCGGACACAAATTTATACAAAGTGAAGATTAACGTTTACATAGCTGAAAAATTACATATACACTAAAAGTTACTGTTATCTGAATTATCCGAAGACAAATTGCACCATGACAACTACAAAAAGGCATTTTTTTGGAAACAGATAAATTAATGAAATAAAAACTAACTTGTAAGATCAATCTGAGTCATGCTGACAAAAATTAAACAACTTTCATTGAGCCATAGGATAAAACAATCATTTTCATTATTTTATATTTATGCATAAAGTTTTAAAAATGATTCAGTGAACATCAATGGTTTTATAAAATAATGCTTTACCACTGTTATTCACAGAACACGGCAAATGTTAAGTTTTCATTTTACATTTTTTTTAAAGGAATACATGAAAAGTTTTAAATACAATGGGATTTTATCATAAAGGTGCCATAATGGCTCTTTAAAGAAAAAAAGATCTTCATTATTCTATGCAAAAGCTTTATTTAAAAGAGTTCAGTGATCTCATAAATAGAGACACTAAGTAGGAATTTTATGCATAAAACTCCTTAGTAGGTGCCTTTTGATAGGCAGCACTGGATGGTTTACGTTCACCAAGGTCGTAGCTGCCTTCATCCTTCTTCCTCATGCGATATACCAACAGCAAGATAAGGAAAATTGCGAAGAGAAAACCAATAACTCCACCAGCAATAACAGCTGCAATAAAATGAATAAACATTCACAATATGCCAAAATAAGACCCGTAGCTCCAAATTTGTTTTCCAATATAGCAAACAACTAGTAAATATTTTGTATCCTTTTAAAATTTAAAAAACTGGCTCCAATTAAGTCACAATCTTGATTGGCTTTTTTAGAAATCATTGTAAATAGATTTTTAAACAGAAAAACATTTCAGTAGTTTTGTTTAAAAGTCAAAGACACAATACGGCCCATAGTTCTAAAGGAATTAAAAAGTACAGCTCAAAGTAGTAATATTTTTAGTTAACAAAAAGTTAATAATGCTCCCAGAGCATAGCAACAACATGATCAAATGTAACTATAAAATCTTAGCTGCTTCTGAACTTACTTTTAACAAAGGGAAGTAACTTTTCTAACACTGAAATTACATATAATTTATTCTTGATTACTACTCTGTTTTACCAAGGAAGAAATTGATTCATGCCACGTCTCCTTCAGTCTGTTACACCATGACCTAAGCCTAAAATACATTTCTTGATGATAAACATTGTATCCCTTTCATGTAGCCCAAAAATGAGGACATTTGTCATGTATTTGCCAGCGTGCACAAACTAACAATTCAAACTACACTTATCAAAATGAATATTTCCACTGGATATGCTATGTCAATGCTAGTTTTCTTTTATCCAAACCCCTTGAGCTTCAGGGAAATTCAGATCCAGAATTTTGTGGCTTGAGCTCACGTCCATGGCTCAAACACCATCCCCTTTTTGGTATATGCCACAAAAATAAATGCACTTTCAGAACAGTTTGGATGCCAAATTTCAACCGTTAGTAGGATTTCACAATTATAAATTCCTGGAAATCAGTGCCGATTATAAGAAAAACAGTACAGCTATACTAGTGTGACACTATCTGGTGCTGCTCTGCTATAAGCTACACAAAATGAGGGGCCAGCTTGTCTCTCCCTGGTCCACACATGGAGATAACCCTCCATACACAGACATCCCTGCTTCTCAGTGGAAAGAGAGGTTGGAGCTTCCTCCAGGACATCATCTCCCCTGCCCCCCAAACAGCACTCAAGAAGGATAGAGCCTGCCAGGAGGAGGGACTGAAGGTCAGGCAGGTTGGGCACAGATCTATGCCCTACAAGTTATCATGGAAACCCAAGTTCAAATTGCAATTCTCCCTTCCTGGGTTGTGAAAGCTAAGAATCCCCAGGAGGAAGCACTGAACTTCTGGGGGATGGAATACCTTGCAAATAATCAGCAAAAGGGTAGGCTATAGATTAAATAACTCTGGGTGAAGCCCATCTAATTCTTCACAAAGGAATACTGGCTGCTCTGCAGAAACATATAATCCTCAGGGACCCCACAGCAATGTGGAGGGTAATACCTTGGGCACAATATGAATTTTGATGTTTATATTATTCTGCAGGTAGCATCTTTGTATTTTCTACATTTTTTTTCATATTACCTTGTGATAAAAGAGGCCCTAACTAGCTGCTCCTTACCTGCAAGTACTTCTGTTCTCTGAAAGAGGTTTTCTGAGTGCTTCTCAGTAAATACGTCAGTGTCATCACCTGGGTCGTTCTTATTTTTGTTAGCGTTAGAGTTAGTCTTGTGAATTTTCTCTTTGTCATCAATTTCTTCAGGTGACTATAGTACATTTAAAAAAGCAATGATCACATTTCAAAAATGTACCATTCTGCACTTTAAATGGTACTTCTTTAGCCTACATAGTCAGAAAATCGTATCTAAACATGCACATTCCAACACAAAAACAAAGTAGAGAAGCAGTAGTAAATTTATATAAAACTGATACAGTCATCATTTTGTTGAAACATGAAACCTATACCTATAAGATCTGTGCAATTATATTTTCCACATCTGTAAAAGTGCATTGAGTTAAGTCACAAGATGAAAAGTCCTAAATGCCCACAGAATTACTAAACATAAAAAACTAAAGTCAATGAAAACGCTACATCTGTTCAGTGGTCACATCACGGTGAGATCAGCATTCAGCATCTATATTGCTTTGATTCTCAGACATCATTCTCCTGGACAGGTTATCCCTGATGAAACCGATCAGCAACAAAAATGCAGTTTCACTGAAAAGCCAGTTAGGAGGGACAGCTAACCGCAGGGAAGGTAGAGTAAAAATACAGCAGGATTTACAGACAGTACAGAATTTGGCAGAAATCAATACAGTGTGATTTAATAAAGATAGATGAATGTGCTTTACATGGGGAGAGAGAATATTATCCACATGTATGAAACAAGAGACTGAAAGTTAGCAAACATAAAATGGATTATATGCTGATAAACAAAGTAATCATGGGTGTGTAAATACTAGCCCCCCCAGCATTATAATAGTGATAATATTGTAATAAAATGTATCAAAGATATTACATGCAAGACCAAAGAATTATTAGTCGTCTTTGTAGAACACCTGTGAGGTTACATCTGACATACTACAGGCAGTTTGAGGTTCCACCTTGAAGTTAGAATTTAAAAGAGGCAACTAGTAACGAAAGGTGTAGAAAACATGATTTATGAAGAGAGAACAGAGTCTGTACAGTCTAGAGAAAAGACTGAGTCTTTATGATAATCCCTCACGTATTACATAGGCTAGTAAGAAGGAAGTAGTAGTCAAAGCACATTTTTACAAAAGCAGGAAAGGTCTAAAATGAGGCAAGAGGACAGAATAATTAGTAATCACTATCATAGTGAGGTCAATGAAACTTCATTAAGACCACCATGGAGTCACCATTCCTGGAGACTGACTCAACAAACAAGATTATTATATATTTATTACTTGTATTACCATAGCACCTAAGAGGCCTAGTCATGGACCACTGAGCTAATGTGATTCTGCAGAAAGCTATGAGTAATACTCTTCAAGGATACAGAAAGACAGACTAGATCATTCAAGAGGACCTTGTTTTCAGAGCATTCAAATAATACCAAGCCTCAACTCCTGATAATTAGTGGTACTGTGAGACACCCCTTTTTCACTGAGTGATAAGGGAGCAAATTTTAATCTTTCCCTCAGATTTAGAAGTCTGTCAGCTAGTTTGTCTTTGGAATGGATCTATAACCTGAAACAGCAGCACATAAAGATCAGTCTTCTCTATTCCACACTTATACACCAATAAAGGAAGATCAAGCTTTTGGTCCTCTTCTCTGAGCCCCTTCACAGAGCTATCTTTCCCTTCCCTGCTTTTCTCTGTATCACGCAGTCTCCATGTAAATACTTTAATAGTAAGTGCAATTATCTCTTTCCAAGAGTATTTTCCACATTGCTTTCAATATTTTTTAAATTTTATTGTCCATACACAAAACACCCAAGCACAGAAATAAGCTATTAAAACATTAGCAAAATCTTTTCAAAGTACAGAAACTAATTGAACTGGTTATTTTATCGTTTTCCTAACAGCTGTATATGTGATTAGCTCTTCTTTTTTGAAAGAAACATTCATACTCAAAGCTTCTGCCCCATGGTTTAATAAGCACTGGATTCAGCATGCCCAAGCATACCTATTAACAATGGTTTTAATAATCTTATTTTTGCATGACCTTCTTTATATTTTATTTTACTTTTTTCCTCCCTCTATACAAAGAATAATAGATAGTGTCCTTATGTAAACTGACAGGCTGACAGCCCTCACAACCAAAGGGAAAGATGCTCAAAAGTGTCTAGACATACCTTGAAAAGGGTCTGATATGCAGAGCACGTGCCCTCTGTAAATCAGATCCTCTTCAACATGTCAAGTTAGGCACCCAAATCACGAGCCAGTTTGGAAAATATTGAGACTCTCCAGCCACAGAAGATGTATAGGATGGGCAGCAACAGCACAAACTTCCCCATAGTACTAGGCCAACAAGTCTCGGATGTAAAAGACCATCTCTAAGCACGAAGGAGCAGTTCTTGTCACAAGCATTCAATCCTGGCATCTCTGGTACTTCTTTCAGCACGTGTCTCGCTTATAATAGTGGTTCTGTGATGTGAATACCTGTCAACTATTGTTTTACCCATTGTCATCTACATTGTTTTCTACCTGTGTGCCAATGGAACTGGTGAATGACATAGTAAGCACTGCAAAATACCATGTTAGAATTTTAAGGATGGCATTTTCCTCAAGAGAAACCTGGAGAAAAGCACAAAAGGTACCACAAAAACGAACAAAATTATCCTTTTTATGGGCGAGTGAGGGGAGGCAGCTTAATACATGGCTTATTTAGCAACCCTTTCGGAGACGTAATAAGGTTAAGACTATATTTCATGTTCACATATACCTATGTGTTCATGAGAAGATGTGCTGTCCTGGTTTTGATACTCTTCTTGGAAGTGAAATCCAGAGTTGGTACACTGGCTCTATACTGGGAATTAGAAGCTCTATGGCCAGCTCTACATTTGATTTAACAGAGTGTAGTAATATTAGGTAAGGTTTTTATGATTATTATAGGCATAACCATTCACCAAGTATGTTTTCAAATAACCTTTTAAGGCATACAGAATTATGTTTGATTAAAACCATGTAAAAAGTATTACTCTGCTGCAGTAAAAAGAAATTGCCCACAAACCTTGGTTTGTGCAGGAATCTTGGTCTGTGTTTTCAGTGTAGTTGTCTCAGCTTTAGGCGCATCACTAGTTGATGGTATCTTTGGAAGTGTTCTAGACGTTGCTATCACGGTGTTACCTTCATCTTCTTCAGCTCCTAAAACAAAACAATGATGTTCAGGAAATCTCTGCATGAAAATCATCCGTATGCATTACATTTTGACTGTAGTAGAGTTCCGATCAATAAAAATAAATGATGCTCTGCCCACGATTATTCATAAAAACCTTGCTTTGCCACAAAACATTTGAGATAAACGGCTACAATCCACTGTAGTTACCAAAATGTTTCTGCCATTCTCTATGTCAGTTACCAGGCTTTTAGAGTTTAAAACCCTCTGAATATTTTTTTAAAAGAAAAGAAGAGAGCTTTCAGAATACAGATATAGAATATAAGATGTAAAGGTCTGAATGAGAAGAAAGGTCATCCCAGAATGACTTCTTGGCAGATAGATGAACTGACTGACAACCTGAAAGTCAGACGGAAGTTTGGATCCCATGACCAAGAACTATCTGGTTTCAGCATTGTAAGGAACGGGTTCATACCACACAGTAATTAAGTACAAGGGTATTGGATTCAAGAAAAGCAAAAGTGAAGGAATTAAAAAAAATAAATTCTAACTTGCAATGTAGTATATTAAAATCCACCACTCTGAAAGAACGTTAAGGGAATTCTAAAACAACATCTTAATTAAGGCATAGACAATTCCTCTGAAAAAGACTGCATGAAATATGTTGTCAATATGGGGCTTCATGAAGGACTGGTCAAATATTTGAAAACAATACCCTGTAAAGAAAAAGAAGAGGGGAAAAGCATCCAATAAGAAAAGGTATCCACGCTTACCTAAAAATTTCCCTGCTTAAAATAATACGGTCCATAGATACACTACAATAAGTACTTCAGCCCTCTTGCATCTTAAGGGCAGAATCAGGCCTGTAATACACGGGCAGCAGGGGATTGTCCCACCCCCAGAATGTCCCTCCAGTTAAGAAAACTTCCGTAGCTAAATTAATTCCAATTCTACTTACTTAAAATTACAGAATGTGATAAATACACTTTGAGAAATACATTCCTACTAAATTCCACCTGACAACAAACCCAAATCCTCGAATATCAATTTTCATCTCTATTCTGGATGATCCATTTGTCTCCAGCGTAGGCTGGATTTTTGGACCTTATTACTGAAAAAGAAAGGAATTTTTCAGGTAAGCATTGATGTATTTTCATAATCTTCTTTGTGCTAAGGTCCGCAGATCTGTTATGATAGTATTTTCGTAGCTGAGTGCCTCCAGGGTGGGAAGCAGGATCGTCCTTTAAATATGGACACCCAAAACAAGGTAGATTATATAAAAATATCATCTTCTTCTCTCCCTAGTACTATGGCCTGGAGAAGACTTCTGCCAAGAGAAAGGGACGTTGACTAAGATTGGATGGTCAATATGCATAATTTGGTTACCTAGTTGCTGTCTAGCAGATCTCAATACAGGAAACATGATTCTTTTGCTTTGAGACTGTCAGTGCTCCTAAGGAGTGAACTTTCATGCTTAACTGGAGGACTATTTCCTGATTTTACTTATGGAATTAATGTTAGGATACCTGTGAGGACTACTTGTCTGAATTAACAGTACAATACTGGGCCTCATTAGAGAAAGCTCCCAAATTCAACTACCCCTCCCCCCATCTGATTGGAAATAGCAGCCATCAGGCGGCCTACTCTAATGGATAGGAAGTATGACAACACTGTCTGCCTGGGTTTCATCTGGGTAGTGCACTAAAGGAACAGAATGAAGTTATTCTCTGTGACCTGAGAGGGATGGAATAAGGTTGATGCCCTAAGGAATCCAACAGTGGTCCGGATGTGCTTCCCATTCTAGGAGGGATGTATCAATCACCAGAGTCTTGGTGGGGAGAATTAAGGGAATAGTACTCCCCCTTTCCAGTTCAGTGAGGAAAGGGCTTTGGGAGGAATTTGCATAGATACGGCATACGAGATGATGTCCGCTTGGTAGTTCACCAACTTCAGCAAGTTTTACATACAACGTAGATGTAGTCTGGCATGCTGCATGATGAACGTACAGGAAGCCACACATTCAAAGAGACTTGAGCAAATTCTCACCAACGTGCATAGTTGATTTGGCAGCTGGCAGATGAGAGCGGTCATGCGTTTAAATCTGTCTTGTGACAGGTAAGCTCTGGCTGTCGTGGAGTCTGTCACTGCCCCTATAAACTCTAATCTATGTGTAGGGTTGTGACCATGGTGCCTGGATGAGCCACGCTGAAGATGCCAACTCAGGGCAGACTGCAAGAAATAGGACAGACGATATCCAAGACTGGTGATTTATTCTATAATTAGATTTACCAAGCCAATAACAAAGCAGCTTCTGTAATACCACACTGGTTAACCAGAAGCCAATTACAGTCCCCTTTAGGCAATCCAGCCTTTGGCACCTATCTAAACATCCAAGTATAATACAGTGACGGGTTAGTAAAAACCTTATTTGCCATACTTAAATTTCTACCAATCCCAAAGGACCAGATACATTGCGCACCAGGTCAATGAATATTTCAGAGCTCACCCAAATACATACTTTCTGCCAATCCTTATTAACTAAACCTAAGATTTATTAATAAAAGAAAAGCGAGTTATATATGGTTAAGAGATTAATATACATACAAATACAAAAGTCCTTAGGTCAGTTTCATAGCAGAGATGGTGAGGTTGCTGATTTGTAAGAGTCTTTCTGGAATCAATTCTGAAGGTTAGAATCTAATAGGCAGTCCAGGTATACAGTTTGTTAAAGTTCTTCCATGAGAATTCCAGGGTGATCCAGGGTTCACCTGGAGGCCTCAGTTTTTAGGGTTTAGACCTTCCCTGTTAAAGTTTAAGATGACCTGAGATGAAAAGGATCATGCCCAAAGCTTCCTTTATAGTTGAAGCAAGCTGGGTGCTCACAGGTAACTCTACCATGTGGGCTTTGATGAAAGTGAACTGACAGTTTGATCTCTATTCAATGGGTTCTTTCTCAAACAATACAGTTAACAATAGCCATTCAAACTATTAAGACAGTTCACAAGTAGTTTACTGTGGGGAATTACAAGCTTCCAGGAGAGATTAGGACAATAATATTCTGACACCACAAGTTCCATATAAATAATAATATCCCCTTTTGATCTCCAAGTCAATAGAATACAGTAATGAAGCATTACAAGACAGGAACAGGATTTAGCATCTATAGGCTAATTAGATCACATTATTAGATTTCTAATAGGATGCAGGTAAAAAGACATATTTAGCACTTACTCTTCGATTCTCGAACAATACAGGCAAACATGTTAAAGATTCTAGTCTACTCAACAGGGCTTTGATGACTATCTACAAGAAATGGCCTTGATAAACTACTGCAATATCATTTTGATATGTTCTTAAGGGTTTCTTTACAGGTCAGCCAGCTTGCTGACTGTTTAACCTTCACTGGCCCAGCGTTACAGGGGTAAAAAGATTTCTCTGTGTAGATCTTCAGCCCTAACTTGAAGAGTCTGAGAATTTGATGACCCGAACCTCCACTTGCTAAGGTGACTTTACTCAAATCAGCCAATTGTGGAGGTATTGGTACACTATTAGCTCTTGTTTTTGGAGATGAGCTACCACCATTACTAGGCATTTGATGAAAACTCCTGATGTAGCTGATACTCCAAAGGGTAGTACCTTGTGTGGTGATAATGTGCTTGTCCCACCAGTAACCTCAGGGACTTCCTGTGAGCAGCATGGACAGAGACATGGAAGTAAGTATCTTGCAGGTTGAGAGTTGCAAACCAGTCCTGTGTGTTAACGATGGAATTATGGAGGCAAAGGTTACCACTTTGAACCTGAAGCAACAAAAAAAGGCATGAAGTCTCCACAAGTCCAGGATAGGGCACCATCCCCCTTTTTCTTTGGGATTAGGAAATAGTTGAAATAGAAACTGTACGGGAATCCCTCCCATACTGTAGTGGAACTTCTTCTACTGCCCTTAAAGTGAGAAGGGATTCCACCTCTTGAAGCAAAGTCTCTTGTGAGGGGGGACCCCTGAATAGAGACAGGGAAGCAGGAGGGGAGGGTATGAAACTAAAGAGTTTCCCACAGAAAGTGTAGAACTCAGCAGTCTGATATTATGAAATTCCACACTTCCTGAAAGAAACAGAGGTGGTGCCCAAATGGGGGGGGAAGGAGAATTGAAGGTTCTGTAGACTGGTAGTGCACAACCCTCAACCAGCCTGACAAAAGGGGTGCTTGGAAGTGGTCACAGCATGAGAGATCACTGATGTAGAGGCCTGAAGTCTTCTCCTTTGAACGCATTGACATCTCTTCGGAGGCTCGGTGGACCTCTAGTGGTAGAAAGTACTGGGGGGATGGTCTCTGCCTGGAACATGAAGGTCTTCCGTGCTTCCTTCTAGGAGCTGCTATAAATACTCCTTGTGAATGCAGAATAGCCTGGGAGTCCTTCAGTGAGTGGAGAGAGTCAAACATCTTTCAGTTAAAAAAAGTTCAGAGCCCTCAAAGGGGAAGTCTTCAATCGGATACCTGATGCCAGGATGTTCTCCTCAGGACAATGAAGGTTGCCATGAACCACAGTGCATCTGAGGAGGCCTGCAGACACATTTTAGCTATCTACTGCCCCTCAGAAATCAGGGACTTGAACTCCTCAGGCTCTAGAGGCAGCCTGTCGGCAAACTCAGCTTTTCTGCCAGTTGAGATACTCATACTTTGCAAAGAGCGCTTGGTAGCTAGCAATTCTTAATCTGAAACTGGCGGATGGACCACTCCTGCTGCCAGGGCTTTTCTTTAGCTCTTTATCTTTTGGTGTCAACTTTGTTTCCTTCTTGAGCTGCTTCAAGGGAACTTGGCATGGTGTGGGTTTTAGAACTGGTCGGAAAATGCTGGAGTTATTGTAGTGAAATGTGTTGCCAAATCTATTACAGATGCAATGAAAATTTTGCCAAAATACAAGCAGATTATCCACTGGAAACCTGCTAGCATTTTAGGGTCTGCTGCTCCAGCAGGAAGCCTGCTAGCCCTCTGGACCCCAATCTGCAACCAGGGCTCTATGGGAGCAGGAAGCCTGAGGTCTGTCCATTCTCATCTTGTTCACCACCTTTAATGTTAGGGGCACTGGGAGAAATGTATACAAAAGTCCTTTCATCCAAGTTAAGAGGAAGGCATCTTCTCGTGTGTGAAGGCCCTTTCACCCCTTGAACAAAACTTCTTGTTGGTGATGGTGGTGAAGAGGTTCACCTCTGGAATCCTCAAGGTCACAAATATATGGCTGAAAGTCCTAGAATCCACCTCCCACTCATAATCCTTGGACAGTCACCTGCGGAGAGAGTCAGCACTGACGTTCTGAATGCCTGGAAAATGTCTTGCCAAAATGAGGATATGATTAACTATGCACCAATTCCATAGCTGTATGGCTTCAGCACTAAGAGAAGGGCATATTGCTGCCTCTTGTCAATTTATGTAAAACATGGAAGCTATGTCATCTGTCATAATTTTGATAGAGTTGCCCTTGATTAAAGCAAGAAAGTGAAGGCATTCCTGTCTGCCCTGAGCTTCATAAGGCTGATGTGCAGACCTGGGCCAACAGTCTGCTCTGAACAGTGAGAGTCCCTATATGTGTCCCCCCACCTTCAGCCCAATGAAGATACATCTGTTATGGTAATGGTTGGGAGTGGCTGAATAAAGGGGATGCCTGCACAGATGTTGCAAGAATCCTTCCACCAGTTGAGGGAATCTTTCATATGAAACTTGTCTGTCTAGACCGTTCTGTCTAGACTTGTTTGGTAGATAGAGACTGTTTTTGGTCACCCATGGAAACAATTAAGGCATAACCTTGCATGACTTGTTACAAAGCTGCAAGCTGTCACGTACTCCAAATGTTGGAGACATTTTCTCATGAAGGTCTGTGGGCTCATTTGAATCCTCAGATCAGAATCTGATAGTGTCATGAACCTGTCCATGGGAAGGTAGGCCCTGGCTGTTATAGCATCTAGGGATGCCTCTATGGATTCTATTCTCTGCACAGGAAGCAACATAGACTTCTCAATTTTGGAGGTTGAGACCTAGCCTGAGGAACAGGGTCACGGCTGTCAGTATAGTTGAAAGAACCTGGTCATAAGACTGTTCCTTCATCAGCCAACTGTTGAGGTATGTAAAGACTATCACCACTGCACGAAGAGGTGGTGACCACTGCCCAAACTTTAGAAAATACTCTCAGAGCAGAGGTAAGCCCAAATGGGAGAACCCAGTATTGGAACTGATCCTGACCTATCACAAAATGAAGGAAACATATCAGAGCTGGGTGAATTACAATATGGAAATACACATCCTGCAGATCAAGGGCTGAAAACCAAGCCCCTAGCTCCAATGAAGGGACTACAGCTGCAAGAGTGAGCATCCTAAACTTTTGTGCTCTCATAAAGTTGTTTAGCTCTAAAACAGGGTTTGATTTTCTGTGTCAACAAGTGATTGTAAGAGGGGTCCCTGAAGAAAGACAGGGAAATGGGTGGGGTGGACGAAGGGAAGCAAAAAGAATAGAGTAGCCTGATTTTATAATCTCCAAGACTCAGTAATAATTTGCTCAAGAAGGAAGGTGGAGAACTGTTGCACCTGGAAGCCCAAAAAGTAAAGACAATTCAGACCCTCGACCAGCCTGTCAAAACTGGTGTTTTGACAATGATGAAGGCTGTGTGATTAGGCCAGATATAGGGGTTGATCTCTTTCTCTGGAATCTAGTTTTTTTCCTTAGGGGCACTGTACATCTTTGAAACACAGGGAGCTGGATTGGGGGGGCGGGGATTTCTGGGCTGTTTGGGATCTACTATATCTCAGTTTGTTTACAGCTCTGTAGATCCCAAGAGGTTTCAAGGTGGCCCTGGAGTCCTTCAAAGTATGTAGAGACTTGGCCACAATGAGTTTCAAGCTATCAAAGGGAAGGTACTCAACTGTACTTTTGGATCTCCCTGGGGAACACAGAGAGCTGGACCAAAGATGCCTGCCGCATGACAACTGGCAGTACCAGCAGCATCCATAGAAGCCTGTAAGAACATTCTAGTGAGCAGCTAGCCTTCTGCTATAATGGTCTGAAAATGCTCATGATGCTCAGTTAGAAGGTGTTCAATAAATGACTGAAACTTAAGAGCCGTTCGTGTGATTATACTATCCCATTAGAGCCTAGTAATTAGCAATCCTAAACTGCAGGGTCACTAAGGAGTAGCTCTTGTGTCCAAAAAGGTCAAGGCATTTTTGGGCTTTGTCATACAGCATTGACTAAGTGTGATGCTGCCTTCCATGTTCATTGACAACTTCTATGACCAATAAGTTAGGAGAAGGGTGGGAAAATAATTCAGAATCCTTGAATGGGATACAGTATTTTTATCAGCCCGCTGATAAGTGCGTGGTACCATTGCTGGAATTTGCCAGATAGTCTTGGCAGTATCCAAAAGTGCCTCATTAAATGGGCAGGGTAACTTGAGCAGACAATGCTGCCTGTAAAATATCCAGCAGCTTGTGTTATGACTCCTTGACCTCTTCAAAGGGTATCTGTAAAGAATCTGCCACCTATTTTACCAAGTCTTGAACTGCTTAAAGTCATTAGCCAGAGAGAGTGGGAGAGTCATGACAGTGTCATCAGGGGCAGATGAGATATCGGTCTGCAGCCTGAGCTCCAGCTCCTCAAATGTTTCCTCCTACTGTTCAGGTAACTGAGGAGAAAGAGATGGGAAGGGGACTGTCAGTCTCTGCAGTTCCAGCAAGCGAGGCTAGAATCTCTAGAGAATTGTTGACAATATGGTTACTGAGGGGAACCACATGGAATAAGGGGTGGCATCTATGGCTGCTCATACACCCAGGAAGGCCTTCATAATGTCTCCCCCAAGCATCTTCTCTTTCTTTGTAGCTGTCAGAAAGAGGTGAACAGGAGAACCTGGTCAGATATTTGAGAGATGTGCTCCTCATCATCATCCACAGGAAGAGCTTCACCAGAAAGTGGTGGTGAATCAGGCAGTAGCAGAGAAAGGTGCAGTTGTGGTAACTGTGCAGATCTCAGTACCAAAAAGGGCTTAGTACCCCTCAATAGGGGAGACTCCAGTTCCTCTGACAGGAAGTTCCTACATTCCAGTGGTACCAGATGAACTAATGGTATCAAGGTGAAGGTCTATTTAGGCAGGCCTCTGGAAGAGGAAGCAGATGGTATAATTTGAGGCAAAAATAGGCTGAGGTGGCCACTTAGCTCTCTGAGGTACAAAGGGCCCCACTATGTTGGGTACTGGAGGCTGGAGTGTGTCTGTCAGTACTGGTTTGCTGAGAGCAGACTGTCTCTCCCTAATGCCTTGATCATGTCCTGACATTATCAAAGATGTTTTAGCTACTGGAGTGTGGCTGGAACCATGGCTTTTAGAGGAGCCCAGAGACTTGGCTGTGCCATCACTCCCAGGGGAGCCTGGAGACTCAATGGTACTGGGCTGAGAACCCAAAGGCTCAGAGATAGTCAACTTATGAGGAGACTTCAGTCTTTTTGGTGAGGGTTCTTTATGAGGCGATCCAGAGTTCCTTTTCTTAGAGCCCCTTTCAGAGATCTCTAAAGTTTTTACTTTAGAAGGTCTACGGGAATGTTAAGCTGAGGATGTAGGAAGCTGAGGAAGAAACATTTGAATCCTGGTGATCTTGGCATACTTCCCCACGAAGGGGGTGGGGACAGAGAATTGAAAGGACAAACAAAAAATCCTCAAAAACAATGCTCTATAAAAACTAACACTAACTATAAAACACCAAACTAATCTAATCTCTAATGCTAACATACTAGCCCAGGCACGCTTGACCGACAAAAGCAGTTATACTGAGTATTCCACCTCAGGCCAAGGTGGCTGAAAAGGAACAGAGAGCAATTTACCCGCACAGCCCTCTGTAACCTTAGTGCAGTGCAGGAGGATGTGTAGAGTGCATGCATGGGATGAACAGGCACTGCCACTGAAAATCTCCGATTAAAGGTGCCCGGCATGCACGCGCAGCCAAGGTGGAGTATCCACAGGGCCACCACTCAAAGAACTTTTCAGCACCATGGAGAGCAACAACAACTTCGACTCTGTTGTAATCTGCAGATCCCCTGGTACTGTGTATGATCTCAGAACAGAGACAGCGTGCTAAAATAAGTGGTGCAGAGGTTCATAATGTCCAAGTAATCAACACCAAATGTGATGGTGCTATAGCACATGGTGACAAATGAGATGTCAGTAACGGAGGTAATTATATTCAGTGTCCAAGACAATATTGGAAGTCCAGTATTGTGCTCCTTCAGGCCTCCAGTGGTACCCATTTCAGTCCCTGAAGTCCACTCTTCTTGGGTTGATCAGTTGAAGGGAATCTGTCCTTGTGGTTTTCAGAGGAACATGCTGCCCTACTAGAATCCATAGTAGGACAGGTTTAGAAGTAGCAATTCAGGAGCTAGCTGATCTGGAGCTCACTAGGTATTTTCTGGACTTGGCCCCACTGGTCCAGGAAAGGGTCTTGCCCATCCAGCGCTGATGTGGGTTGCATAGACCTGTCTAGTAAGGACAAGGGGTGGGGGGGAAGGTGTATATGCATGCCCAGAGGAATCAGAATGTCTATGCCCTGGTCTTTCAGCACTGATCTGCTAGGCTGCAATCTGTGAAGCTGAGCATGGGAACCATGCACTGAAGTTCTGCCCTGTTGCACTCTGAGGGTGAAGAGAGGAAACAGCACCCTCCTAAGTACTAGCCTCTGCTGAATCAGGGAGCAAGCCACATGCCAGGCAATGCACACAGCCATTTGACTGGTCTTCACTAAGTCACACACATTATTACTTACGGGTATAATAGTGTGTGTGTGCGCACAGCTAAGTGGCTGGTTTTTGATTTACTGAGGATTTCAGTAAAACGTGGACTCTAATAAACTTTCCCCATATAATGAACCAGCACAGGGCAGCTTTCATTGGGTCATATTTTCTAGTATTAGTACTTACTTTCTTCTCTGCAATTTTTGGACTACTTATCTTTAATCACATGCACTTATTAAAATATTTATATTTTATATGATATTTATATTATATTAAAATGGTTTGCAGTACTGTTGAAGCCATGTTGGTCCCAGGATATTAGAGAGCCATGGTGGGTGAGATAGTATCTTTTATTGGACCATCTTCTGTTGGTGAAAGAGACACACTTTGAGCTTACACAGAGCACTTCTGGCCACACAGTCTCTCTGTAATGCAAATGTAATTCATACAATATAACCTTCCTTGCCTACATTTGATTACATCTGTCCAAAAGGCCTCAAAACAGACCTGTCAGTCTGTACCTGCAACTTTATAAGGAGAAATTACATCAGAAAAAGCTATCAGATTTGTATGGCAATATCTAGACTTCTATTAAAAAGATGTAAATAGATTTATTAACAACATTTATCTAAATGTGTGTGTGTGTGTGTACAAGAAAAATAAGACTGGATTAAACTAGTATCCTGCTAGAAACATTTAATATCAAAGATTAGGATACCCAATTAGGATTCAAATCTGCCCATGGGGGAGAGAACACCTGCCCAAATCTCTACTTTCTAAACTCTAGAAAGCTCAGCACACTATAGACAAGATACAGGGAAATTCAGTAAAATGATATAGCTATTGGACAAATTGAGTAGTAAAAGCATAAGAACACAAAATTAAAATATAAGGGATAAATCTGGAGAGATGCTCAGCACAATGCATGTATAGAGCCAAGTGCCCTGGACTCCCAACTAAAGCAATAATTTCAAGGTGATGAATAGCTTTCAGGTTTAGACAGACATTCTTGTACTTTCCGAAGAAGAAAAAAACGTTACAATGAGATGAAAAAATGTAAAGAGACATGTCTTACCTGAGCCGGACCCAGAAGAATAATCGTCGTCGTCAATTGGATAGACACCTGATGCTTCTTCAACAGAGCTGTTGTCGAGATACAGGTCTTTATCAGAGGTCAACTCTGCTCTCTGGAAAATAGGTAAGAACGAACCATTAAAAAGGTAGTTACTTATATAATGCAATGTTTTCCTCACTTTTATTCTTATTTCCAAAGCTGATGGTACGCTGTATATATTCCCAGAATTGTAGAAGTGTAGGACTGGAAGGGACCTCAATAGATCATCTAGTCCAGTCTCCTGTACTCAAGGCAGGACTACGTAATAACTAGACCATTCCTGATAGGTGTCTGTCTAACCTGTTCTTAAAAACTTCCAGTAATAGAGATTCCACAACCTCCCTAGGTTAGAAAGGTTTCCAGTTAGAAAGACAGGTTAAAGTCAGCAAGATGAATTGCACCTAGAAATATTGAGTAAGACAGGGTTGTTCATGGAGCATTATGATATTTGTGGTTAGACAAGAACTGTGCCTACAGAATTATGCTCAGACAAGAGGCTCTGATTCCTTAAGTACCATGTCTTTCTTAAATACTGGCTCCATCAGAATACCCATTGTCTCAGTTTTCTTGAGGTCTTCCATCAACTTTCGTTATCTTTTCCAATCCTAGATGTAATGTCTCCTCACCAAAACTGATCAGGTGGTAAAATGGCTTTGATGATGAAACAAAGTACCAGTAACTTTTTTTAGGTTGACTATAAACCCCAGATTGTGAAACATTTCCACCACTTTGTACACAGCTGTTTGTGCTAGCAAAAGAGCTTTTCTGATCATTTAGAAAAGTTGCTTACTGCTAATACTACTAGCACTTCTGTGAAGACGCCAAGACAGAAAGGAAGCAAAACGTTGATTGCCAATTACAAACTGAAATTACACCTCACTGTGAATCAGTGGAAAGCATTATGCACAAAGGCGTAATGCAAACCTAAGTCATGTAGTTTAATTCCAGAGTCTGTTGCTCCAGTCTGCGCCCTAAAGTTTTCTTTTGGCGTTTATTTTAGGCCTAACGATAATTATCTAGCCATTTGAGTCCAAAAGTACTTGATTGATCCCTCTTGAACTACTGAGGAACAGAAAGCAAAAAGCAGGCACACTGCTGTGCTTTTCTATTCTGCTGGAAGCCAAAAATCTTTTAATATTCTAGTACAAATTTTTCCAGGCCTGTTTTTGGAAAACTGTGCAGCATACATTTTGGAGTTTTATTTATTTAATTTAAGGAGACTTTTGGCAACTGATTCCCCTTCCACTCTACCAAGCACCCTTTTGGCACGGTTACCTACTTTGTTACAAACTGTTCTTCAGTTTGAGCTAAAATATCAGAATCCGCCTCCTAGAGGAAAGTGCAAAGGCCAGCCTGACATGGCACAAAGATCCTTTTAGAGCAGGAGGAATCAAAACCTTGGCCTCTGTGCCTGCTCTTTCCTGGATGAAAATGCACCTAAAATTTGAGAATGTGAGCCAATCTAGCTCTTCTCAGGATTCTTTTTACTAGGTGGGCTTATTTAGCTAAATTCTACATGAGGAAACATATCCTCTGATGAATGTTCAGAGGCTCTAGAGCTACCTGACAATTCTTCTGGAGGATCTAGGCTAGAAGAGTGCTATCTTACTTTTATTCCAGGCAGGAGGAGAGGAGTCGTACTGGACTCAAACAAGAACCATGGATTGCAACTTTTATCTGTGGAATTTGCAAATTAATTTGTGCTTAAATACAGCTTGTAGAAGACCTATTCTCAGCAGCCACTTTAATTAAATGGCATTTACTTAAAGCTGCACCAGCCAAGTGTATAAGCTGGAGGAAACAGTATGTCCTACAACCACAACTTCCTTTGCTCTAAGATGTCTCTGGGAAAGTCACCAGACTGCCATTATCCTAGATGGGGGGGCGGGGAATAAGAATCAGTTGAAGCTGCCTTTCATATAAAGGAACAAGTCTCTGTCACAAGACAGACACACATACTGCTACTGATATGATTGCCGAAGAGGAACAGATCAGTTTTCATATGTCTTTCTTTTTGATTTTTCAGCCATACCACTCTATTAAATACAAAAACCATGCAGCACAATGTAACGATTGACAACATTCGACAGTGTGAGTAGCAGAATGGAGAACGAGTAGCAAAAAGGAGAATGAGAAACAATGGAAGGTTCAGCTCATCCAAACTCCAAAGCATCTTGAAAAACATCAGCCTGTCCTGCCTGTTCTGGCTCCTGCTAGGGACAGCTTGAGTGATAATCCAGCTGTCCATAGACAGAAGCCACCATGCATAAAAGACCGTTCTTCGATCTTAGAGAAAAGTGGCAGCATATTTCAAGAGAAAGTGCTGCCAATGACTATGACTAAGCAGCAACAAATCCTGCAGCAGAAAATATACACAATATTATTAAAAAAAAAATAATCAGAAAGTACAAAAATCCAGCAGCATCAAATTGAGAATACTTAAAGATTTACCTGTAACTTTATTACATGGCAAATGTTGCCATACAAATTGGTTTCTTTTCAAAACAATCAGGTGAGAAAAACAAAACACAACACTAGAGAGGATGGGAACTGGTTTGTATAAAATAAGAAACAACCCAAACTTGTGCCCAGAACTTTTAACGTTAGAAAAAGCGTGGGTAACTTATTTTTCATTTTTTATTCCCCACTTCATTTCCTGGTTCTGGCTGAAATCAGAAGCAAAAATAGTTCAATTCTGCAAGAAAAGCTGTTCTGCTAATGCTTCCAGTCTCACTGGAAGCAGGAAATATTGAAAGTCAATCACAAAAGCTTATTCTGATGAGATTTCCTGCCCAATTTTGCAGACCCCATCCAATGTTATATAAAACACTCAAACATTTGAGTGCTTTGCCAACCAAATCTTCTAATTACCATATGGCTTCCCCCACCTCCTGGAATAATATTTTGGCTGCCAATATTTTGAGGACTAGTACAGCTAGAAGCTAACGCTTTATACCATCTGAATGCAGAGAAGATGGAAAAAAGCAAGATAGTATTAAGCAGCAATTTTAACTTCATTATATTTTATTCTGCTAGTGCTAGAAATGCCAATCTAAAGCACCTTATAAATACTCAGCATTGTGGCAGGGTATACAAACCCCACCCCAGGCCAGACAGGGTTAAAGGACAGCACTGGGGCCAGGTAGCCCCACCCCTTCAGCCCTGCAGAGCACTTGAAAAAGGAGCAGTCATGCTCAGAAGTGGGGCGGCTGGGGAGGAGGACAGACCTGCCCTTAAGGCTCCTGACAAGAGCACTGGAGAAGCCTCCCTGAAGGAGTAAGGCAATTTGCTGAGCACGGCTGTGGCTGACAGTTCGGTTACCTTTTGATTTTCTTCTTCACGTTATCTGGGACTGAAAGCGAGGAGAGAAAAGCAGCGATGGGAAGTGACCCTGGGAGTGTAATTCAGAGGGCACTTTCAGCGGCCAGAGAGGTGGAGTGGGTGGAACTGGGCTCCCCTACCACTGCCCCCATGACAGGAGGGGCTCACACAGCCTATCCACCACACTTCTGAATAGAAGACCAGGACCCACCAGAAGGGGGTACTAAGTACACTAATCACTGGGCCACCTAATTCACCAAGGACTCTATTATAAGCACCTTGATATTCGAGTGTTTGTGGATGAGCACCAATACCTTCACAACAAGTAAGCTTTTGAAAGTACTGGTTCTGGACCAGCTCACTCAAAGAAAAAAATGGTTTCCCGTAATAATACTACACGCTGTATGAAGAGCTTTAGGTTTCAGGGAGTCCCGACTAGTTTACTTCAAATTCTGTGATGTGTGGGCCTGCAACTTGTTTTGGATGAGGAAAGAGATTCTTGATCCAGCTATTGTTTCCCATTCAAACAATTCTTCTCTAATATAAAACTTTGGCAGGCCATTACCCTAGTGTTAACTTGGGGCCCTAGGATCTCAGGTCAAGGGAACACAGTGCATCAGATTTTCTAAAAGTGGACTGGCTATCTGTAGGAAGAGGAAATGCAGAGCGGGATAGGGTCACTCACTTGACCACCATAACATAAATGGTTTCCTCTGATCACATAGCTACCTATATAGTTATATGCATCATGCTCAGAATTCAAACACAGAAAACATTATTTTTAAATTTCAATACCTAGCAAAAAAAGTATAGCAACTAACATCAAGGTTAGACTTAGCGAAAATAGAACTTATCCTTAAAGCTAAAATAATTTTTCCAGGGGCTGATATGCCTTAGATACTTCATGTGACCAAAATGAATGTCAAGTGCAGAAGCAGCAATCACCTCACAGTTTTGTTTCATGTAGCGAAGGCCTCTTATTGCGGAGTTGTACTATCCAAATCTCACTAGTCCTTTAAAAGTTTGGCCTTTGTAGTAACTATTTCCTTGGCTAATATTTGAAACAATTGTTGACTCCTGACCTGATCAAGGAGGGTTTGCAATTTTGGGTAAAATATAATCTATCTGCTAAGCATGCTTACAGAAATAATGGAAATTATTGACGCTATAGAAGCAAGTAGAAGAACCAAAATGTATGTATGAAAAATAGGCCTGGCTACAGGTCTTTAGCATTAAGTGTTAAGGGCCTAGACTGAGGCCTGGTAGAAACTGGCAGTTGCTATAAGATAGCATGGACATGTTGCTTGACCAAAGGTTACAGAATGATGAACTTGACTTAAGGAAATAAAATTTAGCAATATGTATGTTGTGTTTGTTTCAAAATGCATCTGGTGCTTAACAGGCAAACCACAAACAAACAGACGGTAGCGTTTTAGGGGCTTTTGCAAGAAGAACTCACTGCCTGCTTTGGTGTACTATTGGAAAAGGGACTGACAAAGGTTTGGGTTAACGGTCAGAAATGTCAACCATAACACTTCCCGGAATACCAGATCTGAATCCGGGGCTGTGACTTGACTTGACCAGACCAGTTATGATCCCAGATGTATGTGGGTGGAATCGGAAGAGGTGTATAAAAAGATTGTCAAGACCAGCTGTGACACTGAGATGGTGACACAGAACCACCAGGTAGGAAGCCTGGCCCAGCACCTTCCTCTTGGGGGTGATCTCTTCTTAATTTTACTTCCATCTTTGTTTCTAGTGGTCTCCATAAAGTGGTAAGTACACGCAGTAAGAATGAACAATCCAGAAAACCATTTTATTGTACTCATCTTATTCTTATACTTATCTACATTTTTTATTATTTCACTTATATTTGTCTGTATTCAGTAAAGTTCAAAGCTTGTGTGCATGCACTGCACCAACTTCATCTTCTTAATTAATGAAGTAGCTGCGTGAATAAATAGCTTGTTTGTGAAGCGGACATTTTCTGTAATAGTTTTTATGAATCCCATGTGCACCTCAGTTTCCCTCTATACTTTGCATTGCTATCCAGTGGAGTGGGGGGCAGAGAAGGACTAAGTTTGCTCTCAGGGCAGACTAAGAGACATACGTGTGCGCGCTTGTGTGTCCGTCCATTCATCTGTCCTCACTGTCTGGGTGGAATGAATAGAGTTGTTAAAGAATTAGTTGAAACCGACCCAGATCAACACAGAGACCTGAGACACAATGCAAGCTCAAATGACTAATGAATGAACTTAACAGTGGGAAGCACCAGCCGGGGGGGTTGTGAACACAGCATGGGCCGGCCTGGGCAATAAAGGACTGAGCTATGACCAGGAGAGGATAGAGTTGCTTGGGCTCTGGCAGAAGTTTGCAGCTCTCATCTGGGACTGACTAAAGAAGTCACAGAGAGACAGAGCTTGACATGGAATCCACTACAGCAGAGGTTCTCAAAACTGTGGTCTGTGGACCATCAGTGGTCCGCAAGCTCCATTCAGGTGGTCTGGGTTCCCTCTAAGGTGCGCACCTGGGCAGCTGCACACGAGAGAATGAAGGGCCACTCACCTAATTAGTAGAGCTGCACAGACATGGCTCCACTAATTAGGTGCCTGGACCCTGGAGAAGACGCACATGCAAGGTGACTTGACTTGATCAGTTATGATCCCAGATGTATGTGGGTGGAATGGGAAGAGGTGTATAAAAAGGTTGTCAAGACTTGGGGGGGAATAGAAGGTAGGTGGGAAGGGGCTGTGGGGTGAGAAGGGCGGGGGGGGGGGGAGAATTTGGGACGTGCAGGGCTGCAGCGGCCAGAGAAAGAGACGACTTTCCCCAGCTCCAGGGCTGTGGCTGAGGGGGAGAGATGGCCCTCCTTCCCAGCCTCAGCTCTGTGGCGGGGGAGACCGCCCAGTCTTTCCCAGCCCCAGCTCGGGGCTGCTGCAGCAGGGGCAAGAGAGCACAAAAAACGTTAATTATTATTAAGGGTTTTCTTAATATAGCACTTTTATCCAAAGCGCTTTACAATAGTTAGCTAACGGTACAGACAACATTTGGAAAGATCATTAAGTGGTCCGCTGAGACCCTCAGCAATTTTCAAGTGGTCCGCGGAAAAAAAAGTTTGAGAACCACTGCCCTACAACTTGGCTGGTGGTTTGCTCTGGCTTAACCAGAATGGGCTATGCTTTAACCTTTCTTTCTCAATGCTAACCTCAGGACTTCCAATGCTGTGTGTTCCAGCTGACTAATAAATCCTACTGTTTTGAAAGCACTGGTTGGGTGTCACTCCAAACACTTGCTTGGATGCATTAGTCCCTGAAGAGCCTGCAAGTCTCTGCCAGGAGTCTGTCTCAACTGGGCTTGCTGAGTAGAGCTCACAGAGTAAAGCCGGCTGAATCCAGAGACTCCAGTCTAGGAAGCGGTAAGGCTGCAGGTCCTACCCTGAAGGAGAAGTGGGACCCCTTGGAGGCCTGCCACACTGAAAGAGCTGTTCCAAGGGACTGTTTAAAAGCTGAGGCATAGCCCAGATCCTGTGGATCCATGACACTTATTTGTGACAGGTGCACTTTGCACCCTACATTGATCCCAGGCTACACAATAGACATGTTACTTATATGCAACAACAACATTTCCAGAACTATTAAATGGCAACGATACTTGGCAAGGATGTTCCTTTTATAAGATCTTTATTCTAGCCCTGAAGCCACAGAAAATGCTCATTAAATCCCGATTGTGATCCCATCCATCAGTTGTTACCCCCACTTACGTTTATATTCCAAGGATATATGCTACAAAACCCTGTGTCCTAAATAATTAAACACATTACAAGCCAATGATCATTGGAGCTCAGTCTGGTTATTGAATAAACTGGAACACATCTAAAACTAGTCAATGTACCATAGATTAACATAATTCATGTACTAGATCAGTGGTGAGCAACCTGCAGCCATGAGACATTTCTTTACATTGACAGTCTGAAGGAGCGGCCGCCCGCAGCTCCCAGTGATTCGCTGTTCCCGGCCAATGGGAACTGCGGACCGTGGATGTAAACAAACTGTCTCGTGGCCCACGAGTGTATTATCTTGATGGGCCGCATGCGGCCAGCAGGCTACAGATTGCCCACCACTGTACTAGATACTTCTGTTCCAAATACATGTTGAGTTTGTAAATCTGAAAGTAGTTAGTTCGTTATAAATCATTAAAAATTATTTTATTGGAATAAATAAATAGAAACATAAAAATAAATTATTTTATTTTATTGGAATCAGATTGTGGCAGATAAGTATTTGATAAAAATGCTCTCCCTGTCCCCGATACAAAGAAGAGAAAGTAAAAACAGGGTTTTCTAGTTCATTGTTTCTCTTGTAGAACACTTATTTATCAAAATTAGGGCTGTAAAGTTTGAAAAAAAGCTCTTCAGAGCAATAGAAAGAAGATGAAAGGAGGATAAAGAGACATTAGAAATGAAAAACATTTCCTACTTATCCTAATAGACATTCACTTCTACAATACTGGTGTTGCAGACAGTTTTCCCCATGTATTGGAGGTAGGCAATAGCTCTATTTGACTGCTAGTGTCTTAGAACATTTAAAGCACGTTGGACTTTGAGTGCTATGGCAATAAGCAAGTATGACACATGGTGGGAAAAACTATTATTTACAGATGCACTCAAATTTCTGTTCTTTTTTGGTATAACTATGGGATATAGAATTTGAAGTTTGCAGCAACATTAATTAATGATATATTGTTGCTCCTCTTCGCAGACTGAAGTGTTTTATATGTAATCCCATATGACCACGGTCAAAACAGCTTGAAGAAGTGATGTTATGTCACAGTTTCCAAGTCACACACACTAGAAAGATGCAGGCATTATAGTCATAGTACAGTTAGAAATATGTCATTGTGTGTGAGAAAAATAAAAATGACGACAGACTTTAGGCCATCGGGGTCTGTCCTCTACACGCTTGTATACAATAAGTTATTTTGTGAAACCAATTGAAACTTAGATACTGTGCATTTCCTGGTATTTGGGAGAGACACAGGGAACATGCTCATCTGAAAAAGAAGGCCATTACAGAAAAACTGTCCCTGCACTTTAAGGAGCTCCCTTAATGCCTAACGTTCTACAATCCATATCCAATGAGTAGTTACAAAGCAGCTTTTGATTAGAAAAGTGTTTTGTTTACTAGCCATATTTAGGCAAATGATTATACCTTGCATTTGTATCAAATGCATGATTTTGAACCATTGAAGAGGTGCTGTCCTTTAAAAGTAACTTCGTCCTATCCATATAGATGTCTTTATTTCCTTGAAATGTTGATGGCACTATAGCTGGCTCAGGCAAAAGGGAGAGGAATACTACAGAAAATGAAAAGGAGTACTTGTGGCACCTTAGAGACTAACCAATTTATTTGAGCATGAGCTTTCGTGAGCTACAGCTCACTTCATCGGATGCAATGATCTTCTTCTAAGATCTTTGCTCCAGACACAGTGACATTTATTGAGCATTCACTCTCCTCCACATTGTGGAGCAGAGGCAACAAAGGCCCAGGACATCTGTCTGAAAAATGTCTCTTCTAAAGGGGATGAATAGCCCTCAAAAATCTAATTAGAATTCATTTCTTCATCTTCCAAACATTTTGTAGTACCACTTGAACATAAAGTATTGACAGATTTTAAGCTCCTTAAGACAGGGACATCTTGGAATGTATTGCACTGTGCTTAGCACAATGGGGTTTTGATTCTGACGGGGGGCAGGGGGGAAGCATCTTTGGGTTTTTATTGCAATATTTTACTAATAAGATAAACAAGGTATTTAAGTACGCCATACGGAGATTCCACTTTTTTCCCCTTGGTCAAGCTGTTCGCCCTCCCTACATAACTGGGCAAGCACTGGAATAGCTACAATAAGGCTGCTCTGGGGAACAAACAGTCTGCAGAATTGTGGTCATAGTAAGATATTCTTTTCATAGCAGTGAGCCAAAGATTTGACAGGTACAGGTCTTACAGTAATAGACATTTGCCCATATCATATAGAAGCTTGCACCTGCACTTACTGTACCCCTGCTGCAGTTATTATCCACCAGTTTTACCTAATAAATGCGTTATAAACGCCCTAATAAAACTTCTCAATGCCCAATTAATTTTCTGTGCCAGCACTACGCCATATCTCTGTGCAAAGAGTGAAACACTGACTGAGTGAAAGCGACACAAACTAGTACTAAATTTTTTAGGCTGCCTCTCAGTTCTTCTGATTAGACAAGAAGTTTTGACTTAACAGAGTGAAGAGCTTATTTTAAAAGTGCTTTAAAATGGAGGCCATTTGCAGCTCTTCCTTATGTAAGCAATGAAACAATAATAACTCAGCATTTGTATGTCCATCAGCCCTAGACCTGTAACTCTTGTATTTGCCTGTGGCAATGAGCACGCAGCCTTGGTGCTGAAAGAAGTATTTTGGACTAAAGGCTTGTTTGGCTCTCTCGTCCAGAGTTACTATATTGTCTAGAAAATATGCCAGAAAGATTATTCACGCTAGTTGTTTCTAATATAGAACTTCCTGATGCTGCATAAAAACTATAGCTTCGAGCCCTGAATCACTCACTGCAGATAAAGAAACAGTATGACTGTCTCTGGCTGCTGAAAAAAAAAATTTGGAGCCCAAAATAAACAGAATTACTGAAAGCCAGTTCCACTCCAGGTGGTAAAAGGAAAAGACTTAAAGATGTAGGAGTCAGATTGGAAATATAAAAACTGGACCACATCTCTAAATGCAGTCTGAATGATCACAAAACCGTGTGTAAACAGGTATCTCTGTTTTATTTTTATGAAATATATAGAAAAAAGAACAGAACCAGTTGCCAGATTGTTTTTAGGAACTAGAAGTATAGTTGATAAAGGCATAATTAATACAGAACAAAAACATGACTGCACCGAAGTTTCTTCAATCTGATGGCTCAAATTAAAAACACAGCAACAAAAGGATCTTGGGCACTTAAGGTGAAATTTTTCAAAGGCAAAAAGGGCATTAGGGCACCTCACTGTCCTTTGTGCCTTTGAAAATCTCCCCATAATGTATAAGTTCTATATAGTACCTTATATAATGACAGGCCTTAAAGAGATAATATTTATCCATCCTTATATGACAATTACTTTTCTCATATGAAAGTTCACAGATCCTGAAAGTAGGTTTTTGACCTGTTTGCAGTTTTGGGAGCAGAACTAGATCTGCATCGAAGACAGAAAGGGGCACCCCCTCCAACCACTAACGATCTGCCCAGTATGAGGTAACTTCCATTGTTAAAGCTACTGTGTTCCAACATAGCAAGGAACCAAAACAGCTAGAAGGGAAGCTGTGTGTCACTTAGATTTAAAGGGCATCTCTACACTTGCCATTTAAAGCTGAAAAAGTCCTTTTTTTGTGTGCAAAAACCATGGGAGCATCTACACTTGCTTGTAAGGTAACTCCCTTCTCTTCATGTGCTAATATATATTTATGCCTATATCTGTAATTTTCACTTTATCCATCTGAAGAAGTGGGTTTTTTACTCATGAAAGCTTATGCCCAAATAAATCTGTTAGTCTTTAAGGTGCCACCGGACTCCTCCTTACATTTGCCAATGACTTTTTGTGGTAAAACTCAGAAGTTTCACCGCAAAAAGAAAACCACCTCCACGAGAGGCGTACAGCTCTTACTGGTAATGCTTTTGCGGTGATGTGCAAGTGAAGACACGTTCTTCCTGTTTACACAGCTTTTAGCCTCCGGAAGATATTCCACAGTGCCTAGGTGACCGCTCTGGCCAGCAGCTCTGCTGCTCTGATGCCAGGTAAACAGACATCCACCCTTCCACCGTAAAGCCCCCAGAACTTTGAAACTTCCCTTCCTGTTTTCTAGGCAAGTGCTCACTTATCATTTGACCCCTATTCCATGGAGCAAACGATCCCCTGTTTGGAGCAATGCTGAGCTACTGGAGCTGATCAGTGTTTGGGGAGAGGAGGCTGGACAGGGACCCAACATGCCCCGCGATCACACACACACCCCTTCCCACAAGACCTATCATCAAAATAGAGATCTGCACTGTGGGATAGCTGCCCTCAGTGCGCTGCTCTCATCAGCGATGGAAGCGCTGCAAATGTAAACGCACTCTGACGCCTGTGGAAGCATGTGAGAACACAAACCAGTACTTTTCTTTTCCCTATCACCGGTGAAACTGACAGAGCAAAAACTCTGCAAGTGTAGACATAGCCTAAGTTGCTGAAGAGAATGCAAACAGGCTCTACTTCGGTTCAGGAATCTGATCTCTTGTTCTAAAGTCAATTTGACCAGGATGGACGAGATCCTAGGGCCTTCCTAGTAGAAGGAAGGAAGCAATCAGGTAAGAACGGACAAGTTTTTCTGTTCTCCTGCACAGATCCTAGCAATGGGATTTGTCATCACTAAGACTTCAAGAACAGACAGTGTCCTTCTCGAAGGCCATGTCTCCATGGGAATACTCAGGAAATTTAAGGCAAATCAGCTAAAGATGTGAAATCAATGCACCTAAAGATAAAGCATGTTAAACCCCCAAGGGATGCTCTCATTCAGGAATAAAGTGGACTTAATTCTCTGTAACAGATTATACACGGGTTGATGGCTGTTCTCATGTTTGTTCTCTTCTGGCAGTTGCTGAAGCTAGGCAAATTTGATCAGCTATTGAATAACCTTTCTGGTCTCTATGCCCAATTTGGTGTTTGCCTATCTGACAATCATTGACTGGCTGGCCTGAGACCCTGTATATGGATCTGGCTGTGTGTTGCAGAAGATGCTCCATACATACATTCAATTATGTGGAATTTGCAAGAGAAGCAAACCTTTGCCTTCCCAGTTTTTTCAGTGCTTGTCTGCCATTATTACCCACTATAAAATGCTGTTGCACCTCAGGGAAAGAGGCTCATCTTCCAGCTGGGGAACCTCTAGGAAAAAGTCCCACAGCCTACCTACACAACTAGGCAAATAAAAACTGATTGGATTATAGTATTCAGAATATTTTTTTAACATTTTATTATTATTATTGAAAACAACTATAAGTTTTTCAACTTTCTGTGGTGGGAAATCTTGAAAAGCTTGCAACAGCTAAAGAGGCAGAAATTAATTGGTTTGCTTGGGTGTGTGGGGGTGTGCGTGTCACTTTTTCCCTTATTAGCTAGGTATGTAGACCCACAGGTTAAGATCAATTAGCCTTCCTATGCAAAATAAAAATTACCTGTGTGTGCTAGAGGGAAACAGCAATGCAATATATTAACTGAAATAGATCACATTGTTGAGCTGTTGATGTAAAATACATGTTAATACATTTCTTCATACTTCTAGTGATTCTGCACTGACAGGATTTTTTTAAAATCACAACAACAGAGCCTAGAATTGAGTACTATAGCTTAGTTGTCTCTTTTACCTTGTAAACTAAGGTTGCTTTTCAGCCAAGCATACAACACAACAATTATAGCATTCCATGTAAAAGCAGAACTTTAACATTAAGTTTCCCTGACAATCCTGGAATTAAAATGCTCCGAGCCCCTGCAGTACTTTCATTCAAAGCCATCATCAATCAGTGTTGAGAAAAGTTTATTCTTCAACTGTGCCTTTGACAAGGCTGGAGTATGAGCAGTCCTCTTTGAAGAAGCTAGAACAGGGAAGCTACTTTACAGAGATTAACTGTAATTCAGTTTCCGAAGTGTTACTCCAGTTTGAAATTTTAAAGGACAAGTTGCACTCTGAATGGTTTCAGCAGCCAGCTACCAAGACAACAATATGCGTCAGATTGATTTGCCTCACTTAGCATAGCAATTTTCTGCACATTTTCCAAAAAGCACTGATGAGTTTCACCCCAAAATAGAAAAACACACCATGCAAATTGTTGTCACATATCAAAAATGCTAATCAGATTTTAAAATGTAGATCAGCCCTTGTGCACACAGGAAAAATCGAAGGTGCAGATGTGACCCAGACACTAATTTAATACCTTTTAAAGTACTGAATGAAGATGCTAACATCTCTTTATAGTACCAAAGTGCCCATCTGAGACCAGGGAGAGGGGCAGGCAATTTTCTATATATAACTCAAATGCACATACCTGCCTTCAGTTAGTGGGTTTGAATGTAATGTGCATCAATTTTTCTACCCTCCTCTGGCTTTGCTGATCCTTTTTATATCATTCAGAAGAACACTTATATTTCCTTACTGCTCTAGAGAATGTGGCTGAATGATTAAAGCTGCCAGGGTAACCTCTTTGGCATGCATGCCAATAACTCCCCACCTAATAGCCTTTCCTCTGCCTCACCGCCCTGCTCCACTGGCGATTACTACAATACCTTGGAGTGGTCAAATTACAGGGCAGCCCCCATGGAAACCTATTTGGAACTGCTGAAGCTCATACCAAAGAATGATGTTTTTAATACAGATTGTTCTTTTTAAAGCCTTACAAAAGCAGCTGTAATCAATCGTACTGGGGCACTGCAAAAAATTACCGTTTTCAAAGCCCTGTATTGATTCTTTTCCGGTTCATGGTTTTCAAGAAAATAACCCCATGCAAAGAACCATGAATCAATTTTCCAGACTACGCTAACATGAAACAATCCAAATTAAAAGATATTTTTGTAAAGAGAGAAATAACAGAAAAACCCACATATCAGCTACAAAAATCCCAGTTACATCCCTTCACGTAAGTGGGGGAAAAAAATAAAGCCAGAGTAGCTGAACAAATTCACTAATTAAATACTGATTAAATCTCAGTGGTCATTGTAAAAACTGTGTATTGTCAAAGGATATGCCAGATTCGGCTTTGAAAGTTTGCATTTCTAATTCTTAATTTGTAGCACAATAGGAAAATTTGTTTACCTGAAAGTTTCCTTTCTTTGAGTAGTAAGATCCACAGATCCATTACAATGGGTACTTAAGTCTGTTTGCAGTTTGTGACAGAATCAGGACTGGCATGCACCAACAACAGGGGAAAGTCCATTCCCTGAAGTTCCCCTCACTCAAGAAAACTTTCACAGACAGATTAATTCCACTTTGTTTTCCTACATTAAAGTTAGCTAACACCATTTATAAAGAAAAAAAAACAATTTCTCCTACTGCAGAGCATGGGGTAATTTCCCCTAACTAAATAAAGTTGAATCTTTGGATATCAACTGGATAGTTGTATTCTTGATGATCCATTTTTCTCCAGGGTAGACTGGACCCTGTGGACCTTATTACTTGAATAACCATCTAAATACAGAAAGAAAAACATCCCTTGTCTTCTAAGAAAAGCTGCCACTGTGGATAGACATTCTGTAAAGACTTGGTGCGTAGCAGTGAGTGCAAAGGGGAGGACCATGTATCAGAAATGGTCCTACCCTATGGTTACACAAAGATACTTCCTGTGTGATGATCTTGTCAAAACATGAAAGTAAGTTTCCTTCAGACTGAGATGCGCAAGCCAATCTAGATAGGAAAGAGAGGGTTAATGGATCCTAGGCTTTACATTCTGAAGCAAAACTTCCAGATGTACAGCTTCCTCAGATGTAGGACTGGACAAAGACCTTCATCTTTCTTTGGAATTAGGAAACAGCAGAAGCAGAAACCCCAATTTCTGAGTTTTTCTGGAACCTCCTCTTCTACTGCTCTCTCCTCAAGTAGATAATTGATTTCCATTCTTAACACAGACACGTGAGAGGGGACCCTGAAAAGGGCGGAAAGGGGAGGTCAGTTTGGAGGGAGGGTTTCAAACTCAATCTTTTATAGTGCCAAAAACCCATCTGTACGTGTGATCTTTTGCCACTCTCTGTAAACAGGGTAAAAATAATCTCCAATAGTTAGAAAAACAGAATTCAAAGTTGGTTTGTTACTCTCAAAGGTCACAACAAACCTGAGGCCTAACTGCTGGTAAAGAAGTAGTAGAAGATGAATTCTTGTGTCTTATCTTGAATGTAAAGGGGCATTGTTGCTGAAAAGCAGTGGACTGATGTTGACGTTGCTGCCAGTAGTGTTGTCTGCCTTTGTTGAAATCCAAAGATAAAGAATAAGGTGGACAATATTGCCATTGCTACCTAAAGGTTGGTAGAAGAATTCTCCTCTTAAAAGGCTGCAATAGACCCAAAGATCTAGCTGTTTCTCGTGTCTTATTTTCTCTAAGTCTTCATCCATTTTAGAACTAAGAAGTCCATACCCTTCTTCAGTCTTTGACCTTGTTTTGGGGGGGAAGGGAGAAGGAGCGTAACCATGCTTGTCTTCTGAGACTTACCTCTGCAGCTATCTATTCTGAAGATGCATCAGATACATCTAAGGTGCACTCAGCATGCGCTTAGCAACATTCTGCAGCCTATAATATTGCAAGTCAGAGGTCACTCTGCAGCACCCCTCTTCGGGGCCCTCTAAGAATTCATGGTTCAAAGGTGGTTCAAACAATTCCCACAAGGGGTCCCATTTAATTAGTCCTCTGATACATACTCTGGCCCTCTAGGCCCAAGTAGTTCAGTCGCTCATGCTTGATTAACCCAAAACTTCACAAAACACAAACTCAGAGTCTTCATCCCAGCTAACCTTGACAGTCTCTCCCCTGCTTGGACAAGGTCTCTCCGAGGCCTCTGCACTTGGAGAACTCTCTCCCGATTCTTCAGCCTTCCCCCCGGTTAACTCAGAACCCTGCAGGAGCTTCTTGCTCCCTTCGGTGTCTACAGACCCTAGCTGCAGTTTACTGCTCTTTTTATACTGGGACCATCTCACTGAACCCAAGTGTAGCTTGTCCTGTAATCAGGGTTAGAATCATAGAACCACAGGGTAAGAAGGGGCCACAAGGGTCATCCAGTCTAAACCAGTGGTTCTCAAGCAAAGGTATGCGTATCTCCAATAGTACGCAGGTCTTCCAGGGGGTACATCAACTCATATAGATATTTGCCTAGTTTTACTAGAAAAGTCAATACAAACCAAAATGTCATATGACTCATTTATACTGCTCTATATACTATACACTGAAATGTAAATACAATATTTATATTCCAATTGATTTATTTTATAATTATATGGTAAAAATGAGAAAGTGAGCAATCGAGCAACTGTGCTACGGCACTTTTGTATTTTTATGTCTGATTTTGTATGCAAGTAGTTTTTAAGTGAGGTGTAACTTGAAGGTATGCAATACAAATCAGATTCTTGAAAGGGGTACAGTAGTCTAAAAAGGTTGAGAGCTACTAGTCTAAACCATCCAAGACAGGTTGCTATCCAGCCTCTTTTTGAAAACCTCCAGTGAAGGAGCTTCCACAACTTCCCAAGGCAGTTTGTTCTATTGTCCTACTGTTCTTACGTTAGGAAGTTTTTCCTGACATTTAATCTCAAACTGCTATGCTGTAGTCTGAACCCACTGCCTCTTGTCCCACCATCTGAGGCAAGAGAGGACAACTTTTCTCCATTTTTTAAGGCAGCCTTTCAAGTATCCAAAGACCACTATTATGTCCCACCTTAATCTCCTCTTTTCCAAACTAAACATACCCAGTTCCTCCCAGCCTTTGCTCATATAGTTTGCATTCCATCCCTTTGATCGTCTTTGTTGCTCACCTCTGAATCCTTTCCAGATTCTCTACATTCTTTTTATATACTGATGACCAAAATTGGACACAGTAATCCAGCTAAGGCATAACCAGCGCTGAGTAAAGAGGTACTATCACCTCTCATGACTTGCATGCTATGCAATTTGACATCATTCTACTAACAGTTTACTTTTTGTTTGTGGTTGTTTAACCAGTTATGATGGTTCTACTGAGCCCACATTTCTCCAGCTTACTTATGAGAATATCACGTGGGATGTGTCAAAAGCTTTGCTAAAGTCCAAGTATATTATGTCCACTGCATTCCCCCTATCCACCAAACCAGTTGCCTTGTCAAAGAAGGAAATCAAGCTGGTTTGGCATGATTTGTTCTTGGTAAATCCATGCTGGCTGCTAGTAATCACCCCTTCATCCTCCCACTATTTGCAAACTGAATGTTTTATACACGATGGCTTGCCCCTTGGGCTGGAGAGCCATCGTGTTACAGCCTCCTTAATAAGGGCATTAATCAGTCCGCCGTGCTCATCCGGAGATTCTTGGTAAAAAGTGAAATCTTGTCCCACAGGTGAAACTGCCTTGAAGACTATGTAATTAGCTATCCTCACATTTAAAAAAGATAAAGAAATTAATTTTCCTCCCAAAAAATTGAATTTCCCCTCCCACCCTTGTCACTGGGAGTGGAACAAATATTCCATTCTTGGTCGATGCATTGTTACAACCACTATCAGAAAATTAGAGGGAGGAAGTATGTGGACACAAGAAGACTCCTCATATGGAATCTGATAACGCTTATCCAACATTTAGCCGTTGGTTGACAGGAAGATGGATTAGTCCCTCAGATTTTTCTGGCTTCCAGAGACCCTCCAGAACTGGCTGAGAAATGTTAAGGTATTTCCAAGGATGCCAGAGATAGAATGAGGATTTTTCCTCCAGTGAAACAGAAGGTAGTTTTAAAGTAGAAACTATTCTGATGAGTAACTTGTGTAACTGGATGCAATCCTCAGGATGGCACCCACGTTTTAATTGGGAGAGGAGCAACCTATGGATTCCTGGCCCTGATGCAAGATGTCTTGTATCAGCATAAGGGACTCCTCTTTTGGTATTAGGTCTGTTGGCATAGGAATCCGAGTGCCCCAGATCCACAGAAACATCCCTGCGTCAATGCAGAACAGAGGTTGTAGCTTTTGAAGGACGCTGATATGGAAACCCTGGACTTGGCCAGTTTGGCTACTCCTGCCAACTTTCCTAGATAATGTCAGTTAGCAGGATACATGTATTTAGAATAGCCCATCTCGAAAGAAAAGCCCTGAGGAAGCTGAGGCTCTGGATAAATGGGTGGATCCGGCTCCTCCTCTGAATGCAGATCTGAGCTGGGATCTGACAAGGAAATAACTGGGAATACTGCTGAGGTAGAGATCAACAACAGCAACAAGGAGATAGAGTTCTCCTAGGGGTCCTGAGGAGGTGGAGATAACGTGACCAAGGACTGATGGTGAGAAATCAGCTTTGTGTTTCTTTTGCAAGGAAGAGAACATTGTGACAGATCCTTATCCAATCATCTTTTTTCTGGTTTTGGTGAAGAACTGAGAGGATTCGAGGGATGTGGTTCCGCATGTACCTGTGCGTAACCACATTACGTGGTATCTGTGGCAACAGAATACTCAGATCTGCCTATTTCTCATGAACCTCCCAGAGTGGATGATCCACTGATAGTTTCTGGGGAGGGATTTTTTTTTATTTGGTTTTTTAAGATCTCTGATCTTCATGTTCACAAACCAAAGGATCCGATGGGTCACCAGAATGGGAAACAATCCCAAGCACCAAAAGATGTTGTCTTTGCCTTCTTTTTTCTTGGGACTGAAAATCCCAGTTCCGCAGAGCCCTCAGGCATAGACTGTCTGTTGTCCAAGCTTGTTTCACTTATCATCAGTACCTTCTGGGAACTGAGCCCAAGGCTTTTGCTACTGAATACTCAGTCTTTTTGGATCCGGAGCTCAGTGCCAAGGCCAATAGTTTGGAACCAGAAGGCTTCCAGAAACCAGAATGTCCCAGAGACAATTCAGAACTTTATCTCCCTTTTCAGAAGCCTCAGAAACCTTGCCTCTGGAGGTTTTACGTGATGAGACTTCTTGCAGAAGGAGGTCTGGAGTCCAGCAGATAGAAGAGAAGCACTCCCCTTCCTGTTGCACTAAGAATTTTAGGTGCTAAGCATGGGCATCTGTTGTGGGGTGTATAAAGCCCACACTGGAACTGCAGGGGTTAAAGAGCAACTCTGGGTCCAGGTGACACCACCCATCCCCACCTGCAGAGCATTTTCCACCTGGAGGTGGAGCTTAAAAGGGAGCCAAACAGCTCAGAAAGGGGCTGATAGGACAAGGAGAGAGACCTAACCTGAGAGCTCCCGGAGAAGGGTGCTGCAGAAGCCTTTCCCCAGGGAGGAAGAGCTTGCCTGCTGAGCCCAGAGGGGCTGAAGGTTCAATTACTCTCATTTTCTTTACTACTTTGTGCCGCACTGGAAGACTTTAGCAGGGGAGACAGTCATAGGAAGTAGCCCAGGGAGGCAGCCTTAAGCGTGCCTGGGTGCTAGACAGCGTTGCCTCTTCCAGGGCCCTGGGCCGGAGCCTGGCGGAGTGTGAGGCCCCGGGCTCCCCTACAAACCACCCATTACAAAAGAACACAACCTCCCCTGCCCTGTTTCCAGACTCCTTGCACCTGTGGAGAAGCGAGGGGAGGGTAAAGAATTTTTAAACTCCACAACTTGGACTTGAGACCCGCAGGTGTCAATAGACGGATGAAAGTTCATACCTCCTCCTCCCGTAGCCCCAGTGGGAGGGCAGAAGAGCCAATATCTTCCTTGAGATTCTGTGACCCCAGAAAGGAATAAAGCTAATTGGTAACCTGACTGGAGGGTTGATTCAACACCCACAAAACAGCAGACTGCCCTGGGGCAGGACAGTGTCCAAGAGAGACAGAGGAAAGGAAAGTGCAAATCTAGTGCCCTAACCACTAGACAATCCCACCAGCAAACACCGCCCATCACCACACCTGATGCTGGGAAAACTGACAGGACACCGTCTTTTAAATCAGTGTTTCTTGATCTTCAGATCCGCCATCGCTAATTTACTAATTGTAAAACTCAACACTAACTCTATTAACAATTAACTATTAAAAGAGTAAGGGACTTATCTAACTTGCTGACGCTCTTGAATCCAAAGGCGGTTCACATCCATTTGTGGTCAGCAGTTTGAAGGAACTGAGGCAGCAACTGCTGCTGGGCTCCCTTTCATAGTCCTGCCCTCAGAATGTGCTTGAATGCTGAAGGAAAGAATGTGGGGTGCGTGTGAGCGCCTGAATAGGCATTTCTACGAGAAGGCTGCACCATTCAATGGCACCACGCGTAACATATCCCAACAGCGGGAATATGCAGAGGACACTCAAAGAAGAAAGGAAATTTTGAGGTAAGCATAGATAAATTTACCTATTCTTCTTATGCAAGGTTCACTGATCTGCTACAGTAGGATTTTCATGCAGTCTATCTCCAAGGTAGGAAGCAGGATCATCTTTTAGACATATAAAACAAGGGGAAATATATATCCTCAATCTTTCCCTAGTGCTGAGGCATGGAAAAGACTTATACTGAAAAAAAGGCATTGGCTGAAGACTGGATAACTAACGTAGCATTTGGCAAATGTATGTATTGATGGCTATGTGGCCACTTAGCTGATCTCTTTATAAGAGCTATGACTTCTCTGCCCCAACATTGTCAGTTCTCCTGCAGATCGGATTTTTGACAAAAGAAAGAATATTTCTTAAATTTACTTTGGAAACACATGGTATAACAGTTCTGAGGAGTACTTGTCTGAATTAAATGTACAATACCAGGTTTCATCTGAGAAAACTTCATAACTACTATTTCCAATCAGAAAACTTTACCAGAGTGTACTTCCATGGATAATAAGTATTAAACCACTGTAGGAGGTGTCATTGGGATAGTGCTGGGGGGGCAAGAATGAGGTTCCAAGCTCTATAACCTTGTGGGGATGGAATCAGGGTAGTTGCCCTATGGAAGCATTCAATGTTGAGATTTGTCCAAGCAAAAAGGTCAATTCACTGTAGTATAATATTTTCAGCATGTTCAAGAAAAGCAACTTTTGTACAATCTCATACACTTACATTAGAGCTTTCCTGGAGGAATTCAAGGCTGTGCTTCATTTGTTTAATGTGTTAGTTGAACCTTGGACTTTGCTTCAGCCAGCAGAATTTGTTGACTTCTTTTTCGACTCCATTAGAGTGATAATCACTTCATCCAAGTATCTTATTTTGAACCTGTCTGGTGCTGGATAGAAGACTGGTTTTTGGAACAGCAGACCTCCTTTGTGAAGTAGAGACACTGAAAGGTCCAATGCGAGGTGTAACCAGCCCTTGAACTAATACACTGAAGACAAATCCTAGGCCTACGTTTGACTTCCCTGGCATCATATGCACGTATTTACCATGAGTCCAAGATACTCCAGGAACCCCATCATTATGCATTCCAGCTTGTGTTCTCTATTCAGAATCCTGGTCAGCAGAATTTTCCAGGAGTGAATTTCCATTTTCCTTAAACCCATTATTAATACTACCACAATCCAGGAAGAGTCCCAAAGTGATAGCTGGGGACAACAGGCCACTAGATGGGGCATAGCAATCCGCAGTGGTAACTGGGGAAAACAAGCCAATACTGAGCTTTAAGTATGGCAAGAAATCCCCATTCTTCTATTATGATATCTTCCCAGGAAACACAAGGAGGGATAAATAGCTATTAGCTTATCTAAGGCAGCTGCAGACCTCCCAAACTTAGTTTCACTCAGCCTGAAAGAGCCTATCCTCTTTATTTTTTGGTTTTGGTTTTTTTTTATTGTGTGAGAGAGCACGAATACACACACAAACACACACACACACACACAAGCCCATGCTGTTGCATGAGTGTAATTCATAAAGTCAAAATGGCTGAGAACTTAAAAACTGAAACGTAACAGACCACAAATACCAGTGATGACTGAACCCAGTGAAATTCTAAACAAAGATCTCTCAATCATGCTTGTGGCTCTTTCCATCATTTCATGCTAACTCAACAGACAGTATAGGCTTTAGAGTGATGTCTGGTGTTATTGTGTGTGCTAACTGTGTTGCTGGACTGTGCTCATTTGAGGGCAGGAAGGGGTGTACTGAGATAGTTGTGTCAATCTGTGCGGGTGGCAAATGAGGGAGTGTGTGCTGTGGTAAGGGGCTGTGTGTGTTTGGGGTTACTGTGTATGCTGGTTGTGTTGTTGTAGGAGTGGTTGTGTTGATGTGTGTATAGTCGGGTTGTGCAAGGAAATCTGTGTTGATTTGTGCAGATGGCAGTTGAGCACATGGATGTGGCAGATGGCTCAAGTAATCTACAATCTGTGCAGTCACCCTCACACAACTAATGACACTGTTGCATGAAAATCAGCTACAGAGGAATGACGGTGATTGGCTGAGTTACTTCTAATATAACAATGGTCTAGAGAGCACAGACACTTGCCTTATTGCAACTGTACATCACACAGGTGTAATTCTGGAAGTCAAAATAGCTAAGAACTTAAAAACTGGATAGTAACAGCCCATGAAATCCAGTGATGATTCAATGCTGTGATATTCCGAACAAAAAGAGCCTTCAACCATGCTTTTGGAGCTGTTCCATCGCTTCACACTTGCACATAATAGGCTTCAGAGTGACTATCCTGGAATCTTATTATATAGATTATTTGATCTCCTACCTCTCGTTCAGACAACTGCCTTTATTCCCCTACAGAGGAAGAATTCCCTATTTCTTCTTTGTGTGGGCATACACACCCGAAGGAACCAGCACAAATATTTACCTTGGTGCTTTCTGCATTAATCTGCTATACTGCACTCCAAGAAGGTAAGCAGGAAAACCAGAAGCTGAGTATTTTCTTGCTGCACTCTCTGAAGGTGAGCAGGGAAAAACATGCTGATTTTATTTATTTCCCCTTTGTTCCTAAGATCCTGCTTTGGAGTGGGGGGAGCAAAATTGGATTCAGACATTGCTCCAAAAATATTTCAAGTGCTAGTGTTCCCATGCCTTCAAAGAGGCTGGACATAGTGCCTCCCCTACCGAATTCCCAGGGAAGGTACCTCGGTGTAGGATGGGCACAGACTCTATTCTTTCTATTGTATAGGGTCCACCTGGGCCAAATGGGTCTGTGTTTCTCCTAGAGACTGCCTATCAGTAGGGATCACCTGGGGTGGGAGGCACAGGTTGTACAGGTGGCAGCAGGGGAAAAGAGCTGGGCCCAAAGGCCCCTTACTGCACTCTCTGATATTATCAGTGTTCATGCTGTATCAAGTGCCAAAGGAGAGGCAGTACAGGAAGAAGTGTCTGGGCTCCACAGTCAGAGGCTGCAGGTGCAGGCTACAGGGACTGAGGTGCGATCCTCCACCTGGCGCCCTGCCCTCTTGGCTTCACAGTCCTCATTGAGATTGGGAGGATGGGCTGCCTGCCCTGGAGCAGGCAACTCTAATTCTGCCTGGCTCCTTTCCAGCCAGGAAGCTGCAAACACCTCAGAAGAAGAGGGTGAGGGGACAATCTTCCCAAATGGCAAACACAGCCCTGGGACACAGCTAGGAATTGGATGGACACGTCACTGAGCCAAACCATTAAGTCAGAAATTTGAATTAAAGTTTGGGATTTCCCTCTGAAAAAGCTTTGCAGCAGAGAAGACCTCTGGCACTGGGGAGGCAGAGAAAATGGAGGGAGCTCCAGGGGGCACAGCACTGCTCTGCTACCAGTGACTGATAGATCTGGTTTCACTGGGATTATACAAAGGAAAACATTTTGACACATTAAAGTAAAATTTGAAAGCTGAGGTCAATGCAATTCGGCATATTCAATTTAAGATTATTGGGCTAATAGCAAAGTTACTTACCACCTACGATGAGTGGTCCCTTCTAATCAGAGTTAATGAAAATATTGATAAGCACGTTTCTATATTTAATTTTAGAGAAAATAATGTATAGCCAAACTAAAGAGTGAGCACTTTTTTCAAGTTTATTCCCTGAATTAATGAAACTCAAGATAGTTATATTGTATTTTGTTTCAGAGTAACAGCCGTGTTAGTCTGTATTCGCAAAAAGAAAAGGAGTACTTGTGGCACCTTAGAGACTAACCAATTTATTTGAGCATGAGCTTTCGTGAGCTACAGCTCACTTCATCGGATGCATACCGTGGAAACTGCAGCAGACTTTATATATATACACAGAGAATATGAAACAATACCTCCTCCCACCCACTGTCCTGCTGGTAATAGCTTATCTAAAGTGATCATCAGGTTGGGCCATTTCCAGCACAAATCCAGGTTTTCTCACCCTCCACCCCCCCACACAAATTCACTCTCCTGCTGGTGATAGCCCATCCAAAGTGACAACTCTTTACACAATGTGCATGATAATCAAGTCGGGCTATTTCCTGCACAAATCCAGGTTTTCTCACATCCCCCCCACCCCCATACACACACAAACTCACTCTCCTGCTGGTAATAGCTCATCCAAACTGACCACTCTCCAAGTTTAAATCCAAGTTAAACCAGAATATCTGGGGGGGGGGTAGGAAAAAACAAGAGGAAACAGGCTACCTTGCATAATGACTTAGCCACTCCCAGTCTCTATTTAAGCCTAAATTAATAGTATCCAATTTGCAAATGAATTCCAATTCAGCAGTTTCTCGCTGGAGTCTGGATTTGAAGTTTTTTTGTTTTAAGATAGCGACCTTCATGTCTGTGATTGCGTGACCAGAGAGATTGAAGTGTTCTCCGACTGGTTTATGAATGTTATAATTCTTGACATCTGATTTGTGTCCATTTATTCTTTTACGTAGAGACTGTCCAGTTTGACCAATGTACATGGCAGAGGGGCATTGCTGGCACATGATGGCATATATCACATTGAGCCCTCTGAGGCTCGTTCACCTGCACATCCACCAATGTGATATATGCCATCATGTGCCAGCAATGCCCCTCTGCCATGTACATTGGTCAAACTGGACAGTCTCTACGTAAAAGAATAAATGGACACAAATCAGATGTCAAGAATTATAACATTCATAAACCAGTCGGAGAACACTTCAATCTCTCTGGTCACGCAATCACAGACATGAAGGTCGCTATCTTAAAACAAAAAAACTTCAAATCCAGACTCCAGCGAGAAACTGCTGAATTGGAATTCATTTGCAAATTGGATACTATTAATTTAGGCTTAAATAGAGACTGGGAGTGGCTAAGTCATTATGCAAGGTAGCCTGTTTCCTCTTGTTTTTTCCTACCCCCCCCCCAGATATTCTGGTTTAACTTGGATTTAAACTTGGAGAGTGGTCAGTTTGGATGAGCTATTACCAGCAGGAGAGTGAGTTTGTGTGTGTATGGGGGTGGGGGGGATGTGAGAAAACCTGGATTTGTGCAGGAAATAGCCCGACTTGATTATCATGCACATTGTGTAAAGAGTTGTCACTTTGGATGGGCTATCACCAGCAGGAGAGTGAATTTGTGTGGGGGGGGGTGGAGGGTGAGAAAACCTGGATTTGTGCTGGAAATGGCCCACCTGATGATCACTTTAGATAAGCTATTACCAGCAGGACAGTGGGTGGGAGGAGGTATTGTTTCATATTCTCTGTGTATATATATAAAGTCTGCTGCAGTTTCCACGGTATGCATCCGATGAAGTGAGCTGTAGCTCACGAAAGCTCATGCTCAAATAAATTGGTTAGTCTCTAAGGTGCCACAAGTACTCCTTTTCTTATTGTATTTTGTGTATCCATATTGCATTTGGCTTTAAGAAAGGTTATCCAGATAAAAAAAGTCAACTGACAGCATATTCAACAATTGTACATTAGGGTGTAAAGTAAACACAACAACAACTTCAAATTTTAATTTTATTTAATAACTATTAGAGAACTTTAATTTTTCCAGGGTTCAAAACTCGGGCTTCTGTTGAAGGGATAAACAATTCAGTAGTTATATACCCAGCTCCAAGTTATCTGAAAATATTTCACACAAGGTGTTTCAGCACTACCAATGCAAGGTCTGTGTGTTATGCACAGCCAATCAACAGTAACTGATCAAGGGACTAAATCTTTTTAAAGCCTAGATGTCTACAACCCTCCTGGAGCTGTTACACATTGAGGATTTCACAGCATTATTGATCTGGTCAGCCTTTTTATCCTTAGTAAGTTATTTTAGTCAACTTTCTGTGAGCAAGGAAATCTCTTTGTTAGGCTTTGTCTAGATCACTGCACAAACCCTGCTTACACTACAACACAAAACAGGTAACTTATTCAGGGGCAACAAGAAAGAGGTCTGTTGGCATTCATTTCTTGCCTACAGTTTTCAATCCTTCTCTTCTCTACAGATCATTGCAAAATTGCGGTTAGAAATATGGCTGAATATCAAAGCTACCTATCCTGTCTAACTTTTGTGTGGATGAAAGTTCTGTGTAAATAATACATCACACAGAACATTCAGTTAGACAGAAATTATATGACTAAACCAACATATGGCCTTCTCTATCACTCTGAACATTTTTGTCTTTTAGGCAATTCTTTACACTGTAGAGAAGCAAAGCATTATCTGGTACTTGCATTACACACAAAATAGGCAAATGCACTACCAGAATGGTAAGGAAAAAAATGCACTGCATCTCACACTTAAAACAATTATTCTTTGTTTTGTTTTAAAAAATTTTTTTATAGTATAAGCTCTTCAGTTTGGGGAATGTGCCTGGTATCAAAAAACAAGCTTGCACCCAACATATACTGCCATACATTCCACAGCAACTTTCCTGGATTTGTGCAGCTCAATCATGAAACTAGAGGCAAAGTGCTGGTGTATGATTCTAGCCTTCAGGTTACTTACAAACTGAAGCCTGTCTACACTACAAAATTAAGTCAATCTAAGTTAGGTTGACTTACAGCCACCACAGGAATTACTGCAGTGCTTCAGGTCCACACTACCCCCTCTGTCGGTGATGCGCATCCCCACTAGGAGCGCTTCCACTAACTTAACTGTGTGAGGCATTGTGGGGCGCTGACAGCTGGAGGACACCCCCCACACTTCCAGAGCTATGGGAGAAAAAGAGGGCATAGGATAATCAAAACACTTGGGGGGGGGGAAGAGAGAGAGAGAGAGCGCGAGCAAGTGTGTGTGTGTGTGTCAGTCACCCCTGGGGCTGACTGCCAAGCTGTGAGCCAGGCGCAGGGCTCAATTTCAGAGCAGGAAGCCTATCAACAGTGAAACTGACATTCTTATCAGTTTCATGGGTGCTATTATTTCGCATTTGGTCTCCAGCTCTGGCTCTCAGCCCCAGGCAGGGCTCACAACTGGAGTCCCATCCCGTCCCCCCCGCCCCAGCTGACAGCTGGAGCTCAAATGTGAAATAACTGCAGCTGTAAAACTGACAAAAATGTCAATTTCACAGCTGGTAGGCTCCTTGTGAAATTGAGCCCAGTGCTGGGCTCATGGCTGGGGCTGTCAGCCCTGGGGCAGGGGGGAGTTCCAGCTGTGAGCCCTGAGGCTGTCAGCCCTAGGGTGGGGAATTCCTGCTGTCAGCTCGGGCTGTCAGCGCTTGATGCGGGAGGGCTCCAGCTGTAGTCCTGTCACCCGGCTGACAGCCCAACTCAGGCGATCAGTGCCAGGGGAGAGGGTGGCTGACTGACAACAGGGGATGTAAATAACAGAGTGTCTACATGGGCACTGCATCGCCCTAATTACATCGACCTAAGCGCTACACCTCTCGTGGCGGTGGAGTTATTAAGACAATGTAGTGGGCAACCTAGATCAGTGGGAGCACCACTGTAGTATAGACACTGACAGAGTTAGGTCAGCATAAGCTGCTTTACCTCAGTCTAGCTTTGTAGTGTAGACCAGGCCTGACAATCAATTAGCTTAGGCCCCTGGTTTTGCAGCCTGCAAAAACCTACATATTTTGTTTTCAAAACAAATACTAAAATTGTACTTTTACTCAGAAAAATGACTATGTTCAAACGATACCCTCTTACCGAAAAGAGCAGTATTAAGTTGCCTCTGCGGAGTAAGAAACATACCCAATTTTGGTGACAAAAGTAAGTTTATACTACTTGTTACTCTGTTAATATAGTTAACCTGGATTCTAGTCTGATTTCTGTATCAGACTTGTTAACTAAGTTCTAACTATAAGATCAAATTATGCCTTCAGTTCCACCTGTGCAACCCCCAACAAAATACGGTTGGGCAAAGGTAACAGAAGGCTGAAGTGTCCTTGCAGAATTACTACTACTGGCAATGACCCACAATCCAGCTTTCCAGGTTAAATCTGCAGCACTTTCAGTCTGGGAGAGAGGGGTAGAAGCCATCTCCCTACTCAAACTCATCAAACACACACACACACACTCTCCAAGTGTTTTGATTATCCTATGCCCTCTTTTTCTCCCCTAGCTCTGCTTCATAAATCTGGGAGGTAATTTACATTTGTTAGCTTTCAAACAGAGCTTTCAAACAAAACACAGGATTATTTACTGTACTGCTTTTGTCCAAAGCTGTTGCAATGAATATTAAAATGCCATCCTTAAATGTATATCAATCAGGAATTTAGCTCATAACATTCCAGAGGGAAAAACAAATTGTACACTGAAGGCATTAGAAAGCTGTTTTATGTCCTGCCTATATTGCTTGACTAATATGATCATTTACATTTTTCAAAGTGTAACTAGTCGAAATGGAATGAGCAATCACGGTTTCACCAGCCTAAGCATCAAGGATCTAAACTATTCAATCGACCAACTCAAACAGAATAAGACAGTTACCGGTTTCATAACTGATGTTCTTTGAGATGTGTTGCTCATGTCCATTCCATATTAGGTGTGTGTGCTTGCCACATGCACAGTTGCCTGAAGATTTTCCCTCAGTGGTATCCGTAGGGGACCTGCTCTGGTGCCCCCTGGAGCAGTGCGCAAATGTTTCCTCCAACCTCAGTTCCTTCTTGCTGGAAACTCCAAGAGTGGGGAAGGAGGGCAAGTCATGGAACGGACATGAGCAACACATCTCGAAGAATACCAGTTATGGAAAAGGTAACTTTCTTTTTTCTTCGCGTGCTTGCTCATGTCCATTCCATATTAGATGACTCCCAAGCAGTGCCAACGGAGGCGGGTAGGAATTCACGGATGTGTAGTTTGCAACACAGCTCTGCCAAACCCTTCATTGTCTCTGGCTTGCTGAGTGGTGGCGTAGTGCACTGTGAATGTGTGAACTGAAGATCATGCCGCAGCTCCGCAAATGTCCTGGATGGGAATGTGGGCCAGGAAGGCAGCTGAGGATGCCTGAGCTCTGGTCGAGTGGGCTCTCACAATCAGAGACAGCGGGACCTGTGCCAGCTTGTAAAAGGTCCAGACGCAGGAGGTGATCCAGTTGGAAATTCTCTGCAATGACACCGGAAGGCTCTTCATCCTGTCCGCTGTTGCAACAAAGAGCTGGGTCAACCTGCAGAAGAGCTTGGTATGCTCCAGGTAAAACACCAGAGCATGTCTAACGTCCAGGGCATGCAGCCTTCTTTCCTCCCCAGTAGTGTGCGGCTTAGGACAAAACATGGGGAGGAAGATGTCCTGGTTAACATGGAAGGAAGACACCACCTTTGGCAGAAAGGCTAGAGGGGGTCACAGTTGAACTTTATCCTTGTAGAACACTGTATACAGTTGGGGTGTAGGAGATGTCCGTGATCCTGCGAGAGCAGATCCGGTCGATCAGGACTGGGCCAGGGAGCGGCTACTGCCAGGTCCATCAACGTTTCAAACCAACGTTGGCGCAGTCTCGGGGCGACCATGACGACTTGGGTCTTGTCTCTCTTGACCTTTGACAGGGCTCTGCTGATGAGCGAGATCGGCGGGAACGCGTACATCAGCAGGGCCAGTGCAAGGAGGTTTCACGCCCTAGGTGAAACTTCCACCTTGTGCCGCCCCCTACCCCCCACCTCCCCAGCCCGGGGAGCCCCCCCCCGCAGCACCTCCCCACCACCCAATCCCTCCCTCCCTCCCCTCGGCCCGGGGAGCCCCCCCTGCGGCAGCTCCCCGCCCCAGCTCACCTCTGCTCTGCCTCCTCCCTGAGCACGCTGCTGCTTCTCCCGCCTCCCAGGCTTGTGCCGCCAATCAGCTATTTGGCGTGCAAGACTGGGAGGGAGAGAAGCAGGGCGGGGTGGGGCTCAGGGGAGGAGGCAGAGAAGAGGTAAGATGGGGCGGGGAGCGGTTCCCCTGTGTGCCGCCCCCCATCCCCTCTTTACTTGCTGCAGGTGGCCCTCCCCGCGCCCCCCCCCCCCGCCCAGCTTACCTTCACTCCACCACCACCCCCAACCACTTGGTGCCCTAAGCGACCGCCTAGTTCACCTAGTGGTTGCACAGGCCCTGTACATCAGACCCCCCCGACCATTACAGGAGGAAGGTGTCTGAGAGGGAGTCTTTGCCCATGCCTTGTAGGGAACAGAAGCGATGACATTTCCTGCTCTTTCTGGTGGTGAACAGGTCCACTTGGGGAGTTCCCCACCTCTGAAAAAGGCCCAGGCTACCTCTGGATGGAGTGACGACTCGTAGTGAGAGGAAAAGGATCTGCTGAGGCTATCTGCCAGTGTGTTCCTGATGCTGGGGAGGTGACAGGCCACCAGTTGGATCACGTGGTCAGTGCAGAAATCCCAGAGGTCAGAGTGCTGCTTGGCAGAGGTGCCGACAAGCGTGCTCCCCCTGCCTGTTGACATAGAACATCTAGGTCATATTGTCCATCAACACTCTCACCACCTCTCCTGCCAGGTGCGGTAGAAAGACGCCACAGGCCAAGCATACCGCTCTGAGCTCCTTGACATTTATGCGCAACGTAATCTCCTCCGGGGACCACATGCCCTAGGTCTGGAGGCCTCCGTGATGCACTCCCCAGCAAAGGTCCAAGGTGTCTGATATCAGCTTAACCAAGTGACAAGGGCTGTTGAATGGAACTCCTTCCAGGATTGATCTACCATTGTAGCGAGGTAAGTATCATCAGTGGGATGGTAACAACCTTTTCCAGGTGATCTCCGGACTGGGAATAGACCGTTGCCAGCCACTGCTGTAAGGGCCGCATCCTGAGCCTGGCATGCTGTACATACATGCTGCCACGTGGCCCAGCAGGCACAGCCAAACCCTGGCCATGGTAAGGGGGAACGCGGAGATTCTCGCAGTGAGGTCCACCATTGTCTGGAACCTCTCCTGCAGTAGGAACGCTCTGGCGCAAGTGGAGTTGAGCACCGCTCCGATGAACCCTATCCTCTGCACCAGAACGAACATTGACTTTTTGTCATTTACCAGCAAGCCCAAGGATCAGCACATGGCCTGTAGCACCGCGACATCCCTTTGAACTTGGGACTTGAGCGGCCTTTGACGAGCCAGTTGGATACCTCGACATCTGAGGAAAGCGACTACTACCGACATGCACTGAGTGAACACCCTCAGTGCTGTTGCGAGGCCGAATGGGAGGACTGCAAACTGACAGTGGTTGAGTCCCACCATGAAACATAGAAAGCATCTGTGACCTTGAAAGACTGCTAAATGGAAATATGCATCCTTCAAGTCGAGGGTGGCATACCAGTCTCCCGGATCCAGGGAGGGGATGATGGAGGCCAGGAGACCATGCTGAACTTCAGCTTCTTTAGGTATTTGTTGAGCTCTTGCAGGTCCAGGATGGGCCATAGACCGCCCTTGGCCTTCGGGATTAAAAAGTACCAGGAATAGAACCTCTTGTTCCTGTACTTGCGAGGAACCTTTTCCACCGCACCCAGCTGCAACCCTTCTACCTCCTGTGCAAGAAGTCTCTTGTGAGAGGGGTCCCTGAAGACAGACAGGGAAGGGTAGTTGTAGGGGGGGTAGAAAGAAACTGGAGAGTGTAATCCTGTGCTGCAGTATTGACGACCCAGCGATCTGAAGTTATAGTGGTCCAAGCAGGGGGGAAAAAAGAAAGGTGGTTGGAAAACAGAGGGAAAGATGAATCCAGGGTATAGTATGGTAGGTCGCCCTCAAGCACACCCTTAAAACACTCGCTTGCCCCCCTGCTTATTGTGGGTTGAGCCTGATTGGGCAGAGGGTGGAGGTGGGTGGTTCGGACAGCATTTGTAGCCCCTACTCTTCTTAGGGGGCAGCTCCTGCTGGGGTTGGCTCCCTTGCCCCTGGGATGGTTGCAGTCTGAACCGCTTATGGACTGGACCAAGGATGTGCAGCCCTAGAGCTTTCAGGGTAGTGCAGAAGTCTTTCAGTCCATGCAGCTTACTGTCCATCTGCTCTGCAAACAGGGCCTGGCAGTCGAAGGGGAGGTCCTGCCTCGACTGCTGAACCTCAGTCGACAGACCCGAGAGGAGCACCCAGGATGCCCTCCATATGGAAATGGCCGAAATCATCGGTTGAGCCGCGGAGTCTGCTGCATCTTCGAGAATCTCCTGGATCGCCGCGGTGCCTCAACCTGTTTGATAGAGACAAGTCCCTTGCACGGGCCCTCTGGGATCTTTGGTGATCGGCGTTGGTAGACCAGTGAGCTACGCCTCGCGTTGCTCGACCGGTGCCAGGACCTAGAGCGGGACCGGGAGCCAGAGCGGGCCGGTCGACAGGAGGATCTCCCCGACCGTGGGGATTTGCATCTCGGTGACAGGTGCTGGCAGGCAGGTGACCAGTGGCTCCGTTCAACCGATTGGTTGTGTGATCAGTGCAGAGGCATTGGAGATGGATGCTCATGCTGGGGGGCACGTGCCCCCACATGTCTGCACCAGGTTACCGGCAAGCCTCGCCTCAAATCCCACTGCTGGTCCCCAGGGTCCAGAGACTGAAGGCGGCTTCTCTAAACCTGCCTCCCTACTTCCGAGGCATGATGGCTCCGTGCGGGTGAGTGCTGGCGGGATGTCCCCCGTGATGGGAAATGATGCCGCTGAGGCGTGGACACGCAGAACAGTCCCAAGGCTGGTTTACCCCTGGACTTGGGTTCAGTCGGAGCTGGTGTGGACAGCACTGGCAGCGTAGGATCTTCTGCCCTGCCTGCAGGGCCTCGGGCATTGACGGGACTTCTAGCTGACGGAGGCTCTCGTCACTGTCCGGTGTGGCAGGCACAGTACAGGAGGGGCTAGACCGCCCGACTTGAGCTGGGGCCCGACTCCCTGACGGAGGTGTTGAACCGCCCAGCATGGGTCTTGGCTCTCCTCCAGCCATCTCCTTTCCCTTAAGGGAAGTGAGAGATCTTCCCCTTGCGGTCGTCTTGGGCTTCTTGGCCAGGGATCGGTGCCGGCTCATAGGCAGCGATGGTGGGGCACTCCGCACCAAGGCTGCAGTGCTCGAGACCCAGCCAGATCTCTGCTCCAGTGCCGGGGTCAGCACCAACTCCATCAGGAGTGCCCTGAGACAGATGTCTCTCTCCTCCTTTGTTTGGGGTTTGAACAATTTACAGATGCAACACTTGTCGCTTGTGTCTTTCGCCTAGACACCTTAAACAACTAACATGTGGGTTGCTGATGGGCATAGGCCGCTTAGAATGATCACATGGCTGAAAGCCTGGGGACCAGGGCATGCCCCGTGGCTAGGCAGAGTCCCATCTAGGACCAACTAACTAGAACTAACATTAAGGGTAACTGCTAACTATATACAAATACTTTACAGGAAAACACACTTGAGAGACACACTGAACAAAGCGAAAAGCTAGCCAAAGCAGCAGACATTCCAGCACTATCGCTGGTGGCAAGAAGGAACTGAGAGTGGGGGGAGCCAGCAGCATCCCTTATACCATAGCATGTGCACGCCGCTTCAGGGAGCGCCAGAGCTGGTCCCCTACAGATACTACTGAAGGAAAAACTTCTGGCACCGGTGTATGTGGGGAGCACACACACCTAATAATGGAATGGCAAGCACTCAAAGAAGAAACAGAAGTTATTAGACATACACATAAACCTGTTCAGCTGAGAATCTACACAAAGATCAACAACAAATAAAACAAGGAAAGTTCCAAACCAAACTACACAAGGCTGTAACCTAAGGGATCTGTTAACAGACACTGTACAAGAGCTTAGACTTGACACAGTTTCATTGAATATCTTGCATAGCAGACTTTAAAAAAAAAAAAACACACACGCATGTGCACACACTTACTTTGTGGTATACACATGCATATGTATATTTAAGAACCTGAAATTATTTTGTTCTTAAACATCAAATGGGAGCAAGACAGCATTAACGTGAGTGGAACACTTAAACCTAATATTCCAAGTGTGTAAGTGAAATATATTGATAAATACACATATTCCACATATATACAATACATATACACTATATATATTTATTTATTTGATAAAGCTAACCTTCTATGTAGGTTCTAACATTGTGCCATTGCACCATGGTATATCTAACATAGTAAATCCTTTGAGCTGGGCAGGAATAGAGCCCCACCTAGAAGAGCATAGCAGAATTTTTTTTCCAGAAGTTAAAGACAGACCAACCTCATGATAAAATGAACAAAATTAGATTTTTGCTAAGAGCTCCTTGACAAGTTAGATCAGTTTGTTATGTTTGAGTATTAAACTTGTCACAGCAGGTTAGGTCTCCACAAGCCGTGTAGATAAAATGCTCTTCATATTATCGGATTTTTTTAAAAAAATATCCGCAATATTCTACAATTGGCTACCATGTTCTAAGAGACACTTATTCATCCAACATCTTTGACAGATGCCCATAACAATTCACTACTACCAACTGCCTGCAAAACTGCAGAAACATTTTCATATTCTGCTTTAAAAAGAAAATTAATGAATGAAGCAGAACAAATCCAACAAGAAGAGGATGGAGAAAATGAAGCACTCTTTGCTGAAAATAAAATTCATTTGAGTAGTTAGGGTCCTTTCAAAAAGTCGCACAGAGGTTTTTTTCTGCTTCAATATAATAATCTTAACCTTCTTTTTAAAGCGAAGGACACTGATATGGTGAAGTTATCAAAGCACTTTATTCTTCAAAATAAAAATAAAGCCTATATCAGACTTATACTGCACATATTTATTTCATCAGGCTTTAATGGTGATAAAGAATAGCATTTCTTTTACCAAAAAATGGTCTCCATAAACTGAAGTCCAAGTTAATGCTTCCAGCTGAACTTTGCTGAAGTTATTCATTTAACTTAATGGCAGAGCACCATCCCTTTAGAAAGATAAAGATCCTGATTCTAATCCCAGCAGTCATTTTCTTTTCTCCATTAATTATGTGTATGCACACATATGCTCACATTACAATCCCCTGGGGAAACATGTGATGGTCTCAAAGCACAGATTACTGGTTATGGCTCAAATATAGCAGGTTATGTAACTAAAACCCTTAACCAGCTTCTATTTTATTCTTTTAAAATTAGTTTGAGAAAAAAAGAATTATCAGGAAAAATTACACTAACAATTTATTTGAATCCAAGAATAATGCAACCAAGCTGCAGTACATACTTTAATTTGTCAACAATCCCATCTGCTCAGAATCTACTATGAATCTTCAAAGTAAGAACTTGCTCTTTAACTTTTACCCAAATTTTTCTTCATTAGTTTATTTATATTTTTAAAAGTGAAAGCAACATTCTTAAGTCTAACATTCTTCCCAGCTTGGAATCCAGTATGAAAGTTATTTCAACTTCCAAAATACTGTGCAGCAGTAGGGAAAAGGTTAAGTATATTGAATCTCCTACGGAGTCTAATACAGCAGAAGCCACCTGTCACTCTCACAGCAACTGCTGAGAGAGTGGCACAATGTAATGCACAATAGGCCAGAAGAGTCTAGGTCTAAAAATGGAATAGAATGGCAACAGGGTGCTAAAATAGGTATTATGGGCAAGCCACTGACTGCCTGCCTTTAAAACAAGAATGAACAATTCTCTGTCCACATTATTTGTCCACTAAAGCTGGTTAAACAAAAAAAAAAAAATTCACCATGAAAGTCACATTTGTCATAGAAAGTTTTCCAACCAACTCTACTTGCTATTTTTTTTTAAAGTTGGAAGAGATGGGAAATCTAATTGTGTGACAATTACTTTTATTTATCAGTTTTCTAATGAAATGCTAGCAAGGAAGTTTCATAGAATCATAGAAGCTCAGGGTTGGAAGGGACCTCAGGAGGTCATCTAGTCCAACCCCCTGCTCAAAGCAGGACCAATCCCCAATTTTTGCCCCCGATCCCTAAATGGCCCCCTCAAGGATTGAACTCACAACCCTGGGTTTAGCAGGCCAATGTATTGAGCACATACAAATTGGAGGTTAACTTGTCCTAACTCAGTTTCCAATGTCTCTGCAGTGGAGGGGGAAATCGCTTACTAACCTGTTCCATTACTGTTGTTCAAGATGTGTGGCACATATCCATTACACTTCAGGTGTGTGCAAGCCCAGTGCAGATGCTGTTGCACTGGTCGCACATACATCTGAAGTGGAATGGGCATATGCAATCACTCAAAGAAGACATCCCACTTGAAAAATTAAGCAGATCCTATTTTGCATACTGCATCTGAGTACGGAGATAGAAGACAGAACTATTTAATTTTTGCCTCCTATTACACATGTAATTCAGTTGAAGTAAAGATGAAATAAATGTCACCTTGCACCCAGCCACAAAATGCTGTCTGTTTCACAAAAAGAAAAGGAGTACTTGTGGCACCTTAGAGACTACCCAATTTATTTGAGCATGAGCTTTCGTGAGCTACAGCTCACTAAAGCTGTAGCTCACGAAAGCTCATGCTCAAATAAATTGGTTAGTCTCTAAGGTGCCACAAGTACTCCTTTTCTTTTTGCGAATACAGACTAACACGGCTGTTCCTCTGAAACCTGTCTGTTTCACAATTACAGAAGTGCCACCATATTTCTTCAAAGTTGTTTTCTACTTATGGATCTTTGTGTTGCTTTACAGTTTGTGTGGCAGCAAGAGGCTACAGATTATATGGGCTTTGTCAGTATATGCTCTTGGGAAGAAACATAATCCTCCCCCAGCCAGAAACAATTCCAAAAGCCCAGATCTAAAAGTGAGGGGCAACGGGATTTCTCCATCCAGTTCAAAAGTAAACTCCATATTCATATTGCTCGCTGCCATTCTGAGACTTCACAAAGTAAGAGGCATTTGCTACCAAGACTAAACTGCATTTTAAAGTTTTTACTACTACTAATATATGACACTTTACAAGTAGAAAAGTAAGCAGCAGTATTCCTGTTTAAATGATAGGGAAACTAAGAGCCAAATTCAAATGGGAGTCCACATGACTAAACTGGCATAACTTATACCTTCTTCCAGTTCCCTTTGTGTTAGACTCAGCTTGCTGGGAATTTGAGTCTCAGTGCACGTATTTACTCTTTGCAGAGGAGCCAAAACTGAGCAATATAGCAAGAAAAGCAACAAAAACAAAGTTTATAATAGTACAAATTAAAAGTCGGCTATCCCCTTGTTTAAAACTTACACCCTTTTCTAGCCCAGCAGTGTTGAAGTTAAATCAATTTAGACTCCTTTACTGATCCAAAACGAGCACCGCCTTGTACATCACCTCTGAACTTGGCCTACAAAGGGAAATGACTTGCCCAACTTCATAAAATGGATCAGGGACAGAGCTAGGAGTAGAACTCAGGTCTCCTGACTCATTCCCACACTTAATCCACTGTGACTGCTAGACCAGGCTGCTGGAGGCCGTCTTCTTGCTGAAACGTGATGTCATTTGTGCCACTATGCAACAGTGCGGGAACCAAATGATCGAAACCATAAAAGCTGCTTTTCCACCAGTCTAGTATAAAAGTGCTTAACATCAAATAGTGTTTAATACTTAAAATAAAATATCTGCAATTGCTGATTTATAACCAGGAAGTATTCAGTCCTTGTGCTGAACTTTCTATTGCTTCCCTGCCAACACCTGGTGAAGTTTCAACGACATATATTTCTCTTCTTCTGCAGGCACTTAGTATTACTTAGAGGAAAGTCAAAACAGATGCAATTTTCTCATTGACACTCAGGCTGACACATATCAACTCCTGGGGTCATGTTTTCCAAGCAGGATACAGTAGTATATGCACCACGAAACCCCTCATTTACGCAGGCAATGGCTCATGTAACTACTCATTGTGTGCAAAATGACTCAAATGAATACATCTGGGTTTATGCAAGTGCTACTTGTACACATTTTTATGGTGCACCATTATGCCGTGCTTTGAAAGTGATCATTTAGAAGACAGATGAAAATTTGGGAATTATGTTGTGATCTTGTGCCGTCTATACAATGGTAGTTTTTAGACTTGAAACAATACCATGAAATGCTATGGCGTTTAGAATTTTCTCCAGACTTCTTACTCAAAGTTGAAATGACTCGGGGATTACAACTGTCATCTTCTAGATTTAAGGGCTTACTTATGATTTCTCTTTTATTTTGACACACTTATCCTTGTGACATGCTAACATTTCAACAAAAATAGATCTGCAGTATAAAATAATTTTACCACAGTTTACTCCTGAATAGCTACTTACTCTGTGGACTTCCATATCACTGGGCCGAGCAAAACAGAGCCAGTTTTCCTTTAAATGGGTTAACGCTAGGAAGCGGATGTCACTGTTCTAGTTAAGTCATGGGACTCACATTGGAATTATGCCAGAGCTCAGGACAGCTTGCTTCCAAAGGAGCCATGGCACCATATTATGAGCGGTCAGACTCAGCTAACCTTCTGCCAGCTAAACTATAACACTGCATAAATCATCCTCCCCTTCTATACATGGGGTGGGTTACAGAGCAGATTAATACAAAAACGTCAACTGTCTACTATGTATCTGAAGGTATAATATAGTGGAGTGATGTTGGCTATACACTTACAATGTGATAATGGATTTTGTGAGCAACATACGCAAGAGTCCCCATAATCTAGAGCCCTACTGACAAAAAAATCAGTGGCAAACCCACCATTCACTTCAACGTAGCCAGTCCTTAGTGCTAATGTGCAACACAAAAAAACCCAGACAAAAGACTCAAGTGAAATCCAGTTTCTATGCTCCTAGGGCTGCTTATAGTTCACATGATTTACTCCCTCCTTTCAGCAGAAGTGGAACACACATCTAAGAATGCATTTTAAGACATCTCAAGGCATTACTGAATAAATATACTATCTACTGCTGAGTATCAGTAACTTCCATTTCAGTTACACAGGATCGGTTAAAACTAAAACCTGTGGGGAAGGAGGGGGAAATTAGGTGACAGAAACAAAACCCTAGTAGTACTGTTACTATGCCCTTTCACCTGACCCGTTCGCATTCATTATCCTTGAGACTGCTCGGAATATCAGGATCTGCTTAAGGATTTTGTTGCTTTTAATATTTAGAAACCTCACTTGGTTTATAATTTTAATATAAATCAAACTTACAAATTAATTAATTTTTAAAATTGCAATGAATAACCTCCGCCTGACGTATGAGGAAGGTCTGTAAACGAACAGGGTGGTTACCCTATTGTTTGATCAGAATATGGACCATTTATCATGGACACCAACAGCACACTATAGTTGCCACAGAAATGGCACACTTTCCTTGCAACATAACCACACATTCGTGTAAATACTTTATAAATATTTTTCACTTGCCATTCTGAAACTGACACTCCAGGCACAGGTTATCTGGCTCTGAGCTTTTACAGACTCTCACTGTCAATCCAAATAAAATACTGTACAGTCCTTGCTTAGCCTCATTATGTCTACAGAAGTCTAGAACCCTCTTTAGCTGTAGGGAATGGCAAGCATCAAACACACTCCTGGCCCTTTACTACATATGAACCAATGGTTAATGAATTGAGTAGTCAGTCAAATTTTAAGCGAAATAATCAAGTACACAAATACAGATTAAGATATTGAGTGAAAAATGTAAAGACAAATTCCGTCAGGTCTCATATGAGGGTTGAAATAGAGTGGCATATGTACACTTCAGACATCCAACTAAGCTTGACATCTGAAGCGGAGCAATTACTGTGGCCACAGAAAAGAAATCTCAGCATCCTAGTGCTGACATAAGCTGTACTTTAAAAAAAAAAAAAAAAAAAAAAAGCTTCAGAATACAGCCCTGTATTTTTGTAATTGATGGTTACACAGTAACTGACCCCCGTTCATCTGTAATGACATATTATAACCAGACTATAGTTGGATCATCACTGAACTTGGAAAGTGGCACTCATTTCTCTGGCAGCTTTTTAAATATGAAAAGATGTAATTATGGTATAATTCCTAACGATTACCTTCAAAAACAGAAGGTGGTAACATTTGTGGTTGTGTGATCACATATGCCCACTGCAACTAATTCAGCTATGTAGTGTGCAAGCACGCAGATACCACTGCGATGTCTGCACTGCAAGTACTTACACATAGATGTCCAATTCAATACGTTAAAAATTAGTGGTAAAGCACTGTCTGGGGGAAAAAAAAAAAGTTTCCTACACCTAAAAACACTTTTTACCTACCACTTTGCTACTTACATACTCTTTGGTGGTTGCTATGAAAGTTCCTTCGTGGTAATGTTCTTAGCAAGTATAATGTACCCTCCAATTGCTATATCCAATATAGTTATTCAATGAATAACCAAGAATACTACTCTGAGCACACAAAAGAATGCCCCAAACAAACCATTAGGAAGGTCAAGAAGTGGCACCTAGAGGAAATAAAATTCTTATGCATGGTTTTAAAAGTAAATAAAGAATGCATAGAATATCAGGGTTGGAAGGGACCTCAGGAGGTCATCTAGTCCAACCCCCTGCTCAAAGCAGGACCAATCCCCAATTAAATCATCCCAGCCAGGGCTTTGTCAAGCCTGACCTTAAAAACTTCTAAGGAAAGAGATTCTACCACCTCCCTAGGTAACGCATTCCAGTGTTTCACCACCCTCTTAGTGAAGAAGTTTTTCCTAATATCCAACCTAAACCTTCCCCCACTGCAACTTGAGACCATTACTCCTTGTCCTGTCCTCTTCTACCACTGAGAATAGTCTAGAACCATCCTCTCTGGAACCACCTCTCAGGTAGTTGAAAGCAGCTATCAAATCCCCCCTCATTCTTCTCTTCTGCAGACTAAACAATCCCAGCTCCCTCAGCCTCTCCTCATAAGTCATGTGTTCCAGACCCCTAATCATTTTTGTTGCCCTTCGCTGGACTCTCTCCAATTTATCCACATCCTTCTTGTAGTGTGGGGCCCAAAACTGGACACAGTACTCCAGATGAGGCCTCACCAATGTCGAATAGAGGGGGACGATCACGTCCCTCGATCTGCTTGCTATGCCCCTACTTATACATCCCAAAATGCCATTGGCCTTCTTGGCAACAAGGGCACACTGCTGACTCATATCCAGCTTCTCGTCCACTGTCACCCCTAGGTCCTTTTCCGCAGAACTGCTGCCTAGCCATTCGGTCCCTAGTCTGTAGCTGTGCATTGGGTTCTTCCATCCTAAGTGCAGGACCCTGCACTTACCCTTATTGAACCTCATCAGATTTCTTTTGGCCCAATCCTCCAATTTGTCTAGGTCCCTCTGTATCCTATCCCTGCCCTCCAAGGTATCTACCACTCCTCCCAGTTTAGTATCATCCGCAAATTTGCTGAGAGTGCAATCCACACCATCCTCCAGGAAGGCAAGAGAAAGTAGCTGCATTATAAAGCCCATACTGCAATTTCATCTACATTAGAATCCACAAAATGAAGACTATTTAGGTTTATACTATATAGGAAAGGATGTTATGTTATGTAATCCCTGAGGACTGTATAAACAAATTTAGCATTCTAATATGTAAAGAGCTTGAAATATAATCAAAGGATTAAAATTCAACATCCCATTTCTATTATGCAATGAACCATAAACCAGTCAATCACGCAAAATCTGCATGAAGAAAATTCCTTTTTCCATGGAAATGTCACCTTATTTCAGAGATCAATAAAGGTAATAAGCTTGACCTCTAAATGTGAGTTAAACAACTTCTTCAACACATGGAACATAGTTTACATCAGAAATCTCCCAGATGTGAAATGAGAAACTGATGGAGTTTGCTGGTGGTCAGAAGCATCAAACCAAGTTGTGCTACAGGAATCTGCTACAACTGAATGTGCTGATTCTCATAATTTTATACGTGCTACCTACTTGTGTTACTACTTACAAAATCCCTGATAGACAATAAATATGTAAAACTTTGGTAAGATGTGACAGACCCATTTCCCCCTTAAGGACAGTACGATCTAATGGTCAGTCCACCTTACCACCTGGCATGGCTCTTTCAGAGCTGAAAGATCCAATTATAGACACAAAGACTTGGGAGATACTGGGAGAGAGGAAGTGGTCCCGGGGAACAAACAGGGAGGAAACCCTGGTTTGGGGCCAGGAGCCTTGCAGAGAAAGCAGGGCAATACTCCCCTTTCTCCCAACTCATCCCCAATTGGTCGGGAGTATGGGAACAGTATAAATGCCGTTTCCTCCCTCATAGCGGGGCAGATGCCTGCAGACAATGAAAAGGGTAAGAAGGCTCCTGCGGTGCCCTGAGCTAGCAGGGAGCAAACGCAAGCAGGGGCAGGCTGTCAAACCACAGGCTCTGAGCCTGAGGACTAACTGGGGCCAGGTGAAGGAGACAAACTGCAACCCAGCTTCAAGAGGAGGGCTAGGGACGCCTGCCATAAGTCAAAGATACAGAGACTGAGAGGTAGTCTTAAGACAATTAGCATTTGAATTACCCAGCTCCAGGAGACATGCAGGGGCTCTTGCCATAAAGAGAGGCATAAAGGCTGAGAAGATAGCCCTGAGGAGACTGGGAGCAGAGCTTAGAGGGCAGGAACGCTGAAAGCCACAAGCTTTAAAGTCAAGTATCAGGAGTGCTTAAAAATGGAGTCACTGGCTTCCTGAGAAGGGAAACTGAGACAGGGAACATGCACAATGCCACACTGACTCAGCAGGGGCGCTACAGAGGAGGCATGCCCTATGACGTAAGAGCATAAAGAATTACATACATATCAATTACAGGAGAACAGAGGGGTTGACTGAATGCCAGCCCTTAAGAGTGAGGTGTGTTTGCCCTCTTTGAAATAGGATATCCTCACCTGTCATTAGCTGTGTTTCTTTTATCCCACTCCATGAATGGAAAATGAATAAAACAAGGTTTTGTAATTGGCATTGGCCTGCAAGAATCCCACTAGGCTAAGTTCCCCTCACTTCTTCCAATCACCTAGAAAGCCCTTTACCATTTACAAGCAGCATGATCCCAGCTGTGCTCATGCACCACAGACCTACCTATGCAACACCAGCAGCTACAGGACAATGAGCATACACACCCTTGTCAGCCCCAAAGTGTTGCTGGAAAGAGGGATCCACTATGTACAGCATGCACACAGGCAGAACTGCATTGTGTGTAAATGTTGGTCGTTAGACCCTGAGGAAAGAATCTATGGAGTTAGAGAATATGGGGGGAGGGTAGAGAGCAAAAGGGTCTTCTGACAACCGGACCAGCCACTAGCTAGTTAAAAGACACCCTGCCTACCAGACCTCAGACAAAATATGAAAAAATCCTGCAAATGAGTAAATTCCAAGTCAAGGCTGACATGCCATCATATTAAAAAAACACACATTATGGTGACTTTTTAAAGAACATTCGTAAATACACGAATTAAGAATATTGTGTCAACCTTTCCTCTAATGTTGAGTAACTCAGGAGTGGAAGGGCAAGTTTCTGAGTAGATTATGTGGAGTCACTCAATAAGTCCTCAAGAATACTGTCCAAGATGCTAAAGAAAATACTAAAGACAGCCCCCTGAAGATTTTATATCAAAACTTCACCCCCCTTTTTAAGAACAGAGAAAATGCATGTAGACAAATAAAACTTCTACACCAGTAAAGCCTAAAACGATTTGTGCCCTTCACGTATATCATGCAAAGCATAATCATATAACTTCTTTTTCCAATGCTCGTCATGTTATGACAACCAATTTTGAAGAAGTTTATCCTACATGTTCAATAATTGGTTAAATAATTTAAACAGCCATGTGTTTATGAACAATTAAAAAGGGATACTGTCAGCATGAAATCTAATCAATTAAAAAATATACATAAAAGCACTTGACAGGAAGTACACTTGTCTGGGAGACCTCTTGCCAATGCTCAAGAAGAGCTGGGGGTAGCTTGAAAGCTTGCCTTCGGACCAACAGAAGTTGGTCCAATAAAAGATATTACCTCACCCACCTAGTCTCTCTAATATCCTGGGACCAACACAGGTAGAACAACACTGCATATTTAGATTGTAAGTACTTTACAATGAGCTCTTATGTGCGGTGCAAATTAACAGGAATCATTTTCATTTCTACATCTCTAAAAACAGATAGCACTAGAAATATCTACACTAGCATAGATTATACTACCCAATAATAGTGCACAGCGCTATACAACCTTCATACGGGTTGGGACCCATATGTGCCACTATATTAGAAATAAGATAACAATAATCCATTGTGTGATTACAATATACTTTCCGTGTATCTAAGTTTATAGAAAATGAATGACTGATATTTTGTATTTGGAAAAAAAACCAGTATATGACTGTATAATGAAACCCTAAAGCATAAGAAACATACACAAAAGAGGACAGTCAAGGTGTAGAATGCCATTTCATGATATGTGGGTGCTCCACTTTGCAACCTTAAATTTTGCAGCAGTTATAAGAGGTCATGGTCACACAAGATAACAATGAGCCAATTCCATGGAAGACATTGAATCACAGGATCATAGGACTGAAATCTTGAATTTGATCCCCATATTAAACAGGGAACCAGTGAAAAGAGCTAACTACTGGGGTGCAGTACTCTCAGTGACTATTGTGAATCAACAATACTCCTCCAAGTTTGCAGCATTTCATACCCAAGTACAGAGAATTAAAAATAAAATTCAGCCTGGTTATCTGGCACGCACAGGACGCAGATCATCCAAGATACTGGCAATATATAGATGGAGGTCAGAAGAAATTCTTGGTGAGCTTCTGAAGACGCTTGGCTCAGGAATGGAAAGTTTAATATTAGATGGTACCTGCAGAGGTCAGGTGTGCTGTGGAATGGTTTTTAACTACTGGCTAGATTATGTTATGCTTTGATAATGGAGCAGGGGTAAGTTTCAGTCTTCTAAACAAGGTGCTGAGGAACTCCGCTAGTAAATCACAAAACAAACCCTAGCATGGTATTTTAAGGTAGAAGCATATTCCAAGGCACTCAGAATTCATAACAATGCTTTTGTTCTCATACTACAGGCCAGACATTTCAGACCATGGCTGCACTAAAACCTTAACAGGAAAGGTTACCCAGTTCCTTCCTTCCCAGTTCTTGCAAACACCTAACAGACATTTTTCTTAAACATAAACCATCACCTACTAACCAAGTACACCATGATAATCCATAGATTTGCATAAGCAGCATAAGAATTACCGCACGACCGAACTACTACATTTTACATTTATTTCTACTAAAAACAGACTTGTTGCTGTATTGTAATGATTATAAAGTGCAAAAAGGGCATAAAGGGCAAAAAGGATTTTAAAATAAGTAGCCTTTTATCCATATCATGTATGAAATAGAAAAATGGGTCCCCAGAATATTAATTCCTATGTAGTCTTCAGATGTTGATTAAGTTAAGACAGATGCAGTTCACTTTTATATCAGGAATATGTAAGACTCTCGGTATCTTTAACTCAGTAAAGCTATTAAAGCTTGCTACTTAATATGCATTTATAACGCCGACAGACCAGGGTAATCGGTGGGTAGGATTGAACCTAGGACCTCTGAAGCTTAGGGTATGTCTACACTACGGAATAAGGTCGAATTTATAGAAGTCGGTTTTTTAGAAATCGGTTTTATATATTCGAGTGTGTGTGTCCCCACAGAAAATGCTCTAAGTGCATTAACTCGGCGGAGCGCTTCCACAGTACCGAGGCTAGAGTCGACTTCCGGAGCGTTGCACTGTGGGTAGCTATCCCACAGTTCCCGCAGTCTCCGCTGCCCATTGGAATTCTGGGTTGAGATCCCAATGCCTGATGGGGCTAAAACATTGTCGCGGGTGGTTCTGGGTACATATCGTCAGGCCCCCGTTCCCTCCCTCCCTCCGTGAAAGCAAGGGCAGACAATCGTTTCGCACCTTTTTTCCTGAGTTACCTGTGCAGACGCCATACCACGGCAAGCATGGAGCCCGCTCAGGTAACCGTCACCCTATGTCTCCTGGGTGCTGGCAGACGCAGTACGGCATTGCTACACAGTAGCAGCAACCCCTTGCCTTGTGGCAGCAGACGGTACAGTACGACTGGTAGACGTCATCGTCATGTCCAAGGTGCTCCTGGCCACGTTGGCTGGGAGCGCCTGGGCAGACATGGGCGCAGGGACTAAATTTGGAGTGACTTGACCAGGTCATTCTCTTTAGTCCTGCAGTCAGTCCTATTGAACCGTCTTATGGTGAGCGGGCAGGTGATACGGACTGCTAGCAGTCGTACTGTACCATCTTCTGCCGAGCAGCCATGAGATGTGGATGGCATGCAGTCCTTCTGCACCGTCTGCTGCCAGCCAAAGATGTAAAAGATAGATGGAGTGGATCAAAACAAGAAACAGACCAGATTTGTTTTGTACTCATTTGCTTCCTCCCCTCCCCTGTCTAGGGGACTCATTCTTCTAGATCACACTGCAGTCACTCACAGAGAAGGTGCAGCGAGGTAAATCTAGCCATGTATCAATCAGAGGCCAGGCTAACCTTCTTGTTCCAATAAGGACGATAACTTAGGTGCACCATTTCTTATTGGAACCCTCCATGAAGTCCTGCCTGAAATACTCCTTGATGTATAGGCACCCCCTTTGTTGATTTTAGCTCCCTGAAGCCAACCCTGTAAGCCATGTCGTCAGTCGCCCCTCCCTCCGTCAGAGCAACGGCAGACAATCGTTCCGCGCCTTTTTTCTGTGCGGACGCCATACCAAGGCAAGCATGGAGGCCGCTCAGCTCACTTTGGCAATTAGGAGCACATTAAACACCACACGCATTATCCAGCAGTATATGCAGCACCAGAACCTGGCAAAGCGATACTGGGCGAGGAGGCGACGTCAGCGCGGTCACGTGAGTGATCAGGACATGGACACAGATTTCTCTGAAAGCATGGGCCCTGCCAATGCATGCATCATGGTGCTAATGGGGCAGGTTCATGCTGTGGAACGCCGATTCTGGGCTCGGGAAACAAGCACAGACTGGTGGGACCGCATAGTGTTGCGGGTCTGGGACGATTCCCAGTGGCTGCGAAACTTTCGCATGCGTAAGGGCACTTTCATGGAACTTTGTGACTTGCTTTCCCCTGCCCTGAGGCGCATGAATACCAAGATGAGAGCAGCCCTCACAGTTGAGAAGCGAGTGGCGATAGCCCTGTGGAAGCTTGCAACGCCAGACAGCTACCGGTCAGTTGGGAATCAATTTGGAGTGGGCAAATCTACTGTGGGGGCTGCTGTGATGCAAGTAGCCCACGCAATCAAAGATCTGCTGATATCAAGGGTAGTGACCCTGGGAAATGTGCAGGTCATAGTGGATGGCTTTGCTGCAATGGGATTCCCTAACTGTGGTGGGGCTATAGATGGAACCCATATCCCTATCTTGGCACCGGAGCACCAAGCCGCCGAGTACATAAACCGCAAGGGGTACTTTTCGATAGTGCTGCAAGCTCTGGTGGATCACAAGGGACGTTTCACCAACATCAACGTGGGATGGCCGGGAAAGGTGCATGATGCTCGCAACTTCAGGAACTCTGGTCTGTTTCAAAAGCTGCAGGAAGGGACTTTATTCCCAGACCAGAAAATAACTGTTGGGGATGTTGAAATGCCTATATGTATCCTTGGGGACCCAGCCTACCCCTTAATGCCATGGCTCATGAAGCCGTACACAGGCAGCCTGGACAGTAGTCAGGAGCTGTTCAACTACAGGCTGAGCAAGTGCAGAATGGTGGTAGAATGTGCATTTGGACGTTTAAAGGCGCGCTGGCGCAGTTTACTGACTCGCTTAGACCTCAGCGAAACCAATATTCCCACTGTTATTACTGCTTGCTGTGTGCTCCACAATATCTGTGAGAGTAAGGGGGAGATGTTTATGGCGGGGTGGGAGGTTGAGGCAAATCGCCTGGCTGCTGGTTACGCGCAGCCAGACACCAGGGCGGTTAGAAGAGCACAGGAGGGCGCGGTACGCATCAGAGAAGCTTTGAAAACCAGTTTCATGACTGGCCAGGCTACGGTGTGAAAGTTCTGTTTGTTTCTCCTTGATGAAACCCCCCGCCCCTTGGTTCACTCTACTTCCCTGTAAGCTAACCACCCGCCCCTCCTCCCTTCAATCAGAGGCAATAAAGTCATTATTGCTTCACATTCATGCATTCTTTATTCATTCATCACACAAATAGGGGGATGGCTACCAAGGTAGCCCAGGAGGGGTGGTGGAGGAGGGCAGGAAAATGCCACACAGCACTTTAAGCACAGCACTTTAAAAGTTTACAACTTTAAAATTTATTGAATGACAGCCTTCTTTTTTTTGGGCAATCCTCTGTGGTGGAGTGGCTGGTTGGCCGGAGGCCCCCCCCCCGCATTCTTGGGCGTCTGGGTGTGGAGGCTATGGAACTTGGGGAGGAGGGCGGTTGGTTACAGAGGGGCTGCAGTGGCAGTCTGTGCTCCAGCTGCCTTTGCTGCAGCTCAACCATACACTGGAGCATACTGGTTTGGTCCACCAGCAGCCTCAGCATTGAATCCTGCCTCCTCTCATCACGCTGCCGCCACATTTGAGCTTCAGCCCTGTCTTCAGCCCGCCACTTACTCTCTTCAGCCCGCCACCTCTCCTCCCGGTCATTTTGTGCTTTCCTGCACTCTGACATTATTTGCCTCCACGCATTCGTCTGTGCTCTGTCAGTGTGGGAGGACAGCATGAGCTCGGAGAACATTTCATCGCGAGTGCGTTTTTTTTTTTTCTTTCTAAGCTTCACTAGCCTCTGGGAAGGAGAAGATCCTGTGATCATTGAAACACATGCAGCTGGTGGAGAAAAAAAAAGGGACAGCAGTATTTAAAAAGACACATTTTATAAAACAGTGGCTACACTCTTTCAGGGTAAACCTTGCTGTTAACATTACATACATAGCACATGTGCTTTCGTTACAAGGTCGCATTTTGCCTCCTCCCACCGCGTGACTACCCCCTCAACCTTCCCCCCTCCCTGTGGCTAACAGCAGGGAACATTTCTGTTTAGCCACAGGCAAACAGCCCAGCAGGAATGGGCTCCTCTGAGTGTCCCCTGAAGAAAAGCACTCTATTTCAACCAGGTGACCATGAATTAGATCTCACTCTCCTGAGGATAACACAGAGAGATAAAGAACGGATGTTGTTTGAATGCCAGCAAACATACACTGCAATGCTTTGTTCTACAATGATTCCCGAGTACGTGTTACTGGCCTGGAGTGGTAAAGTGTCCTACCATGAAGGACGCAATAAGGCTGCCCTCCCCAGAAACCTTTTGCAAAGGCTTTAGGACTACATCTAGGAGAACCGCAAATGCCAGGGCAAAGTAATCCTTTCACATGCTTGCTTTTAAAGCGTGTATAGTATTTTAAAAGGTACACTCACCAGAGGTCCCTTCTCCGCCTGCTGGGTCCAGGAGGCAGCCTTGGGTGGGTTCGGGGGGTACTGGCTCCAGGTCTAGGGTGAGAAACAGTTCCTGGCTGTCGGGAAAACCGGTTTCTCCGCTTGCTTGCTGTGAGCTATCATCTTCTTCGTCCCCAAAACCTGCTTCCGTATTGCCTCCATCTCCATTGAAGGAGTCAAACAACACGGCTGGGGTAGTGGTGGCTGAACCCCCTAAAATGGCATGCAGCTCATCATAGAAGCGGCATGTTTGGGGCTCTGACCCAGAGCGGCTGTTCACCTCTCTGGTTTTCTGGTAGGCTTGCCTCAGCTCCTTCAGTTTCACGCGGCACTGCTTCGGGTCCCTGTTATGGCCTCTGTCCTTCATGCCCTGGGAGATTTTCACAAAGGTTTTGGCATTTCGAAAACTGGAACGGAGTTCTGATAGCACGGATTCCTCTCCCCAAACAGCGATCAGATCCTGTACCTCCCGTTCGGTCCATGCTGGAGCTCTTTTGCGATTCTGGGACTCCATCATGGTCACCTGTGCTGATGAGCTCTGCATGGTCACCTGCAGCTTGCCACGCTGGCCAAACAGGAAATGAGATTCAAAAGTTTGCGGTTCTTTTCCTGTCTACCTGGCCAGTGCATCTGAGTTGAGAGTGCTGTCCAGAGCGGTCATAATGGAGCACTCTGGGATAGCTCCCGGAGGCCAATACCATCGAATTGTGTCCACAGTACCCCAAATTCGAGCCGGCAACGTCGATTTAAGCGCTAATCCACTTGTCAGGGGTGGAGTAAGGAAATCGATTTTAAGAGCCCTTTAAGTCGAAATAAAGGGCTTCATTGTGTGGACGGGTGCAGGTTTACATCGATTTAAAGCTGCTAAATTCGACCTAAAGTCCTAGTGTAGACCAGGGCTTAGTGTATGAGCCTCCACTGCAAAAGCTAAAAGCCACATGGCTCCTAGCCAAGGCTGTACCAGATTCATCAATCTCTAGGTGGTCTAGTCAGCATTTCTGAAATGCGGCCACCAGGGACTTTTCTTGCAGCCACAGCCTCTGGAGCTGGGGAGGAGGGGCAAAGTTGTGCCCCTTCCCCCTCCTTGTTGCTCCGCCTTGGTGTTGATTACTGTGGCTGCCAGCAGGGGTTGGGCCCTGCCCCACTCCGGAGACACCTGGAGCACAACGCTGGAGGAGCAGGCACCCAGTGAGTTCCCCACCTTCCCAGGCTTTGGGATTCAGCCCTGGGATGGCCGCGGGGGGGGGGGTGGGGGGGCTGGCTTGGGCCGTGGGGTTTTGGGCTCCAGTCCCAGACTCCGGCCGTGTGGCAGCAGACCCCAGCGGCAGGGCTTCAGGCTCTAGCCCCCCGGCTGGTTCCCCTGGCCCACCCCCACCTAGGGCTTAATTTGTCCCCAGGCTTGCCAGGGCTGAGTAAGTCTGCTGTGAAAAGTGATACTTGTATGGTTGTTAATATCACTTTTCCAAAACAGACTTACTAGCTAGCCATAAATAAATTACAATGATTTGGACATGTATGTGCGCATATTTATTGGTTTTTCCCCAAAGCAAAGTATGCATTTTAGGAAGAAGTGTGAGAGCGGCCACCAGCAAGAGTTGATGGCCGCACTCTCCACCAAAAAAATGTCTTGAGAACCGCTACGTGCCACTAAAAGGGGACAGAGCACCACACCCAGCAGGCATAGAATTGTGTAAATGTGTAACCTTTTCTACCTATACATTTACTGTCCTTTGGTTTTCACAAAAAGATACAAGTGAAAAATTCTCACACAGGTTTAAGGATCAGAATGTTTTTACTAATTAAAAAAGTGAATGAACTCTAAAATTTCCGTGTAATTTCATGTTACAGAAGTTATAAGCAAAACAGTTAGAAATTAAAAGGAGTTTATATAAAGTCACGAGCATATTGCACCATGGCCTACATTAGTGCTTTGTCCTTTAAAAAAAAGGAATCCATATTTTCCAGTTACATCTTGGTCTTTTTGAAAAAGAGCAGAGAACTTTAGATCTATAAAATGTATATACCGGGGTGGGCAAACTATGGCCCCCAGGCCACATCCAGCCTGTCAGACCTTTTAATCAGACCCTCGAGCTCCATTGCCCCGCTCTGGCACTCCAGCCGGGGAGTGGGGCTGGGGGCTTGCCCCACTCCACTCACCCAGTGGTCCCGCCAGGGAGCGGGGGCTTGCCCTGCTCTGGCACTCCCACGGGGGAGGGGGTCAGGACCTGCGTGACAGGCGTGAGGGCACGCACATTACTCTGGCTGCACAACCCAAACATGCCTCACACGCCATCAGAGCCTGGAATGTGCAAGCCCGTGTGCCTACTACTTGTTGGCTTAGGTGACACTGATGTTTCCATTGTTAATTTCCTAAGTATTCTTGGCCCGCCATACAATTTCTATACCCAGATGTGGCCCTCAGGCCAAAAAGTTTGCCCACCCATGGTACATACTGTACCTATAAATGTTTTTATCCCTTAACATATAGGCATGAACTCACACAGTAGGAGTTTGTTAGAATAGTACTGTTTCAAGGAGTAGTGTCTCTTTAAGGAGGATTCACAGCACTTAAACTAAGACACTTGCTTTAGTAAAAGGTAAATGAGAGTGTACATCCAAATATGCTTCACATCCAAGTTATATACTTTTTGGCCCGATCCTGTAAGGTTCCCAGTATCTGACATGCTTCTTAGCAAGCACACCCATTCACCAAAACTCTTGAGTGGAAGCAGAAGGTGCTCTGCACCTCACAAGAGGCACCAAGCACCTTGTAGGATCAGCTCTTTTAATTATAGGATCTTTACTATCAAGTAAATTCTAATGGATATGACTATTTACAAGCAGGGAAATGGCTTTTTTTTTTAAATAGCTTTCCTTTATTTGGCTGGCAACTTTTAAAAAGTTTTTGAAACTGAGTTTAAAAAAAAAATTATTCTGATGCATTTTCAGAAAGGTAACAAAGCAAACTAACATTTTGTTGCCTAAATCTGTTGCTGATGTAAGCATGAGTACTGTATTTGTGGAAACACTTAACTGAAGATTATTTTTCTAGGTATTTGTAATAAAGCCCTCCTTGTGGGCATCTGACCCGTAAGTCACTTACAACGTGTGTGTGTATAAACTTCTCCCTTGTTATCAGCCAGTTTGGGTTGTGAAAAATCTTGTATTGATCAGTGTTTGGGAGAGAAAAGGGGAGAATAAAGTCTCAACAAGTTTTAGGCTTTTTAACATATTCCAGTAAGGTTACATTTTACCTAACCCTGTGTTTTCCTGATGCCACAAAACGCAACTTTTTCCTAATGTGATAGATGTTAACTGTGGAATTGGAAAATAGTGGGACGCCTTAAGTTGTAATAGCATACTAAATTTTAACAGAAGACAAAAATTATAAAAGGAATAAGCCTTAGAAAAATATTAACCACGGTACAGTGAAAATCCGTGTTTGTTAAACAATCCAATCAGGAATGTCTAACAATTACTTTATTATGAGGTTTAAAGTAAAACTGAACACCCGGCTCAAGAGAATCTTTGTTTAAAAATTAAACAAATAAACTGAAGTACAATAAGCCGTTGTGATTTAAAGACAATATAATGAAGTACTGTAATAAAAAAGTAGAATTATGGTTCCTTCTCCTTATCATTTGCGGTTCCTTTAAAAAGATAAACTATTAGAGCGCCTAATCTATTATGAGGGACTGCAGCAATTCCTGCCAAATGCACAAGCTGTTCAGAAGATGACAGAAGTTGATATAACCCAACTTATCTGAACAACTTCCTATTAGCAATATCACTTCCTAAAAGGAAGACAAAGTTACTGAACTCTTAGCTACAGCAAGGATTCATTATGTGGAACAAACATGAGTTTACGAGAACATTTTTGGTTTTCGAAAGAATAATAAACTCTAGCTGCTTTTTTAAAAAATCAGAACGAATTTATGCTACTCACTAGAAATTTCTATAATGACTTTATAGCATATTATAGATTTTGCAAAATATTTGTTTGAGTAACTAAAATGAAATTGGTTATCAAATTGCTGGGGGTGGGGGGTATTTTAATGTCTCCATTTATTTCTGGTAGTATTATCCCTTTCAACTTTTTTTTTTTTTTAAAAACCTCAATATTCACCTTAAATCTTGTTGTCAAAGACTGTATTTTTACCTTTTCACATCACAGCTTTATAGTTGGTAAAGTTAGAGTATCAAGTTTTAGCAAAGAGCACATAACACTGAGCTCTTAGTATTCACATCTCTTGAAACTCAGATTACCAAGAAAAATGCTCTCCCCTTATAAGCTCTTTATTATGAAATAGCTATTCATAGATTCCTGAAATACCTACAATTCTTTTCATTCAGTACCAAGAAACTCTTATAAGCTTAATGAATTGAACAAACATTATACCCTAACAAAGACAAGATGCTTCAAGAAACAGGAGGAATTTTCATTCAATATTTCACACAAGTGAAAAATCACTGAGAAAAGTTAAAAACACATGAAAGAAATATATGTAAAGGGTAGAGAAGGTAGGCTGTCTTTACGAAGTTACAGAAATATAGTTAAGAATGTGTGTCAATTACTACTATTGAAAGTTATTGCAATTTCCCTGATCACACATATTTTCATAACTATTTTATGCACGCTCAGTGGTAAGGCAAGCACACCCCGGCAAAGCCTTTTGTGGGAACCCTTTCTAAAGTAGGATGTAGTTGCCTGCAGGTGGAGACTTTGTATTTTCAATGAAAAAAAATGTGTCTTTTAAATACGGTTCAAAGAAGGTATTGTTTGAACTGCTTTTACATTTCTTAAAACAGGCAGTCCATAGGCTGAAACATCAACTGAAGTCCCCTTACATATCTTAACCTGCTCTTCCAGAAAAGCTGTAAAATATATTTATCACACACACCTACATACTTAGTGTAGTAACTGTACTAACATCCACCTGGAAATTAGATTTTCAAGACTCATGAAGCACGACCTCCTTGATCAGGCTGAAACAATTCCGCTGTTGACATTTAAGTCAGATAGAACACAGCAGACCATCAAGCCTCCTCCATTTCTTTCAACTCCAAGACATCACCACCCTCTTTCCTTCCCAGGGAAGGCACTTTCAGAAGAGGTCTAGACCTACAAAATCAAGTGCGGATGAGCTCAGTAGGAACCATGTAAGGTGCTGGGAACCCTTCCAGAGTGGGCCCAAAATGGGCTATATAACTTGGATCTGAAGCACTTGCTGATCTTTTACTAAAGTAAATGCTAGCCAATTGCTAATGGTGATATCTGTGGAACAGCCTTTCAAAGGGATGTGGCAGATATCTCACCACTTTAAGATCTTTGAAATTGGGCTGGATGGGGAAGGAAAAAAAATACACTGGAAAATATATAATAGGGCGCAATCCTCTTTTGCCAAGGAGATGGACTAGATGACCCAAAAGGTTTTTCTGATCTCAAAATTTTATGAAATAACTGCTAATTCTAAGAGGACTGGCACCAGACTGAGCAACTACAAGAAAAAATCCTGAAACTGTAGAAAGAAGGTCTTTCACAGCTATTATTGGCTGAGAGGATAAATTATGGTGAAAACCTTATTACATGGAAAGTCAGCCACCTGGGGGTTCAAACTCTTAGAAGCCAGATCTATTTTTAATCACATTCATCTGCCGGACCTTAAATCAGAGAGAGAACAGTCCAAAGTTTTTTGTGGATCCTTTGGAATGAGACATAACTTATACTGGCTTAAGGTACAAACTAAGAGTGTGTATCTACAAAACTTTGTCAGTCCTCCATTTCTGGGGTGGAATACAGTGTCTGGTGAACAGGGAACAAGAAAGATTAGGATTGAGCAGGAGAGACCATTAGCTCCAAGCCCCTCCCACAACTCAAACTGTAAAGGGAGCTGCTGTATTCAAGGCAACCAAATAGATGTACAGACACAGGTCTACCTTAGGGTGCCATTGCCCCAGTTAGACCACAGTATTAAGCACTGAGTAACTCAGTAACAAAGTAACAGTAAATCCAGAAATTTCTGTTATTTACTAATATATTAATTCATATCTGGCTACAGTTTGATATGGAGAACTGCTGGGGGGAGGAGCAAGATTCATAAAAATGTTTTGTTGAAATGTTTTCTTTAAAATGTTGTAACAGCCCTCCTATACAGATCAAATAAATTTTGTGCTTATGTTTTAAACATGAAAGTGCAATTTCACCATATTGGAGGGGGACATATCCAGTCAGTGTCACTTTTAGTGCTCTAAGCCAGTGGGTCTCAACCTTTCCAGACTACTGTACCCCTTTCAGGAGTCTGAAGCCCATGCCCCACCACCCAGGACCAAGGTATGTAACTTAGCTTAGCAAGGTCCTATGTGGCATGGAGAATTACAGGGCAGGCACAGCCTGAGACAATATTCCACAGCTTAAAGGTGTTTATTCCATGCCTTGTGATCACAGAAAAGGTTATACTCATTACACTAGCCATATGGCTGTGCCGAAGACAACTGCTATAAACTGGATAATCTTCATTGCTTATGCATCCAAGAGAAAGACCTTGCACCACCTTTTGATGTGCAGACAAACAGAAGAAATCACAGCAGTAAAACTGCTGATGATATGTTATTAACTATTTATTAGTGCTACTCAGCTACCAGCACTTTTTCTGGGCAAAGGATTAAGCCAGTGCTTCCCAAAATGGTGTGAGAGATTGGCAGGAGGAACAGAATGACCAGCCAAGAGACACTGGCAAGCTTGAAACTTGTTTTCCAGCACCTCAACTCTTCTGTTTGTTTTGTTTGCTTGCTTGCTGATTTTGTTTAAATCGAGCCTAACTGTTATGGTTATCAAGAAATCTTTGACAACATGATCAAAGTGTAAACCAATGCAGCAATGCTGGCTTGAGTTTGCAGAAAGCCTGAAACAATAGCTCTGAGGTCTGAGCTACCAAATTCAATTCAGTGGGCACTAAACACAAGTGCCTGTGAAAATACAAATCCATGATGGGAACTCCTACCTCAATACCCACAGCTAAATGATGAACAGGTACATTAGCTGAAAATTTCTCATAAAATGGTCTGAATAGTTCACAATGGTCACATTTAAAAGACATCACACTAGGTTTAGGTTTTCTACAACGTACTCCATGTAAATATTCTACTACATATGCTAAAAGTCCTGTCCCCTTCCTTGCAACACAGCAGAAAATTTAAAAATGCTCTAGTTACACACTAATTTTTCCTCTCTAAAGCCTGTCACTAATTCATCTCCAACCTACTGTAGCAAACACCAGTCTCATCTTTGTTCTTCAGTTATCACTACAGACACTGCATGCCAGGTCCCAAGCTGGTGAAGTGTCGCTCCATTGAATTCATTGTAGAGGGAACACACATGCAAAAGTCAGTTTATTTTTCACCTCCTTTTAGGCATATTATTACCATCTTCAGAAGTATTAGAGTGGGTGACCATCTTTTCATTGGAAGTCTGAAGGATTCCTTCTCTGCTCACATCATTCTTTTCCTAAGTCTTACTGCTCCTTAATTATTTCAACAGGAACACACTTTGTACAGCATGCTGAATGCTACAAGTAGCATTGTAATCTCATTCCCTAATTTATTAATTTTAACACTGACAGTGAAAGTCCATGGCATCTTCAGAATGGCAGAGTTATTACAGGTAGATAAGATGGGGTGATAGATGGCTTCAAGTACCGGGAATAAGATAAACTGCTTTCTGACCCAAGGTAGTGCTGAACAAAAGGGCCAATAACCAAGACCTTAAGTGGCCGCAGAATCAACCCTTAGCCATGGAACTGTACTGTACTCTAGAATTTAAGACTGAGCTCTAAAAAAGTGACATTTCTAGAATTTCCAGCTGCAAAGTCTCAAAAACACTAACTGAATGTAAATCAAAGAAAGCATGATCTTCCTGAGCCTGAAACAGGCCAACAGTCTGAAACTGACCCCATTTCTCTCACTAGAATGAGGACTTTCAAGTGTATTGGCAACAATTTTTTTTTCACTTGTGCCATCTGTGATGACTTAGATGGGTAAAAACCTCCTGATTCTAAAGAACTGTTAAAAATATAAGTCTGATGAGCACGTCTTCACATTCTCAGCTTGTTACTCACAATATGAATTTTTATTTAGGTACTGGGTAATGTTATCATAAAAACACTGTGCACAGTTTTAGGTAGAATACAGAGGATGGTAGCGTTGATCATGTGTAAGTTAAGCACGTCTTTGCACAATGCGGAGTCCCAGTGGGACTATTCACCATAAAGTTAAGCAGGTACATTAGTCTTTGGAGGTCAAGGCCCAGGTTTTAATTTTTAAAGATTCATGATGTTCAAAAGATACCAGGTTTTCTACATTTAATTTTAATTAAAAAATTAATCTTTGCAATTTAATTCCCTCACACATTTACTCAAGTAGTCATGGTGTGTATACATTAACTCCTTTTAACACGTGCTCTTCCTACTTACAGGATCTAAACTGAACTAAACTAGATTATAAAGTATCACAGAAAGTGAAAATAAAGCAGTTGTAAGTGGAACACAGAATTCATTTAAGTTTAACAGTACTGTATTCCCCCAGCTTCCCAGTAACACACATGCTGTATGTTTTTACTACACATTGAACAAGTTGAAAAGCCTTGTGTATGTTTTCAATATACTTCTACTACAAGATTCCACAGAACTCTTAATAAAAGTTGACAATCACACACACAACCCCCCCCCCAAAAAAAAAAAAGGTTAAAGGAGGTTAACTGCTCCTTGCTGCTGATTTAAGGCAAATACCAGAGTGGGCTTCTTTCTAGGCTGCTGGTGTTTACATACTTAACACTAATGACTATCAGTGAGCATTTCCATACTGTCCAAAGTGGATACCCAAAGACAAATTTTAACCACCCGCTGACTCATTCTTCCTTCCTATTCTCGTGTTGTAAAAAGGTTACCTTTTCTTGCCTACTGAATAACCCTTGCTTCTCTTACTGGTATTAGCATGAGTGTCTCCTCATTTGTCAACAGTTAATCAGCCTTTCTGAAAGCCCAAGTGCACTATATCCACTGCATCACTTTTGACCACAGGTTTGTGAACCCTCTCAAAGAATTCTAACAGATTGGTGAGGCATAATTTCCCTTTTAAAAAGCTATGTGGACTCTTCCCAACATATTGTGTTCAAAGATATCTGATAATTCTGTTCGTTAGTAGAATTTCAACCAATTTGCCTGCTACTGGAGTTAGGCTTAATGGCCTGTAATTGCCAGATCACCTCTGGAGCCTTCTTCTTAAAATTGGTGTTACATTAGCTATCCATGAGTCATCTGGTACAGAGGCTGATTTCAATGATAATTTACCTATTACTTTTAGGTAATTCTGCAATTTCATCTTTGAGTTCCTTCAGAACTCCCAGGTGAATACCATCTGGTCCTGGTAACTTACAGTTTAATTTATCAAAGTAACCTTCTAAAACCTTCTCTGTTGACAACTCAATCTGAGACAGTTCCTCAAGTTTGTCACCTAAGAAGAACAGCTGAGTTGTGGCAATCTCCCTCACATCTTCTGCAGTGAAGACCGATGCAAAGAATCCATTTGGTGTCTCTGCAATGGCCTGGTCTTCCTTGAGTGCTCCTTTAGCACGTTGATTGTCCGGTGGCTCCACTCTTTGTTTAGCATGCTTCCTGCTTTTGATGTACTTAAAATCATTTTTGCTGTTAGTTTTTGTATCTTCAGCTAGTTCCTCTTCAATTATACTTTTACCCATAAGCTGCCAGAATTTGTGCACCTTCTTATCCTCACTAGGATTTGACTTCCAAATGTTAAAGGATGCCTTTTTGCCTCTAACAGCCTCCATTACTCGGCTGTTTAGCCATGCTGGCATTCTTTTGGTCCTCCTGATTGTCTTTTCTGATTTGGGGTATACATTTAGTCTCAGCTTCTATTATGGTGTTGTTAAATAGACCCCATACTGCTTTGCAGGCATTTAACCCTTGTCCTTTTAATCTGTCTAACAAGTGTCCTCATTCTTGTCTAGTTCCCCTTTTCAAATGTAAATGTTACTCTGGTGAAGTTTTTTCGTATTATCCCCCCCACAAGGATTTTAAGTTTAATTACGCCATGGTCACGAGTACCAAGTGGTTCATCTTTGGTCTACTTAGGACTAAATCAAGAATTGTCTTTCCCACTGTAGGTGTTAGGACTAGCTGCTCCAAAAAGCAGCAATTTATGGAATCTAGAAATTTTGTCTCTACATCACACCCTGAGTTGACATTTACCCAGTCAATATAACGATAGCTGAAGTCACCCATTATTATTGAGCTTTCTGCTTTTGTAGCCTACCTATCCTCCCTGAGCATTTCACAATCTGCACCATCCTGATCAGGTGGTCGGTAGTATAAACAGTAGAACCTCAGAGTTACGAACACATCGGAAATGGAGGTTGTTAATAACTCTGAACAAAACCTTATGGTGGTTCTTTCAAAAGTTTACCACTGAAAATTGGCTTAACACAGCTTTGAAACTTTACTATGCAGAAGAAAAATGCTGCTTTCCCTTTATTTTTTTTAGTAGTTTACGTTTAACACAGTATTGTACTATACTTGCTTTTTTTTTTTTTAATATATATTTGTCTCTGCTGCTGCCGCCTGATTGTGTACTTCCAGTTCCAAATGAGGTATGTGGTTGACTGGTCAGTTCGTAACTCTGAGATTCTACTGTATACTCTTTTTTTAAATCAAGCATTCTAAATGGAGATGAGACCTGTTATATCTCTCCTCTCAAGGTGCTCAGATACTATAGCCATGGGCACTGCAAAAATGCTCTGAATAAGATTAATTAATGCATCTCAGATACAAATATGTAATAACAGCGAGCAAAGCTGACTTTTTTTTTTTTTTTTTTAAGAGGACCACCCTGTCAATGACACTTTATGAACATCTGTTAAATCTTTCTTTCATTGGAGTGAATTTCAACAGACTCAAGGTCCATAAATCCGCAAATGCACAGGCCATTCAAAAAACAGTAAGACGGTATTTGGATTTCCAAGTGTTGCCTTCTTCACTGAGACGCCACTAAAATATACTCTGCCATTCTTTATATATCATGCTTGAAATCTATTCCCCGCCACCACCATTCATTTCCCTCTTCTCCCCCAACAAAAGGCATGAAAATAGATTTTCACATAGAAAGGCTACTGCTAGGAAACTATCAGCTGCCCTTTGTCACAAATAGATGGAACTACATTAAATTAGAAGCCACAAAAATAAAGTGAAAGGATTCTTCTGTTTTACAGTATGAGTCATCTTTTCAACTGCCTACGGTGCATTCTGTTATCAGTTAAAATGGCATTAAATGTTCCTGCAGTACAGAGCAGAGCAAAATAGTTTATTCTCCAGTCAAATAGGAGACAGGTAAAATCTAGTCAACTGGCAGCAGCTGTCCTGCTCAAATTGTCCTAGTGTGGGGAAAAGAAATAAAAAAAGGTATTCACTGAGTTCAAAACTCACTGTGCTGAGGACTCCCTACGGTGTTGTTGTATTTTCTTCGTTCATTTAGATTAATTTGGGGCTCAAGAAAGGTATCGGGTCAACAACCCTAAAACGAGGTGATACAGTGCAAATTCCCTTGTACTATACTGGCTATAATGGGATCTAAAGGGACCTCTGCTCCTACCTCTGAGGAGTAGGAAACTCTCTTGCTATGATTAATAAATCAAATATTTCTGCCTACAAGAAAACCAAATGTTTTTGTAATATGAACACACAAAACTGAACAGTGCCCACCAACTCATACAGGTACAGCCCCTGCATGTGGTGACTCTTGGTTATGGAAGATAGTCCAAATTGTTTTTACCTGCCATTAAGAAAGCTCTTGAGCCATCCAAGAGCATCACAATGTCAAATTAAGCACTGAATAGGAAAAAATTCAAGAGGAGTGCAAGGAGGGGTTATCTTTGTGATTCTTTTTCCTCCATTGCAATAGCAGAACTTTTCAAAACTGATTTAAAATTATTTCAAAAGGTTAGGTGGTGCAACCTCTTACAGAGGAACTATTTTCTCAGTTTGCCTAATCATTAAGGCCTGCCCCTGCAACTGACAGTACCCAGGCAGACTGCTGTGCCCAGGTAGGGCCACACTGACCTCAACGAAGTCCTGCCTGGGCACAGCTGTCTGCCCATGCTTTGTACACCACAGGATTGGGGCCTACTTTGATTTTTGCTGTATTCCTTGCTGTTAGAAGTTCCAGAGCTTATTTTAGGAGTATGTGTTAGCTTCTATCAAAGACATGTACATCACACTAGCTCAGTAAATGAAAGTAATTCAAATGTCAGACCGTATCTGTGACCTTAACTATGCTGGTCCTTTTTCTCATTGGCAAACTGACAAAGTTCTAGGACTTAAACAATAAAATATGACTGATATTTATTCACAGCGAGAAGTATCACACACGTAACAGAGATAGACAAATCTGCAAGTACCAAAATTACACTTAGTGATTACTGTAAATAAAAAGGGCGGTAAGAGTCAAAGAAGCTGACTAAACGGAATTATAAGATATCCAGCCAGGAAATGATTGAAATAGAAAGGAAATTACATCACGAAACATGCAATAAAGAAGAGAATTTTTCAGTAGGATTTTATTTATTTGAGTTTAAAGACTACTGCAAGGATGTACATCTCTTCACCCATTTACTGCACAACATATCCACTACTGCCAAGTTCTTCTATTTCAAGTTTTAAATGTTTTTTTAAATAATTAGTAAAAAGAAAATCTTAATTTCTCTAAACTGAAGTAATTAAGGAAAAGTATATAAATGTAGATTCCACACATATTTCCAAACGTTTGTCAACAAACACAAGAGAGCAAATGTTTCTTGTACATTTTCAATAGTGAATTATCCACACAAGTAGAGTATTTCCCCCAAGTTACAATAATCAAACCCTAGTGATTCATTGCCTACATTCTAATTTCCTTAATCACTTCACATCTGTGAAGTGAACATGAAGTTTGGACAAAGGAAGGAGATTTTTTCTGCTCTATGTGAATTTAGTGTTTTTGTAACAGAATTCCATGTCAGGATAATTAGGTCACCACTTTTTAAACCTCAAAAGGGTGAAAGTGAAACAAAACAAAACAAAAAACCCCACACAATTAAGCTTGGTAGGCTTTCTGACTTATGCTAAAGGGACACACTATTCCACTTGAAATGTAGTCAGCTAAGAAAAAAAATTGACAATTTCATCTGTTTCTTAGGCCCCCTGCCACTTTCTGTGGTTTTACAAGCATGTTCCTGTTTTTATGGTGGTGTTCTTTCCTTTCTTGCTACATTATAGATCCAAACAAATCAGAAAGGTCTATACTGAAACAATGAAACGGATTATGAGAAAACACAGTCAAGTGCCCAAAGCAAACAATGAAAAAATAGAGAAAACTACTTATCAAATGATCATCCGAGGGGTTACTTGCAGCAATATCAGGTAAGAATTTTTTCAGGCAGAAAAGAGACTTTCAAGATGCTGTTTTTTAATAGGAACAGACAAGCCTGCTAGCTGATATATTTTACTATTAAAGGGAATACACATTTTACTGCAGTGAATTAATTAAACCACTATGTAAATTAGCCTTACTACACCCTAAAATATATTTACTCACTCTTAATGGCATCTTATTAGGTGGGACACCATCTAGCCAATCCTCTTTTCTTGATACAGGGAAGCTCTTTAATTTGAAGTTCCAAAACACTAGTGTTAACACGGGGGTTAACCGTGCTGCCTTTACTCACCATTGTAAGCACTCATTCTCTGGAATGGTTCCGCTGAAGCAAGCCAATGGGCCTACTTTCACGAGTAAGTGTTCCCCTACACCTGTAAAGGCTCCTGAATCCAACCTACAGTAGCTTTAAAAAAATAAATAAATAAAAAGACATTTACTCAATTTAAAGTGAGAGGCTGTTTCCCAATCATCAATTAAAACTTCGGGTTTTGTCAAGGAGATATGAAAGCAACATTTTCAGTTAAAGGATTTAACAGCCTACAATTTGGAGCTTTGGCATGATAATAGTATTTTATCCATTAATTCCTTCTAGACTAGCATACCAGTCACCTGAATTATGTTAAATATTTTAAAGACATATTATTGTTCTACAAAAAGCACGTACTAGATTAGAACATGAAAAGACTTTCTCCTAGAACTATGAAATTTCATATACTGGGCTGAATTCTCTCCTTATATCAACAATGCAACTCGCTGAAGTCACTGAGATTTACATGGATGTAACCGAGCAGAGAATATGGCTCACTTCCCTTAGTAGAGTATTCCCATCCCATAAGCACAATGAAAAGGAAAGATTTTGTTTGGATCCCGGTAGAGAAATATTTTTCACATATATTATTTGCCTTGTGCTGCTCAATGTGTGTGCCCTGTTGGGCATGGCAACCGCAAATTTCTCCTGAGTAGAGCTGCCATTCTTCTAATAAGCCTATCTATTGAATGGCTAATATCCTGAGGACATTTAGCTCAGGGTAATACGGTGAAGTGTGTTTCTGCATGAGAAGGGAGCTATACCTCTGGATGATTCTTGCTACTTCCTTGCTTGCTGATAAAATCACAATATGAAGCAAAGTCCGATCAGTACGGGTTTGCAGGAAGTAATTTTTTTTTTTATTAGAGTATCTATATCTCCAGCTGTTTGGCATGCTCCGTTCTCTCAATTTTCCTTGGGTCATTTTGTTCCTGACTGTTTCCACTGGTGTGCAGGCTCTCTCCAAGTAAAACACCAACCAATATGACAGTAATGTCTTCATCCCACTTTCACCTAAGGAGCAGAAGTGTGTGTCGTTCCCCCTCCCCTTCACCCCCCAAAAATGCCCTACATTTCAGAACAGCTGTACAGGACAAGAGACTAAACTAACATTTGCACTTGAGGAGAAAGGATTCCATAGTCTTATGTGACTGATTAAATAGAACTGAAAAATCAATCCCCTCTCAAACATTTTGATTTCACCCTAGATGAATAAAGCATGAGCCTCCTGCTAGTCGAGATTCAAAATAAGATCTGCAATGAAATTCTGTAATATTCACAAGAGTTTGACAGTGCCCTTATCTCACTCAGCTAAGCAGAAAAGCAACACCCCACCCCACCTGCCACCATCTACATGATTAGCCTACCCAGATTTTGGGTCCAGTTATAGTGCAGAGGCTGCTCTGCTCTGCAAATACTCCCCCAGGTAGCAAGTGGGCTAAGAGTGGATGGAGTCTTGCGTCAATCCCCAATCATAGAAGATTAGAGTTGGAGGAGAGCTCAGGAGGTCATCTAATCCAACCCCCTGCTCAAAGCAGGACCAACCCCAACTAAATCATCCCAGCCAGGGCTTTGTCAAGCCTGACCTTAAAAATCCCTAAGGATGGAGATTCCACCATCTCCCTAGGTAACCATTCCAGTGCTTCACCACCCTCCTAGTGAAATAGTGTTTCCTAATATCCAACCTAGACCTCCCCCACTGCAACTTGAGACCATTGCTCCTGGTTCTGTCATATGCCACCAATGAGAACAGCCTAGCTCCATCCTCTTTAGAACCCCTCTTCAGGTAGTTGAATGTCTGGCCAGAGTAGCTACCCAGATGTGAGATGGGGAAGAGGCAAAATGCACCCATTTAAAGGGCTACAGTAACTCTCTTCCCAGAAATTCCACTATAAAAAAAAAATCCAATATGCAACTACTTTACATCTGAGTTCCAATTCATCTTCACTTTCTATAGAACCTAAATCAATTATACAGATGAATCCATTTAAGAAAAAAACGTTTTCAGTGTAGTCTTTTGTTATTTAACAATTTCCCTTTGCTATAATCAAGTTTTATGTTCACTTTGTTGAACACTCTGCTAACAGGTACGTTTCATGTACATGTATCCAGTACTGATGCCTTCAAATCTAGAAACATCCATGTGTACCCAATAGGGCTGTCAAGTGTTGTGTATTACCCTCAATATACCATCAAAGCACTTGCAATAAGAAAAGACTTACAGGCTATCATTGTGTAGGCTATGAATGTGGGTTAACAATAGCATGCATTCCATTTTGTCTATGGCTCTGAATACCAGTTCACAGCATACTCCAAAGCCACCATTAAAATATACTGTATGCTGTGAATGCATGTTAACCACAGTATGAATTATGCATTTTCTATTTTTATTGTGTTCAGATGGTCATGTGCGGTTGAAGACATAAGCCCTGGTGTAATCTCTAAGAGCAAAAAAGACTTAAAATATAAATGCAAGCCTCAGGGTGAGAGGAATGAATGAATTGTAATGGGTAGCCAATTTTAAACAGGTGGTTTGGTTTAACTATTAACTTTTGCTGTACGTAGTGCCTCATTCTAAGGACAATCAAAGCTACATATTGATGCAGTTTACAAAACAAATAAAATCTGGATGGTGAAAAGTAGTGAGAACTAAGTAAATTATAACTACATTCTTCAAAATTATTTGTAATGATCAAAGTTTAATAAATATACAATAGTCACCATCAAAACCACAACACCTACAAAACAGTTGTTTAGGAGATAGAAAAGGGGAATAATTGCAATATCTAAAATATGATTATGTTGCAAGTGCTGACTTTTTGAAAAACAGTGACCATTATATAATAAACACTTTAGTCATTCTATGTAGTTAATTGACTAGAACAGCAGTGCTCAAACTGTGGGTCAGGACCCCAAAGTGGGTTGCGACCCTGTTTTAATGGGGTCACCAGGGCTGTCAGACTTGCTGGGGCCAAAGCCCAAGCCCAAGCCTCATCGCCCAGGACCGAAGTTGAAGCCCAAGGGCTTCAGCGCTGGGTGGCAGGGCTCAGGTTACAGGCCCCCTGCCTGGTGCTGAAGCCCTTGGGCTTGGACCTCGCCTCCTTCCCCTTCCACCTGGGGTGGTGGGGCTTAGGCTTTAATCCCCCCTCCTGGGGCCGTGTAGTAATTTTTGTTATCAGAAGGGGGTCTCTCTACAATGAAGTTAGAGAACCCCTGGACTAGAAGAATCTTTAACTAACAGCTATAAAGATCAAACTGCTCTATACTGTATAGTTTAACAGGATATGTGGAGATGAAGGAAACCCAAATTGAATTTTCAGTAGCTGAACACTACATCTTGTACAATTCTCTAATTTTCCCCCCTTGAATACATAACAGTTGTTTCTTAGCTATTTTAAAGAGTGGGCGGAGGTGAGAGAAAGATTTCACTACGCCAAGTTATCCGTACCCTTACATACAGGGAGTACAACAGAGGGATTGAGCATCCATAAATCCCAAGGACTTGCTCTAACACTTCAGGAATGCAATGGAAGCTGCAGGTGCTCAGTCTCAGGATCAGGCTCAGCACAGGAAGTCCCTGAATTGCTAAAAGTGTTTAATAGGATACTTCTTTGCATTCTAAATGTGAACTCCAATAACCTGGTTTCATTTTGAAGGGAAATTTATGTTCAAGAAATCCTGTCTCATGCAACCATCCAAGTTACCAGCAAACAGTTGCCTTAAATAAATGAATGAATGAAACCACACTCTTTAAAATGCCAGGAAAATTGTACTGGTAACCTTGGGAATATGCTCGCGTAAGACAAGGGGTGCCAGATAGAGACCAACATTTGTACAACTCCTTAAAAAGTCTGGCTGGTTTTGACAACAGTTCAACAAAAATTCTGACAAAAAAGTATTCTAGGGTAAAACAGATCCATAAACAAATGCTTTACTAAATGAGACCACGCTTTGGCATAAGGTGGTTTTTTTTCCCCTATACATTTGTTTCACTGGAAGCCACAAAAACAAAGTAGTTTGGTCTACAGCCACTTGCTTCATTCTACATCCAGAGAACAATAAAAAAGCAAGAGAAGGTTTTCTGTATGTGGGTCCTTGCATCTTTTAGTCTTGGAGAAAACTTCTCTCTCGGAAACCATATAATATTTAGTAAGCATTAAGACAACTGAAGCCATCAAAAATATCACCACTAGCTTAGGTAACACTAATATTAAAACGCTACATATCGCTGGCATGTTTTAAGTAGTTCTCACCAATTTCTTTCTTGTGCTTTTACTAGATTAACTGTAAAGAATATCAGTTGATCATAATGTAATTTTGATAGGAAGGATAAGATTGAGCTATAGCTCACGAAAGTTTATGCTCAAATAAATTTGTTAATCTCTAAGGTGCCAAAAGTCCTCCTTTTCCTTTTGCGGATACAGACTAACACGGCTGCTACTCTGAACGCATTCATATGTGTGTGACTGAAGTAAACAATGTATATTTTCAAAAAGGTTTGCAGAACTTTATCTACTTATGAAGTGATGGCTTACAAAATAAAAGGAGAACCCAGGAGAGATCTTTATTAAACCTCAACTAAAGATCTCTCCCCTGGGTTCTCCTTTTATCAGTGACATCACATTAGCAGATAACACAGGTACAGTACATGATGTATCATTGCCCAAGGAGACTATAAACAGAAGTTCAGTTATCTGTTTTACCTACTTTCAGGCATGATGTTTTCCAAGTATTATATCTGATTGTCAGAGGTTAAGTCATTGAAACAGTGTCCTAGACAATCTTATTTTTTTAAAAAATCCCACAGCTACAATTTCTGTTTGCAGCTGGATCACTCCAAAACTACATTATGATCAACTGAACTAATCACCTTTTCAGTTTTGTCAGGTAAAGTAAACATTAGGTTTCCCTCATGAAAAGCAGATAAATGCCCACTATCTATATGGGGGCTTGCTCAGCCTTCAGGTCATCCTAGAAAATGCAATCTGTATGATCAATAAATCCATCCCACTGAGATTAGGTTTAACTAACAATACTGAATATCCAGTTTGCATTACTATCAAATTTTCTTTAAATTTAAAGGAATCAATTTCTGAATACATTTTTTAAAAAAACCTTAAAAAAAACCTATAAAAATTAATTCTGAATGTTTAGACCTAAAGCAGATCTTTTTTTAATGAAACGTTCAGAAATCCAGTTTTAAACCATTTTTTTTGTAGTTTATACATTCACGGATTTGAAATCTGGGGAAGCAATTATTTCATCAGTTCAATGGATGATCCATTTCAATCCTCACTGTGAATGAACTGAATTCACATCTGCTACGAGGATTTGTCCTTGAAGAGCTACACAGCTTCTGTCTGCTGGGAGAATACTAGGATACCCACATCTCCATCCAAACTCAAAGTGACAAGCAAGGAAAAGGAAAAATTCCAACCTCAGGCAAAAAGCAGCAGGTGGGAAGTATTTTTCATTTATGTAAAACTATGCAGGGAGATTGCTTCCTAACTGACGCTGCACCTAGAAGAATCTCATTTACTATTTTCAAATGTTGATAGCTAATATTTACTATAATAAAGCATTCAGAATGGATAGCCCAAACTATGTCCAAGTCCCTGAAATTAAATTATCTCACTGAAAAGTGCACAAGTGTATAAAAAAAAAATCATAGATTCATAGTAAGCTCAAGTATATACAGAATACTTCCTGAAGCAGTTAATCCCTGTCTGTTTATAATAAGAGATACACAGCGGATGAGATAATATCTTTTATTGGACCAAGATATCACCTCATCCACCTTGTCTCTCTAATATCCTGGGACCAACACAGCTACATCACCACTCTAATTTCCATCTCTTATTATAGAAGTACATTATGCAGAAATATATTCATTGTGGAGTCAGATTTGCTAAATGCTAAAACTTTGCTTTCCCCAACTTAATGATCCAGCACAACCTGTTGCCCTATTCCTCACACTGAAATTAAGTAGTTCTCTCCTACCATCTAACTTAGGAGTGGGCAAACTATGGCCCGCAGGCTGCATCTGGCCTGCCAGCCATTTTAAGCGGCCCTCGAGCTCCCCCTAGGGAGCGGGGTCTGGGGCTTGCCCTGTTCCGGCACTCCAGCCATGGAGCTGGGTCAGGGCCGCTCCACGTGGCTCCCAGAAGCCGTGGTATGGCCCCCCTCTGGTGCTCCAACGGGAGTTGCAGGAGTGGTGCCTGCGGATAGGGCAGCATGCAGAGCCACCTGGCCGTGCCTCTGCATAGGAGCCAGAGAAGGGACATGACACTGTTTCCGGGAGCCACTTAAGGTAAGCACCACCCAGAGCCTGCATCCCCCCCCGAGCATCTCCCCATGCCCCAACCCCAGCCCTGATCCCTCTCCCTCCTCCCCCTCTCTGACCCCTCAATCCCAGCCTGGAGCACCCTCCTCCACCCCAAACTCCTCATCCCCAACCCCACCCCAGAGCTCACACCCCCAGCCGGAGCCTGCACCCCTTTCCACACCAGCCCCAATCCCCCTCCCACCCTCCAAACCGCTTGGTCCCAGCCCAGAACACCCTCCTACACCCCAAACTCCTCATTCCCAGCCCCACCCCAGAGCCCACACCCCCACAGAGAGCCTTCACCCCCTCCCACACTCCAACCCCAATTTTGTGAGCATTTATGGCCCGCCATACAATTTCTATTCCCAGATGTGGTCCTCGGGCCAAAAGTTTGCCCACCCCATACATAACTGATGCACGTAGTTTCTGATTTGCATATATCCTCAACTTGGTTGTGTGACTTAAGTGCCATATCTTGTATACTCCTACATAAAATCCAGTATTAACTCTGTACCCATCTTTCACAGTAGTGCTGTTGACCCTATAGTTAAACCTTAGTAACAGCTTCCATTATAAAGCTATTTTTTCTAGGATTTGGATGGCTCAGGGGACTGGTAATTTGATATGAAGCAATTCATCTCTAGGTTACTCATCTGAATTAGCTCAGGTCACCACTCCCACTTGCTTTACAGGGTCTTAGTCCAATTCGTAATCAATCACAAAAAACCCAACATGATCACTAGTTGCACCAGCCTACAAATACTGAAAAAAATGGATCAAAATTTAGAGTTATGACACAATTTCTTACCTTAGGTCAAGCTACTGGCCCTCATCTACTGCTCTACCCACTTCCAAGGCCTGTTTCCCACGTGGTAAATCCTCACTTTTGCCTAGTTCTCTCTTCTTCCCCTCTTGCCCAACACCACCCAAGTTTCTTACTGCGCTCCTCTATTCCCATATACTACTCGCACTTAACAGTAGCATGGTCTTCTAGCACCATATGGCAGAGTTCAACTAGTGTTTTCCTCTGACTGGATTTGGGAGAAGACAGGTTTAAAATGCTTGACCGGTCTGGTGTACATCCCCATGTCACAAGTGTGCAATCCAAGATGAACCCTGCAATTGTTACAGTTGTTGTCAGTCTCAGAAGAGAGGCCAAGGATAGAAAAGACATGGACACTGAACTGCCCTCTCACCCCTAGACGTGGTTCCATTAGAACAATGCTGGGTTCCACTGACAGAGCTGTGCTAACTTGTACTGTTGATACGTGTTGTGGACAAAGTGTGTTTCAGTTTCCAGGGTGATAGAACAGAGATGTATTTTAATTTTTTATTTTCAGGCTGCCAAACACCCAATAAAAAGCAGCTATAGGGAAATGGGTCAGAATGACATCTGTGATCTATCAGAGACCTATGGGAACACACTAAGGACAGACCAATAGTTGTTTTCAGCATTAGGCTCCTTACCAAAATACATATTTACTTGTTAGACCATGACGCCACCAAGAGAGACATTCCGTTCTTTCGGGAAATACCACCCATTTTACAGCTTCCCCAAAAAGTATTTCCTTTTACTTATTGTGGATTTTTTCCAAACTATCAGTAAAACAAGCATGATATGAACATCAAACATACAAAGAGTTTCACAGTAAACCACCACAACAGTTTCTCAATCACAGCTTTCTTTCCCTAAGCGTGCTCTCTCTCTCTCTATTTTATTATTTTTCTAATAGAAGTGGAACTGGAAGAAAAAGTGTCCCTCCACTTCTAGAAAAAATAAAGAGTTAATTCTGGAGCAAATATTCATCATGGGGCAAGCCACCTGTTCATTTTTAGTTCAGACTCAACAAAAACAGCATCATCTACTAAATATTCAGCATTCAGACTCTTCTGCTACTGCCAATTCCTAAAAACCAACAAAAAATTCCAGAGGAAAGAAAAATATTCCTATTTAACTCCTCTCCCCTTCATTTCTCTTGTGTTTGTTTCCTCCCACCTTGGAAAAAATTAACACCTCCCAAGAAAAGCCAGCCTTGCAACAGGACGATTTAATCACACGGTAAGTAAACTAAAAGTTTCCAAAGGCAGCAATGTACTGTACTCACACTGTATTCATAGGGATTAAAACACCTCACCATCCATTCCTAGAAAAAGCTTGAGATAAATATTTCCTGCTATAAAAGTATTGGTGCTGCTTTTACAGTCTTTAAACTGGCTTCCTAATCATCTTCAGAGAATGTTTGTTGCTGGCTAACCTGCCTTTAGCAGAGCAGAACTCCTTAGATACAAAAGCTCCGTTTCAGATGTTGCAACTTCTGCACTACTATAGCTCCAGAAGTAGCATCCTCGCTTTCATGGTAGCATACCTTCTCATCTAGTGTCTCAACCGTTCTGTCTTAGGTGCTACTGCAAAAGGCTAAATTGGATGTTTATAACAACTACATGTTTGAAAGCCAGGGAACTTGGAGTTCATAGTCTATTAAGACCTTGACTCTGATCTGGTACCCCTGCACTCTCTCTGCCTAATAGGAATAACATTTCTCAATTGTGAAGTAGCTCTTTGGGAATATTTCACATTCTCGATCAGAAATGAAATGAGAGGTCATGTGGTCTTCCACAAATTGACTGGAGAAGGGTCTGTGGCCAATATGAGGCAAGGATCTGAATTCTATTGGAAATATAGATGGAGTATGGTAGTCATGAATAAGGAGGATGACAGGGTCAGAGTTAAGGCTCTGCAGAAAAATATGAACCTCAGATTTTTCCTGGTTTTGCAACATGTTTTATTAACTAAACCATTCCATTATTTTAAACTAATGTATTTTAAAATGATAATATATTAACTATAGTTTGTCTAAAATTCCTTCTTTCTGAAAGTATTTTAAACACATTGATGCATGATAATAAAATGCCTTGATTTAAACTTACTGCTACAAGCTTCTCGCTCTGGCAAGTTTGACTGGCAAAACTTGTTAGGCTAGGAGGGGGAATGGTGCATAGGATGTGACAGGGAACAAATTACATTGTGGGGGGTTGAGGAAGAAACAGTGACAACACTGAAAGAGTTAAACTTGCTGAAAAATGAATGAGAAGATTGTGGTAGCTCACCTCCATTCCCTGATAGATTCAGTCCTTCACACACACAAGTTTTCCAGTTCGGCCTTCCTTCCTCTAATTTTTTCTTTCGCTCTCTGACTGCGATAGACTTTCCAAGGAGAACAGGAGGAAGATCTTCCTTTCTTTGAAGAAAGCTGGAGTTCAACTACCTGTGCTTGCTATTGAAGTGAGCAGCTGGTGACCAAAAACAGAGTTTACGGCTGCACCTCCCTTTCTACTCAACTGTGGCGTTCCAACTGAAACTTCACAGTGAACAGGTTCAGTTCCCAAGGACTTAAAAAAGCCACAAGAGCAAAGTGTGCACCCATTTAATCATCATCATTAAAGGGGTATTCCCTATTAAGTGATTTGTACAAAAATATAAAGGCATATGGTATGCCTTTAAAAATCTACTGCACATAATGGGCACTGTAGGCTCAGACATGTAATTATAGCTTAAAGATCTATGGACCCTCAAATAGGATTGTTCCTCAAATAAGCGTCCTTTAGAGCAGTGTGTCAATCCTATCTTGGATTGCGCCTCCCAGTTTTTACCCTTGAATTCCAAGTGTGTCTTTTTAGGCAGCTAAAGTAGAAACTGTCACTTAAGAGTAAGTGTAAGTATCTGTGAGGGGTCTGAGGGTTAATAAGTTGCTCATGATGCAGGGTGTGCATAAGCAAGCTCTCAGATAGCAGCTGCTGAGCTGAGGATAATCCTTCAAGAGTTCTGCCACAGAACCCTTCTTTCTACCCTAGTGAAATTGCTTGGCTGCAAGCCTGTGGTGGTAGGACTGTATCTTCCAGACACATTACGCTAGTGACTGGTGTGGAATTGACTCAGAGAAAGTCAGGATCTTTTTAGATTTGTTCTGTAGTGCACATGCATGTTTATATAGGCTGTCATGGTAGAGTAACAGTCATTTTTTCCTTGCAGAATCCATGGAAAAAAGGATAACCAATGAAAAACTGAAGTAATAAACTGCACTACCATGCTGCCAATATTGAAGCACTGTGATTAAAATAATTTGCAGGCGATTCTACGTTTGTTTGGGGTTTGTGTTTTGTCTCCCCCCCCCCCCCCATCTTGCAATAGTAACTGTGATTAAAGTGAATTTACAATTAGGTTAGTGTCGAATAGTAGGCACCCTTAACTTGCTATTTCTTGCTTTAATCAATTTTTATTTACACTGTGCCTTCTACCTTGAAATCACAGTTACTGTTTTTATCCTTTACACAGTCAAGTTCAGTCAGACTATGTTTCGAAGGGCACCCAATGTGTTGTGCATCATTTGAAAAATGTCATCTCTACCAAAACATTGCACCTGGCCCCCAAAAAGTCATTATTCAGTAAATCCTAAGAGTTGAGATAAACCCAGAGCTGGCTCTGCACACTAGTTTTCCAAAAGTTTTTCAGGGGAGGGGACAGTGATGGAGGGTTAAGGTGTTCAAATCTTGTTGGGACCCATCTCTGGTTAAAAATTTGCTTAACAGGATTTAACACTATCAAATATCCATGCTTGTCAAGCTGGAAGAGGAGAAAGACTGAAGACATTCTGAAACAGGGTTAAGGTATCTGGTAGAGCACTGTAAACTCCCTCCTATCAGTCCCATGAATATTACAGAGCTGGCACAGTAAGGAGCAGCCTTGAATTCTGGTAGTGATTAGTTTGGCAGAAGTAGGGAGCAGCTCACAGCTCCCCACAGCCAAACCATAGAGCAATGGCATTTTGTGATTATGGTATCCTAAGTAAGCACATTTTCAAAAATGGGAGAGCACAGGAACTGGATATGAAGCAGCACCAAAGTGTAAACAGTAATTAAGTATTTATATTGCCTTACTAACTATAAACTGTGGATTACTGGTCATTCCTAAACCAAGGCAATGCACCACAATAAAGCTGAGGCTATGATGGAAAATTTTGTGATAATTTTCCAACAGCCTGGCAGCTAGACTGCGCTAGCAACAGTACCAATGCTAGCTTAGACAGGGTTTAGGAGTCTGGGATTTTGGTGTTTATTTTGAAACATCTTGAAACAAATACAGGAGCTACACCAACTCTGGCACTGATTCAACTGTGCCGTTGTTGAAAAGTGGGACAAAATTTTCTAGACATAGCCTAACTGAGCAATATTTAGAGACATAATCAAATCACATCTGTTGTTAATTATTTAGCAAGAAATCAAAAAAATTAAAGCATGTGCAACAAAACTAAGAAAAGGGGACCCTATTCTGCAAATAATTAACATTTCAGAATTTGGTGCTTTTGCGTCAGTGGAAAATGAAGTAACCATTATTTTAACTACTTACCATTTTTCAGAGAGACTCATTAAAATAAAGAGCAACATGACAACATTAAAAAACCTCCTCCTCATGTATGTACCACACTTCAGGTTCAGCTTCCATTCACAAAAGTCTCAAGCAAACAAGTCTCTCATAATAAAGGCTAATTGACAACTGCAGAGTACAAAATAAGAGACTGCCTCTACTTAATTGAAGGTCATTCCTGTTAAGCTGTATGCTATATTTAACACTAGCTTTGTAATGGCTGCTTCTGTTCAAATGCTCTGCGGGGGTGCGGGGGGTGTAAGAAATGAAGAATCTACCATCAAAAACTTTTGCAACAAATTAGCAGGACAAGGCAGGCTTGCGCACTTCCTCAACAAAACTAGGTCAGGACTGCTTTGAATGGGTCCATTTGAAGACTATACCAGACTTCAGATCAAATACCTTTTAGTGGATTAGAACTAACAGTTTAAGAGGTGAATTTATATACCACTAATTATTACTAGTATTATATATTGCTGCCTGCTTCTCCACCTGTGGACAATTAAATGGCCTATTTTCTAAGTTCTCCAGAATAAGTCACTGGATCAAAGAGTAGTATTTATTTCAGATTCCAACAAAGGGGGAAAAAACATAATTCAAGAAGCAGCATTTCAGCTAAAAGAGTGAGTGAAACCTACCACAGAAAAACTGGAAAATTAGTTAAATGCCCTCTGTATATGTGAGAAGAATATGTATGTAACATATACTTATATACTCTAAAAAAAACTACACATCAAGATTGTGGTAAACAGTTCAAAGCCAGGAAATGTCAAAATTAAAGATACACATGTCACCTTATCTCTGCTCCCTGTGCGCAGTCTTTAATTATATGATCAAATCCTATTATTTCTGCAGGATCCCTGCCTCACTTACCACACAGTTTGGAAAAGTATCAAGTGAAAAAAACTGAGATTTGGAGAATCCCTTCTTCATTCAGTGTCAAAATTCTGTTCTGAGTAATCTTCAAGGATATCCCCACATAAAGCACACTTCAGTAGCCCAATTTAGGTCTGTTCCCAGATACCTAAAGTACCAAGTTATATATTACATTATCTTCCCAACTAAGCCTCATCCTTCATGCCAACCACTAACAAGTATGGACAATAGGCCATATATTCCAATTACCTTGTTCCACTCATGCATTACAGACCCCAATATGACAAATGCACACATGCTTAACCTCACAAACAAGTCGTCCCTCTGACTTGTGCACATACACAAGCGTTTACAAGATCAGGATCACAGCCATTAGTCTTAACCTTCAAGTGATAGACCTTGGTCTTCATTCCTCCCAATATCCATGCATAGAGATTCACGTCTGCACAGAATAGCTATGGACAGCTTTTGTTAATTCTTTGCCCCAAATACACCAATGACAGTTAATAAATAAATTATACCGACAGACAGACAAAACAGGTGGGTTTTTAACAGGGATTATGATTGTAGAAAAAAGTGTTTTTAGAGCAAAGTATAATTTATATTAGAATTGTTTTATAAAAACAATGATCATTACAAAGTCAAGCTATTCAGAATTAAGATCTAAAATTTCTTAGAATTCTGATTTTTAAAGTAGGAAAATTCACAGTTAAATTCACCAAGAGAACCTTAGCTATTTCTACACACACAAGGTCTACCACTGGTTAGCACTTTGGGTTTGTTTTTGTTTTGTTTTTTGGCACATCCCCTGGCGCTACCGGCTAACACAGCTGTAGAGGTTTTAGGTTGGGTTCCCAATTCAATTGTGTTAGCTAACTTGGTTAAGCTAACTCAGCAGAAATAAAGCTTTTACATTTTTTATTTATTTATTTAGGCTGTACAGATCCATAGAGAAATCCTGAGGAAACAAAAACAAACTACTGAACAACCCTATCTCAGAACAGTTTCATCTCAGGAACCACAAAAACTGGAATGTGTTACTCTTAAATCATATAGTAGTTGTGCCAACTCCAGCCTTCTTTACAGCCATAGTCTGCAGAAAGATGTACTTTACAAATTCCTGGCTGAACAAACAGCATTTCCTGAAAGTGGTCATTTCTCACTCTTCTTTGAGATTCCATGCACCAAATGTCACTACATGCACAGCTAGTATATCAATATATAAAATTCTAACACTTACAAGAAAGGGCAAAGGTTGGTGCGGTAAAGGAAAATCATACTGAGCATTGAGTCATTTATGCATTAAATTAGTCCTCTTAGTTTCAATACTCTTCTTGTAAAACTGGAGAAGTACTAAGTTAAGAAGTCTCCAAGTTAGATTTGCACAGCCATAGACTACAAAGGTCCAAAGTGGTTACAGGGAGCTTAAAAAATAAAACCAACTGATGATGGGAAGGTGGCAGAGTATGGCCACTGTACCAGCTCAAGATGTTCACAGGCACGAGTGTACTTTAATCACAGAAAAGATACTTCAACATCTTATAAAGAAGGTATTGAGTGGCTGCGTTCACTAAAGGCCAGGGTCTGACACACTTGTGTTCATTAACTTACTCCACTGAATTGAATGGGACTATTCATGAAATAAGGTGCTCCATCAGTAAGCATACAAGAATCTGACCCTATGCAGTCATTGCAGCTTCCTGATGAAGTTTGAGAAGTATAATTCAAAATTATAATCCAGTTATCCAGCTACAGACATTCATCACCAGAAAAGAAAGATCATGATCTCCTAGCCGGACGGGAGGGATGGGGGCAGAACAGCAGTATTAGTTAAGAGCGATATCTGGGAATCCAGCAGCAGCCAAGGATACAAGAAGATTTTCTGCATTTGAACCACAGCAATAAAAGATGGTCATACCCCCAGAGCATTACTGTGGGGTAAGTGATATTTTCAGCTTGGCAGTAGTGTAAAACAGAGTGATCTCACATATCATTTAGGTCCTGATCCTACAGTGGCATTCACACAAGCAGAGCTTCATGTACGTGAGTGGAGACTGGCGTAAGTACAGGGGTTTGCCCACGAACATGTCAGTACAGCATCTGAGCCTTCGTGACGCCATATGTAGAAGTATCTTACATTGTGGAAAACAGTATTGTCCTTGAAATATGTATTGTCAATGGTCTCAAACAACCACCAGTAAGACACACTGTGTGATTTACCCAGCCCTACTCCACCGGTACAGGCCCAGGTGCCCACAGTAACCCTAGTACATTACTATTCTTAGGTGATACGGTGCTGTGAATGGAGTACTGTGGTGATCGTGTTTAGTTTTTAAAATGGTACCCATTGTATGAAGCTCTCATTGCTTCTCCTTTAACCTCAATCCCTGCAGAGTCTTCAACAGTTCCCAGGGAGGATCCAAATATTATAGAGTAGGTTGGAGATTAGGTACAGGATGTACATAGTTAGATCAGAGCAATCAGACCAGCAGAGTCCAGTTACGCTTTTTCAATCAACCAGGCAGTGTCAGGTACAGCCATAAGAAACTACACTCTAAACGTGATTCTGAGGTGTTTCGTTAGCCAGAGGTTCACCTATTTATATACCTAGGCATCGATACCACGTTCACCAGTGTGTAATTGAAACACTTATCCTGTCACTACAGTTCAGAAGGGCAGAGGTGATGTTGAAGAAGGGGGTAACTCTACAGCATTCTCCCATCGGCATACTTACTCCACCTCTTCGAGAGGCTCTCCTGACGACATAGTGCCAGGGTAGATAGCGCTTAGGTTGCTGTAACTTGCATCGATCGGGGGTTGTCTTTTGCACATCCTTAAGTAATGCAAGTTAGATCGACTTAAGCAGTAGTGTAGACCTGCCCTAAGAGAAGAAGCATGAACTCGACAGGACTGGATAACATTTTAAACATACAATTAAATAGGACTTTTTAATATATATTGTAATTTAATCAAAACTTTAAAAGTATCTCATAAAAGATTCTCAAAATTACCCTCTGTGTATAGTGTATTTAGCTTGTGGAATTAAAGGAAAGATGCTCATGCTGTCTCTAACTTCCAGGAATGCTAGAGGTAAGAGTTTTGAAGACCAAAAGCAATTTTTTTAAAGCAGGTTTTTTCCAGGCTTATTTAACTAGCTGTCTTTCCAATGTTCTGTGGGGGATTTCTGTGGTACTTTAAAGATCTACTACATTTCTAAAAACAAAAACAGCTTCCAACTTTGAGCCACAAGTGGGAGTGTAACAAACAGCCAGTTCAACACTCAACAATATAAAACACTCTCTGGAATATATCATTTCTGCAGAAACATGGCAGCTTCATTATAAACCACTCAATGTTACAGTCAAAAACATAGCTTTATTGCTGAGAAATAACCAAATAACATGCTGAGGAAATTGTAAACAATCCCACTGAAGACCAGAGACTGGAAGCTGCATATGACATTTTAATACAATAGACAGATATAAAACGTTCACTGAGTTATTAAAGCAGCAGCAACACCCAACCTCATCCCCAACATTCTGTACTAATCTACCTTGGGACAGACAATGTTTTCTTCTGTTCCCTCCCTCCCCTTTTAAATGTATTCTCCATATACATTATCTGCTGCGACTGCATTTTTGGAGAACTTTTTACCATCAACTTTATGTAAGCAATCTATTCATGTCACTAATTTTTTATATGCATCTATCCTACTCCTGGACTCTTCCTCTCCTTGCTGCAAAAAAATTTACACTGATAACTTTCACCATTGATACAAGAGACCCATATGTATTCCCACTTCAATAAAATCATAGAATATGTTTCATGTCCCTAATCCACAGGAAATTCACAAAGTGTAATGTACACCCAGCAATGTTAGCTTGGCCCATTGAGGCATACAAAGTATTTTGCATTACTGTTTATGATGCTAAATGTGTGCCTCAAAATGCATGTGCAGTGTGGCAGATTTAATGTTAGTGTGAGAAGCTTAAATTTTGGATTCCTGACTTATGGTATGTTTACATTACACTGAATTAATTTTTTCCTATACCTTCTTTGAAGGATTTTTTGTTTTTCAAATACCAGAAAAACCCATCAAACTGACGTATTTATAACTCCATATTTGACTGTGGGATCACACAATATGGAAACGTACCAAAAATGGTCTGACATTAAATGAAAAGGGATGTTTATGGTTTGGAAACAATTTACGGAACACTCTGAACCAGGGAGCTCTCCATCCAAAAAGGAGTAGGATTGCTTAACTGAGCAAAAGGAAAATCCACACTTTGAATGATGGTCCACGGCCTGCAAGCACTCTCTTGTAATTTGCCTCTACAGTCTCCCATCTGAATACTGATCAAGCCCAACCAAGCTCAGCTTTTAAAGTCAGATGAGATAAAGCACATTCAGACCAGCACAAACCTCGATTGAGGTGTTCCATTCAGCCAGAAGTTACCTATTTATCTAGCTAGGCATTTATATCATGCTCACCACTGTCAAATCTGAACACCTACCCGTCACTAAAACTCAGGCAGCAGAAGGAGGCAGACTGACCTACAAAACAGATTCCCCGTGGAAGGAGAGGAAGATTGAAAAAGACCTCTGGAAAACTGTTCTTACATTGATGAAGGACCCATTTTGTTGATTTGTTTGCGGATGCAGGTTTGGGGAGGGTACCAAAAGTATTCTTCACTTAGGATGCCAATGCCCTTAAAGCCAGGCTGGTCAAGCATCCAGATGCTCTCTGAAAAGGGCTACAACTCCCATAATTTATCAATTGGCAGTATTTTTTAAATTACATTAGCCCATTAGCTTAACATTTCTGAATTGTCTTGCAAGTGAGAAGTTAAGGATGGTTATTAGATACACGAAAAGATCTGAAAGACTACAAGCAACCCTCAATTATATACATACTCCTCCAGAAAATGTTTTTCACAAACCTATGAAACTATGAAATAATAGCAACAAGAACATTTGACACATCACATAATATTTAAAATACAGGTGGTACTAGACTTGTGGTTAGTGGATTGGAATGCTCATGGATATTTTGGTTCAATTCCTGGCTCTACCACAGAACTTTGGTTTTATCTTGGGCAAATCACTTAATCGTGCTGCGCCTTTAGAGAGTACAGAGTGTTTATTTGTTTTCATGCACATAATGCAAAAGATAGAACAGATTTTATCTAAACTTCCCAAAATAAATTCACCTTTGGGCTGAAACAATTTAGCCTAAAAGGGAAATTTGAGTAAATTGTGTATAGCACTAAAATAGGGATTTAGAATGAAATGCCCAACTCACACTTGTGTTAAACATTGCTTATGTGGCATTATAATAGCTTATTTCCTGACAAGGACAAATTCCACAGATTCATCACTGCACTATTAGTCATTATTTCACTCTAAATGAACCCACTGCTCCAGATCCAGACAAAAATAATTCACTCAGTGTAAGTATGTCCTCCAGTACAATGGTTTTCCCACTGCTGTTGCAGAGCACACACATTTCAGGTTGCTGCCTGTAATATCTTTTGATATTATCTCTCAGGACCATGCTATTCAAAAAAATAAATAAATAAAACCACTCAAAATAGAGATGGTTATTGTTACAGGGTCCGTCATTAATGCACTCTTTTTATTCAAAAGACTTCAAATCATGTTTCAATCTGAACAAGAGAAATCATGTTCTCAGATCAGTAATGCAATGTAATCTATGCATAAATTACCAGATCTGTAAAGATTACCACTTGTTTTGTAAGCATGAACTAAAGAGAACTAAACAAAATCTGTTCACAGAACAGCCTAAAGTAATTCTCCCATATTTGCTACAAACAGGAAACCATGTCATGCCACTCTAGTAATGTGACTTGAACCAAGACCAAATTGCTCACTTATTGCTTGCTGCAGTTAAGACAAGAGGCACAGCATAAAAGACATCTTTATGGCTTAGATACAAGCAATGTCTTACAGGGGTCTAGAATAAGCTTTCCATTCTCAAAAAATAACATCTCTCTGTTAAAAAAATATAGTCAGTCAAATCTAGTAAGATTACAAAAAGGTGCTTTTCCAGAACTAGACAAGCACTCTTTGTTCAAAGTCTGAGCCTCAATAAAGCTAGTAATTCTTTGCCATAAGGAAAATGTTTGAACTAGTGAATGAATGGCAAAAGTCAATTTGGAAGGATAATCTGATTAATAAATGCCATCCATATGCCACTGCTGCTGTTTTAAGACAATTGGTGATGGAGAGAGAGGCATACAAAAAATCCGTTCAATATATCAATTAGTTCCTAAGGTCTCCTGCTTGTCCCTTTAAGAGGCTCCTCTGCATGCCCAAGATTCCCTGCTTTACAAGTTACACACAACATTTAAGGTAGCAATCCTCTTCTGATGAAGGACTGGATCATGGATGTCTTTTGAATCCCTCAGATGTCTCTCCTCTTAATTAGCTGGAGGAGGTCTTTGCTGATCGGTATAAAGAAATGATCTCTAATCAAGAAGGAATCTGTCAGGAGCCAGGCAGGGCATTAAAAGGCAATGGTATTAGATTTATGTTTAATGGACTGTTAAAAAGTGAGAAATATCCAATGTTCAGAGACACTAAAAACCACAGGAAAACAGGATGCAAAACACAAGCTGGGGATTTAAAAAATCCACACCTCTACTATCCAGTCTGGCCTTGTTTTGGTCATCTTGAGTTTTAGTGATATACACATATAACTGGGGGGAAAGGCAGAAAGTGTTATATAAATCCATGGTACACCCACATCTTGAATACTGCATGAAGATGTGGTTGCCCCATCTCAAAAAAGATATATTGGAATTGGAAAAGGTTCAGAAAAGGGCAACAAAATGATTAGGGGTATGGAACAGCTGTCATATGAGAAGAGATTAATAAGACTCGGACTTTTCAGCATTGAAGAGAGACAACTAACTGGGGGGATATGATAGAGATCTATACAATCACGACAGGTGTGGAGAAAGTAAATAAGGAAGTCTTATTGACTCCTTCTCATAACACAAGAACTAGGGGTCACCAATGAAATTAATAGGCAGCAGGTTTAAAACGAACAAAAGGAAGTATGTCTTCACACAACACACAGTTAACCTGCGGAACAACTTGCTGGAGGATGTTGTGGGGGCCAGGACTGTAGCAGAGTTCAAAAAAGAACTAGATACATTCATGGAGGATAGGTCCATCAATAGCTATTAGCCAGGATGGGCAGGGATGGTGTCCCTAGCCTCTCTTTGTCAGAAGCTGGGAATGGGCAATAGGGATGGATCACTTGATGACTACCTGTTCTGTTCATTCCTCTGAAGCACCTGGCATTGGCCACGGTCAGAAGACAGGATAATGGGCTAGATGGATCTTTGGTCTGACCCACTATGGCCATCATTATGAGGTCTAGATCCATACAAGGCAGATTTGCTCTTCAGTGGTGTGAGGAAGATCCATGCAAGTCAAAGTCCATCTTCATCACACCATTTGAAGCAACTAGCCAGCCCAAACCCACCACAGCAGGCAGCCAAGCCACAGTAACACCTCTGCCTCTATGTCCAAGCATCATCCAATTGTGGGACCAGATCCCAAAACACCAAGGAGTTTATCTTAATCTGTCCCTGAATATTAGGCTCTCATCTACTTTCTAATAATTATCTATTCAGTGACTACAGTTTAGAGAGACATAAAAGACGTCTCAGCCCCTAAGGACTTCCAAGTATTAAATTAGATGCAATGCTGGCTTAATGGCTACCATGTTCAAAATGGAAATTGGTTTATGACCAAAGGCCAAATAGTCAACTGGTTTCAATATTTTTTAAGTTTAAAAACCATGTATTGAACTAGGAAAGCCTGGAGGTTTAGCTCAGCCCAAACTACCCTCTGACAAATGAAAATATTTCCAAGTACATGACGGTGCTAAAAATATATTAAAAATACACACCAGCATAAGTCTGCCAAAGCACAGCCAGTATCAAAGTGGTTCAATAATTTCAGATATTTAAAATACCTTGTTAAACATACATGGATGAAGGACTGGGATGGGTCTAGTCGGAAATGTAGCTAAAGTAAGAAAGAGCAGCTTTGACACACTATGTTAGCATGCAACAGATACTTAACAAGACACTATAAGGAAATACTCCAGCCTCTGGTTTGGAGTAAATAGCTCACGAAAGCTCATGCTCAAATAAACTGGTTAGTCTCTAAGGTGCCACAAGTACTCCTTTTCTTTTTGCGGTCCACCCAATGTGTCTTTACAGTCTATGTATGTACATTGGGAAAAGCAAAATTTAAAAGTAACCTTTGTTTAGAAATGCAGTGAGATACTCCGAGTAGCCCAGCAGATTAAACTAAATTTACTGAAAATGGACACTCTCCAGATAAACCTAACATGTGACTCATTACTTCATTTTTTCCTCTCCCCTCTCACTCAGATATCTGTCTCCAAAGTCCATATCATTCCTTCTTCTCAATTCAACACCAAACAGCCCAAAACTCGTGGGCAACCAGGACACAACAAGTCAATACAGGAAAAGATTTTAGATTCAAGCTCTTAAGAGGTCAAATATTTTTCAAATAATACTGGATACTGCCCTGATATTTGTCCTTCTAATGGCTGAAACACACTGTGTCAAAGTCTGTTCTGTATGTCTACTTCACAGCAATCAGACTAGAAAGAGGGAAAACACATTGCAGAGATTACTAAATTCATGTTGATATATCATTGTACAGTGTTATTTTGTACTAAAAACTAAAGACCAATCATGTGCATCTTTGGGCTTTTTGTAATAAACCACAGGGCAGAGATTCAAAACATACTGTTAATTTCTAGTGAAGAGCAAACAGAATCACTCCTTTTTAAATTTATCTCCATAAAAAAGGAATGCTAAAGGTTCTTGTGTATTCTTGTCTCTTTTTTTTCAGAAAGCTACTAGAATAAGACTTACAAACAACTACTGGACAGTGCCCCCTGAGAACTGATAGACTTTTAAACATCCATATAAATTCCTCTTATCTCCAAGATTCCTTTATTTTATTAAGAACTATGTTTATAAAATCCTCCTCTATCTTTTCCTAAAGATAGCTCTAAGAAAAAACTTAACTAGAGAGGACAGTACATACTTACAGCCAGATACTAGAAACACAGTGAAAGAGCAATTAGTCCTCCTTTACTTATACAATAGTTTCACAACTTTCTTCCAGCTGCAAAGGCACTGCACTAAAGGCAAGCCGCCAGCACTGCTCCCCTAGATACTTTATGCTGCACTTCCATTAACCCATAAACCAAGCAGCACTGATACATTCCCACAAACTGGCCTCATGGCTCACAGCGGAAGAAGGCAATAGTCCTAAGGCAAAACATAAAACTTAATACTTTACTAATTGCTGTGGCATTTTAATGGTTACCACACCATCACAGAACTTCACAGCTATGGAACTTCTAGAAGCAATTATAGCTGTAAAATTTAAATAGAAAGTATTAAAATATACTGTACCTCATTAAAGACTTGCTATAATGAACTGAATCAAATTTTTATTTTTCATAATACAAACTAAAATCACTAGTTATGCTGGATTGCATTTTTTAGTTATTTTAAAAAAGTATTAGCCTTAAATGGCTTTCATGAACAACCAGCTGACCACTAAACAAGAGATCCTTTATTGTGTTCATATTTAAATAATATCTAAAACACTTTCAAAAGATATTGCACTTGAGTAAGATTGTTAACCACAGTGGAGCAGCAGTTCATTGTAATTGAATTAAATTGTCAGGGTACCTTAATTTCATATTGAGAAATGTTAAAGATCCTAAAAATCCTGAGTCACCTTCCCTCAGAGAATTTCAAAGCACTTTACAAGCATTAGTGAAAAAGCCTCAAATGCTAGTAAGGTATTATTATCCCCATTTTATGGAGAAAGAAAGTAAGACACAGAAGGTAAGTGACTCTTTCCCTACAAGGGATTCAAATCCTTGCAGCTGACTTAATTAACTAGAGGGCCAAAGTTAGTGAAAATACATTTGTGATTTTTGAAAGCATACACAGCAACATTAGACTAAGCTTCTCAGAGAAAAACATCTGTAAAGTGTTATCAGCGGAAGAGTCATCCTTAAATCTCTCCATGTTTTGAGGAGGCTCCACTTGTATGTTTCTCTCACAGAGGAGCTCTTGTTTTCCCTGACTGTGATTTTAGATACCAGATTGCCTGGAATGTTTCTCAAGGGTAAATACTCGTTCTACACTAGGAAGCTCTTTTTTCAAAGTATAAAATAGTCTGACAAGCTCAAATTCTCAATTTTATTTAAAAAATCCTTAAATGAAACGAGGCAAGCTGAGATTAACAACATCACTTTATGTGCTAAAGAAATGAGGGTAAAAGACCAACTTTTCTGAGCTATTGATTTTTTTTTCCAGTAGTTGTGATGCAAGTGTTACACAGAAAGCTGCACAGGGAATACAGAATGCAAGCAAATCCCTCCAGGGAGTCATGTTGACTCCAAATTTCACAAACTTGAGAACATTACTTCTAGCCTCAAAGTAAGGGGGGAGGGAGGAGAGAACACAAACATGCCTCATGGGAGCATTTTTTGTAGTCTTCTTTTACCTCAAAAGTTATAACTTAATTAGGTCATATGGTAGATAGTGGAGATACAAAATGCAGCCCTCTTGGGCAAGTAAGTGCTGTAGCTGAATCCGTCAACTCACAAGGGCATTTTCAGGAACAGGGATATGAGTTATTTTGTAAGGCAACAATTCCCTTCACTGCAGAGGAAAGAATGAGAGGCAGGACAGTCTATTGGAGAGCAAATCAGAAAACACATACCGTTCTTAAACCAGAGCACAGGAGTCAACTGAGTACCAAACTCCTACTACTTAGGTGGGAGAAGGAGGGAGGAAAAGCAGGAGACAGCAGTGCAACCACTTAAAGACCAAAAGTCTTCCACTGCCCTGAGCACCATTGTTACAGCCCAGAGGAATCCCTGGTGGTTTCTACAGCTAAAAAGCTGTTAGTGACTGGAAAACAAGCAGGAAAGAGCACAAGCCAGACATATTTTCTACATTCTAACTGTGCCAACAAATGCCCCTCTCCGCGCCACCAAAATGTATTAACCAGAAGGCAATCATTTTTGCAAGTCACAAACCTCCAAAAATACAGCTTCTGAGAGAAAGTACTGTCCTATCATTATACACAGCGAGGTTAATCTAAATGCAAGACGATTTTCAAACTTATTTTTAGTGCAAGGCTGTGTGAATTCTGAGCCCCGTCCCACCACGTTCGCCTCCAGTCCGCCAACAACGCTGCGGCAGCAGAGCCCGCAAAAACACCAAACTTTATCTTCTAGGGTGCGACGGTCACACCAAGAAGAGTCAAGTCTCTCATACACACACAACTCCCCCCCCCCCTCCCCGCCACGGGCTGGCCCAGGCTGTGTTTTTGTTGTTAAGAAAAAAAAGTCTCCAGCTCCCACCAGATGTCTGTCGGAATCATAATGTACAGCCCCGCGCAAAGGGGGAAAACACCCCTTGGGCAGATCATCGAAGTGACTTCGGCAGTCTCCTGCCCAGCAGAGGTAGCAGCAGCTCGTCCTGCCGCCCCTTTCCTGAGACAGTATGGAAGAAGCGGGTTTCTCCCCAAGGCAGCCTTGAGGCTGCTCTGCCTCCACACCCCCCACCAAAAGTCTCCCACCAGAATGGGGGGGGGGGGGTATTACTGCACAATCTCCCTCTCCCCCAGGACTTTGTCTAGTCACGGCAAAGACTCAACAGGAGCGGGGAATCGCTGCACCTCGGCAGAGTAACTCCTGCCCCCCTCGGAACGACACTGTGCCCGGCGGGGATACAGGCTTGTTTGTCTGCAGCTTTCCCGGGAAAGCCACCCAGGGCTGGTGCTGCCACCCGCAGGGGAACCCCGTCCCCCACTCCCACCCAACTTACCGACTCCCCGGACACGTAGGCCACCAAGCCACAAGTGAGCAGTATCCACGCGCTCCGCATTATTCCCGGGGTGCAGGCGAGGCAGCTGCCGCTTCAGGCAAAACCCAGCCGCCGAGCAACCCCCGGCTGCTTCGCCACCACCAGAGCCCGCAGCACCAGCAGCAGGGACCCCGGGCGCTCCCTCCCTCCCGCGGCCGCCTCTGGCGCCGCCGCTTCTCACTTGTTGGCTGCCTGCAGGCAGGAATCCCACGGGACCCGGGGCGGAGTTGGTCGGTCTCCCTCCTGCCCGGGGTGGATTTTATTCTCCCTGACACCGTTTCAGCTGCATCAATAAATGAGGGAGCAAAAGTTTGGGAGCGCGGAGGCAGCGGCTGGGAGAGCAGAGCTCTGTGCAGGTCCCTCTCTGCTCCCTTCTCCCTCAGTCCAGAGCCTGCCTCCGCCTCTGCGTGTGAGAGGAGGCAGCAGTGCGACTCCTAGTTAAACCCAGGAGAAATTCCTGCAGGATTACAGCACCGATTGGCAGCTCAGGCAGCCAGTGGGAGGAGGGAGGATTTGCAGCAGCTCTCTTTTCTCCTTACACACATCCAAGCAACTTTTGGTTTTGGTGCCCTCCCCCCTTCTATTTTTTGCCCCCTTTAATACAAATGAAAAGCATTTGCAACGCCACGGGGCAACCGAGGGGGAAATGTTCAGCACGTTTTTGCTTTGAAGCGTGAGAATTGGGCCGATTCCCAATAATAAACTTGGAAAGATTTTTTTTTTATAACTTTGCAATCTGACTTTTTTTTATGCTTTCAGATCCTTGTTTGGAGCGGTGATCTCCCTTACCCCATCCCTCATTACATGTTACAGTATGTTAACATAATGGCATGCAGTATTGCCAACTCCATTCCAACATCATGAGACTGGCTAAAAAAACCCAAGATTGTTGAAGACTAGCATCTAGAGGTCGTTTTATTTGCTCTTTGGGGTTCAGATTGTCAAACTTTTCTGTATGACTGAGGGCTAGAAATTTACTTTAACAAAAATGAAATCTGAGCTTCAGGTGTAATCATACAAAATCCAGGAGCTGGGGCTTTAAAAAGGACAAATAGTACAGTGAGCTCCACCATAAATATTGCAACACCTGGCACCCTATGAATACATACTTTGACTAGACAGTATCCATGAACTGTAATGGACCTGTAATTGTAATGGGATACCTGTAAATGTAATGGAATGTAATTTGGATACCAACTGGGAAAGCATACGGTTTCACCCCCTTCTACAAATTGCCCCATGTGACTTAATTCAGGAACTAATGGTTGACATTCTGTGGCCTGTATTATGCAGGAGGTCAGATTATCTGATCATAATGATCCCTTCTGCCTTAAAAATCTCTAAAGACTCGGAATGGTGGAGAAGAAAGCTCAGTGAGGTTCTCCTTGCAGAGTTTTCCACAAATCCTGTGTCTCCTCCCCACACTCTATGGTTTGGATGCTGAGGGCATAATAATTTTATTAAGATGATGTTAAAATAAAAAGAAAATGGTACAGAGTTTAAGCATAGAAGTTTCTGGTTATCAGGGAATAAGGTACAGATTATCAAGGGGTGCGAAGTTCGTTTTAGGAACAAGTGGCATAAGAAATACATAATCTGCAATATCCCCGATTGGGGGTAAAAGGTTAACGGGTCAAAGTACAGACATTGAGATATGGGGGTATGTTGTTCATATAATGGCTATGTTCAGGTGTGGAGTATAATGAGTGGATACCATGATGAGGATGGATTTACCCTCATTTGGTGAGATTTAATGTTCAGTGAGTTTATGGTTCCAGTTCATATGGTGTAATGGAAAAAGTCTCTCGGTCCCTTTTTCGTAGTGGATGCACGATGTCGTACCGGCTCACACCTCCTGGTACTGTCGGTGGCCGGTGAAAGTGTTCGATGTAGATGTCCCTGGACCATCAGATGGTGTCCGAGACCATGAGGCGCCGCATGAGCCATGCATAGCATCGACCGATCCCACAGGTCCGCAGCACACGCTCGTTGCAGGGGTCCCAAGCGCCCAGAGCTCCGACGATCAGGGCGTCCATCTGCACCTCGTAGCCCTTCGCTCTCAGGGTGTCGGCCAGGGCGGGAGTATTTTTCCAGCTTACGAGCTTGGGCTTCGCGGAAGGCCGGGGTCCTGTTCTCAAAGGAGACCGTGACGTCGACGAGGATGGTCTTTCTCTGGGCCTCATCGGTGACTACCATGTCAGGTCGCAACTGTCTGTCAGTACCGAGGATGGCGCAGTTTACAGTGATCTCCCCCAGGCGCGGTGAGATGGCTTTCACCAGGTGGTTCTGGGTGGCATCATGGCGCAGCTGCCAGGCTCTGGAGTGGGGCTTGCAGCTGCACAGGACTTGGGGCAGGGTCTCGTTGAGTAGCCATATTTCCTGCAACGCTTGTCTCGGTTCCTGTGGTGGACAGTTCCGTGTCTACACTGCAACAAAACCCCGGAAGAATCAAGTCTTGGAGCCCAGTTCAACTGAGTCACTACTCCCTGGTCTCATGGCTTTCCTTGAGCATATCCCCTACCAGCGCAAAAGTTCACACAGTACAAATGTAACCGCTGCCCCTCCCCCACCAAATCCCTTCCTCACACATAGATCCACAGAGAAGCCCCTGTGGCAGGAACTGAGGCAATTGGGCTGTGGGCGACTCCCTTCCATACCAACCGAGCAGAGTAACTGTCACATCCCCTCCATGTGTGTGGATATGATCCTGAGACAACATAATAGTAATAATACTCATCTAAATACTGATTTTCAGAACATATCTTGTCACCACTTTTTACATAGCACTCCCTTCTGAAATCCACTTTGGCCTTTTTTATTTTTTTTACATCTTCAGAGCTTTGCGCTGTACAATCATTAACCAATCAATGGAGAGTTCTGAATAAAAACTGATTGCATAATATATCACTTCATCTTCAAAGCACACGGTAAACATTAAGGCCCTGATCTGGTGATGTAATGTGGGTGGGCAGGCCCCTGCAACTGCATGAAGCCAATGGGTTCTGTACAGATGGAGGGGTCCACTCAGAGTTCTTGGCTGGACTGTGGTATAACTATTAATAATTTCAACAACCCTGTGAGGTAGGTCAGTATTATCCTTTACAATTGAGGAAAGTGAGGCAGAGGGTTTAAGGCTCCCATCCTGCGAGCTGATCCACACAGCCAAACCCATACACCTATGCAGAGTTCCATTGACGGTGCAGCAAATGTCCATCGGCACGGATCAGCTTGCAGGATCGAGGCCTGAATGATTTGCACAAGATGAAAGAGGAGCTACAATTAAAGTACAGGACTGTTAGGTATTTTCTCTGGTTCCTTAGTAATGGCTGTACATTATGTTTAAATGGTAAAAGCAGTATACAACATTAAAAACAAAAACAACATAGAGGGAAGAGCAAGAAAGAAAACCCATGTGCAGGAAGTGCCATAAGGAATCTGAGTATTGTTTAAAAAAAACCAAAAAACGTTACTATGGTGGGTTATTTTAGCCTTCATGTGCATATGTTTTAAACACAAAAAAAACTTCATTTGCATTTTTGTTCCAATCCTTCTTGCTCAGGGATTTACCTATTCTGTTCTAAAATCCACTCCAGACCAAAACAAAGGCTACTGTTGACTAAGGCCTTTATCTTGCAAGGAGCTCCTCATGGCAGATCCCTGCAGTAATGGGGCTCCTCCTTGGCCCCAAGTGTCTATCAATAGAGTCTAGTACAGATTTGGGGCCTAAAACTTAGCATTTGTGGCCCCAAATCTGCAAACATTTATGTACATGCTTAAGTTTACACACACATGTAATCCCACTGAAGTCAAGCATAAAGTTAAACATGTGCATAAGTGTTTGCAGGATTGGGGCTCAAGATTGCAGATATAAAATAATTTTGTAAAAAAATGAAAGGGGGGTAAAAGTGACTGTAAATAAAAAGAAAAGAAATAGTCCTTTTGAGTCACAGCAAAAATATGTCCTGAGAGTCACTTGCTGCCTTCCAGCATTCCTAACACTATCCTGTCCAGAGCTCCATCCATATTGCAACAAAAACATTTATATGTGTGGCCCTATTCCACAACAGCTGTGCTACATAATCATAGCCAATTGTGCCTGCACCTGCTCCTGTTGTCGCCCTGATTTTATAGGGACAGAGGCAAGAGGGAGGCCCAGCACGAAGCAGAAACAAAGTGTTTTTCACCCAAAGGAAGTGTGTAATAAGAACTACAATGGGAGAGTAACCAGAGACAGGCAACATAACAGAGCTGCCAAGAAAAAGCTGCAGGCCTGGGACACTTGGGATCCAAACCTCAGTCATTAATCACTGTGTTGCCTTTGTGTTAAAAACAGTTCACCCACTCCTCTTTTAGGCCCCTTAGCATCTGTATTATCGTAGCAAGGGTAATGGTCAAACCAGGTTATTATAACATGGTTTGGATGGCTAATAGGGACAAGGGCAAATCATGTTAAAGACATTTTTAAAATGTGCTTAGCCCAGGTAGACTACAGCAAGGTGTTTTCAAATCTGATTGTAGACTAAAGATAAGGCCAATACACCAACCCTTACGAAGATCTAAATCTGAACTTCATTGTTTGGGTGGGTGGAGATCTTTCTCTCTCATCTATATATATATATGGGGAACAAACCCCTGAATTTGGGGAAAGTTTGGCCATGAACCCTGGATTCATGGCTTGGAATCATTCACATTGGCCAGTCAAAATATGGTACAACCAAAGCAACTACTAATCTGCCTAAACCAGGCTAAAGTGCAGTTGTTTGATAGTGTAGACATGGGTTTGAAGGACTTTTCCTTTAGGATGTAAAGTGGTTTCTCTTGTATTTCAGTGAATAGTCATGGTTAGAGACAGATGGCATAAAGAGTGGGACTGTGAAAAGACACACAAGGCTTTGGAGGAAGTTGGTGAAAGACTTAGATCAATGGTTCCCAAATTGTAACACTTGCTAGGACTCCGCAGAGAGCTATCTGGTTACCTGGTTCTGGCATAGCTTCAGCCGCTGAATCACATTTAAATATAGCTTTTAAAAGTCACTAAGTATTCTCCTAATATTAATTTTTCATGTGGTCAACTGCTGCAGTTGCCACAGGTGTGTTATACAATTATAAATGGGAGGGGAGGAGATGCGTACAAGTCTGAATGGGAAAGGAACTGCCAACAGTACAATCTATCTATTAAGATGTAGCCAACACTATAAAAAAGCTGGAGAATGCCAGGTTGAAAGCATCTGGAGAAGTATAGAGAGCAGATCTGAAAGCCTCACAGCAGCAATAAAAGAGGCGGTGCAGAGTAGTTGGTTGCAGCCAACATTTGTTGTATAAATGATCGGTGCCTTTACTTCCGCTGGGAATGGAAAAGAGTTGGCATCACATTAAAAGTAATAAGAGGTCATAAGTTCTCCTGGATAACTTATACAAAGAGGAATAAAGTATGAGACAAGAAACAAAGTAGATGATTTTTTTTTGAGCCAATGTGAGTAATTAATTATCTGAAGTAAACTGATTAAAAATACCCCTGCTGTTATCTGACCCTCCGTGAGTGGAACTTCTCAATACAATCCAAGAATTATTATAACAGAATTCAGTACAACCCAGGAATTAGTATAACATTGTGAAATTTACCCAGTCCCATGCTTTTATTATAAGACCACAAAAATAGTCCTTCTCTATGAACATATGAATAACGCTAAAGGTGTTCAAGGACTATAATGTTCTTTTGGCTTCCTTATAAGCATGAAACCTAAGCAGTGGTGAGCTGGAGCAGGTTTGCACTGATTCGCATGAACTGGTTGTTAAATTTTGAAGCAGATTTAGAACCGGTTGTTAACCCGCTTCCCTGCAAGGGGGCACTGAGGCTTTGATAGGCTCCGGCGGAGAAGTGATGTAATTCCTCGTCCGGCCGCTGGGGGCGCTGTGCTGCGGGAGCCATGTGGGCTGCCGCCTGGCCCTGGACATGAGCCCTGGTGCGGCTGCTGCTCCCCCGACCCCTGGCCCTGGGGCTCCCGCTGCTGCCTGGTGGGTCCCCGGCTGCTCTGCTGGGCTTGGGCTGCGTCCTGCTCCTCGGGCCACTCCGAGCCACTCTCCCCATGAGCACCCACCACCCTGCCCACAGCCAGCCCCTGCCTCCAGCCACCCCCACACACCCCCGACTGCAGCCAGCCCCTGCCGCACCCCCTGCCCTGTCTCCAGCCAACCCCTGCCGCACGCAACCCCTGCCCTGTCTCCAGCCCGTGCCACATCCCCTGCCTACAGCCAGCCCCTGCCGCACCCCCTGCCCTGCCCTGTCTCCAGCCAACTCCTGCCGCACGCACCGCCTGCCCTGCCCTGTCTCCAGCCAGCCCCGCACCCCCTGCCTGCAGCCAGCCCCTGCCACACCCCTGCCCTGTATCCAGCCAACCCCTGCCGCACACACCCCCTGCCCTGTCTCCAGCCAACCCCTGCCGCACGCACCCCCCGCCCGAAGCTAGCCAGCTCCACACCCCCCATCTCCAGCCAACCCCTGCCACACCCCCCTGCAGCCCTGCCCAAAGCCAGCCAGCCCCACACCCCCTGTCTGCAGCCAGCCCTGCCTGCATCTAGCCCGTACCTCCAGTCAGCCCCGGGACAGGAAGCAGCTGGGACCCACACATGTGCACACCCTAGGGTGACTAGACAACAAGTGTGAAAAATCAGGACAGGGGGTGGGGGGTAATAGACGCCTATATAAGAAAAAGATCCCAAAATCAGGACATCTGGTCACCCTAGCACACCCCCAGGGCGTGGTGGGGACCCACACATGTGAAACGGAGCTCATTTCTATTTCAGGCCCATCTTTTTAAAAAAGAACTTTAGGTAGGGTTAACATACATCCGTATTTTCCCGGACATGTCATACTCTTTGGTTCTTAAATCACCATCCGGGAGGAATTTTTAAATTTTAAAATTTCCTCCCGGGAAAATAGAGACGTATGGTAACCCTACTGGTACAAAAAATACATACTGTGCACATCCCTTAAATCAGAACTTTTTATAGGGAACCGGTTGTTAAGATTTTGGCAGCTCATCACTGAACCTAAGTATCAGGGGGAAAAAAAGAGAACAGATGGATACAATAAGCAGACTGCGGGGGGAAGGCACAAGGAAACAATCAGACAAAACCTGACAGCATGAAAAGCAGTGGTCACTTCAGACCAGCTCCCTAACTGTCCATTTTTTTAAAGGCATCATGGCAAAAGAGAGTTTCAAGGAAGACTATGAGGTGGTTTTGTTTTTACAGGGAGCTCCCCTCATGCTTAGGGGGGCAACATGGGAGAAAATTCAGAGGTGCTCCTATGAAATTTAACAAATAAACTATGAAGGCCAGCATCAATGGCAGAGCAGAGGCAAGAGTCAACATCTCAGTAGTGTACAAGAGAAAAGTAGGGTGGGTTTAGGCTATGAAGAACCTTAAATGAAGATGAATAGTTTGTGTTTGATGTGGTAGAGAAGGGTGATCCAGTTGCAAAATGCAAAGAGAATTAACATACCAGCTAGTAAATGCAACAGAATATGCCCATCCCATCCCACCCCCACAACCCAAAGCCCCATGCCCTCAGTCCTCCTCAGATAGATGGTTTTGGCAGCATGCCTTGAAGATCAGCAAATTCAGGTCTACTTAAGAACAAAGATGTTACTTAAGTGTTTGTCATCATGTATTTACTTTTAGGTATGTGAATAGTCCTGTTGACTAAAGAAACCACATACTTAAGTGTTTTGTTAGACGGGGGACAAAGTTGGGGAAGCTAATGCTTTAAGTGATATAACTGAAATTTTGAAATACTGTCCTATACGCAGCAGAAGGGTCATGAATACATACTCTCAGGGCATTAGGAAGATTAGAAAGTTGTTGGGCCTGTGATGAGGGTGGCATCAAAACTATTCACTAATCCAGATACAAAGATCGCACTAAAACCCCTATTTGCAAACCATGCTTAATTCCATTCGGATTAGGAAAAACATTTAAATGTATTTCAATTAAGCACATATGTAAGTGCTTTGCTAAATCAGGGCCTAAGTGTTCCATTGGAGACTCTAGTAAAATAAAACAGAAATAGTGAAAGTAGTATCCCGGTGGCCATAGTTACCAAAAATCATGAAGCATAGAAAGTAAACTTTATCTTCCAGACTATGAAACTGGATAGTCAATACCACAGAACTTAAATGCATCAGTTCAGTTTATCTTCCAAACAGAGTAAATTTTACCCATTCTGCCTGGGTAGAACCAATGCTATTAGGCTTTAATTTTTATAACCACAAAATGTTCCCTTAAAATACAAGAGAATTCTTTGTTTCTGAACATTTAATTTAGAACCACTGCTCAATGTTTGCTAAGAAATTAGCATACCTCCTCATACACGACAATCCCTACAAATGAAACATTGTTGGTTCAGCTTATTATTATGGAAGATTGTATCATGGATATTGTTTGCCTGTACCACATCAAAGAAAATACAGGAGGGCTTGGCTGAAAGACCTTTTCTTTCAGGTGCACTGCTGAAATTAATGAAAATCAATTAGCTACAGCAGTCAAATGTAGGTCTAACTCAATAATGGAAGTAATAACAGAGCTATCTATTCACAATTCCTGATGAACATAAGTAATTCCCATTCACTCTAAGAAGTGTCGGATTCACAAATTATAGGTGGAACTGATAAGGCTACCTATAGTTAAAGTTGCCAGATAGTTTGCATTAAAAGACCCTATTATCAGTTGCTTTTAATTTTGCCAAACTTTAACCATTCCGGCTAAAATTCATCAGGCTGATTTCTTTTTCTTCAGAGTTTCAGCTAAAATGGATCCGCTGTGACCAAGAATGAGATTAGGGAAAAAAAATTAATATGCGCAAAACAATGTATATTCTTCCAGCCACTTTCAGAAGTTTTAACACCTTCAGGCTTTGGAGCAGGGATTTGAAATTCAGCAGGGAGGGTGGCCCTGGCATTGGGAATGTGCCTTTTGCCATTCCTGTTAAACTTCATCCTTATTTGGCTAAATTATAATTCTCAAAACAAAACAAAACAAAAGTCACAGCTCATAAATCCCCAGTAGAGACTTGTTAAAATTTGGCAGCTAAATTGTCCAAAGATTCTAATTTTATTGAGCATGCTTCCGTCGAGAGCTGCAGGGATAGAACAGTACTTTAACCTGAAACTGCTCCTCTTGGCAGCTGAGGGCTGCTGTGGAGCTGGGCACAGGAACTAGAGCAGGGAGACTGTCTCTCCTGTTATCTCAGTGCTTCCACTGATGGTGCCCAGGCAGTGAGAGGAGGAAGAGGTAGTCTGGTTAGAATGCAGGGATAGGGGGCTTTCAGGTGCCAGAAGGTGGACAGCATCCAGGGGAGGGGCATAGATTGGAGCAGAAGGATGGTAATTTTACTAATAATAAACACATAAATAATGATATCACCTCACCCAGTGGTGCTGGAGCAATTTGCATAATGGGGTGCTGAGAGCCATTGAACCAAATTATAAACCCTGTATATGATGGAAACCACTTCAAGCCAGGGGGTGCTACTGTAACCCCGCTTCCCTAGTTCCAGCACCTATGACCTCACCTCAGAGAGGGACTATGAAAATAAATGCATTCATGGTTGTGAAGCACTCAGATACTCTAGTGATGACAGCCTAAAAATTGCTCATGAGGAAATTTATTAATTTGTATTCAATGCAGGGTTTGGCTGGCATACAGTAAATGGGCTTGAAGTCCACTGATTGAATGAGGAAGATAAAAATATATATTGAATAACTACCCATTCACTAAATGAAGCAGGGGATCCTGAGGAAAATATAGAATGATCATGTAATTAAAGACTGTATGAAGCAAAAGGAAGGATTTTCACACAACACACAGTCAACCTGTGGAACTCCTTGCCAGAGGATGTTGTAAAGGCCAAGACTATAACAGGGTTCAAAAAAGAGCTAGATAAGTTCCTGGAGGATAGGTCCATCAATAGCTATTAGCCAGTTTGGGCAGGGATGGTGTCCCTAGCCTCTGTTCGCCAGAAGCTGGGAACAGATTACAGGTGATGGATCACTTGTTCATTCCCTCTGGGGCACCTGGCATTGGCCACTGTCAGAAGACAGGATACTGGGCTAGATGGACCTTTGGTCTGACCCAGTATGGCCATTCGTATGTTCTTATGTAAGGATTGACTGTACCTATCATTTAGCACTATTACAAACTAGTCAGATTAGAGATTTGATGTACTGATTAACGCCAAACCCTATTAAGCATTGGGTAGAGATAGAACAAAGTTATTGTCGTGTAATCAACTTCCACATGATCCCCTGGATAAAGAAATCTTAGAGGTCATCATTAATATAAATCATCCTTTTATGAAAGGAACAATAGAAATTTGGAATAATTTATTCAGAAAGCTAAGCCCATCCCCAGCACTTCTCAGGTCTACAGTAAAGAATATAGAATTTTTAACTCCACAATAAGCCTGAGAGTTTGGACATTTGGGAACGTACAGGTTTATCAACATTTGGCCAACTGTTTAGAGACCATCCATTTAGATCACTTCATGGAAAACAACAACTTGCAAAAGACATCAAAATTCCAGGATACTAATATCTACAATTGAAACATTTTTCAAGACACCTCGGAGAAAAGGCAAACCTATGCAGAAAATTGATATAATTTGAGAAACTACTGAGTATATCCATGAAACACAAAGGCTTACCTGCCACTATACAAAATAATCTCTAACTGTTATTTAGAGGAAATAATTATGTTCATAAACAGAAAGTTGACATAGGCATAGACTTAAGGAATGGGAAAATATATGGAGCAATGGTCCTCATACCTCAATAAAAACCATTAATAAAACTACATTAAGGTTCTTTAACAATGGTTAAAATTACACAAATGTATGGTATAAGGATGGGCAAATTCTGGAGAGAAGGTAATCAAATGGGAGGATTTCTTCATATATGGTGGACATGCCCCCCCAAATAAGGCATTTTGGAAAGCCATTGGCGAGTCCATAAGGATGATAACCAGGTGTCAGCTGTCAATAACCCCATAGGACTTTTATTAATATGCCTGAAAACTCTTGTTGTATGAAAGCCATAAAGAACTGATCACTGATCTCCTAGTTGCTCCTAGAATTATCACAGCAAGGTAGAGGAGAGGAGAGAAGAAGAGAAGAGAGGAGAGACTCCTAAAACTGTTGACGGATGTAAAAAAGTTTGGAAAATTCTGGTATTAGAAAAATTAACTCATCAACTCAGAGTTCTATAGGGGAGAAGGGAACAAAAAAAGATACTGTATCTACTTAGAGATATGGTAGAACTAATTGGAGTTTGCTGGAAAGGGGCATCCATTGCCTGCAAACCTGATAGTTTGAGAACTTCTTTTTAATACTAAGGAAGAGAGAGAACCCTTCATCAATAGTCAAAGTTAATCTCTTAATTCTGAGTTTAAAATTAGAGGAAACCTTAATACTTGTAGAGTTTTGATGGGACAACTAATAAACAGGTTACACATCTAAATTTGAGAAACAGAATTGTAGACCTAAACTTGAGATAATGAAAGACTTTAACCAACACTATCAGCAACAAGACAGAAGAGGAAGATAAACATTAGAAAAGCATCAATGACAATATGATATCAAGACCACAAAGTTGAAGAAAGTGACTGGTAGCAACTTCCACTCTATACAGACATTTTGAAATGAAAGAATGCTGAAGACATTCCTGACACTGACCAATTCTTTACTGACAGTAACGTGGGCATTACTTAATTATGTGAAATACTCCAAGCAAAGGACAGACAAAATGAGTTCAAGGTATATAATTAAATAGTGATAGAAGTTACAGTTATAATTCTCCTCTCACTGTGTAGACCAGGAGTAATTCCATTGGAATCAGTACAGTTCACTGGTGTATAATGGTGTAAGAGGAAAATCAGGCCCACTGTTCTCAGAAAAGCTCAGTGATAAGACTTTAATTGCTAAAATGAAAATGCCATCAAAAGGGTTTTAAGTTCTTTGCAGGATCCAAGAGACAAGCTCATTAAATACCCTATCATACAGGGAATTAGTTCCACATTTGTGAATACAGAGAAGGCAAATACTGAAGTATAGCTAAATGGATGAGCATTCTGTAAGCCTATATTTCAGAAGGTCCAATTTCTCTGGGAATGAGCCCCATACGCTACATCCAGAGAGGCAGAACTAATCACCTAAAATAAATCACCTGAACCTTAGTCCATCTCATATTGAATCCAAGCAAACCCCATTTTTTAAGTTTTGGAAAAGTTTACTTTACTCCTCTTCTTTCCTTTCACATCCTAGGTATGACTGGGTCCAAAGAAGAAAAGCTTATTTACCATTAGAACAGCTTCTTGGACAGTGTTTTCAACTGGATCAGCAACAGGAAGTACTGGAAATTTTGCAAAAAAATCCTGGCATGAAAATGAAATGTTGGCTCCACTGAAGTCCCATTGATTTGTAATGAAACCAGGATTTCACCCATAGTCTTACAATATTTCTCTCCCAGTTTTGCAGATCCCAGAAGTTTGGACAGGATTCACCAAGTGTTTGAAGCTTTGATGCTTATTCAAACCAATGCTAAAGAGCCTCTAGAAATTTTCTCATCATTAAACCCATCCCCAGGGCATGGAAGGCTGAGTAATGCACAAGAGAGAATATCAGAGAAATCACTGGGGGACAAGGGTGACCATGAAAATTACTCAAAGTTCTGAATATAAAATGGTTTTTCCTGGGTCTGGTACTATTCAATACTTACATTAATGACTTTTATAATGGAGCGGAGAGTATGCCTATAAAATTTGCAGATGACAAGTGGGGAGGGGTTGATAGCATTTTGGCAGACAAGATTAGAATTCAAAAAGATCTTGACACATTGGAGATGGTCATGATGAAATTCAATAAAGGTGTGCAAAGTACTACACTACGAACAAAAATAAAGTCAATGCACAGCTACAAAATGGGGAATATCTACCTAGGCAGTAGTACCGCTGAATAGCGTCTCAAGGTTATAGTGGATCACAGATTGAACAGGAGTCAACAATGTGATGCAGTGGCAAAAAAAAAAGGCTAATATTGTTCTGAGGTGTATTAACAGGAGTGTCGTATGTGAGACAGGGGAAGTAATTGTCATGCTCTAGTCAGGTCTGGTTTAGGCTGGAGTACTGCATCCAGATCTGATAAGAAAGATGTGGACAAATTAGAGGGGGCCCAGAAGAGAGCAACAAAAATTCTACAGGTTTCAGAGTAGCAGCCGTGTTAGTCTGTATCCGCAAAAAGAAAAGGAGTACTTCTGGCACCTTAGAGACTAACCAATTTATTTGAGCATAAGCTGAAGTGAGCTACAGCTCAAATTCTAAAGAGGTTTAGAAAACCTGACCTAAAGGAAAGGTTAAAACAAAACAAAACCCTGGTCATGTTTAGTCTTGAGAAAAAAGACTGAGGGAGGACCTTATAATAATCTTCAAATATGTTAAGGCTGTTATAAAGAGGATGGTGATCAATTGTTCTCCATGTCCACTACTGGTAGGACAAGAAGTTATGGGCTTAATCTTCAACAAGGGAGATTTAGGTTAAATATTAGGGTACTTAAGCACTGGAATAGGCTTCCAAGGGAGATTGTCTAACCTGTTCTTAAACCTCCAATGACGGGAATTCCACAAACACCCGTCAGTGATGGTCTAGGTTTACTTGGTCCTACCCAGAGGTGAAAGTAAGCCAGTACGCCCTGGTACGGCGTACCAGCAAGAGCCGGTGCACCGTACTGGGGCAGCCTGGCTTCCCCAGGGGGCAATTTAAAGGGACTGGGGCTCCCAGCAGTGGCTGGAGCCCCAGGCCCTTTAAATTGCCTCCAGAGCCCCGCTGCTGGAGCCCTGGGGTAGTGGCTGCAGGGCTCCGGCGGCTATTTAAAGGGCCCGGGGCTCCCCTGCTTCTACCGTCCCAGCCCTTTAAATAGCTGCTGGAGCCCCGCTGCTTCCCCAGGGCTCTGGGGGCTATTTAAAGGACCGGGGTGGTAGAAGCAGGGGAGCCCCGGGCCCTTTAAATAGCCCCTGGAGCCCCGGGCTGCTGCTGCTGCTACCCCGGTGGAGGGCAGGGGCACTCACCTTACAGGGTGGGCTGGGGCTGGCTCTGACCCCCTCAGCCCTGCCCCTTCCGTGCTAGGCCCCGCCCCTTCCAGGGGCCAGAGCTGGCCCTAGCGTACTGGTAAGTCACTTGACTTACTTTCACCCCTGGTCCTACCTCAGCACAGGGAACTGCACTAGCTGATCTCTCGAGGTTCCTTCCAGCCCTATCTTTCTACGATTCCATGCAGCCTCCTTGCAGCCTGAGTTGTCTGCTGCTTGTCCACTGAGCACTCATCCTTTCCTTGCTAATTGTACATCACTTACAACACTGAGAACCAAAAATAAGGAGCTACGCGGTAGTTGGCTACAATTCTGGTACTCCAAGCCCAGGAGGCACTGTCCAGAAACAACCAACTACAATGCTGGCTACCCTGATCTAATTATATAGTCAATCAATTAATTTACATGGATAATGTGTTGCTTGTCCGCCTCCCCTTCCCCCACCCCCCCATTTTTTGAATGTTCTGCTTGTGGTAGTCATTGCAGAAAAATGAGTTCAAAGGAAAGAGCTCATCATGTGACGCCAGCAGCAGTCCCGATCTTCCACCCAAACCATGTCTTTGCTTCTCCATTGTTCAGATGTGGTTGACTGCTGAGTCACCACTGTCAAGACCTCATCAAGCTATGTAAGCCCTCTGGGTTAGCTTATGCATTGGGGATAGAGTCGCCAGGGTCAGGCACACAGCACATGGGAAAGTACACTGTAGGTTGCCCAACTGCACAATTAGAGGAGGGGAAAGGACTTGATCTTTTACAATGACATGGGTAGGGGTGCCAGTCCATACTGTAAAATAACTGTGTGCCAGATGAGGCTGGTAGCAGAAGTGGCATAGGACTAAGTCACTGGCTGCAAATTATTATTTTGCACTGTGACAATGACCTGTGCATTTAGCCAGCTGTACCACTAACCAGTTAACTGCACTGTAAGAAGTTGCTTTCTGCATGCAGCCTCAGACTACAAGGGATGAATTCTGTCCTTAGTTACACCATGCATGATCCCACTGAGGTCAGTGGGAGTGTTTGGGTACAAGTCAGGGCAGAATTTATCTCTAAGCAATTTGGGGAAGGGAACATGTCTTGTTATTTGCTTGTAAAGCACCATGTAAATGTATAGGGCATTCTGTGTGATTTTTTAATAATAAATGAAGAGAGAAATTGTCAAAAGTTTATTTTCATTGTGTGTACAAGGGCATCTTTAAATGGACAATAGGGAGATTAACAGTGGAAAAATTAAAACAGCTGCTAACGTCAAAGTCATGGCTGCGCTTTTGCAGTGTCCCGTCACTGGGCATCAGCCAGTCAGCATCATGTCAGTTCCAGTGTTTTATTAAACTGCTGAATTGGGAGCATTAATTAAGCATATTCTGATGATGGTTTTAACAGATGCCAGCTGGCCCCCATCCAGTGTCAGAATAGAAATGCTGTGCAAACTCATGGCCAATGATGACTTTGATCTTTGAAGAGCTTTGTAGTAGCGGAAGGAAATGGGAGGTTAGTAGTGTGGGAATTAAAAATAAATAAATAAATAAAAAAGAGTGACATGTGATGGAGCGGGAAAGGTCTCCTGCAACTTAAAAGATGAAATGGTGTTCTTTCTTCCTCCCCCTCTTTCTTCAGATTGGGTGATAAGCATTGTCATAAATGCCATCACACAAAGCAATGTTTATTGCTAAGGGCCTAATCGTGCAAACACTCACCCGTGTGAATAACATTATTCACACGAGGTGTTCCATTGCCATCAATGGGATTGTATCTGCAAGTAATGTTACTTACATGCATAGCTACCTACCAATGTTATATTAAAATGGTGGCATAGACACTGAACAGAGCTGCAGACTGCTTCAATAGAACACAGAGCAAAGTAAACTGAAAGTTACAAGCAACATTTTTAAATACCTGAGAAAACTATTAATATTTATATTATTTTATTTATTCATCATAAAATGTGCTAGGTACTTTATGAACCAGTAAAAAGACGCTATCCTGCTCTGTGGAATTCACAATTTGATAGACATCATATGAACTCAGGGATGGGAAAGGTAGGCAACAAAAACTAGCATGAATAAGCAGTGAAGAACATTGTGTCTTGTTAGTTCCAAACATTTTTAATTCACATACTGTAATAGGTTGATTCTTTCCCATGCTAACAATTAGTCATAGGTAGTTGAGGGATTAATTTGTTTTTCTTGTTTAAAAAAAACCAAAAACTGACAGACCACTTTTCTGAGTTCAAGGTAGCATCTCTCCTCTTCTGGGTCAGGAATGAACCAATGTCCCAGCATTTTGCTAGGGGATTCCATCATGTGCTGTCTTTCAGGTGGCACTTAAGACTGAGATCCCAACCATTTGTGGTCATTAGTGATCCCACGGGACTCTTCACAATACTCAAGTTAGCTCTGCAATAGCAGCCTTGGCACCCTGGCAATAGAACATGAGAGCTGGAATTTTAACATCCCACCTACATACAAATGGCTTCTGTAGCTACAATTCAATAAATTCTACACTTCTCATCCTAATTTCTAAACTAATGTGATGATATGACATTTCCCCCCCATTCTTTTCTGTAAAAGGAGACAAAAATTTTAAAGCATTAGTTTCTGCTTCCAGAAGGAGAATTTAGCAGAGCAGAAGTTTCAGCATGACTCATATAGGTCATTGACTTAAGTGCTTTTAATGGCTTTCAGTGACACCTCTAAATATAGTTTGCCCAAGGAGGTAATTCCTACCTAGGTTATAATTGCTCAGCCTCCATTCTATTGAAAAGTGTCTGGGAAAGCCATGGAAAAGGCTCTTACACATTTGAAAAAAGAGAAAAACTTTTATTTTAGATTCAGAGAACAAAACAAGATGACATATATATATAGTCTCTCTGAGAGTGCCCATGTCTCTTCCAAGAGTGGGCCTTGTCTCCACACAATAGACTTAATTAAAGTCAGTTTGTAAATCTATCTTTTATATACACCAGTTGTCACAGCTCTGCTTGAGCACTCTCCAGACTGCTGTGAGGGGAATACAAGCCTATAATCCTTGGGGTTTTAAGCTTCCTGTCTCAGCAAGCTGCAGCATGGTTTCCTCCTTTGGCCTCTCTGGCACATTTCCTAGGCATCGACTCTTAGGCTATGTCTACACTACTATTTATGTTGGTATAACGTATGTCGCTCAGGTGGGTGAATAAACCACCCCCCTGAGCAACGTAAGTTACACTGACATAAGCACTGGTGTGGACAGTGCTACGTTGGTGGGAGAGCTTCGCCCCCTGACATAGCTGCTGCTGCTGCTCATTGTGGGGTGGATTAATTATGTCAATGGGAGAGCTCTCTCCTGTCCGCATAGAGTGGCTACACTAGAGAGCTTACAGCAGCACAGCTGTACCAATGCAGCTGTGCCATTGTAAGCTCTCGAGTGCAGACATAGCCTTAGTCTGTTTCACCTGCACAGAAATGAATCATAGAATCATAGAATCATAGAATATAAGGGTTGGAAGGGACCCCAGAAGGTCATCTAGTCCAACCCCCTGCTCGAAGCAGGACCAAATCCCAGTTAAATCATCCCCCAGCCAGGGCTTTGTCAAGCCTGACCTTAAAAACCTCTAAGGAAGGAGATTCTACCAGCTCCCTAGGTAACGCATTCCAGTGTTTCACCACCCTCTTAGTGAAAAAGTTTTTCCTAATATCCAATCTAAACCTCCCCCACTGCAACTTGAGACCATTACTCCTCGTTCTGTCATCTGCTACCATTGAGAACAGTCTAGAGCCATCCTCTTTGGAACCCCCTTTCAGGTAGTTGAAAGCAGCTATCAAATCCCCCCTCATTCTTCTCTTCTGCAGGCTAAACAATCCCAGCTCCCTCAGCCTCTCCTCATAACTCATGTGTTCCAGACCCCTAATCATTTTTGTTGCCCTTCGCTGGACTCTCTCCAATTTATCCACATCCTTCTTGAAGTGTGGGGCCCAAAACTGGACACAGTACTCCAGATGAGGCCTCACCAATGTCGAATAGAGGGGAACGATCACGTCCCTCGATCTGCTCGCTATGCCCCTACTTATACATCCCAAAATGCCATTGGCCTTCTTGGCAACAAGGGCACACTGCTGACTCATATCCAGCTTCTCGTCCACTGTCACCCCTAGGTCTTTTTCCGCAGAACTGCTGCCTAGCCATTCGGTCCCTAGTCTGTAGCTGTGCATTGGGTTCTTCCGTCCTAAGTGCAGGACCCTGCACTTATCCTTATTGAACCTCATCAGATTTCTTTTGGCCCAATCCTCCAATTTGTCTAGGTCCTTCTGTATCCTATCCCTCCCCTCCAGCGTATCTACCACTCCTCCCAGTTTAGTATCATCCGCAAATTTGCTGAGAGTGCAATCCACACCATCCTCCAGATCATTTATGAAGATATTGAACAAAACCGGCCCCAGGACCGACCCTTGGGGCACTCCACTTGATACCGGCTTCATGGAGCCCCTCAGCCTACCTGCCTTAGGCCCCGAGATCTAGTAGCTTAAAGATACGCTCTGCCAGACTCCCACTGGAGGTGTGAGCCTTCTAGGTGACAGGAGGCATGTGTTAGTTGCAAAGCATATAACACACACAGTCGCTTTGCCCAGTTTAATACATTATTTGCTCTTAATTACATGAGATTACACAGATCTACACAAATAATAAAAAACCCTACAAATATTTCTCTTCAAGCTGGCTTGCCCTTCCCGTGGGCATGGCATCTGCGTTCAGATAGGTAGGCAGGGTCCCACATGCTGGGCGGCTTCCCCCTCATCTCCTCTTCAGCTACAGAAAAATGGCCCCTGAGCAGCTCCCGCCCTTTTATAACTTCCAGTTTCCTTTGTCAGGTGACATCCTGATCAGCCTCCCCAGGTTATCATGGACCTTTGCCACCTGACAGTTGCCAAGGCAACCTCCCCCCTGAATTCAGACTTGCCAAACTGGTTTGCTCCGGGGCAGCAGCCACTTCTGTATCATTAGACAGCTAATCTTCAACATTTAACAATTCTATAGTTAGGCCTTTGCCACTACCCATGCTAGAGTTTTAGTCCAAAATGGAGGCAAAGAATAGGAGACCACACAGAGTAGACAAACAAGCTGCACATTCAAAATGGAGTTTGTAGCTTGATGATACATACAGAGAATTCATAATCTCACACAGAATTCATAAACTGTCACGCTAGTGCAAACCTCTGTATGGACACATATAAATCAATTTTTGACTGGCCAATATCAATTTAGTTGAAATCAATCAATATAAGCCACCTGTAAACCAGTTTAAGTGTATCCAGACAGTGTTCGCACCATTTAATAAGATGGATTTAAACATTTATTTTAGTGAAACTGGTGCAGCTTTTGTGTTTAGGCAAAACCTCTGCCTCCTCTAACAGTCCACCCAGATCTCTGGTAATAAAAATGGCTGCTGAATTCTACCCACACAGATAGTACCTAGAAATATAAAGGTGTAGTACACACAAAACAAAAGGCATCATCACCGCTTGATAGCTACATACCCCATTGGATTACAGTGATGTGGTCTCCAAAGCACAGGTTCATAGCAGTCATGTAGTCTTACATGCACTTAATATATTTGTTTCATGAGGTAGTTTGAAAATGGCAAATAAGGATTGGTGGCCAGGAGATCAGGGACTGAATAAAGGTCAGAGAAGTTATAGAGGGAGAACAACTGGGAAGCTCTGACTCTCCCTCAGAGGAATCCATATGCTCAGACACAATCCAGCGGTGTCTGACTGCTGACTTAACAATGGGCAATGAAACCCAGCAAGATGGGTAAAGCTTTTTCAATCTTGTGAAAAAAATCTAGCTTAATAATTTCTACGTCAATAATTATTTTAGATAAACAAGGTCAAAATTAATTGTCTGCAAATGACAAGCACAACAGACTATTCAGATTGCACTGGACTTTAGCATACTGAGCAAATAACATTTTTACACCAGCCAATTATCACCTCAGATGAGACTCATAGGAAGCACTTCCACCTAGTGCCTTTTTGTGTTTGTAAACATGTTCTTAGGATATTGACTCTAGTATTGTGCCAACATTGCCCTGCACGGTGTGTTTGCAATATTTTGACCCTCTGACATTTTTACAGCTGCATATGCTATGAATAGACACGGTCTTGGACTCTCTCTCACACGCACCCCCTGTTTTATTAGGTAAAACAATATTAAACCCAGAGAACGTCATTAGAATCAAGTTCTCACTGACTACATGAAAAGGGAAAAAAGCTCAACTACAATAATTAATTACAATCATCTTGACACAAATGAATAGAGTATGGGCCAGAGAATCCCTGTCTTTAGCATGGGTATGCAAGAGAATTGGATGCAAGATGGTGCCTCAAACTGTGCTCCTCAGGCAGCAAGCATGCAGCAAGCATGCAGGGCAAAGTGAGTGTAAAATGCTACCACATCAGAATGGGACAGCAGTTACACCCCCATTGCACTGGTGTAAGTAACTGCACAAACTTCACTGCAAAGGAGAATCAGGCCTGAGATAGTTAAAAGTTTTTTTTTTAAACTACTTTTTAAAGGTGCCAGAAGGCTTGTAAGGAAGGATGGGCCAGTGATTAGGGCACTCACCTAAGTCTTGCGAGACTGGCATTCAGCTCCCTGCTTTGCCAAAAGTGCCCTGGGTAAGTCACGTGGCTCCAAAACCTCAAAGGTATTTAAGTTCCTGACTACCACTGATTTCAGTAGAAGTTTAGCACCTCAATACCTTGGATGATCAGGGCTTTAGTCTGTGCCACAGTTCCCCATGTGTAACATGGGGATAAATAGCACTTCCCAGCCTCACACATTTCACTGGAGATTGTGTGGTGCTCATATTCTATGGAATGAGGGCCACATAAGTGCCTAAGATAGTTATGGGGAGGGTGCTAGCTGCATCAGGTGAGACCATGCAGTAGGATTAGTGATTTTGTACCAATTGCAAGAAGTAAAATATTATACCTGGTGGCTCCCTTGTCTATCGTGGTGGAAGCTGAGACAGTACAAGCTTGTCTACACTACCACATGGGGTCGATCTAAAATATGCAACTTCAGCTACATGAATAGCGTAGCTGAAGTCGACGTACTTAGATATACTTACTGCGGTGTCTTCATTGCGGTAAGTTGACAGCTGACACTCTCCTGTCGACTCCACTTACACTTCTCGTTCTGATGGAGTACTGGAGAGCGCACAGCGGTCGATTTATCTTGTCTATACTAGACGCGATAAATCGAGCCCCCTGGACTGATTGCTGCCCGCTGATGCAGCAGGTAGTTCAGACAAGCCCTGATTATTTTCTGTGTAGTCCATACACAAGGTGATGATTTGCTAGATCAATATCTTAGTCAATCCTTTCCTTGAAAACCCAGACACCTAGATTACTGCAGCCCTTACTCTGCTGGGAATGTTTCTCCATCCACGTAAATGACAAAAGGGAGCTCCTGACAGAGTGTCACATCTTAACAGGTTTCTCTTTTTTAATTAAGAGCTCAGTGGCTTGCAAAAGCTACTCCTCCCTTAATAAGCCTCTCAGGATCCAGCTGTATGTTTTTTCCAGATGCATGATGCATACATGGATCTGCTTGGCACACTCCCAAGTCTTTTCAAAGATAAAGTGTGAGATGAGCATCTGGTTCACACTATTACAATCTGTATTAAGACCTAATTTCTTCTCCAGAATAGCACCATCTGCCATAGTTCAATCCCTTATTCACTCACACAGCCACTTTTCTAGGAACACTCAACCAAATAAATTATTACAGTTTCCAGAATCTCCCTTCCTGAAGGATTCAAATATTTTTATCTGTTTCAAGAAATCATGCACATTCATTGGACCCTACAAGAGCCCATATTAAGGATATTCTGAATATTACTTCATATTCCAGGGGATTCATTTCAGTGTTTGCTAAGTCCATCATTTGATGTGTTATCTGCTTAAAACACTGAATTTTCTCTTTGTGATGTTAAGCATGGAGGTATGCAGGGAAGTACGGAGGTTGATCATGATATAAATACACAGCCATTTTAACTACATACTCATTTAGTCCCCAGTCTATGGTGGCACTGCCAAAATGGCTAGCAATTATGATTTTTGTGAGATAGATGCATTCTTACTGGGAACTGGACTGATATCCCCAGCCCACTTAGATAGGGCACCAAAGAACTAGGCAATAGTGACATTTTCCACCAGCCACGGAGAACATGGAATTCTCTGTAGGAGTAGAAGAAGAGCACTGTTTCCAACATTCAGTCCCATACTTGCAAAGGTTCGGAATAGCTTCAGCCCTAAGACTGGTTTCTTTTGAGGGGTATTTAGGGATTTACCTCCACTCAACTGGGGAACCAGATCATTGCACTTGACTGGGTTCTCAAGACTCTTATTTTTCCTCATGGCTAAAACATTACAAAAATCAGAACGAATGTTGACAAGAAATTAAATTTGATTTTCTGCATGTCAGTGTTTTTACCTGGTGACAATATAATTCAGTATGTGTATTAATATTACTACTTTGTACCTGTAGACCTTACATCAAACAGCCTCAAAACACTTTGCAAAAATGGAGAAACATTAATACCCCCATTTTACAGATATTGGGAATGGAATAGCAAACAGGAGATCACTTTAATCAGTTGCCCACATCAGCATGGCTCCCCATGGTGCTAGGTCAGTGCATTGCAGGGGTCCCCACAACTAACAATCTGTTGATTGCTGTTTTAATTCTACTGCAGTCAGCATCTTCCACATTGTAGCCCTCCAGCCTGGTCACCTTTCAGTGATGTCCCTTTTTACAGTAACAAAGAGTCCAGATGAACGCCCAGAGTGACCACATAACAGGCTTTCAGCCCTGTGCTGTGTTCCATAGTTTTTGCTCCTTTCCCTGAGGCTTACACCACCCTGCTGCAAGGGGACTATAGGACAAGGGTTTTCAACTCACAATAGCGAGAAGGCCACATTTGAGTGCTAATAATAAATGTTACATCCCATCAATCTCCGGCTCAGGTTATGATAATATGGATGCCACCATCTCCATTGTTAATGAGCCTTTAGCTAAATAAAGGGCTCTGATCCTGCAACCAGTGAAGATAATAGAAGTTGCCATTAACTTTAACGAGTGCAGGACTGTGAGCCGCAGTGAGCCCCCAGCGGAGGGACGGCTGGGCCAAATTTAAGTGAGTGGCATTGCAACCTGGGAGATGCTCACCTGATTTTGCTGTAATTATTGACTTCTTAGAAGGATCACCACACTGTCCCAGAACTCACCCTCCCTGCCACAGAACCTTTGGGGTAGGGAAACTGAGGCCCACTCTTCCCTCAAAAAAAAGAAGCAGCGTGGGGGTAAAGAAAGTGCTAGTAAAACAGTAAGTACATTGGACCAGTTCCTCAGTGATGTAGGTTGGCTACCCCAGTTTATACCAACTGACTTGCTATAGATGGCCTTTATATGGGTAGGTCAGACGAGTTGTTGAGGGAGGATTCCCTTTTTCTAGAAAACATGGTTGTCTTAAATTTGAATTACCATCTAGAAAAGAGCATTGCTTTAAAATTACAGGGGGAAAAGTTGGTGAGTTTTCGTGACCCCCACACCTGTGACTCACTCACTCCCAAATAAAGTTTAAGGGGTTCATAAAACCTCTAACACCATAAGATTTGTCGTTCCCCAAGGAAATCTGTGAACAAACAGGAAAGCCGTCTCTCTTTCTGTAAAGATGGAATGTAACTACATTCCACGCACTCACATTCACATACTGGCTAGATACTGTAAAGTGTGTTTGGTTGCCTTTGTTACTGTGCTATTGATATTGTGACAGCCTGTGAATTGCTCTTGCCAGGGTGCATAATAATATGAAAATATGGTCTTTGTGGTTGGGCCTCACGCCATCTGTCTGAACCTGCTGTTGTGGAATGAATGCTTTCTATGTACTGTGAATGATGTAACATTGCCTGTAAGCTATCACTGGTTGTATGAATTTACAAAGTTTTTACGGTCACAATAAAAAAATTAAATAATAAAAAGTGAAAAATTACAAGTCAAGAATATGACTCCCCTGGTGAAACTGCTCCAAAGCATTTTATGTACTATACTTCAAAAGTTATATATTTCAAGTCAAGACCTGCTCTTTGAAGAATTAGTAAGATGTACCAGATGGCAAAAACATACCTGATAGGCAGTAGGTCTTTTTAATGGGGTTCTGAGATTAATCCCAAATGGGCTGCAAACATTCTAAGAGTGCTGGGCAGGAAGTGGGGGGGAAGAGGTAGAATGGATTATAGGATTTTCATCAAAGTTATGCCTAGTGGGTTGAAGTTCCAGTCTACAGCAGCCTGGCAATAACTATCCTAATAAAATAAGTAATATTTCAGCATATTCCAAACCCAGAAGGGAACATTGTGATCATCTAGTCCAACCTCCTGTATAACACAGGCTATTGAACTTCCCCCAAAATAATTCCTAGAGCATCTCTTAGAAAAACATCCACTCTTGATTTAAAGATGGTCAGTGATGAAGAATCCACCACCACCCTTGGTAAATTGTTCCAATGGTTAGTTACTGTGGCTGTCAAAAATGTACCCCTTATTTGCATCCTGAATTTGCCTCATTTCATCTTCCAGCCCTTGGATCATGTTACATCTTTCTCTAGTAGATTGAAGAGCCCATGATTAAATATTGGTTCCCTGTGTAGATATTTATAGACTGTAATCAAGTCATCCCTTAGCCTTCTCTTTGATAAGCTAAATAGATTGAGCTCCTTGAGTCTCACTATAAGGCACGTTTTCTAAGCCTTTAATCAATCTCATGATTCTTTTGTGAATCCTGTCCAACTGATCAACATCCTTCTTGAATTTGTGGGCACCAGACCTGGACACAGTATTCTAGCAGTGATTGCACCCATGCCAGTTACAGAGGTAAGACAACCACTCAAGATTCCTCTGTTTATGCATGCTAGAATCTCATTAGCTTTTTTGGCCACAGCATTACATTGGGGAGCTTAATCACACATGAGCTTGGAGAAGTTGCTCAATAAACTAATAGTCAGGACAGTGGTCTGATAGTAATACCGAAAGTCAGGAACTTCTGTGGACTTGGACTAGATGCTCATGGTGCTATCCTGGCACAGATCACTCTCTCCTTGGTAAAGTCTGCTGGAGGGCGCTCCCAGGGAGAGATCTCTGTGAGGATCTCCTGCAAGGGATTCCCCATAGCATCCCATTGGAGAAGATGCAGTTTGTCCTTCCATGGAAATGAATGCAGGGCCCACCCCAAATAAAGGGATTCATAGAAGGCCAGGGCCATTGATGGGTAAACCCTTTGCCTTCATAGCAGCTCCATAACTGGCAGCCTCAGCTCCTTGGTACCAGGCCCACACTGAAACTGTGGTACCAGAGACTCAGCATAGCTTTTTCTGCCCTAGGTCCACATTAACTTTTCTGGGGGGATTGCTGTGGGGTCAAAGTGGAGATGATGAGTATCCAACCCCAGTTCACCCAATGTCCACCCCCACGCTCCAGCACAGACCCTGCTGGGGTCAGGGAAAGGGCCATAGAGGTGCCTAACCCCTCCCCGCTCCCTTCTCAGACAGCAGCGGAGGGGGTCCATGTACAGTTCAGGAATGCACATGCAACCATCATTTTAAGACCACTTTTACACTTTGCTGCCATTCCTGGTGCTGCTGCCATGCAGGGCTGGTCCCTCTGCTTAGGGCTGGAGCAAGCTAAAGGCTGCTTTTACTTACACCAGTTACACCACCAAGGGGCCCCAACCACGGCTGCTACAGTTCAGTGGTGTCTGAAGCCAGTCCCCTTTCCTCCAGCCATGCCCCCCCTTTGTCAACAGCATGGAGGGGGAGTGGCATACGTGGCTTACAATGGCTCCACATCACTGAAGGAGCACTCGGGTAATCATGCTTGAGCCACTTACACTGGCTTTAGGGACAGATTCCACTGGTACTGGAGCAGAGAACAAGATTCACGACATTCATAAATCTGGCCCTAAATGATAAAAGGAGGGGGGTGGGAAATGCGTTTAAGGATGGACAAGAGTGGCCACACTGTGGGAGCGCTGCTGCCTTGCCAGTCATGGCATGTTACAGTGTTGCCAACTTTCATGAGTCTCATGAGAATTATTGTTCTTTTCCTTAAAGCCCCTGCTCCTGGAGTCATGTGGATATGGGATGATTTCAACCTTTGTTTCTTAAAGAAAACGTAAGTTTCTCTAGCCCTTGTGGCTGTTGAGAAAGCTTCAAAAAGTGACCCCAGTGCACCCTAAAAGCTCAAAAAGCAGAAGGCAAATAAAGAGAACACCGAATCTATTACTTTTACATAATCTCATGATTTTAAAGCCAATCCCATGGTTTTTGGTGAGCCTGCCTCATGATTTTTGAGCATTTGGGGTTGGCAATGCTGCATGTAGAGCAGCTCACTCCTCAGCTAGCCACTGTCTCTGCCCTAGCCATTCGCCAGCCTTTTCTACTCAGGCAAGGATCCCAGCCGCACTCTGCCCCAAGGCTTTTGTCTCACAACTGCCCTAGTCCCAGGCAGCGAGCATAGAATTCCTTCTTCCCCTCCCTGCAGTAACTTTCCACTACAGATTGTCTGCCTTTATAGTAAGCTCCCAGCTCCTTCCCCAGTTAAGTTTAGCCCATCCTCCAGCTGCAGCCAAGTAGCATAAAAGGCCTCTCAGGCCCCCATTAGCCCATTCAGGGCCTGTGTAGGGTACATACCCAGTCACAGAGGACCCCTGGATTGGTTCAACTACAGGAAATTACTGAAGACTGGCTTAATTGTTAGCTGTCTTGTCAACTAAAAATCAAGTGTCACGCCTGGCCTCAGGCTTACACCCTGTGCTCACACTACAACATAGTGCTGGTAAGCAGTTGCACTGACAGTTACTTAGGTAGATTCTTTGCATAAAATGAGGTTATAGGCTGAGGTCTCTGTGTAGCTCTCCAGGTCAAAATTCAATCCCATGGCACTACTGAAAGAAATAGTCAATTCCTAATCCCAGTAATATGGTCAAGATTCCTTTTCTGGGTATGTCTTCAGTGAGACAAAAAATAAATGTGTTCTCAACTCAGGTTAACTAACTCAGGATAACATTGCAGTAAAGACACAGCAACTCAGCTTTTAACTGAGATTAGCAGCTTGAGTTCGATGCCAGTTTGAGCAGACACCTTTTTCGGTAGTAAAGACGTACCCTCTCAGTAAAACAAGGTGAAACATGCAATAATGGGTGCTATTTACCTGCACTACAGAGTCACTCTGCTACCGGCATCCGATAGGTTTGCAAAGCTGTTTGAGATACCTTTCACATTCAAGGTGCTATATAAAACCAAAGGTCTTTTGCATTTATTTCTTGGTGGTCATAGAACTATACCGATGTTACAGTCATGTCAAGCAAAGCAGGTGAGGGAAAATGACAGAAAGAGATGGGAAATGTAGTTTCGTAAACAGTACTTTCTACTAGAAATACATTTTCAAAAAACTGGGTTTGCCAAACATTTGCACAGACTGACGAAACCAAAAGTGACACACTGTAAATGTGTTCACTGAGTAATTTGTGTGAGCTCTTTCCACATACTGAGTCAGGAGATTACAGGAACTTGCTGCACTGTTAATTCCAAAGGGGTATGTGAAGTTTTTATCCTATTGCCTCAGGGTAGTTTGGTCACTCTATTAAACACCTTATAGCGAAGAGTTTAATTTAGGACTACATACAATATGCTTTATGGGAACATCTGGCCATTTAAAAATTTAAAACAATGAAATATTTAATACCCAAGTACTTCTTTTCCATACAATATGTTTTTTTCCCCTCATGGAAGATCCAATTTCCTGAGTCTTTTATACACACTCTTCTTCTTGTACCCAAATTAACATGGTTGCTAGAGACCAGTTTCTCGAGGTCCTAAAACTATGCACTCTGTGTAGCTATTCAGTGCATCTATGAGATGTTCTTGATTTCACAAGCACTTGAAATGAATTGCTGTTAATCTAATCAGAAAAGTAAATAATATTTGTATTTAGCTATTTGATGCATTTGAATCACAAGCCTTTTTCCAAGTGAAAGTATATGGAGGTTTGTAATGCAACTCACAGCAAACACCAAGATTATAAAAATCACACTTGTTCACACAGGGTTAGGAAATGTGTTTTAGCAGACTTTCCAAGGATTTCAAAGAGAAAATAGCACTTTTTTTTCCATTGGGAAAGTGGAAAGTATGTGATGTGTGGACATTGATTGTACTTTTTCAGATCCCTAAGGTACTACGCAGTCCACATTCATGCTGTTTTTCAAGTCAGACTTGCCATTTACCTTCCACACAATATCCTAGTCTTGTACCATTCACTATACTTTGTCTTCAGCAATCACTTAAACTTTATTTTCTTATAAAAAGTGGAAACCAACAAGGAAAAAAGTCTATTTCTGGCATACAGTGTTGGATGAAAAACATATATTCAGAAGCTCCACATCCCTTCTGTTCAAGCCCTCCTAATTTGTATTTTTAACAGACAGTACATAAAACATATTGATGAACAAAGGAGAGGTTTCCATAGTCTGAAGTTTGTCTTGAAGCTCCAACCCTTACTTGTGCAAATAATTTACTCATATGAGTAGTTCCATTGAACCACTTAAGTGGGTTGAATCCCCAGCACCCTCTCCAGCCTAACCCTGAATTCCATCTCTCTGACAAGCCCTCAGTATCCCTCCTGTACCTGTCTCAGGTGCCTTCCCGAGGCCTCATTCTTGTGTTTTCATAGTTTCCTGTCCAGACCCCTAATCAAAGATCAGGGCGAGCTGTCTTCGCTGCAGACAACCTGACTTCAGTCACACTGAAAACAATGGTAGTGGCAGTCATCTTTATTATGGGCAACCTCTGTTCCACATGGAAAGACACCACCAGAACTGCTCTGGCTTGCAGGCATGGGATTTATCACTCTGAGTACAATGGAGGCGTTAGAGCTTCTCAGAAAAAGATAGCAAGAGTCTTTTACAAAGAGAGGTGTTAGGCAACCAAAATAAAGGGATCATTACCAATTATTATTTTCTAGGTGAAATAATTTGGCTTGTATATAATGCCATATACTACAACTAGCCTTAATATATTAGTTAGTATTTAGCCTTATTTTTGGATCATTCACAAACCAATGCTGATTTTGTGAAAATGCATTTGCTATTCATATGTGTTCACTGAATTGCTTGGGCAAATATTTTTCAGATTATAGATTAGCTGTTCACAAGTTGTTTGCTTCATCCACTATTCCTTATTCCTGTTTTGTGGTTTCTGCTCCCTGATTAGATGATTGAAGTATTTTAAAAAGAGAAAACCCAGTAGAAAATAGCACAGAACAACCAATGCACTTTTGTTTCAAAGAAACATTAGTGCTAAAATTCAGGAAACTTTGGACAACAAGCAGTTGTCCAAATCCAATAATATAATCCCACAAAGATATAGCAAATCAAACACAGTGCTTTTATTCAAACATCTAGGGTTCTTTTACTATTTAGCAACTTTTTGTGAGTGTCTGTAGTAGTTACAAAGACACAGAGAAAATATTAACCTTGTGCAAATACTATGCTTTCGCTATGAAAATATATTTTGCAACCTTATGCATAGTCTGAAAAACGTTTAACATAACCGATGACAGTGTCAATTCTCTGAAGGAGCCCTTAATTTACTGCTGTTAACAACCAGTAGTTCTAGCCATACCAAGTCAAAAAGCTGCATTTTTATTTCTTGGAGTTTCTTAATGTCTGTGTTCCAGATCAAATAATATTTAGACAGCGTGATAGGATCTAATTACTCCTTCTGCCTTAATTCATGACTCTATGGTGCTCTGAAGATCTTAGATAATAAGAGGGAAAATGTATTATCCCATTTAAAACCAGGCTATTACTATCAACAAAAGCCCTGAAAAGAAATAAGGAATATTTATCCACACTATATTTCCAAAAAGAGGGATACTGATACCAGACAATTCAGTTATGGAAGTGCACAGCGAAGTACACATTCTCTGAATTATACCTCTACTTCTGCAAGTCTTGGATTCTTCCCATTTATATGTTTTCCACTGTTTTTTTTAGGGCTGTCGATTACCTAACGTGATTAACTTAAAAAAATGAATCATGATTAAAAACATGAATCTCAATTTTAATTACACTGTTAAACAATAAATTTCAATTGGTAGTCTATTAAATATTTATGCATGTTTTGATTTCTATTACAACACAGAATACAAGTGTTCAGTGGTCACTTTATATTATTTTTAATTGCAAATATTTGCACTGTAAAAGTGATCAATCAAAAGAAATAGTATTTTTCAATTTACTTCATAGAAGTACCGTAGTGCAATCTCTTTATCGTGAAAGTGCAACTTACAAACGTTGAGGTTTTTTTGTTACATAACTGTGCTCAAAAACAATGCAAAACTTTAAAGCCTACAAATCCATTCAGTCCTACTTCTTGCTCAGCCAAACAAGTTTGTTTACATTTATGGGAGAAAATGCTGCCCACTTCTTATTTACAATGTTTCCAGAAAGTGAGAACAGGTGTTTGCATGGCACTTGTGTAGCCGGCATTTCAAGGTATTTACGTGCCAGATGTGCTAAACATTTGTGTGCCCCTTCATGCTTTGGCCACCATTCCAGAGGACATGCTTCCATGTTGATGACGCTCGTTTAAAAAATAATGTGTTAATTAAATTTGTGACTGAACTCCTTGGGGGAGAATTGTATGTCCCCTGCTCTATTTTACCCACATTCTGCCATATATTGCATGTTATAGCAGCCTCGGATGATGACTCAGCATGTTGTTCATTTTAAGAACATTTTCGCTGCAGATTTGGCAAAATGCAAAGAAGGTACCAATGTGAGATTTCTAAAGATAGCTACAGCACTTGACCCAAGGTTTAAGAATCTGAAGTGCCTTCCAAAATCTGAGAGGGATGAGTTGCGGAGCATGCTTTCAGAAGTCTTAAAAGAGCAACACTCCAATGCGGAAACTACAGAACCCGAACCACCAAAAAAGAAAATCAACCTTCTGCTGGTTTCAGAGTAACAGCCGTGTTAGTCTGTATTCGCAAAAAGAAAAGGAGTACTTGTGGCACCTTAGAGACTAACCAATTTATTTGAGCATAAGCTTTCATGAGCTACAGCTCATTTCATCGGATGCATACTGTGGAAAATACAGAAGATGTTTTTATACACACAGACCATGAAAAAATGGGTGTTTATCACTACAAAAGGTTTTCTCTCCCCCCACCCCACTCTCCTGCTGGTAATAGCTTATCTAAAGTGATCACTCTCCTTACAATGTGTATGATAATCAAGGTGGGCCATTTCCAGCACAAATCCAGGTTTCTCCCCCACACACACACAAACCCACTCTCCTATTGCCACAAGTACTCCTTTTCTTTTTGCGAACCTTCTGCTGGTGGCACCTAACTCAGATTTTGAAAATGAACATGCATCAGTCTGCACAGCTTTGGATCATTATTGAGCAGAATGCATCATCAGCATGGACACATGTCCTCTGGAATGATGGTTGAAGCATGAAGGGATATATGAATCTTTAGCACTTCTGGCATGTAAATATGTTATGACATCGGCTGCAACAATGCCATGTGAATGCCTATTCTCACTTTCAGCTGACATTGTGAACAAGAAGCAGGCAGCACTATCTCCTGCAAATGTAAACAAACTTGTTTGTCTGAGCGATTGGCTGAACAAGAAGTAGGACTGAGTGGACTTGTAGGCTCTAAAATTTTACATTGTTTTCTTTTTGAATGCAGTTATTTTTTATACATAATTCTACATTTGTAAGTTCAACTTTCACGATAAAGGGATTGCACTACAGTACTTGCATTAGGTGAATTGAAAAATACTATTTCTTTTGGGTTTTACAGTGCAAATATTTGTAATCAGAAATAAATATAAAGTGAGCACTCGACACTTTGTATTCTATGTTGTAATTGAAATCAATATATTTGAAAATGTAGAAAAACCATGCAAAAATATTTAAATAAATGGTATTTTATTATTGTTTAACAGTGCAATTAATCGCACAATTAATTTTTTAATCGCTTGATAACCCTAGTTTTTTCTAGTCTAGCTCAATTGTCTAAGGTGACAATTCATCCACCACTTTCCTTGTAGGACTCTTCTACTTCAGTCTAATAGACCATGATGAATTAAATAGGAGTTTAATGTAGGTTAGAACCAGCTGACTTCCATCACAGAATCAACAAGAGCCTTCTAGTGAGGAGGGAGGGAACATTTTATAATGTCATGGAGACAAGATCTGCTCTCACTTGCCATTCAGTAACTCTCCTGAATTCAATTGGTTTGCATGGGTATAAGAGAACAGAACTTGTCCCATTCCATTTGTTACAAAGCAGGAAGCACGTTCTAATGGTTAAAGTCGAGAACTAGGAATAAGAGCTGGGGGTTAAATTACCTGCACTGACAATGATGTGCAGTGTGACCTTAAGCAAGTCACTGAATTTCTTTGTGCCACAGTTTCTTATCCATAAAATGGCAATACAACTACTATGGAACCTCCTAGAGAGATCATTGATATTAATTCATTAATGTTCCTGAAGTGCTTTGAGAGCCTTTCATTGAATGTAAACATTATTATTTAGTATTAGAACAGAAGTGAAAACACACTATGCACGGCTGCTACTCTGAAACCTGTTATTCTTTCTCTGTAATCCCCAAAAATCTATGTAGTGGCAGTTCATATTTTCTTGAACAGCAGCCCCTCTCTTGGACTGGTTTATACTACTTGCTCATATTATTTTCAGCAGTTGTTCTATATTTCAACCTCTCTTAGAACTCTTCTCCCAGAGATACGTGTGTATTAACTAAGCATTTTGAACATGCAGCACTTCTATAAGTCTTTGTGTTTGTGAGCCAGATTCTGTTCTCCGTTACACTGTTGTAAATCAGGAATAAATCCATTGCAAGCAACTGTAAAATTGGTGTTCATGAGAGGAGAATCAGCCCCAGCATTTCTAACATTCATGAAAGTTACATGCAGTCAAAGTTGGAATAGCACCACAAATATATTGATGCAGTCCCCCTGACTGATTTCTAGTTTACTTCCCTTTTTAACTTCAGTCTTTGACCTTTTGTTTTTGAATAAGTAAAATGACAATCCACCCATTGTCAGGAATTCAGGGTTTCCTTTTGCTTATCTTCTAAACCTCTATGAAATGTATTAGAATTATAGGCCAAGTCTGGCTAATAATCCCAAGTATGTAGTTGCAAATCCTCCATGGTCATTTGCTGCATCTTTTCAATCTATGCAATTTTCTTTTTGAAAATAAAGTGACCAAAGTTGTACATATTGTGACAAAGCTCTGTCCTTGTCTCTGTGGGTCCTGCATTTCCTGGCGGATTTCGCTAGCCTCAGAGGCTCACTGTGACCCTCCACATAACCCTTGTCTCTCTAGAGACAAGGGTCACAGTCTACTGAGCCATTTTCATCATAAGCCAGCAAAGGAGGTGAGGAGAAGCTATCCTCCTTTGCACAGTCTCTGTTGTCTCCCAGTCTCAGTGATTAATCGGGGGGAGGGCAAAGCGGGGAGCCAGGGCCCGCCCTCTACTCTGGGCTCCAGCCCAGGGACCCTAATAGTATTAGCTATGGTAGCCGACCTTTTAGAAACATGACACGTACAATTCCTTGGGCTACTTCCCCACAGCAGCCCCCACTTCCTCAAGCTCCACTTCACGCTTACCTCAGGGCCTCCTTCCTTGTGCCTGATATGGTGTGTACTGCTCAGTCTCTCCAACAGCACAACTTCCTCCCACAGCTCCTGACATCCACCCCCACCTGACTAACTGGGAGGCTTTTAACTAGTTTCAGCCAGTCGCTGATTGGCTTCAGGTGTCCCAATCAACCTAGCGTTCTCCCTGCCTTCTGGAAAGTTCTTAATTGGCCCCAGGTGTTTTAGTTGATCTGGGGCAGCTTCCATTTAACTTATCCTGGTACCAGGGATTTGTTTAGCCTGGAGCTAATATATCTATCTCCCACTACTTTTCTATAGCCATCTGGCCTTGCCCCTCACAATATGCAGAGCCAGTGCCACAGCTAGTCAATGGAACTATATGACGATTTACTCCAGTGAGGATCTAGCTCACAGTATCTCCTGTAGTGTCAGAAATTCTAGCCAAGCCTATATAGTAGAACCTCTTCCCATACATACCTAAAAAGCCCTGTTGTTGTTTTTCGATTGCTTGCAAAACTTGGACCAATGGATCTGGTATTATTCTACCCATAATCACCTTTAGGTTACTTGCCTGATTTCTATTGTGCTTACTTCTAGACTAAATTCAATGATTTTATTCTTAGTCTCCATATGCTGGTCTTTGCTCTACTAAGTTACATAAATTTTCCTTCTTCTCTGGAGTCTAGCCAAATAATCATAAAAATGCTTGATTAGCTACAATTCTCAGTTCCTGCTTCCCCACAAGTCATGCCAAATATATTTTTTCACTTTAAAAGTTACACTCTATTTAGGCAATTCCCCTCCCTACAAGCCAGAAATCTTTGAGACTGCATTGTTCTAGTTGTTTACTTAAACATGCCTTGCCACTTGCCCAGAGTTGTTTCACTAATTACATCATGTGAAATGGGTGGTGGGTTTTCAGATGCAATGAAGCCTAATTTGACTTTTCTGTGATTTAGAGAGATTCTGTACATTACACAACAATTTTAGCATTGTACTGTGAAATTAATATTTTTATTACTTGAAATTAACACTGTACCTTTCCAGTTTAGTTTGTTTATTGTTAGTGACCTCATTTTGGGGTTTCATTTTTCCCTTCCTAGAGGATGAGGCTAATCTAACCTTAACCCAACAGAGCAGGCTTGTTGAATACTTAGGGGTTCTCAAAGCTTTTCATAGAGTGGACTTCATCTTGCTAGAGCGATTGCCCAATGGATCACTTTCCCTCTAATTGGCAGTCCAGTAAAATTCCACTAGCAGCTACTGCAATTACTTACATGGAAGAGTAATATTAGGAAATATTTATGTATTTTCAGCTCTCTTCTAATGCAATGTAGCAATTGGAAACAAGGAAGGAGAAACAGCACCATGGGATCAGTTCACTAACAAGTTCTCTGCAGACCACAATAGGGAACCCTCTGGTATACCAGTAGCTTCTTCAGAAAACAGACTCTAATGCTATTCTCTGAATCAGCTGGCAACATAGCATAGTGAATTCCCATCAGCCCTTCTTGACCTCACTTTCTTTTTAGTGATCTGTCTACAGCTGTCATGGGATAAGAGGGAAGGTCCTCTCATGGACTGGTAACTGCTTAAAAGATAGGAAACAAAGGGTAGGATTAAATGGTCAGTTTTCAGAATGGAGAGAGGTAAATAGTGCTATCCCCCGGAGGTCTGTACTGGGACCGAAACTATTCAACATATTCATAAATGATCTGGAAAAGGGGGTAAACAGTGAGGTGGCAAAATTTGCATATGATACAAAATTGTTCAAGATAGTTAAGTCCCAGGCAGACTGCGAAGAGCTACAAAAGGATCTCTCAAAACCGGGTGACTGGACAACAAAAAGGCAGATGAAATTAAATGTTGATAAATGCAAAGTAATGCACATTGGAAAACATAATACCAACTATACATATAAAATGATGGGGTCTAAATTGGCTGTTACCACTCAAGAAAGAGATCTTGGAGTCATTGTGGATAGTTCTTTGAAAACATCCACTCAACGTGCAGCAGCAGTCAAAAAAGCAAACAGAATGTTGGGAATCATTAAGAAAGGGATAGATAAGACAGAAAATACCTTATATTGCCTCTATATAAATCCATGGTAAGCCCACATCTTGAATACTGCATGCAGATGTGGTTGTCCCATCTCAAAAAAGATATATTGGAATTGGAAAAGGTTCAGAAAAGGGCAACAAAAATGATTAGGGGTATGGAATGACTTCCATAATGAGGAGAGATGAATAAGATTTGGACTTTTCAGCTTGGAAAAGAGACGACTAAGTGGGGATATGATAGAGGTCTATAAAATCATGACTGGTGTGGAGAAAATAAATAAGGAAGTCTTATTTACTCCTTTCTCAGACCACAAGAACTAGGGGCCACTAAATTAAATTAATAGGCAGCAGGTTTAAAACAAACAAAAGTATATAGTTTTTTACAGAACGCACAGTCAACCTGTGGAACTCCTTGCCAGAGGATGTTGTGAAGGCCAGGACTATAACAGGATTCAAAAAAGAACTAGACAAATTCATGGAGGATAGGTCCATCAATGGCTATTAGCCAGTATGGGCAGGGATGGTGTCCCTAGCCTCTGTTTGCCAGAAGCTGGGAATGGACGACAGGGGATGGATCACTTGATGATTACCTTTTCTGTTCATTCCCTCTGGGGCACCTGGTTTTGGCCACTGTCAGAAGACAGAATACTGGGCTAGATGGACCTTTGGTCTGACCAGGTATGGCCATTCTTATGTATAGTACTGTAGCTCTCACAGTTGGATTCTCAAGTTTGGTCCACACTATGAGTTTAGGTTGAATTGAGCAGTGTTATCTCGATTTAACCCTGCATCTGTCCACACACTGAAGCCCTTTTTTTCAACTTAAAGGACTCTTAAAATCGATTTCTTTACTCCACCCCTGACGAGGGGATTAGTGCTGAAATCGGCCGGGTTGAATTTGGGGTACTGTGGACGCAATTCGACGGTATTGGCCTTTGGGAACTATCCCAGAGTGCTCAGTTGTGACCTCTCTGTACAGTGCTCTCAACTCAGATGTACTGGCCAGGTATACAGGAAAAGGCCCATGAACTTTTGAATCTCATTTCCTGTTTGGCCAGCATGGCGAGCTCACCTGCACAGGTCACCATGCAGAGCTCATCATCCCAGGAGACCATGCAGTCCCAGAATTGCCGAAGAGCTCCAGCATGGACCGAATGGGAGGTACGGGATCTGTATGGAGAGACGAATCAGTGCTGGCAGAACTCCGTTCAAAAAGACAAAATGCCAAAACATTTGAAAAAATCTCCAATGGCACAAAGGATAGAGGCTATAACAGGGAACTGCAGCAGTGCTGCGTGAAAATTAAGGAGCTCAGGCAAGCCTACCGAAAGAGCAGAGAGGCAAACGGCCGCTCCGGTTAAGAGCCCCAGACATGCCGCTTCTATGATGAGCTGCATGCCATTCTAGGGGGTGCAGTCACCACTACCCCAACCATGTGCTTTGAGTCTGTCCAAGGAGTGGGAGGCAACATGGAAGTGGGTTTTGAGGGTGAGGATGATGATGAGGAGGAGGAGGCTGTAGATAGCTCACAGCAAGGAAGCAGAGAAACCGTTTCCCCAACAGCCAGGATCTGTTTATCACCCTGGATCTGGACCCAATACCCCCCGAACCAACCCAAGGCAGTCTCCTGGACCTTGAAGGGGGAGAAGGGACCTCTGGTGAGTGTACCTTTGTAAATATTATATATGGTTTAAAAGCAAGCGTGTTTAATGATTAATTTGCCCTGGCATTCGCGGCCAGTACAGCTACTGGAAAAGTCTGTGAACGTGTCTGGGGATGGAGGGGATATCCTCCAGGGACATCTCCATAAAGGTTTCTTGGATGTACTCCCAAAGCCTTTGTAAAAGGTTTCTGGGGAGGGCAGCCTTATTCCGTCCTCCATGGTTGGACACTTTACCACTCCAGGCCAGTAGCACATAGTCGGGAATCATTGCAGAACAAAGCATTTCAGCATATTGTCCCGGTGTTTGCTGGCATTCAAACAACATCCATTCTTTATCTCTCTGTGATACCATCAGGAGAGTGATGTGATATTCATGGTCACCTGGTTGAAATAGGGTGGTTTTAGTAAGCTGACATTCAGAGGTGCCCGTTCCTGCTGGGCTGTTTGCCTCTGGCTGAACAGAAATCTTCCCCTGTTAGCTGTTAGCCACGTGGTGGGGGGAGGGGTGAAGCCATCATCCCAGAGAACTGGGTGTGTGTGTGTGTGTGGGGGGGGGGGGGGGGTTAGTTAGGTTTCTGCTGCATGTGAACACAGAAACCGCAGCCCCTCCTTTTAAATTGCCAGCCCATTTTTAATGGCCAACCCAATGGCTACTTTGTATGGGAAATGAGGGCACTGCTGTTTGAAACCCACATGTTATGAAGGTTAAAGAATCCAAAAGACTGTGGCTTACCATGACTTCCTGCAAGCCGAATTCTGCTGCCCGGCCCTGCGTGAGTGATCTCTCACACGAAACCGGCATACCCTCAATAAGAGGCAAAATGCGACCTTGTAATGAAAGCACATGTGCTATTCTATGTAATGTTAACAGCAAGGTTTCACATGAAAGAGTGTACCCATTGTTCTATAAAATGTGTCTTTTTAACTACTACTCTCCCTTTTATTTTTCCTCCACCAGCTGCATATGTTTCTCCTTCCCAGAGGCTAGTGAAGATTAGAAGGCAAAAAAAAAAACGCACTCGTGATTAAATGTTCTCTTAGCTCATGCTGTCCTCCCACACTGACAGAGCACAGCAAAATATGTGGAGGCAGACAATCTCAGAGTGCAGGAAAACACAATATTAGCGCGAGGAGAGGTGGCGGGCTGAAGATGGTAGGTGGCGTCAGCTTGCTGAAAGAAGGCAGGAGTCAATGCTCAGGCTGCTGGAGGATCAAACTCATATGCTCCAGCATATGGTTGAGCTGCAGGAAAGGCAGCAGAAGCACAGACTGCTGCTACAGCCCATGTGTAACCAACTGCCCTTCTCCCCAAGTTCCATAGCCTCCTCACCCAGATGCCCAAGAACGTGGTGAGGGGGCCTCCGGCCACTCCACTCCAGCCACTCCACCCCAGAGGATTGCCCAAGCAACAGAAGGCTGGCATTCAATAAGTTTTAAAGTGCTGTGTGGCCTTGTCCTTCCCTCCTCCACCACCCCTTCTGGTCTACCTTGGCAGTTAGCCCCCTATTTGTGTGATGAATAAATAAAGAATGCATGAATGTGAAGCAACAATGACTTTATTGCCTCTGCAAGTGGTGATTGAAGGGGGGAGGGGAGGGTGCTTAGCTTACAGGAAAGTAGAGTGAACCCGGGGTGGGGGGTGGGGGCGTGGTTTCCGTCAAGGAGAAACAAACAGAACTTTCACACTGTAGCCTGGCCATTCCTGAAACTGGTTTTCGAAGCTTCTCTGATGTGCACCTCACTCTCCTGTACTCTTCTAACCGCCCTGGTGTCTGGCTCCACATAATCAGCGGCCAGGCGATTTGCCTCAACCTCTCACCTCACCATAAACATCTCCCGCTTACTCTCACAGATACTGTGGAGTGCACAGCAAGCAGTATTAACAATGGGAATATTGGTTTCACTGAGGTCTAACCAAGTCAGTAAACTGCACCAGCGTGCTTTTAAACACCCAAATGCACATTCTACCACCATTCTGCACTTGCTTAGCCTGTAGTTGAACAGGCTGACTACTGTCCAGGGTGCCTGAGTATGGCTTCATGAGCCATGGCATTAAGGGGTAGTCTGGGTCCCCAAGGATAACTATAGGCATTTCAACATTCCCAATGGTAATTTTCTGGTCTGGAAAGTAAGTCCTTTGCTGCAGTTGTTGAAACAGACCAGAGTTCCTGAAGATGTGAGCGTCATGTACCTTTTCCGGCCATCCCACGTTGATTTTGGTGAAATGTCTCTTGTGATCCACCAGTGCTTGCAGCCCCATTGAAAAGTACCCCTTGCGGTTTATGTACTTGCTGCCTTGGTGCTTCGGTGCCAAGATAGAGATATGGGTTCTGCTATTGCCTCACCACAGTTAGAGAATCCCATTGCAGCAAAGCCATCCACTATGACCTGCACATTTCCCAGGGTCACTACCCTTGGTATCAGCAGCTCAGTGATAGCGTTGGCTACTTGCATCACAGCAGCCCCCACAGTAGATTTGCCCACTCCAAATTGATTCCCGACTGACCGGTAGATGTCTGGCATTGCAAGCTTCCATAGGGCTATCACCACTCACTTCTCAACTGTGAGGGCTGCTCTCATCTTGGTATTCTTGCACTTCAGGGCAGGGGAAAGCAAGTCACAAAGTTCCATGAAAGTGCCCTTATGCATGCGAAAGTTTTGCAACCACTGGGAATTGTCCCAGACCTGCAACACTATGCGGTCCCACCAGTCTGTGCTTGTTTCCCGGGACCAGAATCGGCGTTCCACACCATGAACCTGCCCAATTGACACCATGATGTGCACACTGCAGGGGCCCGTACTTTGTGAGAAGTCTATGTCCATGTCCTCAACACTCTCGTCACCTGTGCTGCAGTCGCCTCCTCCTCGCCTGGTTTCACTTTTCTTGCAGGTTATGGTTCTGCATATCCTGCCTTGATAACGTGCGTGCTGTTTATAGTGCTCATAATTGCCACGGTGATCTGAGCGGGCTCCATGTTCCCAGTGCTATGGCGTCTGCACTGAAAAAAGGCATGAAACGATTGTCTGCCATTGCTCTGATGGAGGGAGGGGTGACTGACAACATGGCTTACAGGGTTGGCTTACAGGGAATTAAAATCAACAAAGGGGGTGGCTTTGCATCAAGGAGAAACAGAATGGCCCCTTCAAGGATAGAACTCAAAACCCTGGGTTTAGAAGGCTGTTGATTTCACGGAGAGAGGGAGGAAGGGAGGAGAAAATGAATACAAAACAAATCTGGTCTATTTCTTGTTTTGATCCACTTCATCTCTCTTTATACATCTTGCTGGCAGCAGATGGTGCAGTACGACTGCTGGCCATTGTCATCTCCTGGGTGCTTGGCAGAAGATGGTACAGTATGACTGCTGGCCATCGTTGTCTCCTGGCTGCTCATTAGTAGGACTGCTGGCAGGACTGAATTACTATGAGACGAAACTTAAAAGGGAAATGACCTGGCTGAGTCACTCCCATGTTTGTCCAGGCACCCCTTACCGACCTCACCGAGGTCGGCTAAAAGACCACCCTGGAGTATGGCAATGATGGCTTCCAGTCATACTGCTCTGTCTGCTGCCAAAAGGCAATGAGCTGCTGCTGTGTAGCAATGCAGTACCACGTGTGCCAGCACCCAGGAGACATACGGTGACGGTGAGCTAAGTGGGCTCCATCCTTGCCATGGTATGGTCTCTGCATGGGTAACCCAGGAAAAAAGGTGTGAAACGATCATCTGCCATTGCTTTCATGGAGGGAGGGAGGGAAGTGGGGGCCTGACGATATGTACCCAGAACCACCTGCAACAATGTTTTTGCCCCATCAGGCATTGGGATTTCTACCCAGAATTCAAATGGGTGGCGGAGACTGCGGGAACTGTGGGATAGCTACCCACAGTGCAACACTCTGGAAGTCGACGGTTGCCTCGGTACTGTGGACGCACTCCGCCGACTAAATGCCGACTAAATGCACTTAGAGCATTTGTGTGGGGACACACGCAATTGACTGTATAAAACGCTTTCTACAAAACTGACTTCTATAAATTCGACCTAATTCCACAGTGTAGACATAGCCTCAGATTGCACTTCAACCCAAAGAGATGTATTTATGCCACACCCTTTGTTTGTCCATAAACGTAATTGTATTTGATTTATAAAAAAAGTTCTTTCTTGGTTGGCTGTAGTTATATAGAAACATCTTTCATGGTGGTCTGGATTAGATTGTACAAGTTTCTTTATAAACGCCATGGCCATAAGCATTTACTAAGAAGTGAACTATGCTAAATCAGTGCTCACAGAGTGAACACTCTAGTTGTTGGTGGTGTATTTAAATCACTTTCCCAAAAGAAAACAAAAAGATAATTTTGTAAAGTGACACAAGTCTAAATAAAAGGAACCGTGTAACAGTTTACAAAGCATATTTCAAAATTTGACAAATGAATGCCATATTCTAGTTAGAATTGTGGGTTTTTTAATAGCTAAGCAATTGAGGTTTTAAATGTGTTCACTGGGAAATGGAGAGCTCAGATGATTACAGAGAGGTTGTTTGTACTTAGTGATAATCTATGTATTTATATGGTATTTTATACTAAAAACACAATTGTTAAAGATCTGTTACCATGACATGGTCAACCACCACCTTGACCTCTTTATATATACATGTACATATTGTACCCCCATTTCCCTGCCAATTGCCCATGTGTCTTTTAGATTGTAAGCTTTTTAGGGTATGAATTGTGCCTTCTTTTATGTTTGGAAATCATCTAGTTCAGTGTTTCTCAACCTTTTTGATACCAGGGACCGGCTTGCTACCTTCCTAAACTGTGTCAGAGAAATCTCAAGGACTGGCACCAGTTCACAGACTAGTAATTGAGAAACACTGATTTGGTACATCATGGATACCCTTGTAAACAAATAAAAATGTTAATAACTATCTCAGATTCTGTAGCTGGTTTTGCAACACCCATGGTATGTATCAGTGTGTCCTTGTCTCAAACTCTGCAATTCATTGACATAGTCAAGTACTTGTGGACTGTGGCAGCTAGTTAGGAACAGCATGTAAGCTTTTAATTCCTGGGTTTTGTTGCTGAATCTCAGAACCTCAACATTATTTAAACAGTATTTATTTGGTAAATGTTAGAAATCGATAAAACACTGTCCACTAGAATTTTATGAGGTAAACATTTATAATGCAAGTGGGCTAGGATTGTAAACCACTCTGCAGACAATATACAAAGGAGGGAGATGGGTCGAGTGATGTTTGCATTTTTTATTTAAATTGTTGCAGGTCTTGGGGTTGACTTGCAATTAAAAATGTCCAAGACAATAGTCCTGTGAATGTTGTGGTATCATTCTTGTCTTTCAATGCCACAGTCAAGAATGCTGTAATTTCAGTAAGCGTTATTCACAACCTCTTGCTTATCAGAAGAAACATGCCATTTAAATGTAACTAGAGGATAAAATATGAATGCAGATTAAGCTACAAAAGCTAAAGAGGATTATTTAGAGCACTTCCATTAGGTGAAGCCATTAATATTTAGACATTCATGAACACTTATATAACTAATGCTTATTTTAATGGTCTCATATCTTGCTTTGTTAACAGGCTGACGAAATGTAATTTAGAAGCCTCACGTGCAGAAGTAAGGCTACAATTCACACGGTGCTTTGGCTTCAAGGCTTAGGAGAGGATGGTGATTGTGTGGCAGAATGCAGCTTTCTTAGGGGTATCCAGATATATGCCACTCTAACCCTTAAGGCAGTGATAAGCACTGCAGACTGCATCACAAAAAGATCAAAAAGAAAAGGAGGACTTGTGGCACCTTAGAGACTAACACATTTATTTGAGCATGAGCTTTCGTGAGCTACAGCTCACGTCATCGGAAAGCTTATGCTCAAATAAATGTGTTAGTCTCTAAGGTGCCACAAGTCCTCCTTTTCTTTTTGCGAATACAGACTAACATGGCTGCTACTCTGAAACCTGTCATAAAAAGATCAGTTTAGTTACAGCTAAATCAACATGACGGCAAATTCACAGAGGAAAAGACTATGCGTGAAATCTTTGTTCCCACCACTGAAAAGACAAAATCTGCAGGGACTTCAGCGGGGCCAGGATTTTACCCTATGACCTTGATTTGCCAATGCATTATTCCAGTTTTACACCTGTGTAATTCTACTGATTCCAGTAGGGTTACACTGGTGTACAGCTGGAGTAAGGCAGTGATGCATCAGACCCAGTATTTCTCAAGCAAATAAAAATGCAATCATGGCAGACATTCAGAAAGGGGATTGAATAATTGATTGTTTATTGGGAAATCAAGGTTATTAGTTAACTTTTGTTTTCTGCTAAGCCAGACTGAAGTTAATAATTATTAAGCTTATTTTTCAAAAAGGCAGGGGGAGGTTTTGACCTATGTTAAGCATTAATGTCAGAAACAATTACCCAGAATAGTGTCTGATGTGTCCCCTAGGGGCCTGGTTTGGCTGGTGAGACACAAAGGTGCAGCTGGTACACCTGTGTGACTCACATACCCCTAATTTGCATCAGCACAGCTATTTTATGGTCTAAGGCACTTTTTATCCATTAATCTCATTAGATAGTCCCTAAGGTAACCCTTCCCTTTTACTGAAGTCCCACAATCTGGGCATTTTTGCAATCTAACTAAAGGCAGAGTCCAATATTATTTCTCCATTCACAATATTATTTCTCACCTGTCACAAAATCTTGTTCCAATGCTTAATAGCAAAGGGCTTGACGGGTGCTCAGATCACCCCCAGCCACAGCGGAGCACCACAGTTGCGTTAGTAGCAGCATCCCTCCTTTATGCTGCACCATACAGACGGCTCTCCAGTGTCCAAAGCTCTATGTGGAGGAAGGGGGCAGGTGGGCTGACGGGGGCAGGCCAACAGTGGAGCCTGCAGGGAGGAATATGTTGTCCACCATCCTTCTATCAAATCTGTGGAACCCAGGGAAAAATATGATAGAACCAGATGTGGTGTTACCATTTGTGTGACCTCGTGCCCCACCCCAGGCAGTAGGGATTCTCCTATAAGGGTGGATCACTGGAGGCTTCCTCAGCCTATTGCAGCCTGGCTTCTAGCAGCAATGGAGGCATCTACCAGAGACCCACTGTCAGTGTGGAGGCACAGGTGCAGAAGCTCCTGCTTATCCCCTAGGAACCTTAAGGCTCGGGAGCCAACCCTGTAGCCTATTCCATGGGATGACTGGAGAACTCCATGGAGATTTCCCACAGGAAGCTGTATGGTGAGATGTTCTAGGCTCCTACCTATTGGTTTAGGATATATTTTTCTGATCTTCTTCAGTGTCATTCATGGGGTAGCTACACTTTTTAAAATATGTTTATATTCCTGGTCTAATCCCATTCTCTCATCACTTATGGGTTATAGACAAAAGAATCTGAATATAAAAATAAAATGAAAGTGAGGAGAAGTGCACGCTGCATACACCACCAGGGTCACCTATTTGTGACTGGTCTGTGAGTAGTCCTGCAAGGTGGGTGTGCAGCCAGAAAACTCTAAGGGGCTACGTCATGCCCGTTTTCTCCAGAGGACTTTATTCCATCCCGTCATGGGCTCTAAAGGTTTCCCCAGAATGCCATATTTCTTCTGTGCAGATCTAGGAGCTGGGAATGAAATGAACAAGGTGAATCTGGGAAAGAATGAGCAGGAAAGGAGGATTCTGTATTGGCCAGCCTTTCATATACAAATCCTAGCAATCATAAATAAGCGTGACGTCAGTCTTTGATATTCACTGCCTCTTGAGGGAAGGCAAAGTGGGAGTATTAATCCAGGACTCTGTATATTAGGGTTTAGGACATGCCCGCACCTTCCCTTTTGGGGGCTGGATCAGCAATTCCTATCCTGCAGTCTTGTCTTCTCCCTTTAAGGTGACTAATCCTCAGTGTACAACGTGCACCTCCCATAGGTGCAGAATTCGTCCTTTACTCAAAACCTCACCATCATCTTGACACCCAGTATCCAAGTGTAAATGCAAATCCCCCCAAACTAAACCCACCAAGTTAAACCCCTGCCCCAGGCTGGCACTAAGGCAAGTAAGCACCTGAATCACCTACCAGGGTCAGCCTCTGGCTCACAAAGATAATCTATTCCATAAAACCATCACACCAGTATCAAAGACAATTCTACAGTTAAAAAGAGGCCTGGCTGACTGATATAAGCCAGCACACCCAGTACATTTAACAAACCAGCCACTAAGTATGAAGGGTTTTCCCTCCTTTGTAATAGAACACAAATGCCTTAATACTATATATAGAGAAAACAACCCCAGTCTAATAGCTGAGCCCAACATAAACCTCTCCTCAGTGTCACAAGGGCTTCTCTCTTCCCGGCATAATCGTCTCGGCTCCACAGCCACCTGGAGAGGGAAAGGTTGCTATTTCATAGGCGGGGCTGTTTCTCCAACTTGCAAGGAAGGACTCAGTCTGCCTCCCCCTCAGTTTCCACTGCCAGTAGGTAGGGTGGAGATCTCTGAGTTGCTTCTCCGTTTGCTCTTACTCTGCTGCCAGAGGCGGAGAAGGGCCCAGAAGGGCAGGCAGCTCACAGTCTGATGTCTGGAATGGCAACATGAGAAAGCCAGTGTGTTGCAGAGTCTGTGTGAGCCTCAAGCTGCCATTACTGAAACACAGCCTCACCTGTGGTAACAAACCCAATTCAGCTCTGACCACTACTAGTTTCCTTTCTAAATCCTTGCTGTGATGAATCAATCCATCCCAGCACCCACCAGCCCTTTGCTCCTGACCCCACTAATGCGGGCATCTTGCGTGTTTATAACACACGGGACCAGAAGGACAACCCATACAAAAGTCACATGTAAAATGGCTGCCTCCCTCCTGAGCACATCAAAACAGAGTGCAGAGAATGGAGAAAAACAAAACAAAAAAGGGGCACTACAGGTGATGCCAAGGACTCTACAAAAATCACAGTGAGACTCTCTGACACTACAAAGGTCTATTTCCGCTAAATATCCTGGGATATTGCACCTGCTTACACTAGCAGGGATATTGGCCCTTTAGGTCTAACATTGCAGAAGTAATTTACGTCCACATTTTAGGTGGAACTCTGTATCTTTCCTTAGCTGTGCATGTGCTCACATGTGTTCTTTTTTTGTAAGGGCACTGGAGAAAGTGACGCCCAGTGCTGTATTGAGGGGGGACAAGGCTGTTCAGTGAATACCTCTTGGTGCTGTTAGTGAGTAAAAACAGAATTATTTCCCCCAGTGTTAGACATTCTGCAGAAGCAACATGCCCTCACTGGTGTGAGAAGGTTTATTCTCTAACATGGGAATACCTGTCCTAATATGTCAGCTCAGCTCTGTCATTGCATGATGATGACTCTCAAACAAGAAGGGGAACATTAACTGTTGTAATGGCAGTGAGCACATTTGTTTGCTACCTGTTGTGATGGGTCTGTATCTGTACAACTCATGAATTCTGATTGATATTGTGAAGTTGTGTCATGAAAATCTGTTGTGTTGTGAGGATATGTCTGGGGATCAAGCATTGCTGACAAATTCTGTAGCACATACACACCAGACAGAGATACAATGGGGGGATGGTGCTTAGGACTCAGCATCCCTAGTCAGGTGCAAACACCTGAACAATGGGTGAACTGAAAAGGAGGACTTGTGGCACCTTGGAGACTAACCAATTTATTTGAGCATAAGCTTTCGTGAGCTAACTGAATCCTTAGAAAACCAATTTTAACTTAACTCCCCTGAAAGAGGGGGCTGAGGGGGAAAGAGGCAGGATCAGTGAAAAGTTACCAAAAAGACAGAACAAAGGAAGCCAGGGTTTAAATAGCAAATCACACAGGAACAGGTGAGCCACACAGAAAGGCGTGGGGCAGGAGAGAGCAAGATCACAGAAGCTGGATAGGGGGCTCTGTAAAGGATTGGGGGCTGTCTTATAGCACTCTCCTCCTGCAGGCCCCAAGTTGGCTCTTGCTGATCCTGCTTCTTCCCTGGCGAAATTCTGTCTGGAGCCCTCTCACAGAATCCAGGGAAGGCAGTTTCCAGCAGGATTAGTAGTTGTGAGTTTTACCCCCATTTTATTTCAAGCCACCTTACCAAGACGAAAGCTTCACAGACTCTTCCCTCAGTGTCCACACAGGTTAAGCTGTCCTTTCCCCAAGCCTTTCTCTCACACCATCCAGAAGTTCATCAACCCAAAATTTCCTGGCTCTTATCTCAGTGGTAACAGGACTTCCCACAGTCTCCCTTCCGCCCATCTGTGTCTTAGAACAGTTGCACCTGCTGCAGTTTATCAAACACACACAGCCACTAGCCCCTCAGTTTTCTGTCAGGTGTTGAAGCTCCCTTCCCCTTTTCCTGCTGCCTTCTTTTTTGAGGATCAGCCAGTTACGTTGCAGGTCTTTTCCCCCAGGTGCAGCAGGCAGAGATAATAAGCCAGCCAGCTGCCAGCCTCTGACCCCCCCCCCCCCCCCCCCCCCCCCCCCCCCGGGGGAAAGGTCTCCCTTATACCATCACAGGCTCCATGAGGTGCAGAGACCAGTCAGCATGCAACAGCCTGTATGAGGAGGGGACATTCTGCCTACCTGGACCCCGATGTTCCCCAAGGACTCCTAAGGGAAGGATGAGCTAGAAAGTGAGGGATGTTTGCAGCATCAGATGTTTATTGTTTTGTATGATCTGTACTCTCCTGTGCTTTACATGATTAAGTGCATGTACAAAGTGATGTGTGTGATATCCTCCACAACTAGTGTGTGCCTCTGAGAGAGATGAATGGAAAACCAGAAGCTTCACACCTTTGGGGTGTGAGTTCTGGGATAGGGGTGTATTAAGTACAGGGCAGTCTGAAGGGTCAGCACTGCACCCAGAGGGGCAAGGCAGCTGGACAGTGTTTTCCAACTCTCAAAGAGGGGGGGAGGGTGCCAGATAGAAAGCCTGTGCCCTGCGAGTGTGCCTAGGGACCCTGAGACTGGACTCCAGTCAGGCTGTAGAGCTTGAAACACCCTGGGGATTCAGAGCACAGAGGTATGGATTCACTCACAGCCGTTCCAGTGGGTGGTTAGGAAGGGACACTCAATAGGATCTGTGACACTTGTGTAGTAATGATGTGTAAAATTGCTTATACTTTCTAAATAAACACTCACAAACTAAAAGGTTTCAGAGTAGCAGCCGTGTTAGTCTGTATCCACAAAAAGAAAGGGAGGACTTGTGGCACCTTAGAAACTAAAAAATTTATTTGAGCATAAGCTTTTGTGAGCTACAGCTCACTTCATCGGATGCATGCAGTGGAAAATACAGTGGGGAGATTTTATATACACAGAGAACGTGAAACAATGGGTGTTACCATACACACTGTAATGAGAGTGATCAGGTAAGGTGAGCTATTACCAGCAAGAGAGGAAAAAAAACCTTTTGCAGTGATAATCAAGGTGGGCCATTTCCAGCAGTTGACAAGAACGTGTGAGGAACAGTGGGGGGAAGAGAGGGGATAAACATGGGGAAATAGTTTTACTTTGTATAATGACACATCCACTCCCAGTCTTTATTCAAGCCTCAGTTAATTGTATCCAGTGTCATTACACAAAGTAAAACTATTTCCCCATGAAGAAAAGGAGTACCTGTGGCACCTTAGAGACTAACCAATTTATTTGAGCATGAGCTTTCGTGAGCTACAGCTCACTTCATCGGATGCATACTGTGGAAACTGCAGAAGACATTATATACACACAGAGACCATGAAACAATACCTCCTCCCACCCCACTGTTCCGCTACCACCACCAAACTAATACTGGTTACTGGGGAAGAGCTGTTTGGACGCGTCTTTCCCCCCAAAATACTTCCCAAAACCTTGCACCCCACTTCTTGGACAAGGTTTGGTAAAAAGCCTCACCAATTTGCCTAGGTGACTACAGACCCAGACCCTTGGATCTTAAGAACAATGAACAATCCTCCTAACACTTGCACCCCCCCTTTCCTAGGAAATGTTGGATAAAAAGCCTCACCAATTTGCATAGGTGACCACAGACCCAAACCCTTGGACCTGAGAACAATGAAAAAGCATTCAGTTTTCTTACAAGAAGACTTTTAATAGAAGTAAAGAAATCCCCTCTGTAAAATGAGGATGGTAGATACCTTACAGGGTAATTAGATTCAAAACATAGAGAACCCCTCTAGGCAAAACCTTAAGTTACAAAAAAGATACACAGACAGAAATAGTTATTCTATTCAGCACAGTTCTTTTCTCAGCCATTTAAAGAAATCATAATCTAACACGTACCTAGCTAGATTACTTACTAAAAGTTCTAAGACTCCATTCCTGGTCTATCCCCGGCCAAGACAGAATATACAGACACACAGACCGATGAAGTGAGCTGTAGCTCACAAAAGCTCATGCTCAAATAAATTGGTTAGTCTCTAAGGTGCCACAAGTACTCCTTTTCTTTTTGCGAATACAGACTAACACGGCTGTTACTCTGAAACCTGTCATTATTTCCCCATGGTTATTCCCCCCCGCCCCCACTGTTCCTCACACGTTCTTGTCAACTGCTGGAAATGGCCCACCTTGATTATCACTACAAAAGGTTTTTTTTCTCTCTTGCTGGTAATAGCTCACCTTACCTGATCACTCTCATTACAGCGTGTATGGTAACATCCATTGTTTCATGTTCTCTGTGTATATAAAATCTCCCCACTGTATTTTCCACTGCATGCATCCGATGAAGTGAGCTGTAGCTCACCAAAGCTTATGCCCAAATAAATTTGTTAGTCTCTAAGGTGCCACAAGTCCTCCTTTTCTTTTTACAAACTAAAAGGGAAACCAGGTGTTGCTGCTTTGGATTCTCCTACTGTGCTCAGTACATCAGGCACTTTTAAAAGTGGCACTTATTGCTTTGCGGGGAGCTATAGTAATAGTAAATCAAAATAATAGCAATCATGCATGAAGACAGACAGGCTGTTCAATGAAGATCTGCTGCTGTTTGAGTCTCCCACTAAAATGTTCCCCCAAGCTTGTTAATTAAAGGCACTTTTGAAAATGCCCTTCTGTTCTCTACAGCAGTGGCAAGCTTTTCAGTAAAGTCCTGTGGTTAAGGCTGGGTCCAAAACTCATTGAAGTCAATGGAAAGATCCCAATTGGCTTTGGAGAAGATCTTTTACTACTTTGGAACCTACTAATGAAATGTTCATAATACTGTCTGGGGCATCAGAACAGGAGCCTTCATTTGGAAGATTAATTCTGTCCCAGTGGCACCTAGAGTTGGGATGTCAGTATGATTATTTTAATCTCACTTTTTTTTTATTCTGAACAGGGTAGTATTCCTCTGCGTATCAGTCAAGATATCATACATCTGTAAATTTTTATGTGCAGCACGGCATCTTCTATTCATCCCTTGCCTAGAACATTTGTTAAATCTACAGCAAAAGTTTATTCATAAATTATGTTTGCCACAAAACTGTAGACTGGAAATTTAGATTTTAAAATGTAATTTAATTCTTCCCAAGCAACATGAAAGCCATCACGCTGTGGTTCTACATAAAACCATCTGTAGTATCCAGATCCTTTTTACGACAACATAAAAGCCAGATCCCAGTAAAAGAAAAAGGAATTTTTCATTTTATTTTCCAAACCCATGTCTTTACATTAGTGGCTTTCTCTCCCCTTCCTCTGACTTATTGGTATAACAATAACATTTATTTTTTCCACACACTCAGACCTTTTTGGCCCCAGACACAGGCAAATTGTTGTCTCTGAAATCTCAATCTTTCAATCTCCCATACATTTTCCATCCAAATGATAACTCTCATATTTGCCAAATATAATCCCACCTGAGCAGCAATGAGGCAGGATCTTTTAAAGTTCCTTTAGTATATGATGAATAATTATAGTCAAAACCCAAACTATTTAATCATCACCATTTTAACTCGATTCTTCTTAGAGAACCAAAGACTTCAGGTGCAGTAAAGATGTAGTCGTTTATCCTGCTAGGGTAGGACTTTTCCTTATGGTATAATTTCTACTGCTTTATCCAATCTAGTTTCATTTTTAAAATACTTTCATGATCATGGTTTGAGCATCAAGAAATGGTGCATCCCTTAGGAAACTTGTTCCATGGTCTAATGGTCTTCCTTACTAGGAGGATGTTTAAGGTATTCATCTTATTTTTCTTTCCTTATTTTCTTCCCAGTAATGAGCCCAGTTCTTCAGGCTCTGTGCAAGCAAAACTCCCATTGACTTTTTCAGGAGTATTCTATGCACAGGTCTGCGGGATCATAGACTTTAAGGCCAGAATGGACAATCATGATCATTGAATCTGACCTCCCGCACATTGCTGGCCACAGAAGCTCACCCACCCACTCTAAGGTTGTCAGCCCTCCCAGATTGTCCTGGAGTCTCCAGGATTTAAAGATTAATCTTTAATTAAAGATTTTCATGTGATGTAACCTCCAGGAATACGTCCAACCGAAACTGGCAACCCTAACCCATTCCTGTAATAGACACATAACCTCTGGCTGAGTTACTGAATCAGCTCCTTAGCTTTCAGGTTTGGTCTCAGGATTTGTGGAGAGGAGCAGTGAAATGAGTCTTTGATGCCCCCAGAAGCTACAATGAAAGAATCCTTTTAAATAAGAACATGGGAAAGGAATTTTCAGGCTGCCACGAGCTTTGTTTTTATATTCGATAATTTCTGCTCCAAACCTTGACACCAATTTAAAATATATTGGTGATGAAAATGCTCTAGAACTAAATATGTAGAATTCCATAACATCAGCTGTGAAAATGGATGCAAGGCAATTACTTCCTGTTCCCAAGGAAGAGGACAATCCCAGAGGAGTTTTTCCTGAGTACGAACTGCAGGATAGGCTCCATTTTCATTTCAGAATAAATAAATAAAGCTAGAGTCATGAACAATTTGTTGTCAGTTATTAAATACAAGATGCAGAGTCTGATTTTCCTCTCACTTTATACAATTATTCCCAATTCACACCCATGTAAGTGAATGGTGAATCCACCCCCCGACTCCACCAGCCTGATCCTGTTCCACTGAAGTCAATAGGAGTTTTCCCAATGTCTTGAATGAGTGTAAGATCACTCTCTAGGGGGTGTGTGCATGCGCACACGCACAGTGTACCAGATACACAGATGTGTGGATCCAAAGAGAATTTCATTACTTTCAAAAGATGTATCATAGAATGAAGTACAGTAAATTTATTTATTCCCATGCAAATGTGTACAATCAGTTTTAGGAACTAGACATTTCCTGCATGTCTGTTTTTAATGGAATCCTCTACATTTTATATTCTTTAGCTGTGTGTCTTCTCAACTATTAACTGTACTGTCCTTATAAGGAAGTCATTAGCTAAACACATTTCTTATAGTGTTTTTACACCGTATGCACAATGAAATAAAATTCTTTATAAGCTAAATAGCCCTAAGTAATAAACAATCCGTGTCCACATATGTAACTAGAAGAGACGATGAGACCCTCTAAAAATGTATGGCATGTTAAAACACATCCTTTCTGTTTGTCTGCCTTCCAATAGCTTCTAATGCAAATGTCACATATTTAAACAATTTATTTGAGATGATTGGATCCTGGGAATAGTGCTCATACATCAAAAGCATGGCGTATACAATGACATTTTCATTGTAATTTTAAGGAGAGAAATGATTTTCATATTCTGATATGTTCAGCATCTACAAATGATGAGTCAGTTTTCAGTATTGGGTTCACTCAGTAGTAGTGTCTGGAGCCAAAAGAATATTATTCTGGTGATGTTTTCCATACACAAAGTACAATCATACAGTTTCAGTCTAAATGATCTATTTTAGATTAAGGGAAAACAGCAACAAACAAGAAAGATCAAGGGTAAAGTTTCCAGGAAGGGGCCCAGTGTAACTCCCACCCTCCTCAGTAGCATTCTGTGTCTGAACACAAAGCGAAGGTACTGCTGGCAGATAGCAGACACATATAAAGGTGCTGTACAAAGAAAACAAGGTCATTCATAACCATTATCCCCACCACAGTCCTGATTTATGAAGATCACGGAGAGTTTACTTTTGAGCTATAGATCTGTGATGTGTCACTCCACATTCTTTATGAAACTATGTTTATGATATATGACATAACTGAGATATACTTTATGCAAGATGGCTCATGTGAGATATCATTGGAAAGGTTATGATTTACTGAATGTGATTATGCTATTTGTATGCATGTATTATTTCTGTATCTGAAATTAGGAATATTGACTATGTATCTGTATTTCAACTATGCTACTTTGGGTGATGCCCACTGCCAGCACTTCAGATACAACAATGGAAAAGCCAGACAGGGTGGATGGCCCATCAACAAGGACAATGTACTGTAAAACAGCTTTGTCTTCCTGTGAAGTATGGCTACAAGGGCCCTACAGAGTCAGGCAGTCTTGTCACCTGATACTAAAACATTACCTGGGACTTCTTATAACTTTCCACTGTAAGGGAAGGGAGGTCAAACTAGGAAACAACAGACTCCCACCTTATGCAAATCCTATTTAAGGGTGGGGAGTGAGGTAATCCTGGTCGTCAGTTCTCCCCTACTACACCACCCAAGATGACTGCTGGAAACAACTAAGACTGAACATGAGGAAAGAACTGGGCCCAGGCTGGAAGGGCATCTGGCCAGTGAAGAAGATTATTAGAACTACCTTTAGGGTGAGAACTCACATGTAACCAGTTTCTTTAGTATATTAAGTTTAGTTTGCGTGCTCTGTTTTATTTTCTTAGTAATCTGCCTTGTTCTGTCTGCTGCCTCCTTAACTACTTAAAATACACCTGTTTAGTTAATACATTTATTTCTGGTTTATAATATAACCCAGTTTGGGATTTCTAACTGGGGTGGGGCATAAATTGTGCATACCCTCTTCCACATTGAGGGAAGAGATGAATATAATACATCTTTGGGTTTGTACTCCAAGGGAGGTGGACATCTGAGTGCTAGAGCAAGTGAGTATTAAAGACCTTAAAATGAGTCTTCCCAGAGTTGATCTACAGCTGGGTGTGGCCCTGCCTGTGTGTGTGTTAGAGGAGGTTTTAAGAGCCTGGTTCAGCAAGAGAGGTTAAAGGGGGCTGACGCTGGCAGAACAGGTAGGCTCAGTGGTATCTCAGCACATCAGGTAGCTTCCTAAGGAGTCCAACCCGGCACACGATTTTTTTTAAAAGGACACATACAGAAAGAAGCAGTCTTTCCTTACCTATTGGTGTTGTATTAAGCTAACTTATTGTTCAGCAAAATAAGTTATCTTTGACATAGCCACTTTTCATGACTCGTGTATTTGAACGGTAAAACCTCTGAGAGACAATGATCATTCCAATGTCCATTTACTAGATCCATTTCCTCTGCAAGGACTAAAAAATTGTCATTACTGTTTTCCACTATAGACATTTGCTCCTTCAGATTTATGAGGGACCTAATCCAAACTCTTGGAGGGAATTTAGTACACATACAAGTGGTTCCAGACATGCCAGAAGTTAGAGGAAATGTAATTTCCTTCTTGTGGGACTCAGTCTTCTAAAGTTGCCCAGCTTTAATGGACGCTGCACATACATATTTTTCAGTCTGTTCTCCACCCATTTTTGTGAGCTTCCCATTAGCACCCTGGAGTTGGCAAAGCAAATCAGCTGGGTCAGCAATGAAAAGAAAGAGTCTTTCAGTCAGGCAGTTTTTTCTCTTCATCGTTTGATTCTTGGGGTTTTCTGAGCACAGTGGTTAAAATTAGAACAACAAAACCAACATTGCTTTGCATCACCAGGGCAAACGGCACTGTGGGGTGCACCCCAGCATTGTAACAGCTACTGCTAGCACTCTGCTCCCTTCCTACCCCGTGACGGTGTTACAGAATTTCCTGTACACTGCGAGACTGACTGGGCTTCCCAGGCCACAGCCTGGCTCAGTGCTCCACCTGTTTGCTGGAAAACTATCAGAACTTCCAATTTCTGTCACACACACTCCTTGGGGGAAAAGAAATTGCACTGGGCCTTTTCCCAGTGTTTGTGCATCAGCAAAATGCTGAGGGTTAGGCACACACACAGGGCACACTATTTTGGATAGTTAGTGTGACACTTTTGGGGTTAACTGAGGTGTCCGGGTGAATCTCTACCATGTGCTCACAACAAGAGGGAGTCTTTTCTGTGCCCGCAGAGGGCTGTTCTCCCTAAGCTACAAGCTGCAGGCAATATAAGCATTCCATTCTGGCTACCACAAGCCCTGCTCATGCCCTCTTCAGGTGAGCAATTTACACTCCCCACCTTTTTCCACTTGAGTGCCCAGTCCCTAGGCTTCTGGACACCTGCAATGTACACAGATCCACTGCTTCTGGGAAAGCAGCACACCTCAGTTTACTGGCTTCACCTCAGTGCAGCACTCTCCCTCACACAAGACATTTAGATGTGTCTATGGAAAAACCAAATTGAAGTTTATTTAACAGGGCTTGAGTTAAAGATTCACATAAAAGCAAGTAAATGGATTTGGAAACATAAGGTTATAGGTAAAAGAAAAACATACCATGTCATCTATAGCTAACACTTAATAAGTTACTTTCCTGTCTAATAAGGTATTTCTCACCCAAAATTCAGTCCACACCACACTTGTCTAGTTTGGAGAGCTGGGCTCCGCTTTTCAGGAGACACTCACCCTGGCAGAATGTTTCCTCAATAAAGGATAACATTGTGTGCCCTTTTTTCTTCTCTTTTATAGTCCAGGCTTTTGCCTCTTTTGTAATCAGGGCATTTCATTAACTTCAGCTTGGTCCTAATGGTTCCCCCCTTCAGAGTCTTCCTTGGGATTCTTTTGTCTCAAGCCTGGATCTGGTCCAGACAGTAAACAAAGGCTGGGC